>NC_090921.1:1306525334-1307126295 GCF_040938575.1 Ambystoma mexicanum | reverse complement strand
GCAGATTCGAGGAAGCTGTTCTCAGTAGCTGCGAGTGTTTAAAGATGAAGACTGCAGGTAAGATGCTGCTGCTAATGATGTTCCTTTTGTCTACTTGCAGGTTCTGCTTCTCCGAGGTTCGAGGAAATAGCCGGACACGGTGAGCATCACGTTGCAAGCTGCAAAGTAACGCAAAGCGTGTTCTCTTGCTCGGGTGTGGTTTAAATAGCCCCAACAAAATAGTCCAGGAAAAGTAGTCCCTAGCTACCACACCCAAAACACTAGACCACATAGCTTGGTTCTTAGGAACCAAGCTATGTAGATGCCTCCATGTTGGCTGACGATACAATAAAGTCGTTCCCAAGCACATTGTTTTTTCATGGTGTATGAGCCTGGCGCCATAGGCGCCAGGACTGGCCCCATGAGGGCTTTTGAAGAGGATGCCAGGCTCTAGAGGCCTGAGTCTTGACTCCACCTGGCCAATGGGTTTGCCAGAGAGGGTTTTGGGCGAGGGTCGTGACACCTTCAGGCAAACATTCGCCTATTGTACTGCATCCTATTGGACACACAACTGAAAACTGGGCCTTGGTGGTGCTAGACGCTGAAAAAGCCTTGGACAGAGTGCACTGCAAGTGTATGGATTTAGTCATGGAATGGCATGGCTTGGGTCCATCGTTTAGGAAATGAGTGAACGTTTTATAAGGCATCCCTCGAGCTTCTGTGTTTGCCCATGATGCTTTTTCACAGCAGTTCCTGTTGAGGCAAGGAACGAGGCAAAGGTGCCTCTTATCCCCGCTATTGTTTGTTCTCTCAATGTAACCCTTCATAAATAAAAACATTAGAAACTGCTCAGATATAAAAGGGATTACTATCAAGGCAAGGACATTGAATGTTCTGTGGATGTGGAAGAGGTGCTGCAGTGTTTTTCAGCTGCCTCTGTGTGTAAGCCTAACTTGGAACATACGGAGGCCATAATGCTGAGATGCACTTGCACACCAAGTTATTAATGACATTCAAAGAGAAATACGTTATAATGTTCAAAAAGATAATTGAGTCACATTTTTGAGGTGCAGGGGAGAAAAACTCAGCCTTGGTATCTAAGCTGGAGTATAGTAGCGAACACAAAGGAATCCAAATCTTGGAAAACTGCGTCCCCTGCACACTGTCAGTGAGGCAATAAGCCTAAAGAGATGTAATAACCGGTCTGGATAATTTAGAAAAGGCTTTTTTTTTATATATTTATCCACATATACCGTGTAAACAAATGTAGAGTGACAGTGTTAATAAATTCAATATTTTCAAAAAATGACATTCAACAATTCTGTTGGTTTAGAGTAAGAGAAATCTTCTCCTTTTTTATTATTTTCAGGTCGGCCCAACGCGTTTCGAGATTCATTTTCTCTTCATCAGGGGCATAAGTATTTCAACAATTCTTTCACTTCAATCTACAAAAAATTAGTCCAACATTTATTAATGTTATTTTAAAGAAAGTAAAGAGAAATCAATAGTAAACCAAATTACATCACTTTGTTTAGCAAGCAGTCAGAAAAATAATTTATAAAGAGGCGCATCCCTTTGCAAGTAACTCAATGGGCCTGTCTTGACTGCGGTGTACTTTTTTCACAGAGCAATAGTTTGATTCATCTTGTGCATTTTAGTACATAGGTATTGTGTCATATGTGACAATAATGCAGATTGATCGAGATTTTAAACCCATCATGAACCTTTAATTTACATAAGTAAACTGTGTTGAGAGTAAAAAGTGCCTAGGAATAGTCAAGTGTAAAATAAAAATAAAAATAAAACCTTACTATAAGGTAGGGGGGTGAGAGATAGGAAGAGCTCACCCTTCTTCTAGTAGAAAAATGGATTCAAGTGCAGGGAGAGAGCAGCTGGTTGCTGTTGATAGTCTGGTAAAGAAGCTCCGTTCTCCTATGGGAGAATAAGAGCATAAATGCTTAGGAGTTGGGTAGGCTAGAGAGATAGCCTAAAAGTGTAAGGAAGAAAAGACTTACAATTAGATACAGGAAGCAGGAACGGTCCACGGCGGGTACGCGGTCAGGAAGCAATGCTCACCTACCGCATCCGCCGTTCACCGCTTATTTATACTGAGTGTAAGAGCTGTGACGTCACCCGCGCATGTGCGAGCGGCGTCACAAAAATTATGACGTCACTTGCGCACGCGCGAGCGGTGAAATGTCAGAAGTTGTCAAGATGCGCGTGCGCGGGCGACGTTAGAGACACGTCCCCCGCTACCGCGTAATCAATGTAAACAAGACTGGAAGTGAAATGATGACGTCACTTTTGTAACGCGCTATTCGAATATGTGAAAACAAATATAATCAAGACTCACTATTACGCTGTGTATAGGAGAGGTACCGAAGATTATGATGTTGTATAAAGACCTAATACTACAACAAAATGATATTTACGGCTAAAGGCCATTCTAGTGAGCTACATAAGTGAGCAAGATCAGGATTCTGGTTTGGTGGGCAATGTTGTGTCTCAATGTTAACCGTCAGGAAGATTAAAATATGAAACTTTTACATATCCACATATCAAAAAAGAAAGTAGAGAATAGACACGTATACAAGTAGTCTAACCCAAAACGGAAGGGTGTACAATCTGATATCAATACCTTTCTCACAGTTGTCATGATTTATAAACACTTTACGGGATATTGGAAAAGCATTGTGTGATTTAAAACAATACCCATGCTCACAGTAAGGGTCCTAGATAGTTGTTGTAGTTTATAGACACATTTCGGGATAATAGACAAGCATTGTGTAAATTTGAACAATACCCCTGTTATTTACAGAAAGGGTCCTAAATAGTAGTCCTCATTAAGGCCCAGTGGGGTCATTGCGTCAAGTTTATTGATCCAGAACAGTTCTCTCTGGGCCAGTAGTTTAGGTAGGTTTCCTCCCCTGCTGAGGGGGTGTAGAACTTCCAAAATCACTAATCGCATTTGGCAGATGTTGTGTCTTGAGTCCCGGAAGTGTCTGAAGACTGGTGATTTAATGTTCTGTGTCCTGATGCACGATTTGTGTTCCGTCCATCTATCCTTTGCCCTTCTGTTTGTCTTGCCGACATATTATTTCCGACAAGGGCAGCGAATTGTGTAGATGACATTTTTGGTGTTGCATGTCGCAAAATGCTTCAACATGATTTTTTTACCCGTATGTGGGTGACGAATGTGGTCTCCTTTAATTAGGTTGTTACTATGCTGGCAATGCAGGCATGAGAAAGTGCCACATTTTGGTTTACTTAGGGTTTTCTGAGTTGTAGATTTACTCCTTTCGGCTCTTATTAATTGGTCCCTAAAGTTCTTTCGACATTTATAAGACATCATGGGCGGGTCCGGAAACAAATTTGATAGAGTTTCATCTGATTTGATCAGGTTCCAGTTTTTATGAATGATTCTCTTAATTTGGAAACTTTGGCTTGAATATTTTAGCGAATGTATCAGATTTTTGTCTTCTCTCCTACAATTGGCCTGTAAAAGTATGTTTCTGTCGTGTGTCTCAGTGCATATGATGGCTTTATCGATGGTCTCTGGCGGAAATCCTCTGTCTAAGAACCTTTTCTTCATGGTATTGTATTGTTCTTGTAGTGTGTCAGTTTCAGAGGTAATTCTTTTAAGACGTAATAACTGACTGCATGGTAGATTGTCTTTTAGATGTTTAGGGTGATGACTTGCATGATGCAGACAGCTGTTCACATCTGTGGGTTTACGGAAGATCTTAGGTTTCATGTGCGTGCCAGTATGTTCCACTGTGACGTCTAGGAAATTCACCGTAGGTTTACCGATATCCATTGTAAAGCCAATTCTTTGGTTACAGTTGTTTAGGAAATTCCAAAGAATTTGCCCCACCAAAGAAATGCAATATCAGGAAACATATGTACTGGACAACCCCAGATGGCATGACAAGATACAAACCTGGCTAAGATATATCGACGACATATTTGGGATTTGGAATGGTACAGAAGCAGAACTGCTCGAATTTCGTCACCCACATACGGGTAAAAAAATCATGTTGAAGCATTTTGCGACATGCGACACCAAAAATGTCATCTACACAATTCGCTGCCCTTGTCGGAAATAATATGTCGGCAAGACAAACAGAAGGGCAAAGGATAGATGGACGGAACACAAATCGTGCATCAGGACACAGAACATTAAATCACCAGTCTTCAGACACTTCCGGGACTCAAGACACAACATCTGCCAAATGCAATTAGTGATTTTGGAAGTTCTACACCCCCTCAGCAGGGGAGGAAACCTACCTAAACTACTGGCCCAGAGAGAACTGTTCTGGATCAATAAACTTGACGCAATGACCCCACTGGGCCTTAATGAGGACTACTATTTAGGTCCCTTTCTGTAAATAACAGGGGTATTGTTCAAATTTACACAATGCTTGTCTATTATCCCGAAATGTGTCTATAAACTACAACAACTATCTAGGACCCTTACTGTGAGCATGGGTATTGTTTTAAATCACACAATGCTTTTCCAATATCCCGTAAAGTGTTTATAAATCATGACAACTGTGAGAAAGGTATTGATATCAGATTGTACACCCTTCCGTTTTGGGTTAGACTACTTGTATACGTGTCTATTCTCTACTTTCTTTTTTGATATGTGGATATGTAAAAGTTTCATATTTTAATCTTCCTGACGGTTAACATTGAGACACAACATTGCCCACCAAACCAGAATCCTGATCTTGCTCACTTATGTAGCTCACTAGAATGGCCTTTAGCCGTAAATATCATTTTGTTGTAGTATTAGGTCTTTATACAACATCATAATCTTCGGTACCTCTCCTATACACAGCGTAATAGTGAGTCTTGATTATATTTGTTTTCACATATTCGAATAGCGCGTTACAAAAGTGACGTCATCATTTCACTTCCAGTCTTGTTTACATTGATTACGTGGTAGCGGGGGACGTGTCTCTAACGTCGCCCGCGCACGCGCATCTTGACAACTTCTGACATTTCACCGCTCGCGCGTGCGCGAGTGACGTCATCATTTTTGTGACGCTGCTCGCGCATGCGCGAGTGACGTCACAGCTCTTACACTCAGTATAAATAAGCGGTCAACGGCGGATGCGGTAGGTGAGCATTGCTTCCTGACCGTGTACCCGCCGTGGACCGTTCCTGCTTCCTGTATCTAATTGTAAGTCTTTTCGTCCTTACACTTTTAGGCTATCTCTCTAGCCTACACAAATCCTAAGCATTTATGCTCTTATTCTCCCATAGGAGAACGGAGCTTCTTTACCAGACTATCAACAGCAACCAGCTGCTCTCTCCCTGCACTTGAATCCATTTTTCTACTAGAAGAAGGGTGAGCTCTTCCTCTCTCTCTCCCCCCTACCTTATAGTAAGGTTTTATTTTTATTTTTATTTTACACTTGACTATTGCTAGGCACTTTTTACTCTCAACACAGTTTACTTATGTAAATTAAAGGTTCATGATGGGTTTAAAATCTCGATCAATCTGCATTATTGTCACATATGACACAATACCTATGTACTAAAATGCACAAGATGAATCAAACTATTGCTCTGTGAAAAAAGTACACCGCAGTCAAGACAGGCCCATTGAGTTACTTGCAAAGGGATGCGCCTCTTTATAAATTATTTTTCTGACTGCTTGCTAAACAAAGTGATGTAATTTGGTTTACTATTGATTTCTCTTTACTTTCTTTAAAATAACATTAATAAATGTTGGACTAATTTTTTGTAGATTGAAGTGAAAGAATTGTTGAAATACTTATGCCCCTGATGAAGAGAAAATGAATCTCGAAACGCGTTGGGCCGACCTGAAAATAATAAAAAAGGAGATTTCTCTTACTCTAAACCAACAGAATTGTTGAATGTCATTTTTTGAAAATATTGAATTTATTAACACTGTCACTCTACATTTGTTTACACGGTATATGTGGATAAATATATAAAAAAAGCCTTTTCTAAATTATCCAGACCTGTTATTACATCTCTTTAGGCTTATTGCCTCACATACGGAGGCCATGCCATTCTCATGGTGGTGAGCAAGCATGGACTTCTCTTAACCGGGTGTAGTATGGAATCCGCCAAAAAGGAAATACTTGGGCAACCTTGTTGCTTCTTCTGTGTACGAGAAGGTGATACTCAATACAGAATCTATTTTGGAAAAAGTTAAAAATCACTGAAGACTTGGTTACCCCCTGGCCCTGTTCAGGTAAGGCAGGTTGAAGGCCGTTACAATGGGGTTTTCAGAAATTGTTTTTGAATTTGCCGAACATGTTGGTATGACTGATTGATTCTTCTCAGCCCTGGAGTCCAAGATGGGTGTGTTTTTATGGAGTGGGAGGAAACCTCGAGACTCACTTGCACAGGTGACATTGGATAAAGTTCTGGGTGGAGTTAGATTTCCAGACTTTAGGCAATAACATCTTGCCTTCTCCCTAAATCAGACTTTCAGAAACCCACCAACCTTTGATGTTAACCTCAAGGTTTATACAAGCTACACGTTTTTTGGCAGCTGGGATGCATGCCTTGATATGTGTAATCATACATGTATTATAATGTGCATGACTCAAAATACCTAGGAAGGCATGAGTTGCATAGCATTGTCTGCAAACAGAAGTAAGACTCTCACATTGGGAGTCCGCTGTTCACCATTGTGTTTTTTTAATTTCAATAAGTTTGTAAATGTCGCACCTCACATCACAAATGGTTTCTCTTTACGGTTACGTTTTCCATTTCTCTCATTTTCTCTAGCGTCACTCACTTTACAGTGATCATATTTTGCAAAATGATGGAAAATGTAAAAGTATACAGAGTACGTCAATGTACGCTTATCCATTTGGTGTCCAGCTAAAATACATGCGACAGTCTTTGAATACGCAGGTCAGATACTCGTGTCTTTACTGCAAAATAAAACCTACGATTTTCGCTTCTAAATAAACATATGGACTCAAGCAGTATAAAAGACATTAGTAAATATATTGTTTTGTAAATCACTTTGCTTTCTCGTGCAAACCTCCCCTTTTTTTCGTTTTGCTCTCTCTAAAGCAAGCGAGGTTTCAATTCCAGGTGGTTTTGAACCAGTGTTTCTGGAGAAGAGATAGGTTTAGCATCTCCCTACTCTTTTGAAGACTTATCTCTTCTTTGAGAAGCATGCTAAGACTCTCACATTTCCTGTGTTAAACAGGTTTGGCCATCTGCTCTTGCAGTACCCTAATTGGCCCTTAGTATGTGTTTTAATAAGCTCGTTACAGTAGCAGGAAAGCCGGAATGTTAGGGGTCATTGTATGAAAAGAGAATTAAATACTTGGGTCACCTATTTGACACATTCATGAGGTTCAGTACTTTAAGTAGCACCTGGAATCAAGTGGTTCTCCCTGCGGGGTCATGGCCTCACAAGAGGCCATGACCTAATGGGCGGCCGGTGGCTTACACAAGTGCCGCTGACCCCCACCAGGCATCCCTTTGCAACTATAACTGATGAATTTCTTAGCTAATAGGATGCCTGGAGAGGGTTGGCACCACCATTAGGTGGGACCCTTACAAGGCAGTCCTTTAATTAAGAGATGCAGCAATCAATCTGGGGTGGTTGCTGCATCTCCTAGTGGTGCACAGAACCTCACCAGGCATTCCTTTAACTAGGAGATGCAGTGATTACCCTCTGGTGATGAGGTCCGGCGCCACCATTAAGGAAGACAGGCCTTTTTTGATAAAGGCTAGAGCTGGGAGAAAATAAGGGAACGGAGGGTGTGAGGAAGATGGCCATCCATCAGGCGGCATGGAACGCGGGCTTGCACCGGCGGTTCAAGCCTGCGTTCCCAGCCATCTGATTGGCTGGCTAACCACTCCCCCCCGCCCCCAGGCTGCTAATAGAAAGTATGGCCTACAGATGTCCGATCATAGGGTTTCACTTGTCCTTTGCACCATACCATCTCTTTCTGGGTGGTTTACTGCTCAACTCTGTTAGGAAAGCCTACCTGTCCAACCTGCTGGATTCGCCTTACCGCAGCTGCATTTGCATGCATGACTTCAAAGTGGAAAACTGTGTCAGATCTCCCTGTTAAGCACTGGTGAAAAATGACTTGTTACACACACAACATGCCGCAAACAGTATGTGGTACTTTAATAAGATGTGTAAAATATGTGCCTTTTTTGAGGAGCAATTCCTTTCCTTATCCAGCACGAGTGGTCCAAGCAGGGAGTTAACTATGGACGAGGACAAAGCGAAGACACTCTCGCAAATAACTACTGTGGGGCTCATTTTCCAAATCCCCATAAATTACGCGGACCGCGTACGTTTGCAATTATGTGCAAATAGGTCTTCTCCTTGTAAAATGGATGCCATATCGACTTCACATCTCCCTTTTGCACTCCGCAGGGCAAACAGAGTAAACACGACCTACCCTGCACGCATGGCAGGCCCCAGAAACAATGGATTCCTATGGAATGCGCATGCTTTTTGCTGTTGTAAGTAGCGGGCAGGAATACACAGCATTTACGCCAGCATGAAAGTGTCATGCTGTTGTACATGCTGTTGTTTTTGTATCACGGAGAGGAAGGGGGAGGCAGAATCGTAAACTATAATTTGTGCCCCCTATCTGCCACAGAAATGCCCAAAAATGAGTCCTAACTTACAAACAAAGCAATTTCCCCCTTTCCTTAGCACTCTTTTACCCCTTCCCTCCCTTCATATAGTATCCTGGTCCGTTTGTGTTTGTGGTCTCCTTGCATATCATCAACGTGGCTTGGATTAATAGAGGAAGCCACTGATCATTTACCTTGTCTCCAGAAGACGAATAACGAGACCTCTTTCTTTATACAGCTAAATCCCCTCTTCCCCCAATATATCCCCTCAGCAATAGCTCATGTTCCAACATATCACGACTGGGACCCGGATTGAGCATGGGTCTTGTTGCGGCCGTTCAGCTGCTCACTCGGAGGTACTTTGCTCCACTTAAGGTGTGCTTCGCCGACACCTGCTCTGAACCCCCTAGGGCAGCGTATGATCTTAACAGTGTGGTTAGAATTAGTGCATTGCGGCCTTAAGAAAAGTTTACCCCCCAGGAAAGCCTACTAGCAACGTAAAACGTAATGAATTCTGGCACGTTGCTGTTGCAATGGCTCTCCCTTCCTTGCTCCTTGCTTCTTTGGAACTGCCTCAACTGATTATGTAACAAGATCTTTGGAGCATTGTGATGTGTACAATGTACAATGTACGTGTGCATACTTGTTCGGCTTGCCTCCTGTGTGGCCGATTGACTACTAAGGATCACCAAGTGAAATGTTGCATATGCTGGCTTTAGAGATAATGGTTCATTGTTTGTATTTTTACTGCTATAATATTTTTACCAATAGACATTCTTTACATTGCAAAATAATCCGTCGGTTTCTTAACCAAATGTCTATATTATTAAAAATATAAAAATACAAATGTTATCACTGTGAAAGGTTTGAGAATGTATATGGCACAGCAGTGTTTCATTACACTGCTGTCCCAAGAAAGGCAGTGCTTTAAGTGGGCCGGGGCCAGCTCGGGCCAGGGCCTGGCAGTCTTCAAAAAGTGAGGCTGAGCCAAGGCTCTGCCAGGGCCCCTGCTCCCCCCACAACAGCGGCGTGACACATTAGCCCACCACGGCCACAGACGCGACAAATGCAGTTGCTGGCTGGCACTTCTGTCAGTCACTGTAACTTCCTCCTTTGACCCCTCACACGAGTGGTCACAGGAGGAAGTTAGTGGTCTTTTGTTTCCCCCTCTCCAGGTCACAAGGTGTCTTTGACCCTCGACGAACCTGGGGACTCCGTGCTGGTTTCTATATTTATAAAAGATGGCTTGAAAGGTGCACAATTCAAGCCATCTTTCATAAAGCTTTGCCAACGGACAAAGACGCCTCAGGCTTTGTCTGTCGTGAAAGCTTTATGAACGATGGATTGAATTGTGTACTTTTTTCAAGCCATCTTTTTATAAACATAGAAATATGGCTTGAAAAGTACGCAAAACATAGGGTACGCACACAAATATATAAATGTTATATATTTGTGTGCGTACCTTATTATGGTTTGTGTACTTTTAAAGCTATCTTGAAGTACACAAACCATAGTAAGGCAAGCAAACAAATATATAAATGTAAGCTCTATATATTAATGTGCGTACCTTACTATGGTTTGTGTACTTTTCAAGCCATGTTTTATAAACATAGAAATGTATAACATATTTCTATGCTTGATGGCTTGCATAGTACACAAGCCACAGTAAGGTACGCATACAAATATATAAATGCTTACATGCATTTATATATTTGTTTGCATACCTTACTATGGTTTGTGTACATTTTAGGCCACGGCCATCCCACAGGACACACCCCAAAATGAGGCCCCCTCTCGATTTCTTACCCCACTTAAAAGCTCCGAAGAAAGGTAAGAATGCCCTGGCGGGTCCGTAGTGCCCCTTCTGTGCGTTAAGGGCCTGATTCATGGAATCTTTTGCACAGTGCAGAGTGACTTTTCACTGGTGCAAAGTGACTTTGCACTGTCAACAAACACCCTGATTCATGGAACAGTGCAACGTGTCTTTTTGCAGTGCAACGTGACTTTGCACGGCAAAGAGACTTTTTGCACTGTTCCATGAATCAGGATGTTTGTTGGCAGTGCAAAGTCGCTTTGCATCAGTGAAAAGTCAATTTGCACCGTGGAAAAAATTCCATGCATCAGGCCCTAAGACTTTCCCTGCAATTGTTCAAAATAGGTACAGAGAAATGCTTCACTTTGCCTGCGATTTTATTAATATCACTTCTGTGAAAATTGGATGCATATTTGAATTCCTGCAAGAACCTCCACTCACCCCTGGATTAAAGCAAAGACACACGGGGTGCAAAATGGGCATCAGAATGTACGCATCTGCAATTGGGAAATGCTTTGGGAATTGGGTCCATCATTTTTTCTCACAAGTACATCGAGCGCACTAGCGCAGGGATCTGCAACCTTTTTCTCGCCAGGTTTTATGGACCACAATTACCTTCAAAGCTAGAGCTCATAGTCAATCGTGAAGGGTCATGGGAGTCATAGTCCAAAACATCTGGAAAGCCAAATCTTGCAGATCTCTGCACTGGTGCATCCCTCCACTTGTATGAAACAAAACAAATTCTGATTCGATCCCATACATATTGTACCAAAAAAAGAAATGTATATCAACACGTATGAGTGAATATGATGGAATTTTGATAAATATTGCTACAAAAGTATGAGGTATTTACCAGTGAATGCAGAATTTCCCATTTGCCTCATGCAGTAAATTCCAATGAAGACTCATCTCGCAAAAGGTCGTCAGGTGATATGCTTAATTTCCCTAATTACTGCCTATGCCTTGATTCCAAAACAGCACATTTTTTGGTGGGTTCAAGACAAATACGTTTATTGCTGCACAGCTTGAAAAAACCTACATGTATTAAAATGGAATTCCGACACAATGTAAATGAAGTCATTTATTTATGCATTCCCAACCCTGTGAAGGGGCCGAACATACACATAGGAGAGCAAAGATTAATATTGCAGCAGTCTTGTGGTAAAATAAGAAGGGTCATCAATGTCTGCTTTAGACATGGGTGGGGGGCAGAGGGGGGGGGGGGTTCTCCATTGCCTGATCCAAGATGAAGGTGAATGCCCGGCTCTTTCAGGCGTGTGAATGTGCATGTCATCTGTGAATATGGAAGGTCTATGAAGAGCACATTCTGATATCCAGGGGCCCAACAAGTTTCCACCCGAGAAAAGGCTATTCCTGGACTTGCAGCATTGTTCATTAAGCACCCCTACAGTTTGGGTCCAAAAAGGAATTGTTTCCTCCAACTTTATGGTGAAAATAACACTATGGGGCAAACTAATGAGAAAATACATAAACATTTCACTGGGCTTTCCTACTTGTAACCATGCAGCATTTATTGCATACAATCTAATATTTTAATGTACATCAAGCGTTCTCAATCCAGGGTCTCCAAGGACAAGGCGAGTACTTAATACTGTGCTTCCACTCCAGAAAGTTGTCCGGCACCTACAGGGGATCCTTCACCACCAGTGAGCAGAATCCTGGTTCCCGTGTTGAGCCAGCAGAGAGGGCTTGGTGCCACAGCAGTATCACACCCACTCGCCCAGGCCGCCCCTAGGGATAGTTAGGGAGAAGAGCTCTTGTTTGGAATACACTGTATCCCCAGCAGAGTTCCAGATGAGCCCTTCTTCTTTCAGAACCCAAATATAAATGCATGAAGGGGAGGATTATTATAAAGGCAACATTTCCTACAGGATTGGTCCAAAGCAAGACAGCTGCACAGGTCCGTTCCGTGCTGTTGTAACAAGTGCCCTTTGCCGTTTGACAACACACACACACAGTGTGTTGCCTGCAGGAAATGGGGGACAGGAAGTGGTAGAGAACCCTAACTGAAACCAAGATGGCGGAACCCCTCCCTCATCACACCTTTCCGTTCTGGCAGTTCTAACAATGCCTCATTTCCCTTTCTGTTGACTTCAATGAGATTCCAGCGATCAGTAGCATGGTGTGAGAGAGAGTCTTTGTTATTTCACTGGTTCTACAAGACCTGGGGGAGGTTTCTGTGCCATGGGTGGAAGGTATGTTGGTCTTCCTCTGGGGGATCAAAGAGGAAGCACCCTGGCCGTTGTTCCATATGTAAGTTATGGAGACAGTCAGACCCGACACCAATACACAATAGTCCTGTCATAGTTGGGTCCTGATCGCAGAGAACTTGTGTGATATGTGATATCAAACTGATGTGAATGTATAATTGTGTGTTCTTAGTAGTCACCGTGCCACAACTTGGATGGCTTATATTTAAAGTTTTACGTGCCACCAGTCTGACTAAGGCATTGAATTATTAAATGTGTGTACAGAGGTGTGGTGCATAGGATTAAAAGCCACTTTTGCATGCAGGAACTTTATAATCCAGCAGTTTTCAAGAATGCATATGTGGCATTTGAAACTGCATTATTCCACTGCAGGGTGTCTGTAAACTATATCAGCAAAGGCCAGGGGTGTTGCTAGGTCTGGAAAAGACCCGGGGCTACTCTGATGTCAGAACTGTTGAGACTGGGGGCTAGCTAGCCTTTTGGCTGTAGCTCCTGAGATTCTATCCGGGGCTACAACCAAAAGACCAGGGGCTATAGCCCCCTTAGCCCCCCCCTAGCAACGCCTCTGGCAAAGGCACAAGCCTGCACTACAATTTTGACATGGAGCATTTGTGAAAGAGTGCTCTGTATTGCAGACTTCCCTTTAAAAAACAGAATTACCCACATACATTGTTGCTAGGGCACCCATGGTTGAAAAGCTACCCTCAATTAAATGTGCACATCCAGCGTTTCTGTCTATAGAACCTCGGCATAGGAGAATAAGTGGACGGGTTTTGTGCTTTGTGCTGGTCATGGTTTCAACATGCCAAGGGACACAATGGCACTGTGATGAATCAACTTCCAGGGAACCAGTGGTCCAGGGATGAATATCGGTTTCTAAACCATCAATCAACCCCACACCTCTAGTACACTAGAAGGGATCTGAACAGATTGGAATACAAGTAAATTATAAGACCTCCTTGTACAATTTTGGTAACGCGGACCTAACAGGCTTATCTCTGCAAGGCCGTGAATCGTTGGTTAGTTGCAACACAGCGAAAATACAAATATTACCCAATGACAAAAGGGACTGTCGAGTCAAGGTTGTATTAAAATATCTACTTTATTATTACTACAGCAGACAGTTCTAGCACACTACAATTACAACCCCCACTGTAAAGGAACACAGAGGACAGACAGTTTCACAAAGGAAACGGATGCACTCTGGGTTTTGACAGGAGGGTAGTTGGTAAAGTAAACAGTTTTATAGTTCAATGTTATTTGCTTCCAGCACCAAAGGGGCAAAGGGTCGTAACTGTCTCTAGGGGCCTTCGGAGAAGGACCAGGGAGGCAGAACCACAATGTGCCTTGTGCTGAAGAAGTTCTTTGTGCTCGACAGCATTGAGACAGTTCCAGGGCGCTTTGCAGCTCGTGAGACAGAGCTACTAGCGGGAGACAGCTGCGGGTACCAGGCAGCAGGCAGTTCGGCAAGCGAGGTTGGACGGACATCTGCAGGCTGTCCGGCACAGTGTCACTGGGGTTCGAGAATCATTGTCTCTGTGCTGGTTGGCGGATCTGGAATGTTGGTCGTGGCATCCCGGTTGGCTCTGCGACTACAGCTGACAACAGTCAGCGGTGCAGCCGGATGCGGTTTGAGGACTCGACTGTCTCGAAATTGTCCTTAAAAAGATGGACGCTGGATGATGCTTGTGTTACACTCCTCCTAGCTTCTTTTCTGGGCTCGTGTCCTTTCAAGGTGGATGGCCCAAAGCTCAGTAGAGTGATTGCAGGCAACGGCACTGTCCTTTGTCCAGAGACTCTGCTGCACTTCACACCTAGGAAGCTTGCTGTCAGAACCTAGCAGTGCACGCTGTGTGCTGGCTGAGTACCGGTTCTGGAGCTGCTGGACAGGTCCTCTGAGTCTGGTAATTTCCTCTGTTCCCCGGTAGATGTTTAGGGGAGGGATCTTGCTTCCCTCTTGGAACTCCTGGCCTTCCTTCACTGTTGGAAGATGTAAGGTAGACAGTACCTTTAGCTCGGGTCCAAATGAGTCCTTCTTCTTACTCCTTGCAAAATCTTCAGATGATCTGCTAAGTGAGGTGTTCAGCCCTCATTTAAAGCCAAATGGACCCCAGCGATTGGTGTAGGCTAAGCCCATCTTAATGAACTAATCCTGGGTGCCCACCAACAATCTTCTGTTATGCATGAGGCCAGGACAAGAGTGCTCTGCAACAGGACAGATAAGGGGGTGACAACATATACCTAAGTCCCACCCATCTTCCTGTCTGTTGTAGATCAAAGTGTCTCTCTGGTTAACTGAGCCTGCTGTGATTCTTGATTAAAGTGCAGGTTTTCCCTTGAAGTGCTGGGAGCAGACTTTCTGTCTGCCCCAAACCACGTACTTCTCACCTCTGAAAGGGGTCAGATCAGCAGGGGTTTGCTTATGGTAAATAGTGGACCCAGACATGCATTTCACTGCCTTTCATACAGAGGGGTGGGAACTAGCTTCAAGTTGACACATTGCACACCAAAGGGTTGTTAGTCCCGCCTTCCTGTTGTCTCTCCGGCAACCAAGTCCACTCGGCAGGCTTGCCTCAATTATTTCTCATTAATATGCACTGCCAATAGCCTGAGAACAAAGGAATGCAGATCCACGGAGCCTTTGATATTTTAATTAGGCTACTCTTGGCTGGAGGAAGGTCTGCCTTCCCCCTTCTTGGAATGCTTCAATGTACCCAGGGCGGTCACATGCCATGTGAATAAGTCAGGGGAAGACGGCGCCTGTAGGCTGTGTCTTCCCAAAGTTCAGGTGACTATGGCGTTTGGTGTGGGAAAGAGATGAAATGGGTGTGGACTGGCCGCACTCATTTCGCTGAGGTTGGTTTCCCTTCATTCATTTTCATTTATCAAAAAATCAAAAAAAGCCCAGGCGAGCTCATTCTCCGTGTGCGGATGGTCGAATTCCTCACAGGCACCATGGCACTGTCGAAGGCTTAAAAGTCGGACCACTTCTGAGCCAAAACATTGTTCATGACCTTAAACACTTCACATACAAGCATAAGCCAAGGTGGTTGTGAGAGAGACTACTTTGGTGGTGCCTTGGTGAAGTGTACATTTGTTTTCGTGATCATGCAGTAAACGAGGAATAAAAACAGTGCTGTTTTTGCTCACTTTTTAGGGAATTGCGAACAAAGCAAATTAGCATTTCCCACAAACAACCCCTCCCAGAGGTTATTATTAAAATCATTTCCAAATGTACAAGATGCCTGAATCACCACCTCTCTTCCCTGTGAGTCCATTTTGGGACACATTCACTTCTGTTTCATGCCCATGCTCTCCAGTTTGGCTGGTTGAGGGCTCCCGCAGTGCTGATCTTGGGTGCACTGGTTTTCAGCTTTGTTGGCTTGGGTCTTGAAAGCCACCCTACCTGTACCTCAGTCTTGTGAGGTGGCCTTTCTGTTGTTTTAAAGCGCTGTACTGGGCGTGACATAGCCACATGGCTGCAGCCAAAGCATGATAACAAAGCATGAGAGAAGGGTGGCCGTCCATCACTGCAAACAGAAGTACAGACATCTGGACCCTCTCTCTCTCTTCCTACCCTGTTGGGTCACACATTCGCCTCAGCTTTTCATGTAGTCTAATGAACACACCCTTCATAGGGAACTCAGGCTATATTTCTGCACTAAGTCATAATGTATTGTGCTAGCCCACTTCCAAGTAAGGCATCACCCTGTCCCACCTTTAACTAAAATAAAGTCCAGCAGGACATAACATGGAACAAACTCTTATTTAATAACCTTCCTGACAACAAGGGGCCAGCTCTTTTCTAACTTAATCACTCCATTCCCTTACCTTTTGTTACCAACACTGTTTACCTTTATACGCAGTCTGTCTTGACCATAACACTCTCGGCTCAAATTTGCCAGTCCCAAAATTAACATTCTAGAGCTTGCCCTAGGGTAGAACATATTGAGATGCTGGGGCAAAAAACCCACCAAACCTCCAGGATTTCCTGAGCCCACTCTCGAGCTGCTCATGCATCCAACACTACTAACTTGCAATTCTTCAAATCTGCCCTGAAAACACAACACAATGTTCACAATGTTCACAACACCTTCGGACATATCCAACGCCTCCTCACCTTTTGCAGAGACATAGTCCACCTAGTGGCCCTGAGACACATCAATGCTATCACAAATAATTCCTCCCCAGCGGTATCCCTCCCTCCCTTCCTGTTTTTAGCATCAAGTTCCTACTTTCTGGCCCTCTTATCTTCCCTCGCTCATTTTCTTTCTTCAATCAGACTAAGGTCTGGCTAACCCTGGCGAATGTACAGTACGACCAGTGGCGCCCCCAGAAATCTTTTATAGGGGTGGCCTGATGAGGCCTCAGGAAATCTTGGGGTGGCACCAAAACAAACACATAACTGAATTTCAGGAAATCTATTATGCCAATGTAGTATGTAGTCCAGTTGAAAACTATATACATATGAGAGTTAAGGAATTTCATATTGATATAGTTGCGTTCATTAAATAACAGTTAACTAATTAATGTATCTGATGCGCATAGGCTAATATCAGTACGGTTTACATTTTGAGTTCCACAATCCTGTTTGTGCTATGTAAGTAATATGTGATGTGTATATGCATGTAAGGCAATTTATTGTTCTTCAAACAGAATAGTTGTTCGACTTTGACTTGAAAAGACAAATATACAGCTTTAATTTAAGGGAGCACATTGATTGTAAGGAACAAAACATTTACTGAGAACATGCCTACTCAAGTAAAAAACAACACAGTGGCCTAAACATTTTTCAATACAACTGTATTTGGTACATGTTGCTGTGTGTTCTTGTAAACTAAAATATATACCTACAAAAAGGAAACAAAAAGCATGATAATGAAGAATATATATTTTAGTATAGCCTGCTCAACCTATTTACATCCCCGCTTTTCTAGGCTACATTCTTTTGTGTGTATTCTTGCAAACTAAACATGAACAAAGCAAAAGTGCATGATCATGGACAACAATATACATTTTAATGTAGCCTACTCTGTACTCAGCCTATTCATTATTATTATATTATTAATGAATATAGTTTTAATCACCTGTTACTGTGTCTTTTGTCAAACACATCCACAAATTCATCAAGATTTATCGCCCTAGCCCTTCTTGACTCTACACTTAACAACCCAAAATTGCTCAATCTCTCATCACTCGTATTTCTCAAGGCAGTCTTGATTAACTTTAGCACAGAAAAACTATGCTCACATGCTGCAGTGATCACAGGTAATGTAAGTGCAATTTTGCAAAGTTTAAACATCTCATGGAACACTTCCTTATATGGCTCAAGGAAGACTGAGCTCTTTTAAACTGGTCGGATTTTCAAAACCACTAGTTTGCCTCCTATCAAGAATTTGCTTGACATGAGGGATCTCATATTCTAGATCCTCACTGCTGCAGTTGTATTGAGAGGCAAATGGAAACATTACATTTGTCTCACAAAATGTGGGACTGGAGGGATTCAAGGCTTGAATGTTCTCTTCACCTAAGAGAGAAGCACATCAACAATTGGAATAAATGTGCCTGCCCGAAATGACTCCTTATCTGTATTGGCATGTCTTTGAAATATAGGCGTGGAAATGTAATACCCTTCAAGCCTAGAACTTGGTGGGACCTGACACCCTAGAGGTGCAACAGCAATGTTGCATTGATCAGCAAGGGTCATAGTATTGTTCCAAATCTCATTAAAGACAGAACCCTCTCTATAACTGTTTAATGTATCAACACGTGAATTAACAAGGGTAACTTCCGTGGCTAAATTGAGTTGTGGGAACTGTAAAATGTCTGACAGATGTTTTATGTCACCAAAAACATTTGTGAATGGTAAAAGGAGGCCAGCAAACTCTAAATCTATTTGGGCTAATAGACCTCTTGCCTCTACCGCTCTGTCACCATTTTTCTCTTCAGATATTTCTTTTAGTAGACGTATGAGGGCTGGTGGTCTGTCCCTCATGGTCTTGCAAGCATTGTACCTACAGGCCCAGCTTGTCTCTATCAATCTTTGAAACTCTCTTGGGACCCCCTGAAACATGTCCCTCTGTACCTCTAGCCATCTTTGATGCACATAACACCCTGACACAAACACATACAGTTTCTGCAGAAGACAAAAGAAACAATAGGCTTCAGGGATGCATTTTACACTATCAACTAATACTAAATTCAAGCAATGTGCATTGCAGTGAACGTAAAAAGCTAATGGGGCCTCTGTTGTAATGCATGCCTGCACACCTGCGTTCTTTCCACTCATGACAGAGGCACCATCATATGATTGCCCTACAAGGTGATTTCTGTAGCCAAGGCCATACTTCTGTAGTATTTGTATCATTTTCTGTGAAAGCGCTGCAGCATCTAGTCGCTCTGCTGCTTCATATGTGAGGGAGCTTTCACATATTGAACAATTGTAATAATATCAAATTACCAAGGACATTTGTTCCTTCTTGGCAATGTCTTTGGTCTCGTCGACCATAATGCTGAAAGCCCCACTTTGTGAAACTTCATTAATTATTGAGGTGCGGACAATTTCAGCCAGGCAATCAATTATTTCATTTTGAGTACTGTGCCCAAGGTATGTTGCATTTTCTTGACTTGTCATTTTTTTTTGACTGTGTGATCATGCTTCGCTAGCAGTTCCATAATAGAGATTACATTTCCTTTATTTTGGCCTTCTGTTTCTTTATGTGCTCTCTGTGCAATGTTTTGCGTTGCGGGGGAGGAGCAGGGTTTCTCCAAAAGTTTTAATGTACTCTCTATTTTCCCTCACTATTTTATTATATTCTGCATTTAAGGAGGCTGAGAGAGAACATTTGCTTGCAATTGACTTTTCATATTCTGCCCATGCTAACATAGAAATAGTATGTGATTCTGATTTGCTATGGCCTACAAACCCCCCCATCTTTGTAAGTTGCTTTTTTCCAATTTTTGAATCCTGCTTCGGATGTAAACACTGAATCACCCGAGGAGGGGAGACTGAAGTGCCGGCAGGCATAGCAGTAGGCAGAATCTTTACTTTGAGAGTATTCCAGCCATTTATGTGTGAAGTACCATTCTTTCATGAAGCCCCGTCTTCTACCCCCCAGACAGTCTGAGGGGGAAAACCTCAGATATGGCTGTTTGGGCCCCTCTCCTCTTGACTGGGATATATCTAGAAGAATGAAAGAAGAGTTTGGGCCTCATCACGAGTTGGGCTGTATTGCCGGCTGTAATACCGCCGACTGTAATAGCCCTAGCACCGACCGGTCTGGCTGTATTACCGCCGGATCACGAGTTGGGTGTTAACGGTAAATCCCCATTCCCAATTGGGTCCATTGGATTCAATGGGGTATTTTCAGCGCTAATTATGCGGGCTAATACAGCCGGCGGTAATACAGCTGAAAACAGGGGATTTTCACCTCCAGAGAAAGGCTGGAGGTAAAGCAGCCCATTTAGCGCCCAACTCGTGATAGGGCCAGCCCTTAAATGCGGCTGTAATACCGTTACCACCGCATTTAAGGGCTACAGCCCAACTCGTGATGAGGCCCTTACTCTTTAGCCAGCCATCTATTTTATTATCATGGTCACACTGACACACCATCATTATTTCACCTGTTGGTCCGGTCACAGCTTGAATAGCTCTAGCCGAGTCCTGCCCCGCCCTCTCTTTGACTGTCAATGCTGCTGCCTGTTCCTCACTCTCGTGCCATGCTGCTACTGTCCTGTTCTCTGTCCCTGATGCTGGCTCTGCCTGTTCGTCACTGTCATGTTCTGCTTCTGGCTCTGCCTGTTCATTAGCTTGCTCGATTATGTTATCTTGCTCTTCCACTGAATCCTCACTAACATTCATCGTCACTGCATCTCCACTACTACTTTTCTTAAAGAAGAAGGAAGAGATTTCCGTTACTAATCATAGGCGTAGCAATAATGTGGGTCATTTCCAAACTAAAAAATGCTGTTTAAACTTGTATTCACTAGTTTTATTTGAAATGTGTCTGACTACCACACAAATACCATTTTGACACAATTTCCATCACACCCTGCTATGGCAGAGCCTAACCTCCTAGCCAGAGGCAGATCAAAAGGCCTGCATTGGGCTCTGTCAGGTTTTGTGTCCGGAAGTAGTTCAAACCCTCTTCTCTCCCTCTACTCTTGAGCACCCAGCAGACTTAAAATTAGGGGTTGTGGTAGTAGGCCCAGCAACGTATTACTCGTGTGAATGACCAACAATAAAAGTAATCAAATGTCCAACAATACACTTTTCTTACTAAAACAACAACCATTTGCGCTTGCAGTGTTGTGCTTCTAGTGCTCATCAAACACAAGAACACAGAGGATTTCTTCTCAGGCAAAGATAATACATGAGCATTGAAAATAGAAGTCAAATAATAAGCAGTTCTCAGTAGAAGCCAAAATATACTCCAGTAAACCCATAGCAGTGGAGGAAGTGGGCAGGAGCTTTGGGGAGCAGTGCTCCTCTAGTTTACAAAAGAAATGTTTTACGGTTCCTATATTTTTAGTTTAAAAAGAAATCGTTCTGGAATTGTTTCATTTTAAAATAGAAGTGTAGGAAGATGTTGAATCTTGCACTTCAGTGCACCACACTGAACATTCCCTTAAACAGTAGGCGCATTTGTTTGGAGGTTTGGTTTGCACATGGGAGGAGGTGTGGCAATGGGGTTTGTGGGTAGCGGGAGCAAGCCAGCAGGGGACATAGTTCTACTACTTCTTCTGGTACACTGCAACCACTGACCGCTAGCATCTGTACTCTCTTACGGATCTTAGATTGTTGCAAAAAAGGGCCAAACTGTTGTTGACAAATGAGGGTCAGTATTTTTTTTTTAAGGGTTTTCTTGCCTTTTTTTTGGTGAGTTTCACCATGCGTCAAATACTAAGAATTGCAAATCTATTAGAAAAGAGTAACAGGTTTGATGCTTTGTACTCCATCAGGTCTCTCAAGTAAGGGTCCTTGATATTTTAAAAAAATAACTCCAACCGCCGAGCTGCAAAAATTATGGAAAATGCCCTAGTCGTTTACATGTGAGACACATTTCACATGCACATTCAAGAGGCACCTCGCCTGACACCCATAAATTCAAAGATTCACATTCCTTAGGCATTTAGCAATGTACAGAAGCATTAAAATTACTTAGACACATTGTCATGCAAACAATAGTTAAAGGACTGCTCTAAGATACTTCTTCAAGGGAGTTAATGTTATTTCATTAATGTCCAGACCATTAGGCTGTGAAAGGCAAACCATTATAGCAGATTGATGTTCTTTAAATCCTGTGCCTGCCTCATTATGTCCAACATGCATTTTTCAGGAAATATAAACACCTTCAGTGAATTTGTTTTAATATCACTGATTAATTGCGTAAATTGTTGGTTGTGTTCAAATACTAGAAGAAAACACAAGGGGGGTTGTCCTGGCTGAAACAGTCAAAGCTGATTGCAAGTAATTAGAATGCAAATAAAATTTAATATGTATCTAATCCTAGAAGAAACCATCACTCCTGGGTCATCCTTAAAGGCTGTTGACATTCAGGGACGTCATTTCACCAAAACGCCAGGGATAGCAGAAGTGACATCACACGACCCTTGACTGCTGATGGCATCACAGGAAGTGATGTCTTTTACCCCACCCCAAAGTGATATCACAGGAAGCGATGGAACACAACCTTTCACCCCTTGACAAAACAGGATGTGGCATCACATAGCATTGTTCCTAAGCACGTTACAAAACACATTGTTACGATATCACTATAATGCAATATTCATTTCATACAAGAATGGATCGCCATATATATCGTTAATATCAGTGTGTATAGGCCCATATTACTAAATAACGTGAATGCAAGCAGAGGTCCATGGCCAAATGACAGTGATGTACCATTATATAGCACCTACGCTTAAGCGCTTTATATAGAAGAAATATACACACAATATCAGCCAACCTGTGCTGGTACTCATTTATCGACCTCAGAAGGATGAAAGGCTGAGTTGAGGTTTTCAAGAAAATACTAAATCAGTGACTCCCCCCTGAAGTGTGCCTGAAATAACCCTTTAATGAGTCTAGCAGTTATTGAATAGAATTCTAGAAAGACAAATTAGTTGGTATTCCTATTCATTCTTATTTAGGGTCACTGCTGAAAGTGTTAGACTTGTGGAACACAAGTTCATTAAAAAATAAATCCAAGCCCTGAACATGAAAGCCAGCCACTCCAGAAGCAAAGAGCCACATGGCGCTGGCCAAAGCCTGGGACTTTGCATTTAAACAAAAAACAACACTTTTTTAAAAATGTATTTTTCTGGGGTAGCAAGGGAGACCACAAGGGTAGCAAGGGAGACCCCTAAATAACATCCCTGTTGACAATTCTTTCCAGCCAGGACACAGCCATACGTGAGTGATAAATCAGGGTGGGTGCCACACACAGACACTGCTTACCTCAGCTCCCCCTGAAGTGCTTGCCTGCTGGTGGAATCTCAGCTCAGGTCTCCTTTTCAGTGGCAGGCAGTGCCACTGCCTGAATCCAAAAATATTGGCAGCGTGTATCTGTCCAAAGGTTTGTGCAGCACATACGTGGGCACAAATTGCAGCCAAGCAAGGAACTGGATGGAATTGAAAGTGAAACCCAGAAATAAACACAGCCTGCCCTGGAAGCATGAGCTAAAGCAAAAATGCGCGCATCCAGGCGGGTCAGGCTGTGTTTATTTCCGGGTCCATCCTGACTCTAGCCCTTCATGGCTGGCAGCCGTGGGCCTCGAGCCTCGGCAAAAAAGCTAAAAAAAAATATTTTTTTTGCACTGAACTGGGCATTTTATTGTCCATGCACATTTCAGTGCAAAAAAGAAAAACATCTGTGTTTTTTTGTAGGGTGGCCACAGGGGGGGCCAGCATTCTTACAAGGGTGGCCGTGGCCCCCCTTGGCCACCCCTTGATGGCGCCCCTGAGTACGACACCTCAGAGACAAGCCTAGGCACTCTGAAACTATCACTGCAGTGAATTGGCGCAGTACAAAGCCTATTAACATAACATTACATAATGTATGGAACAAGGCAGTGCCTGGGGCCAGATGCAGATGAGTGCTTAGAAGGGAAAGTGCCGTGTAAACAGATTGCACAGGAAGCCTTTCCAGTTCAGCAAACAGCAGCAACGATTATGATTCAGTGTCATGAGCTACCTTGATGCCTTCAGCCTTTAACAGGTGTGTCCTTCCACTTCATGACCAGCACCTGCCATATCACTCTATATATCTCTCCTATGACCCCAGGCATGGGATAAAACACCTGAAAACATGTACTCATTTAACATCGCCCGTGAGAAAGGTGTTTTTCCCTCCAACTACACAGCACTTTCCTCACATACTGTAGGGCTGGAATACGTTTATAGTAATTATACTGGTCCTAGAATATTTTGGGAAGGCTGCATATAAAGAAAAAAACACAGTTTCTACTTGAACATTGGGCGATATTAAGTAGGTACGGTGTCTTCAGCGTGGGCCAACACACTCTCCAGACACGTCTTGGACCGCTATGGTGGTATCTGTTGCTGGATAAATGATTGTTACATTTCATTGCATTGGTCCATTTAGCACCTCAAAACCTTTTTTTCTCTCCATCTCCGCCTTTATGTGCAACAGTCTCTCCGTCTCGCTTTCAATCATATCAAGAAGAGTGGACCTTCCATCACCTGTCCTCTTCACCCTCTCTCCTCTTCCCTTCAAAAGACCGAACCCTGCCCTCAAGTACAGCTTTGGGTGCAGCCTGGCCGCTCCTGGACAGTCCACCTTCGATGGCTCCCTGCACCACATCTCATAAAATTATGCAAGGGAGCCACCAGGTGTGGCTATAATGCACCTAGTAACCCCTTGGGAGCAAGACTTTTGATTGATCCCCTGATCCACTATGGTCGACCTGAATTCCCATAATTTATCATTGTACCCCACCTCCACAGTTAACAGACATTTAACGAGGGAAAGGCTATCTAATTGCTTTTCTGCTTGTGTGACTCCTCTCAGAACTGGACTGTCTGGACAATGGCCCTGTATTGAACCGGCAGTGAAGGGGTGCTAGATGCAAGGAGTAGGTTTGGGGGCAGGCATGTGGGTAGGCGTGGAAGAAGTATGGTCGTAGGATTAAATGTCCTCGTGGAAATGGATTGTGTACAGCATCAGAGATGCCCACTTTCTGACCCCCTGGGTGCTTGCATGAAAAACTTGTTTTCCTGTAGCGAAAGGATGCAATTGCGCATTTGTTTTGGCAAGGACTAGTGAGCTGTGTGGCGGCTATCTAACACTGGTGACAAGTCTAAAATCTCTGCAAATCCCAGAACTCCTTCATTGAAACCTTGGTCCGATGGTGGGGAGGGGAAGGGGTTCTTTCCTAACGATGGAACACAGATTTGGGGTCTGGGCTGTGGAATTGTTTGACCGGTGCAACCTGGCTTTTCACTGGTGCAAAGTGACTTTGCACTGCCAACAAACACCCTGATCATGGAACAGTGCAAAGTGTATTTTTGCAAAGGTACACTTTGCACTGTTCCATGAATCTGGGCGTAGCAGTACAAAAACACACGTCGCACTGCTCCAAGAATCAGGGTGTTTGTTGGCAGTTGCACCGTGCAAGAAATTCCATGAATCTGGCCCTTAATGTGTACATACGTAAGCTTGTGGAGCATGTTCTTCCTGGTGCTTTCCCATGTCATTGCCTTCGCTTGGGCTGTCATCTAGTAGAGAGGCATTCTCCCTGCACTGCTACTATAGTAACATTCTGTAAACCCCACCCAGCAAAGCTAGTTTATTTATCTCACTGTTGCGCGGCTCCTCTCTCTCTCTGACGGGGCAGTCGGGTGCGGTGCACTTCCTCATTGTCCTGCTGTGCGTCCCATTGGTACTTAGTATGTAATACTGCTGGAGGCTGGAAAGGGAAGAAGGAATGGTGGGTTCTAGGGTGTTTTCAAACACTAAACCACTTAGAAAGGGAGTTGTGGAACATTGTAACTGTTTGAGGTAGGGGACAGGGCTGAAAGCCAGTTTAGTCCAATTGTCCAAATCTTGATACATGGCAGACAACACATAGCCCCGAAGCATGCCACGCGGGAACCACCTAGGCCGCAGCCAACCCATGATTTTTCTCAACAGACAAACTGCCCCAGAGCAATACAGCTGCTTACAAAATTCTTCTATGAAGATATTCGGAAAACATGAGCCCTGATGATCTTAGGAGGTGTGAAACATGTCTCGATTCACTGAATGTGTCAATGGCAAATACATCAATCAATGTATTAATATTTAGATAATTTCGACTAATGTTCTACAATCTAGAACACAAGTATATTGTGTTCCTACTTGGCTAATAACTGGCTCTAGTAAACGGATAACACATCAGGGCATAAGATCAACTGGGTCAAGGTGTAAAGTAATTCCAGGGGTTTGCCTTTAATGATGATTGTACAACATTTGAAGTCATTCTACTTCACTGTCCAGTTTTTTGTATACAATGCATACTGATCCCAGACCTGCATTGTTTTTTTTCTCTTAGCCAAACTTTGGTTAAGTGGAGTGCCTGCAAGTAAGGGTTCCCATATTACATTTTAGCTGTATATGACCTACATTTCAGTGTTGAGTATAAGAAGGCTCTTTTGTTTCTTGGTTTGAGGCTTGAGGGGCAACTGATATGATAATATGATATGATATGATATGATAAGGCATTTGTAATGCGCCTATACACAAGTGTTTCAAGGCGCGACGAGGCAGGGGGGGGGAACAAGGGGAGACAGACAACGATCTTACTAGGCCAGGTGTCATTCAGATCGCGCAAGTGCAAGGGTAGAGGGGAAGGGAAAAGTGCATGGGGGAGAGGGGAAAGTGCAGTACAGGGTTATTAGCATACAGCATACAGGATAAATAACAAGGGCCAGCTGGTGGCAAGTGCGAGGTAAGTGCAGACAAGTGCTGGGAAGGGGGGCTGTATGGATACAGACACAGTCCCGTAGTGCAGGGGTTGCCGTGGGGGCAGTGCAGGTGAGAGTGGCTGGGCCGAGAACGGTGAATGGCCCAGTTGCAGATTCAGTGCAGTTTCAGTAGTATTAGCAGGGGAGAGGGGGAGAGAAAGCGGAGGCAAAGAGGAACGTTTTGAGGTGCTTCCGGAACCGGAGTTGGTTCTCCTCAAGTTTCAGGGAGGTAGGAAGGCTGTTCCAGAGGGAGGCCCCTGCAGTGGAAAGAGATCTGCCCCCAACTCGTTGTTTGGAGAAGCGGCTGACCCTGAGGGAGTTGGAGGCGGATGAGCGAAGAGCTCGAGAAGGAAGATATTTAGGAAGAGAGAGTTGAAGGTATTTTGGCCCAAGGCCCCAGACGGCCTTGTGGACAATGCAGAGGGTTTTGAACTTGATCCTCGCAGTCACTGGGAGCCAGTGTAGTGATTTCAGTCCTGGAGAGATACGGTCCCTGGGCTTGAGGCCAAGGACAAGTCTTGCAGTCCTGTTCTGGATGAGTTGCAAAGGGCGGAGAGTAGAGGCGGGCAGATTAAGATAGATGCTGTTACAGTAGTCCAGCTTAGAGAGAACCAGGGCTCTAGAGACAGTGAGCTTCTGGGGGAAAGAGAGGAAAGGAAGGATACCTCTGAGGAGGTGTAGCTGGTATTGTGACTTCTTAGATACGTCGGATATGTGAGGAGAGAAGGAGAGTGTGGAGTCGAAGATGACCCCAAGGTTTTTTGCCTTGCAGGTAGGAGCAAAAAGAGGGCCCAGAGACGCCGGCCAGAGAGCAGCAGGAAAGGAGGGAGTGGGAGTGCCGATGAGTAGAATCTCAGTCTTACTGGCATTAAGGCAGAGGTCGTTGGCGGCACACCATTCCTGGATAGCAGAAAGACAGTCAGAGATGAGGGAAGGAGAAGAGGAGGCCGAGGGTAGCCTGAAAATGAGTTGGGTATCATCCGCATAGCACTGAAAGTAGGGGCAGAGAGCGGCAATGTGGTGGGCGAGAAGTGCCAGATACTGGTTGAACAGCCAGGGAGAGAGGTTAGATCCCTGGGGGACACCACAGGTAGAGAAGAAGATGTCAGAGAGGAAAGACCCCAGTTGGACCTGGGAGGGTCGATTTGAGAGGAAAGAGGTCAGCCACGTCAGAGCCTGACCAGTGATACCGAGGTTATCACGGAGACGGTTGAGCAGGATGGTATGGTTGACAGTATCAAAGGCAGAAGAGAGATCAAGCAAAATGAGAACACATGGAATGTTAGAGTCAAGGTTCGAGAGCAGGTCCTCACGGATGTTCAGGAGAGCAGTTTCCGTGCTTCTGGCAGCTCTGAAGCCAGACTGATGGTCATGAAGACTACCAACACATTCAACCTTTCAACTGAAAGGTTTACTTTACTTGAGAGATGATAAAGAAAGTGATGAGGGTCTTAGGAATTTGCGGTATACATGAAGCAAATTGTATGCTGATCAAAATCCTAAAATAGGTGTAATGCTTCAAAGATATGTCTGAATAAGAATAAGTCATAGGTCTGAGGGCCATGGCCTGTACAGATAATGTTAGTTCCTCATTATGAGGAACATATGAGGGACTAGTTCATGCTTATATAATTAAAGAATTGTGGTCAAAAGGGCTCTTCTTCCTAAAATGGTGTGATTACTTTAGTCAAAGAAATAAACTTTCATTCAGGTTTTTGAGGGACTGAAGGAGACATGGGGGAAAGACATAAAAACATAGCACGATGCTAGACGCCCACAGAAATCGTAATATTGATGAGCTATCGCCAAAGGTGAGATAAGAGAGATCAAAACTGTTGCAAGACATTGCCACCCACACGCTTTGATGTCCTGGCTTGATTGCAATGTGGAGAAATTGTGGAAAAAGAGAGCACTGTAGTGGATGCTTTAAAAACTTCGATCAAAGCTGGATAAGGAAATTTACTGGACTGACGCTATGGGAAGTCTCGTTCATCAGTGAAAAGAAAAGTAAATGAAAGATAATATCACGCAAATTATTGAGTATCCTATAATCCCGTAAGCATGGGTATTTGGGAGAAATGGTTCAAAATAAGAGTATAGGAATTTGAGAAGTCTGATGTTCATGTTGATGGGTATGGAGAAGGCTCCTATGGTGATTGGACGGCAATATAACACAGTATTTGCCTTTAAAGAGGGAGAATTGGGAGGACACTGTATTTTACTAATAAACAAGCAAGTCTGAAGTGTTGGTGGTTGTCATTTGAACCCATAATGAAGCACAGCGTGTAATGAATTTCTGTAAAGAGGACAAGGCCCGTGGGGTAAAAGTGCTTCGAGCTCTATTTTCGGAAGAACAATGTGGATGTCTTGAAAGTTTTCTCTCATTGCATGTGCTATTTTCAGTGGGCACAAAGTGTGTTATATTCCAGTTATCTAAAAGAATGTATGTTTTGAAGGACTTAAGAAATTACAGTGTGAAGCCGTGACTGAATTTATCAGAGGCAGCTGAGGGGATATCACCTTTCTTGGTGGCCTGTAAGTCCATGTGTTAGGCCAGGTAGTCAGCTTGTGTATGGATCTCTGGGATCTTTATGTGTAGGTCCAAGTTTAATCAGTTTCTCCGACCAAATATAAGAGATTTGGTGAGTCAGATAGGAGAAGCTTCCATTTTTAATATCATTGAAATTACTATGGCTTACCACCATGGCAAACTGTACCCAAGTCTTTAAATTTCACTGTTTTTATTATGCCGGAGGGAACGTTCATGTCTAGATGGATGCCATTTGGTTTGAGCCCAGACTTTACTATTCTTCAGCGGATCATGTACAAATCTTTTGGAAGCCAACATACTCGTAAATATAACTGGTAGGAAGGAGCATTGTTGTATTTCAATACGTGCTTGGAGTTCTCTTGGACCTCGTGAAATTGGAATGTGGTAGTGGAGCATGGGGATATGATTGTTGAGTTTGAAGAGCGATGGGAAGGAAGAAAGCAGGACATTGTAGACCGCTAGCTTGAAAGTGATAAAGCTGTCACTTATCAACCTTGGTTTGTCTTCATTGGAGGAGAGGAGGAGGTCACAACAAATTGAGACGAGGCGGCCAGCGGTCCGGACCAAGATCAATGTCTCACTGTTGGTGTCTGCTCCGTGATGGCCCGGCTGTGGCAAGGCATGTGGCTGTTCCTGGCGTTGAGTGCAGGGTGCAAGCCCCAAAATATGCAGCACAGGGCACCCATAAGGTGAAGGGCCAAATTAGTAGCATGGGGCACCTGTAAGGTGAAAAGCACTTGCGCGTCAGGCCAGAGCACTCGAGCGATGAAGTTTGATTGAGGACACCTGAGTGGCAAATTAAAGGAAGGCACCTTCTAGCCTGTCGAAGAGTCTCACAGTCACTTTCCACTCACTCTCTTTATTTCTTCTAACACTCTGTCTCTCCCACTTTGCACACACACACACAATATAGTACCACTGGCTCTCACCTACCAATACCTCAACCTTTCTCTAAAATGCCTCCTCATTCAAGTTCACTGTCCTTCCTCCTGCTGGTCCCTTGCTCTGCTACCTCCGCCTCTGATCTCACCCGAACAACCCAAACCTTTCTGTTTCCTGTCAGTCTTCTTATCTTACCCCTCCTTCTCTCATTGGGTCTCTTCCCCATACCAATCTATCTCTGACTTCTCTGATTGGGTGGTGCTACAGTGTGCGGCGCAACTGTGCTGAAACAATGGGGTCACGCACAGGAGAGTGTCCCAGTCCATGTTATGATGTCACATTGCTGGGAAGTATTTAGTTTCATTTGGCAGCTGCTCTGCTGTAGTTTTGTGACTGTTTGTAGCAGCTGTGTTGCATCTGTTTGGGCGCAGTGCATACTGCAGCTGGCAAGCGGTGAGTGGCACCCCTGGTGGCTGTGCAGACTTCTGATATCTGCATGTGTGGCTCTCTCCCTACCCGCTGGCTGCAATAGTGTGATGTCTGGCGTTGTTGGCTGAATGGCTCTGGCAGGGTTGCTGTCTTACAGGCGGCCTGCCCTGGTCCCAGTTGTTTGTTGTTGCGATCTGAAAGGGACAGAATGATACAGGCCAGCAATGGATTCAAGAGGTATGGGTGACCTTCAGTGGTACTGCTAATACCCAGGCAGTCACTTGCGCAGGGGAGAATAGCTTGGGATGTCACAACTGCCACCTTTACCCTCATGGGTAGGAATGGTTCTGGCGTCCACCCTGGTATGCCTCCCACCCCAAGCTGAGTGGGGGTCCCCCTCCCCTCTTGACAAGGTCAGATAACTGATTTTATCCCACTGGGCCTCATTACGACCCTGGCGGTAGCTGTGCCCTTATTAAGGGCACGGCTGCCGCCGGTAATGAATTTTTGCCGGGGCCCAGAAAAGGGCAATAACCGGGTCATGCTGACCTTGGTGGACCCGGTAATTGCCCTTTTGTGGGCGCTGGTAAAAATTAATCCCCATTCCCATTGAGCCCTCTGGGAATGGGGAGGATGCTAACAACAGGCCCGTTAATGACGGGCCTGTTGTTAGCATCCTGGTCTGCTAGCCGGTCCCGCTAAGGACGCCTGGTCTGACCAGGCGCTCCTTAGCAGGTCCCACTGAAGACCTCATAATAGTAGACCCCGTAATGAACGGTGCCTGTCCCTTACCGGCACCGTTCATTACGGGTCCGCACGGGTCCTAATGAGGCCCATTATGTCAATTGCAGCCAGGAGAGTGCCAAGACACAAGCCAGAGCTGAACTCTATTTTAGGGCTTGATAAGTATTAGCCTAAATGTATCGGAGGGATTATTTCCACGTTGCAAGATGCAGGCTTGTGTAATGACGTGACGCCGATGGGCCCGATGGGAAGTGTAGTGCGGTAAACGATTCTGCAGACATCAATGAAGGCGCCAGCCTGTCCACTTCCCTTGTCAGCCACGGAGTGGAATCCTCACTAGTGTATTTTGGCGGTTTGTTAATGAAAACGAGTGTTGTAGAAGTCACGTGATCATAGAAGTTTGGATTGATTTATCTTTAGGTTGCTTGTTGGGACGACCTGTATACATACAATTAGAGACGTCGTATGTATTCTTTCGAAGATCAGTAAGCATTGGAATACATTTTTGGCGATTGTCCAGTCAATTTCTCGTAATATCTCCAGGGGAGAGTTAATATTATATACTGGGGTCTTTGTTTTCCTTTTCTATAGATTTACTTGTTTTTTTAATTAGATCTGCAAAAGCAATTGAAAGTTGTCTAGCTCTGCTCAACTCACGGTGAAAGGTTAGTAAAATGAGTTTGCCGTCTGATGGAGACTATTAAAACATTTTTCACTTATAATAAATACATCTTTTTTAATTGTAGAAAAATCCTATGGCAAATTCCAGAACAAGACTGCATAGTATTCGAAACGCGTTAAACTTGAAATGGCACATGGATTGGGGGACATTCATAAGAATATTGTACTGTACATCTATAAAATGTTTAATGTGTATATTTCTTGAAAGCTATTTTCACATACGTTTAATAGCTATATAAACAAAACATTTTCGTTATATAACTTTCTGTTTCGAAATTACGAGGCATTCATTTCAGGAGCACTTTTACAGCACTTTTACAGACTGCTTAAAATTATGTCATTAAAATTAAAAAGAGTATTGCAGTAGATTTCAGGAGACCAACCCTGGTTTTAGGAGTTGAAGATCTATTCATCTGGTGGCTGCATTTTACCTGGACCTCATACGACTTGGGCTTTTGTACTTGTGGCAAAGAAGGAAACCAAACACAGTGTCCAACATGGAAGGTGCAACGTTTATAGTGAGATGATGGCGGCTTAGGTCGATGAGAGAAATAGTGCAACCAAAATATGTCATGATTCACGCCAGGTGTGCAAGGAGAATAACGTGGCACTGTGGATTAAACTAAAAATGACTAGAATGATTCAGAAATTACTGGTTAAGTATTCAGATACTGCAAGGGTGAGGAGAAAATTAGTGAAGCAACCAAAAAGCAAGATGGCCGAGCCTGGAACAAAGGAATCCCGGATACCTAATCATCATCTATTTGGAATGTGGAAATGTCGAAACATCAAGCGAGGTCTTCTCATGGAATGTGTGAGCGGTAGTTGGAGATCTGATCCAGAGCCCAATGTTCGCTCTGGTTCTCAATTTCGTCTTGAAGTGCCACCTCCTCCTTGTGTGCACTAATGTTTTTATACATTTTCTCATCTTGCTCCTTTGCGCTGGAAAGCTCTTCCTCTTTCTCTACGTTCTATCTCTGTCTATTCTGTGTTTCGTAAATCGCTGAAATAACATCTACTCCAATGGGGTTCATAACAGGCTGACACTACTCAAACTCCATACTATTGTAATTTTTTTATTGTGTTGATGCTATGTACAGCACTTTGGATTAAGGCGCTATATCAGTCTCAAATAAATACAAAAATATACAAAATACAATGAATGTACCTTTGGCTCTGGGGTCTGATGTATCTTTCAACATATTGGACAAATACAGTATTTTTGGGGAGTGCTTGTGAATTGTCTGGTAGCTTTCTCAGAACAAATTTGCTTAACACAGCTGGACACTGCCTCCTTTTAGTCACTTCCAATTCCTTCCCTTTCTTGCACTCCCTCTTCCCTTCTTCCGCTGTCTGTCTTTGGAAAAAGCCCCTGGGCAGTTTCAAGAGATAAAGCCACCTAACGCAAATGGATACAGTCGTACCTCTGCAATATTGGAAAGCCACAGCAATGTAGCCTATGGTCAACACAACTTTGGATGTGCCTCAGCTACCAAACTCCCGGCACGGTTCTGTAACACCTGAGTAGTCTGGCTTTGGATGGGTGTGGAAATCCATCTGCCCCTCGTAGCCCTAGAATCCTTTCACCTTGCTTGTACAACTTAGATGCTATCTGCTGATTTCCATGAGTTGACATTACAAATTCAAATAACCATGTCTTGGTTTTTAACAACAATTAACCAAGGGTACCAATCTGTTCAAAGATATCCAACCCAATAAAAGCTTTAAAAGCTTCAACCATATTGTGTCGTTCTTAAGGGACACATGTTTCCCATAACACATAACCATTCTACAGGTATAATCCACCATAATACTCTTCTGATCAAATTCTAGTCATAGGTATTCTATTGGCAATTTTCCAGGCATCCTATAGAGTAACCGTTGGATTTCTGCTTCAAGTTTTCCCAGTTGTGGTAGAGGTTTGTCACCCAACACTTTCACACCATACAACATATATGGGACACTTTTTTGCACACTATAACAAGAGTATTGTTTGAATTGACCAGCCTGCCTGTCTACTAATAAATGAACTTATGGCATATGCTATTCTCATGCAGTTAAGCTTATTTGCTTCCCATTGTGCAGTCCATTTCAGCCTGTCATCAATCAGTACACCTAGATACTTATAGTGCCTTACAATATCAATGGGTTCAGAGTTGATCTTCCATACACATTTGGGGGACACATATTTCTGCTTTGTGAATGCCATTATCTTTGTCTTGGCAATGTTAATACGTAACCCATTCTCACTAGCATAGGTTGCTAGTGCATCAAGCATGCGTTGGAGCCCCATGTGTGTGTAGTCAAGCAGGAGCAGACCATCTGCATATCCTGCCCAGCCTATCTTTAGTGCTCCAATTTTTGCTGGCCATGCCTCAGGGATGCTCAGTGAGTCTACAAGATCAGCATGATATAGATTAAAAAGGGCTGAAGCCAGTATACATCCCTGTTTCACTCCCCTCATTGTATGAAACAGGTTTGACAGACTGCCCTGTCCATCTAGGTGCACTCTCACACTTGTGTTCTGGGCAACAACATAATCATACTCAACAGACCATGTGAAAGATTCCAAGCTACACATTTTTTCCAGAGGAGATTTTTAATCCCTGTATCGAATACTGCACTTACATCTATAGATATAGCATACAGGGATGTCATTTCACCAAAATGCCAGGGGTTGCGGAAGTGACATCACACGACCCATGACCCCCTGATGACATCACAGGAAGTGATGTCATTTGACCCCACACGAAGTGATATTGCGTGAGAAGCGATGGAACATGACCTTTCACCCGTTGACAAAACAGGAAGTGGCATCACATAGCATTGTACACTACGAAAAATATGGTTAAGATATCACTATGATGTGATGTACATTTCATACAAGAATGGATCACCATATGTATCGTTAAGATCAGTGTGTATAGGCCCATATTACCAAATTACTGTGAATGCAAGCAGACATCAATGACCAAATGATAATGATGTGTTATTATACAGCACTTACGCTTAAGCGCTTTATTTAGAAAAAATATACACCCAATATCACCCAACCTGTGTTGGTACTCATTTATCAATCTCAGAAGCAGAGGCGTTGCTAGGGGCTGGCTAAGGGGGGTGTAGCCCCAGGTCTTTTGATTTTAGCCCTGGATAGAAGCTCAGAGGTTACAACCAAAAGGCTAGCTAGCCCCGAATCCCAACAGTCCCGACATTACCGTAGCCCTGGATCTTTTCCAGACCTGGCAACACCCCTGCTCAAAAGGATGAAAGGCTAAGTTGAGGCGTTTAAGAACAGACAAAATCAGTGACTCACCCCCTGAAGTGTGCCTGAAATAAACCTTTAATAAGTCTAGTAATTATTGTATAGAATTCCAGAAAGACACATTATTTGGTATTTCTATTCTTTCTTATTTAGGGTCAGTGCTGAAAGTATTAGACTTGTGGCACTCCTGTTCTTATTTTTCTTCTTTTTTTAAAGGGGCCTGAACAAGAAAACCAGCCACTCCAGAAGTAAAGAGCCACATGGTGCTGGCCACAGCCCAGGAGCTTGCATTACAAAAAAAAAAAAAGATTTTTGGGGTTTTATTTTTTAGAGGTCGCAAGGGAAACCACAGAGGTCTTAAGGGAGACCTCAGAGGTCGCAGTTGCAACCTCTGGCGACCCCTAAATGACGTCTCTGGCAGCATATACAGGAAGCTGCCGTCTATGCCAGGCATACTCCACTGCAGATACCAGAATGATAAGGTTATGTACAATGCTCGACTCTTTCTTAAAACCTCTCTGGTTTGAAGGAAGGATTCTACTCGTTGTTATCCATTCATTTAGTTCATCCAGTAGAACCCAGGCAAAAGTCTTAGCTGGAATATCAAGCATAGCTAACATGCGATAGTTACTCAGATCCTTCCAGCAGCCTTTTTTATGCGTGTGTAAGATGTTGCTTTCTTTCCAAGTAGCTGGAATTGTGCAATGTTTCCCTATATTTTAAAAAAGTATACGCAAGGCCTGAGCCCAGATTGCAGGTGATAGCTTGATTACACCATTGCATGTATCATCTGGGCCTGCAGCCCTTGAGCTGTTCAATCGCTCAATTATCCTAATGATATCAAGCACTGAGGCCTTAAATGTCCATTTTTCACATCTTATGTTTCCATCTGGGTCTATTTGCAATGTGAGTGCGCCAGGTTTCTTCACACACACTGTTAATGAATATTTCTTTCTTATTTGCACCCCTCACCACTCTCCATAAAGCAGTTTTGTTACCGGGCCTTGCATCAGACACTAGCTCTTGCCATAGCTAAGTCTCACATTTTATTTGATGACCCAGCAACCATTGACGATATCTTGATTTCAATACTTTAATGTTCTTAGTGACTTCTATAGCCGTCAGACTACTGCTAGCGCTAAACAGAATCTCTGAGATTTGCAATTCTTTGTTTGCAAGTTGAATTATATGGTCATAGCGACGGTTGTTATTTGCTTTGCTATTCCAACGTTCAGATACACTTTTGTAATTCCTTTTCTTGTGAATCGCTTCTTTAATACAAGAGGTTAATACTGAAAATCGTCAATGGGTGAGGTCCCATCATCCCCAGGAGAATTCAAATAGTGGGCACTTTACAGAGCGAATTCTCTTTTTTGGGATTCCTTCTAACCCTTTTGAGGTTCTGCTAATCTTTTTTTCTTTTTCCCTCTCTTTTTCATTTGGATTTCTAACCTATTTCGGGAATAGAGGGATTTATACTGAAGACCACCCTGGCACTGCAACCTTGTTTTTACCCTTAATACTATGTAGTCATTTGGTGGCCCATAAGGCCCCAAGGACAGGGGTGCTTTTTAAGCAGCCCATTTGTTGTACCAAGTGGCCTTATATCACCCCAGATTGGTTCTGGGGAGTAGGCTGGAGGCAGCTGTAGTTTAGTCTGGGCTTCACCAGGGGTGGAAGCCCTTTTACTGCATTTGTAGCCTAATTAAACTTTTTGGTAACCAGTGGGCTACCAATGTATTTGTTTAAGTCCTCATCTCGGCTGTTTAGTTTCTTGGGACTCCTTTGTATGGGGAATCTATGAGACAGGCCTAGAACTGTTGTCATTTTGCATGGGTAGGCTCTTCGTGAGCCTACATGGCAACTTCCATAGAGTTATTTGACTGTTTGAACTTGTCTTTGGTCCTGGGAATAGCCACCCCACATACTTTGGGGTGTGATTGGGTAATAGGCATATTTTAGAGACAAGCTTGATTGGCTAGCCACTTTTTTCTTGGTTTTTGGCCCTTTTGTGTGATCGGCGGGCTGGCAATGGGCTACCACCTCGGTGTGTATAATATTAGGGGTGATGCACACCCCTCGCCGAACTCTGGCAGATTTTTGGAAGAATAGCAGTCTGGCTTACCTGCTGAATGAATGCGGTGCCGAAAACCATTGTAGCTGTTTTGAGACCCGATCTGTTCAGACTGATGGGACCTGTGTCTCTTCTTTGTCCTCTGGTTTTACTTTTTGGTTGCTCGAAGTCCATCGTATGCTGTCTCCCTCCCACTGCTGGTCCTCCTAGCTAGATAGAACCCCCCTCCCATCTTGAGTCCACTCTAGGGTCCATTTTATTGCCGCCTCCCGCTGTTTACTAGTACCCTGCCTTGGACCTGGAAGCTGCCACCATGTGGAAGGGTGTTGGGTCATCGACACTCCGCCTCATCTGCTCCTCTGGTTCTTCCTCGGTTGTCTCCCCTCCTCTCTCTATGCTGGGACTGTTTTTGCTGGTGTGCTGCCCTCCTCTTGATCCTTGAACTGTGGAAACCTGCTTGGTCGCGTTCCTCCGTCATCCTAGATCCACCCCTGTTGCTGTTTCTACGGCCTGACACTGGGTCTCAGTCCCGGGAAGGCTGATTCTTATTATTTTGGGCCTTTGGGGTCGCCATTGGCTCAAAGTTCCAATCCGTGCATGACCGGATCCATTCACTTGCCCTGCAAAAGAATAGTAATACAGTTTTTTCTTATCGACTTGTTGCACGTCTTGGGAACAGGGTTTTTAGGAATCAATGCAGTTGGTGCTTACCTCTTGGACCAGGGTAGGGGAATTGACCTGCAAACGTACCCTCAGGGATCCCAAGGGTCTTTGGGTGGGTATTTCTGCCGGTACTCCAAACCGTAATTCCCCATTGACTTACACTGTGGAGTAAAATCATGCACATGTGAAGAGAGCTGGTCCTACCTGCACTCCCCACCAACAGCAGAAATGCTGCCAGCTCTGTCCGGCATTCCTTGTAGAATTGCAAACACTAACCTTCAGCTATCTGGAAGTGACTCTAACAAGTAAGTGCCCAGGAAGTGACATTTTGCCTAGGTTCTCTCTGGGTTTCTGGAGATTAGGTCCAAACACTAGAATTTTAGCCTGTGCTCCTAATATTCTGTTGATTTTGAAAGTGATGAATCACCTTCACCCAACAGGAATTTCCTGGCTCCACTGTTACTCTTGTGGTTGCAAATGTATCTTTCTTTGCGTTTGAATGTGATTGTCCTATTACTACCACTGTTTTTGATTTGCCCTATCTTTGTGTGGTGCTCCTGATTTTAGCTACAATTTCGAGAATCCCTGTCTTATACCCCTGCCACTGAACTGCATTGCTACTGAGTTACATTCATTGTTACATTTGTATCTCTGTCTATTCCGTGAGTGTATGGAGTCCTTGTGACTGGCCCTATAAGCCTATAAGTCTAACTTGCTCTTGTCTTCTGGTCCCGTGTTCCTGTGTATGACCCCCTTTCTTTCCCTTAAAGCACTTTATTAGTACATGGTGTGCATTTGAATCATCCTCCCTCCTATTTGCTTGAGGATAAGGAATACTGCGAACATTGTCTCTATGGTAGTTTTGTTACTGGTTAGGACTATGGCCCTCATTACGAGTTCGGCCGGTAGCCATGCCGCTATTGGCGGCATGGCTGCCGCGAAATCGCATCCGTGTCCTGGTCCTCAGAATGAGGACTTACCGGGCCATTCCAAGTTCGGATGGCCCGGTAACTCCTCCCTCAAGGACCCGGATACGGTCCTTACCCATTCCCATTTCAGCCCCCATTGGGCTGAATGGGAATGGGAGAGTGAGCAAACAACGGGCCACAACGAGATGGCCCGTTGTTTGCTCCCTCTTCCCCTCGCGGGACCCGGTAAGCACGCCTGGTTTTCCCAGGCGTGCTAAACGTGTCCCGCGAGGGGACCTTGTAATGTGGCGGAACGGGTTGAACGGCGCCGTCACCTTTTACGGCGCCGTTTAACCCGTTCCGCCAGGGCCGTAATGAGGCCCTATGTGTTTAGGTTCGGCTTGACTCCCCCTCTTTAGAATACATGTTTAGGGCCACTCACTAGATAGTGACCTCACATGTTAGTAGTTGTAGGGTAAGACCTACCTTTAATGACAGCATGTTTTATAGATACATTTTGTGTTCAGTGTGCTAAAGTTTTGATGTTTGCAACTGTTAGAGATGTATGTGTTCCTCTAATAAAGTCAATGGGCCTCATCACAAGTTGGGCGGTAACGCTGGCGCTATTAGCGCCGGCGCTATTAGCCCGACCGCCAAACCCTCCGGCGCTAATAGCGCCAGAACACGGGTTTGGCGGAACGGTTAGTGCCCATTCCCCATTGGGCTCATTCGGGAATTCCTCATTCCCCATTGGGCCCAATGGGGAAAAAGCACGCTATTACTGCCGGCGGATTTCCTGCCAGCGGTAATGGGGCAAAAAATCGACAATTTTGCTGCATTTCCCACCAGCTCAGAGCTGGGGTGAAATCCGCCAAAGCCATGATCTATCACACCAACCCAACCATTGCACAGCTAATGCCATCATATATTTCACACCAACCCAACCATAGCACAGCTAATGCCATCATATATATATCGCACCAAACCAACCAATGCACAGCTAATGCCATAATATATATCACACCAACCCAGCCATTGTACAGCTAATGCCATCATATATATCATACCAACCCAACCATAGCACAGCTAATGCCATCATATATATATCACACCAAACCAACCATTGCACAGCTAATGCCATAATATATATCACACCAACCCAACCATTGCACAGCTAATGCCATCATATATTTCACACCAGACCAACCATTGCACAGCTAATGCCATAATATATATATCACACCAACCCAACCATTGCACAGCTTATGCCGTCATATATATCACACCTACCCAACCATTGCACAGCTAATGTTGTCATATATATCACACCAACCCAACCATTGCACAGCTAATGCCATCATATATATCACACCAACCCAACCATTGCATAGCTAATGCCATCATTTATATCACACCAACCCATCCATTGCACAGCCAATGCCATCACATACATCACACCAACCCAACCATTGCACAGCTAATGCCATCATATATATCATACCAACCCAACCATAGCACAGCTAATGCCATCATATATATATCACACCAAACCAACCATTGCACAGCTAATGCCATAATATATATCACACCAACCCAACCATTGCACAGCTAATGCCATCATATATTTCACACCAGACCAACCATTGCACAGCTAATGCCATAATATATATATCACACCAACCCAACCATTGCACAGCTTATGCCATCATATATATCACACCTACCCAACCATTGCACAGCTAATGTTGTCATATATATCACACCAACCCAACCATTGCACAGCTAATGCCATCATATATATCACACCAACCCAACCATTGCATAGCTAATGCCATCATTTATATCACACCAACCCATCCATTGCACAGCCAATGCCATCACATACATCACACCAACCCAACCATTGCACAGCTAATGCCATCATATATATCACACCAACCCAACCATTGCACAGCTAATGTCATCATATATATGTCACCCCAACCCATCCATTGCACAGCTAATGCTATCATATATATAACACCAACGCAACCATTGCACAGCTATTTCCATCGTATGTATCACACCAACCAAACCATTACACAGCTAATGCCATCATATATATCACACCAACCCAACCATACCACCGCTAATGCCATCATATATATATATGCCACCAAACCAACCATTGCACAGCTAATGCCATAATATATATAACACACCAACCCAACCATAGCACAGCTAATGCCATCATATATATATATATCACACCAAACCAACCATTGCACAGCTAATGCCATAATATAAATCACACCAACCCAACCATTGCACAGCTAATGCCATCATATATATCACACCAACCCAACCATTGCATAGCTAATGCCATCATATATATCGCACCAACCCAACCACTGCCCAGCTAATGCCATCATATATATCGCATCAACCCAACCATTGCACAGCTAATGCCATCATATATATATCGCACCAACCCAATTATTGCACAGATAATGCCATCATATATCACACCAACCAAACCATTGCATAGCTAATGCCATCATATATATCACACCAACCCAACCATTGCAGAGCTAATGCCATCATATATATATATATATCACACCAACCCAACCATTGCAGAGCTAATCTGGAAATATATATTACACCAACCAAACCATTGCACAGCTAATGCCATCATATATATCAGACCAATCCAACCATAGCACAGCTAATGCCATCATATATATATCCCACCAAACCAACCATTGCACAGTTAATGCCATTATATATATATATATATATATATATATATATATATATATATATATTACATGGCCACGGTAGTGGCCATGTAGTTATGGTTAAGTTGGTGTTTCCATAGGAAGAGCACTTTTTGGTCGGCTTATAACTTCGCTCCCCCTGGACGAATCCTCACCAAACTTTGCAAAAAAAGTATATGGCCCACTCTGAATTTTTTTGCAAAGTTTGGTGAGGATTCGTCCAGGGGGGGAAAAGTTATAGGGGGGGTCCCAAAACTTTTTTTTCCCATAGACTGAATGGGAAAAAACTTTGCGCACGGCTACAGCCCGAACCGCTGGACGGATTTACACCAAATTTGCGGCAGTAGCAGCGGCCTGGTCCCGAAAGCGTGCTTTTGCAAATATGGTGTAAATCCGTCCAGTAGTTTTTTAAAAAATGACCAAAATGTAAGACAAAACAATTAGAATTAGTGATATCTGTGTTCGCTTCGCGGACGGACTTCCCTGTTCGCTCCGCGGACAGCACCCCGATTGGCCCACGTGTTCGCTGATTGGACGGTGAGGGGCGTGGAGCACGTCAGATTTTCTGTGGCGCCCGCCATCTTGTATTCGCCGTCGACCGCGTACAGCGCGGTGAAACGTGGATAAAAAATTGTATTTAGTGCCCTGTGTTGGTGCGTAAGAGTGTTTGGGGAGGGTGGGGGAGTATGAGATAGGTTCAATGTTTTGTTTTTTTATGTGCTAGATGTATTTGTTGCGTTCGATTTGTCCGCGGAGAACACGGCTGTTCTGACATTTTGTAAATAAACTAAATGGTGGGGTGTTTAGAGGACGGAGTATGTGTCATTTTTGTTCGCAAGGAAGGTAAAAATGAGCTATGAACACTCGCGGTGTACTTAATTGTTCGTAAATACACAAATTGGGGGTGTCCTCAGAACGCTGTCCGTATTGTAATCTGTCTAGTTGAATGTGTTCTAAGAACACTCGCGGTGTCCCGAAATGGTTGCAATTACACAAAATGGGGGTGTTCTGAGAACGTTGTTTGTATTGTTCGTTGTCAGGGTGAAAGTGTTTTAAGACCACTCCTTTTGTCCGCTAATAGTACAATTTCCTATGGGCGTCAACCGACTTTTTGACCACTAAAGAAACGATAAATCCGGCTGTGATAATCCTATGACTGGCGCTATTGACCTGGCTGACTTGCTTTTGCGACACTAAATCATATCTCCCGCCCCTAAGCCTGATATTATCAAGGCATTCATATTCCCCGCCTCTCTCTGTGACGTTAGAGGGTGCGTCATCAAACGCGCCCAGTCCTCTCCAGTCCTAAGTGACTTTTCACAGAACCCAGAAGAACACATATTATGTCACAACACAGCACGCCACAATTCGGAATATGAAACAGTTATTTAAAAGCAAACAGCAAGATTGTACATTTTGTAAAGTACATTTATTTGACATCAAATGTTTAGAGAATATTCAGCAATTTTCATTTGTCTTTGTTGTCGATCCGCAAAAGTTCATGTTGAGGCACGCGATGTTCCTTTGCAGTACAGAGGGTGTTAGATCAGCTTACAACTCAGTGCGCCACAATTCGGAATATGAAACTGTGGTTTAAAAGTAAACAGCAAGATTGTACATTTGGTAAAGTACATTTATTTCACATGAAATGTTTAGTGAATATTCAGCGATTTGCTATTGTCTCTGCTGTCGATCAGCAAAAGTTTATTTGGAGCCATGCGTTGTTCCTTTGCGATAGATAGGCTGTTGGTTTATGATAAAAGCAGTAAATGGTCGCTCTGATAATCGGAAGGTTGCTCCAACAACGAGCCATTAGACCACCCTATTGGTTGGTATGTTGTTTATAGCCGCTAGTACTGCGTAAGGGCATATTGGTCCTTGGCGATTGTCCCATAAAATGGTGAGGGTCTTGAAGTTGCATATTTGGACCTGCACCTGGCAGTTGAAGAACCCATCCGCTTGAGTCTGTAAATCGTGACATAGGCAAAATGGGGCCACATACCTGTTTTAAAAAACATAAATTAGTCTCACCAGCCGATCTTCATTAAAAATCATCATTTTATTTATTAGGGCGTGAAACTATTTGCTATCAAAGATAGTGCAACGGAGTATGTTAGTAATAAAATAATAATATTTTCCCATTCATATAGCGCTAAGAACCGTGAGGTATCTAAGCGGTGCTTATTATTAACCACGGTGTGTGGTGCTCATTTATCGACCACGGAAGGATGAAAGGCTGAGTTTGGCCTTGCCGGGATTCCAACTTGCGTTAGCAAGCTGTGCACGGATGTCAAAGCGAGCGTTGTACTCACTGTGTCACTTGACAGGCTACAGTGAAGTGGCACAGCGAGTAGAATGCTTGACCGCCTATAGACCGGTTAAATTATTTCTATTAACCCACCCTGTGTCGCCTGCCTTTTTCAGAGCCCTCTAAATGACAGGGATCAATTCGGCAGTGATAGTGCGCGGTAGAAAACATTATGCCACTTTCAACAAACAAGTTCAACTTGAGCGGTCTTTAATGCTATGCTATTGTAATTATATTTGGTATAAAATAATCTAAAGGGTTACTTACAGTACAATTGCAATTTCCATTGTCTACGAGTGGTGCAGTCCCAAAGTACGACTCCGCGTGTGCCAACGATCTTTCGCATAGTGATATAATATATAAAAGTGGTTTAGTTTAAAAAATGTCATCCTTATCTTCTTTTACATTTTAGCAACACTACTTCAAGAGAAGTCTTTCATCACAATCTCTGTCTGTCAAGGTCAAAACACAATACAACCTCATAGTCCGCTTCGTGAGCCTCTCCGGGGCCCGAGAAAAAAATGGAAGCAGCTGACCTTCACTGTGAACGAGCATAAATTCTTACTTTGCAACATTCTGTGTAAAGCCATCTGTAGAAGTTGGTTTTTGCACGCCATGTTTGTATATTGTTTGCGTGATATTAAAAAAAGTTTGTTTAAAGGACGTTATGGTTCTAAGTACAGCCGAAAGACCCCTGAAAATCGCAAGTTATGGTAAGCTATGAAAAATAACTCGCGCCTCCACCGTGCACTGCTAAGACTAACACCCAGGACATCAAAGATGACATCGCAAATGTCATTGATGAAATCACTGATGACATCACATGTGTATGTACTTTTCATGGAATTTGTGTACTAGGGATTTTTATTATAATGTTGCGAAAAAAGTGTCAAGGATATTGCAATAAATATCATACCGTTATTAGTGCTTTGAACGATGTATTGATATAAATAGCATTGTATTATGGGATTCTATCTAGTATACTGAGCTACTAATGGAGAAACATAGCATTGTGTGCAGAGTACAAGCTGAAAGTATAATATTTGTAATGTTAATATGTTGAATAATGAAATGATAATTGTCCTGAAATGTTCGAAAATTCACAAAATGGGGGTGTTCTGAGGACGTTATTCGTATTGTGTGATTGCTTAGCTGTATGCAATGAGGGAATGGCACAGAGAGTAAAGTGGACGCCGTCCGTGGACACCGCGGCTGTTCGTGGACAGGGCATGCTACATCCGGGTTTTTCCAGGAAATCCAACATGGAAAGAAGACTGTACGGATCAGCCAATCAGATGTCGAGGTTGTGGATTTGTGTTGAAAGAGACTGTGTGTGGTGAAGATGGCAGAAGTGGAGAAAGTCAGGGTGTTGGTGCTCGGAGATATGTTTGTGCATGGTTTACAGCAGTACGCTGAATGCAGGCATGTTGCAAAGAACTTTGATGTGAAAGGAGTGGAGGTAGTGTGGAGCACTGTTCCTGATTGCAATGTACAGGGAATTGTACAAGTTTGTGAGGATATGGCCACGATGAACAGTCCGCATGTGGTAGTTTTGCACTATGGTGCTTTCAATTTGGGCAACGTCAGTGCCCCTACTTTGTTGGCTGATTTGGAATGCTTGGTTCAAGCCGTAATGCAGATCCTTCCAAATGCGAAAGTAATTTTTTCTGGATTACTACCTAGGGCAATATGGGACAATAGTTCAGTTTTTTGTCCTCAGCAAAACATTGCTAGGTGTGTCATCAACCGCGGCATGTGTGCCTTCATGCTTAGAGCTGGTATGTTCTTCTGTAACAATGAGAATATTGATGCCAGTAATGCTGTTAATTTTAAAGAAGATGGCATTTCTTTATCTTTTACGGGAAATGCCCTTCTATTTTGGAATGTAAGGGTTGTTTTGGAGAAGGTTATGTGAAGATTTTAGGAGTAAAGTAAGAAAAAAAACAAGAAAAAAAATACTAAATAACAGGTGTCTGTCAAGCATCTGTAAAAAAAAAAACTTTTCAGAGCCAACTTCAAAGGGGAAATGGGGCACACTATTTAAATTTACATTCACCACGCTCAGATTTTCGATGTGTCCGCGGACATGGCGGTAGTCCGCGGACAAGAAAATTACTACGAGGGGGTTAGTATGTTCTTTGTTACATGTATATGAAGTCAGGGATATTATGGTTAAGTTGTGCTACTAAAAACCTATGAAATTCAGTGAAAAAACTTTGCTAAAGGGACGTTATGGTTAAGTTGCGCTACTAAAAACCTATGAAATTCAGTAAAAAAAACTTTGTTAAAGGGACGTTATGGTTAAGTTGCGCTACTAAAAACCTATGAAATTCAGTGAAAAAACTTTGTTAAAGGGACGTTATGGTTCAAAGTAAAACCGAAAAACCCATGAAATTCGGCAGTTATGGTAAGATAAGCAACCATAACTCGCGCCGCCACCATGCACTGCTAACACTAACACCCAGGACATCAAAGATGACATCACAAATGTCATTGATGACATCACTGATGACATCACATGTGCATTTACCTTTCATGAAAAGTCTGTACAAGGGATTCTTAGTGTAATGTTAATAAAAAAAAGTGTCAAAGATTATTGGAATAAATATCAAGTGCTAATCAGTGCATTAAGCTATGCATTGATATAAATAGAATTCTATTATTAACTTCAATCCAGTATACTAAGGTACTCATGTAGAAACATAGGCATTGTGTGCAGCATACATGATGGAGGTGCAATATTCATAAGCTTGCCATGTTGAATATTGAAATGATAACTGTTTTCATATTAGAGTTTTGCGTACAGTGAAACTTGTGATAAGTAGGTAATAAAACCCACTTACTACATAATTGCATTATTATACACAAATCACAAAGAGACAAAACCACATACAAATATGAATATATAAAAGGGAATTGAAGTAGGAAAAAGAAACAGCAATGGTAGCAGAAAGTGTTCATAACCTAACTGATTACCTTTATGGAGAGAAATGATTTCTCTGTTTCAAAGCTGTTACTTACCCTATCAATATATATCACATGATGTGTCTGGACCCTAAGGAAAATAGTGTGAGTACAACATATAAAAATATGAGCATATACAGGGAAAGTACAGTAATAAAAAAACATCAAAAGTATCAGAAAGTGCTGATAAATGTACTGATAATTTTAATGCACAAAAAGGATTGCTGTCTTTCAAGGTTGTGACTTCTCCTATGTATATGTTTCATATGATATGACTGGACCATAAGGGAATTATTCTAAGAACATACTTGAAAGAGAAGTCTACGAATATAGTAATTTACAATTTTTAGTTCCTGACTGTTACTGAAGAAAATCATGTGGCCTAGATATGTCAGGAAAGGAAAAAAAGGGAGAGCCAGCCATGTGATGTCATCAGTGATGTCATCAATGACATTTGTGATGTCATCTTTGATGTCCTGGGTGTTAGTGTTAGCAGTGCACGGTGGCGGCGCGAGTTATGGTTGCTTATCTTACCATAACTGCCGAATTTCAGGGTTTTTTCGGTTTTACTTTGAACCATAACGTCCCTTTAACAAAGTTTTTTCACTGAATTTCATAGGTTTTTAGTAGCGCAACTTAACCATAACGTCCCTTTAACAAAGTTTTTATTACTGTTATATATATATATATATATATATATATATATATATATATATATATATTACATGGCCATGTTAGTGGCCATGTAGTTATGGTTAAGTTGCTGTTTCCATAGGAAGAGCACTTTTTGGGCAGCTTATAACTTCGCTCTCCCTGGACGGATCCTCACCAAACTTTGCAAAAAAAAGTATTTGGGTCACTGAATTATTTTGCAAAGTTTGGTGAGGATTCGTCCAGGGGGAGCAAAGTTATAGGGGGGGTCCCAAAACTTTTTTTTTCCCCATAGACTGAATGGGAAAAATGTGCTCGCGTCCACAGCCCAAACCGCTGGATGGATTTTCACCAAATTTGGACCAGGAGCAGCGGCTTGGTCCCGAAAGCGTGCTTTTGCAAATTTGGTGAAAATCCGTCGAGTAGTTTTTTTTAAAATGACCAAAAAGTAGGTAAAAAAAAATTAGTGATATCTGTGTTCGGTCCGTGGACGCACTTCCCTGTTCGCTCCGCGGACAGTGGCCCTCATTACGACCTTGGCGGAGATCCATGGTGCTATTTGCACCATGGTCCATGGCGCTAAGCTGCCAACTCCGCCATGGTGGTTGGCGGACTTACCGCCCCATTCCGACCTTGGCGGGGCGGTAAGTCCCCAATCCCCATTTACCCTTCCCCATTCCCATTTCTGCCCCATAGGGTATAATGGGAGTGGGGAAGGCGTTAATTACGCCACCGTAAATTACAGTGGCGTAATTAACAACAAGGTCCCTTAGCGCCATGGATTTTAACGCCTGCTAAAAGCAGGCGTTAAAATCACCATGGCGCTAAGGGAACTCGTACTCAGGCGGAAAGGGGCGCCATGGTTTACGCCGGCGTAAACCCCTTTCCGCCAGGGTCGTAATGAGGGCCAGTGTCCTGATTTGTCCAATCGGCTTGCGTGAGGTTCGCGGACATGCAACGTGTTCGCTGATTGGACGGCGTGGAGCGTGAAGCACATCAGATTTTCGGTAGCGCCCGCCATCTTGGATTCGCGGTCGTCCGCGGACAGCGCAGTGAAACTTTGTTCAAAATTTGTATTTAGTAGAGTGTGTTGATGTGTAGGAGTGTTTGGGGAGGGTGGGAGTGTATGAGATAGGATGAAAGTTGTGTTTTTTATGTGTTAGACGTTCTTTTTGTGTTCGATTTGTCTGCGGACATCACGGGTGTCCTGAAATGTTCTAAATAAACTGAATGGGGGGTGTTCTGAGGACTCAATATGTGTCTGTTTTGTTCGCAAGCAAACTGAAACTGTTCTAAGAACACTTGCAGTGTCCTGAAATGTTCGCAAATAAACAAAATGGGGGTGTCCTGAGGACGCTGTCCGTATTGTTCGTTGTCAAGTTGAATATGTTCTAAGAACACTTGCGGTGTCCTGAATTGTTCGCAAATACACAAAATGGGGGTGTTCTGAAGACGTTGTCGAACACTCGCTGTGTCCTGAAATGTTCGAAAATATGAAAGGGGTTGTGGCTGACAAGTTGAATGTGTTCTAAGAACACTCGCGGTGTCCTGAAATGTTCGCAAATAAACAAAATGGGGGTGTCCTGAGGACGCTGTCCGTATTGTTCTCTGTCAAGTTGAACGTGTTCTTAGAACACTCATGGTGTCCTCAAATGTTCACAAATAAACGAAATGGGGGTGTTCTGAGGACACTGTCCGTATTGTTCGTTGTCAAGTTGAATGTGTTCTAAGAACACTCGTAGTGTCCTGAAATGTTCACAAATAAACAAGATGTGGTGTTCTGAAGACGCTTCTAAGAACACTCGCGGTGTCCGGGGAATGTTCGTAAGGGGTGTCCTGAAGGCATAGTCCGTATCGTTTGCTGGCAAGTTGAATGTGTTCTAAGAACACTCGCAGTGTCCTGAAATGTTCGCAAATAAACGAAATGGGGGTGTTCTGAGGACACTGTCCGTATTGTTCGTTGTCAAGTTGAATGTGTTCTAAGAACACTAGCGGTGTCCTGAAATGTTCGCAAATAAACGAAATGGGGGTGTTCTGAGGACACTGTCCGTATTGTTCGTTGTCAAGTTTAATGTGTTCTAAGAACACTCGCGATGTCCTGAAATGTTTGCAAATAAACAAAATGGGGGTGTTCTGAAGAAATTTCTAAGAACACTCGCGGTGTCCTGGAATGTTCGTAGGGGGTGTCCTGAAGGCATAGTCCGTATTGTTCGCTGGCAAGTTGAATGTGTTCTAAGAACATTTGCAGTGTCCTGAAATGTTCGCAAATAAACAAAATGGGGGTGTCCTGAGGACACTGTCCATATTGTTCGTTGTCAAGTTGAAAGTGTTCTAAGAACTATCACGTTGTTCTGAAATGCTCGTAGGGGGTGTCCTGAAAACGCTGTCCGTATTGTTCGCTGGCAAGTTGAAAGTGTTCTAAGAACACTCATAATGTCCGCGGACATTAAAAGTTTCCATAGACCATAGTTGAAATGTTTGACTCTATGGATGTGATATGCTGCGGTGGTTGTTGCCAGGGCATAGAGTCTTCGGTGCATGGCCATTTGGCCATGCACCCAGGACTCTATGCCCTGGCAACAACCACCGCAGCATATCACATTCATATTTGCTTATAACTTTGGGTGAAAAACAAATGTATAAGGAACAAAGGTATTAGATACTATGGATGTGATATGCTGCTATGGTTCTCCTTATTATTGTATAGTTACTGTTTGGTCTAGTAAGGGGAGTCCATGTTTTTCTTGTTAATTTCTGTGAGAAAAGAAAATAGCATGTTAGTATTAGTATTTTGTAATGACATATTACAATGTATAATCAATTTACTTTTTTTTTTTGGACCCTCATATTTAGTAGATTACAAATCAGAGTACTGTGCAATTTGCTCAGTTTCTGTATTTGTTGCTTAAATCATTGGGTCTGTGGGAGAAAAAAAAATCCATGTTGGATTAAAAAAAAAACTTTTTCTGTTATGCTACAGTTTGTTTGTTTGTTTTCAGTGTTCACTTGTTGTTTCTGGCTAATGCTTACTACTTTGGCTTGTTGTATTTTTTTGGGGCAGTAACATATTATTTATTTGTTTTGATATTATAAAATTTTGGAGCAGTTAGATACCAATTGGCGTGTTCTAACTGTCTATTTTTTTTATATATTTTAGTGGTATTGATTTATCTATTTGGATATTGTTCAATTTTTGGACAGTTAGATACCAATTGGTGTATTCTAACTGTGTATTTTTTGGTCTAATTTAGTGGTATTCATTTATCTGATTAGTTGTCGTAGAATCTTTGAGAAGTTAGATAGCTTTTGGAGTATTCTAACAGTTTATATTTTTTAACACAAGTTTACTTAGGGTTTAAATACAGTTTAGTTATCAAATTTTGGTTTTCAGAACATCAAATAAGTGTTTGTAAGATTTCCTGGTAATCTCTGCTTTAGAGTAATGGTACTATCATTACATTCAAACCATCCACATTTCTTTTTTATATATGCAGTGTAGTGCCCTGAATTGGTTGTGGCTCCTGCGTGGTAGATTATACCTATTGTTGTGAAGGTTTTCTTACATAGTGATATTTGACCATGTGTGAATCCAGTCAGCTTGCAGTTGTTTTTGGTACCATCTGCATTGTAACGTAGCAGTATTAGTATTAGTATTATGTATTTACTATGTGTTTGTATTACTAACGTGGAGCGATTATCTGAATTGCAGGTAGAGCATAATCTACCATGGTTTGCATTTTGTACAAGTCGCTGAAATGGAATGGATTCACAATTTGGTATTGATATATATATGAAGCGTTCATTGGGGATTTCTTCTTGTGTCACATTGTTGCAGAGAGTGCATGTATGTTTCCACATGTATGAAATCTGAAAGATTTCATTTATAGGTATGTTTTTGTTTTCCAGTACTTGTAGTAAGTACATTAGAAATTCTTGTGGATCTTCCTGTGAATTTATAGTGAATTTCACCATTCCAGCACAGTAGTTCAATTGTTGTCTTATTCCAAAAACACTATACGTGTTGTCAGGATTGTTTGCTGCATTTCTGTGAAGTACTAACATTTGCAAAAACAATGGGTCTGTACTGTGTAAGTAAATGTTGTCAACAATTGGTGGTAATTGAAATAGAATATTCATTGCTACATTTGCGTAGCAACTTACACTAACTATATTTGAGAATTTAAATGGTCCAGGTAGTTCTGTATGTAACTGCTTTTTTTGGAGTTTGTCTTCCTTCTTTAAAGAAGTACTTGGTTTACTTTCCCTAATTGATTCTTTTTTGCTTGTGGTACTTGATGAAGTATTAGTTTCTTTTACTCTCTTTGGAGGATTTGCAGTGACATCCTGTTGCATTTCTGTTTGATTTATTTTTCTTTTATAACGTTTTACTTTTTGTGGAACAGAATATGTGTTTAGGTGGGGGTGTATGGTGAGCGAAGTCTATTGTATTCTAAAATGCAAGGAATATCAGCGTTTATTTTACTTGCATCAAAGTTGATTAGAAATAGACCGTCAAGTGTACGTAAGCGTGATAGTGCTACATAGCTCATGCCTTCTTTAAAGACTGTGTTACCAATATCTATCATTGCTTTGTCTAGGGTAAGACCTTGTGATTTATGAATCGTGACTGCGTATGCAAGAGTTAGAGAAAATTGTTCTCTGCATACATACATATCTTTGAAGAGAAGGAATCTAGCTGTTGAGCGCCCTATCCTTTTTACTTCTGAAAGTTTGTCAAAGAGTATATTGACAAACTGAATTTTGTTGTCGCGTGGGTATGTTTGAAAGCCAACAACTGTACCCAATGCTCCATTAACTAGTCCTTAGTCCACGTCAAGGTTACGTTTAAGCATTACTCTGCAATTTAAGGATAATTTTAATATCTTTTCTAAGCCTGCTGTGTTTGAGATTGATTTTTCTAAACTATTTAGTCTTGTTGTGCCTTGGTCACACATGGGTAGTGTCATACCATGTACATCTAGTTTGTCTGTGGCGCTTATTTCCATGATTGGTTGCATTTCTTTACTAAGCATGATTTCATTGAATTTGAAACAGCTTGCAAGAGTTGGCATTACGGCCATACAATTGACATGTTTGTGGGCTAATTGTTGCATAACATCTGTAGCACATGCATTATCGCCATAAAGTGCATTAATGTGCCGGGTTTTCAATATTCCTTCTGCTTCTTTAGAAAGTATACCAACTCTGATACTTTTTAAAATGTTGGCATAAGTGAGATCTGCAGATTGCCGCATGTTTTCTGTTAATTCTCTGTATTGGAAATGTTGCCAAAGGTTGACATTTCCAATGCTGCCCACAGTTTTACGGCAGAGTTTGTGTCCTGATGTTTTAAAAATAGGCTCACCTTTTACTGGTGTTAATTGAAGCAGATCTCCAAAAACAATAATGTGTTTTCCTGCAAAGAGCTCTTCATAGTCTGTTTTGAGTACTTCTTGTAATCTGAGGTGAATCAAAGCTAACATCAGGTCGGAGACCATGCTCACTTCATCTATTAGTAGCATTTTCATTTGTTTCAATACTCTACGTAATTCCATTGCAGCTTCTGCATAAAGTTTGTAATAGTCTAATTTGATCTGGTGTTCTACTGGTAATAGTAGTAATCGGTGTAATGTAACACCACCTATGTTGTAGGCAGCTAAACCTGTGGGGGCAGTGACAACAGCTGACAGTTTGTTGTTTGTCAATTGTTGAAGGAACTTACTAATGATTTTGATTAGGAATGTTTTGCCAGAAGCAGCTTCACCACTGACGTACAGTAGTATAGGTTTATAATTATGGCAGGAACATTCTTTATTTTCATGTTTTACACCATGTGCAATTTGTTTTGTTACTTCTTGAAAAATGCTACTTTGCTCATTGTTTAGTTTTGATTGTAGTATAGTTAAGTCTTCCTTATCTTCATACTGACACATAGTGTTTTCTACTTCTATCATAGCTAATTCTGCCTCATTTATTATTAGTGGTTCTCCCAGTGGTTCTTGGCTTCCTGTTACAGAAGGTTGACTACTGTCAGGAGTGTCCTTATCTAGTTGGGCTTGGAGTTCTTCTTCGTGTTGCTGTTCATTGTGCAACATTGTTTTGTACTGTGTAAAGTTTACATCAGTTATAGTGCTTTCATTTGCTTTGAAAGCATCCTCATATGAGTCATAGTTATCTAGTAATTGTTCTTCTTTTCTCCATGGTTTGAAGAGTTGTAGCAGGGACATGTAATATACTTCTTTATGTTGAGGAGTCTTTAATGACAATTTGATATGATTAATTAAATTTGGTTTAGTGAGTTTAACTAAGCTGCCTTCACAGTTTGTTACTCTATATTTACCTTTTTATTTCATCAGGTTTCATATTATTTTTGTATGTGTAGTTTTGGGCTATGTGGTATAGACACATGTTTTCCAAAGTATTACTTCTGTTTGGGTAGTATGATGTGTCCAATAAATTGTTTTTTAAAATGCCTTGGCTTTTGGGATCATGTTTGGCTATTGTTTCTATATCTTCATATGATTTTAGAACTCTTTTTCTAGATTTAGCTGGACCAAGACTTAGCCATACTATATTTTCAGATTTACCATACAATGCAGTACCAATTAAACGATCAGCTGCTTCATATGATCCACATTCTCTATGGGTGAGCATTTTTATGCCCAAGCTGTATAATTTCTGAGATACTGTTTTATCTGATGACAGGTCATTCAAGAGGTCTTGGAGCTCTGTCTTTTCTGCTTTAGTTAAGTATGCGTGACATATCGTGCAACTGCAGTAGAACTGTCTGCAATGTACTGCACATCTATGTTTGCATTCCATAAGTGGGCAATGATTGCATTATAATCATTGATATATTTTTCTTCTTCTTTTCTTTTTATGTAATATGTATTTTTAGGTGACTTACCTTTAACACTATGTCTAACTGAAGACATGAGGTTGTTCACTTGACCTGCATTTGTAACTGTTCTAGGGAAACCAAATCAGCATTTGGTGTAGTATTTCCCTTTGTTTTTGTATTTGCGACGACAATATTTTCCACATTTGTGTCTTTGAAATTGTAAAATGTGTGCATGAAGATCACTATTTGTGGCTTCTGATGGAATTTCACAAGTGACATATTTTTCAATAAACTGTAAAACAGTGGCATCACTGTCTTGACCAAATTTAGGAGCATCTTTAATCCATAAAAGCATGTGGATATGTGGTGCTCCTCTGGCTTGGTATTCTTTTCTCCAAAAGAAGTGTTGCACTTCTCCAAGGGGAGGAACAGTTTTATTACAAATAAAATGTAGCATAGCAATGAAGCGATGGTGAAAATATCTTGAAACATTAACAGGATCCAAAGAACAAAGTTCTCCAGGTGTTAGTATATCTATGTTTGTTTTGTTTTTATTTGATATGCGTAGGAAATCATGTAAATCTTCCCATGCATATTCTGCACAACTTAATGTAACAATCCAAGTGGGTGGGCCAAGGTTTCTGATCATACAACGTACATCTCCATGACGTTGAAACCAGTACTCTTTAGTACCACGCATATTTGCTAATAGATTTGTAATATTTGATTGTAAAACTTCAACCTTTTGTTGCACTTTTTCTAATAATTGTGTAGCTGTCATATTTTGAAAGTGTGATCCTGATTTTAATATGTGAGCAACTCCGTAACATAAAGTTGCTAGTTCACTTTCAAAGAGTAGGTGGAATATGTATTCCACATTTTGTCTAAATCTGGGATCTTCAGAATACATCCGTAATGAACTGTATTCTGAAGCTGATATTTGAATAGGTCTATCATCATACTTTCCTCCTTTGCCAGTAGGAAAGAGTAGAGGAAAAGCACGTGCTTCTATACTTTTTTCCCATATGCTGATTGGCGATCCCTTCGTTTGACGCATTTGGTAAGTTTCCAGTGCATCTTCTACGGTGTCATTACAGTGCAAAGGATGAATTGTATAATGGTCTAAAGTATTTGATATTGTAGCAGGATCTAGTAGCTCAAATTGACCAGCTTCTTGTGTTTCTTTAATTATTTCAGTTGTATCTTTCAAGTTTTCTTCAATATTAATTTCTTTGTGATATTCATTATTCTCTTTAAGATATTGGAAGGCTTGTCTAACTTTATATAAATCTACCAGCTGTTGCCATATTATTTTGTCTTTTGTAGGTACTCCATTTACTAAGATAATTAAAGATTGCTGCATTGGACATTGCACTCCTAGAGTATGCACATTTTCTTTTAGATCTAATGGTAAATAAATTACTTTTCCACAAATGCCTTTTACCAATTCAGAAGAAGGTAATTTTGCTGTTTTTGGTTGAAGGCGTATTATTGCTTGAAATGGGTGTACTGTTTGAATTATGATGCTCTCATATAAATTAAGTTGTTGTAGGGGTTTTGGTACTTGGTATAATTCCAAATTATTTGTGATAGCACGTGAAGGAGTTTGGTTGTTGTCAAGTTTTGTAGTGCAGTAACTGCAAAGTATTAAGGGCTCAGTTATTTCGTATTTGTTTTCTGCTACAAGGTAGAGAGCTAATTCAAACCATTTAGAATCTTCATTGTCTTCTATTTTGTATGGTAGGTCTACAGTTTTTGTGTTACTTTTATAAAAAGTTCTACGGCAACATACACATACATGGTTTGGTACTTCAGCTGATGTACTTTTAAATTTTAGTATTTCTTTTTTGTATGTGTTTAGCAAAAAGTTGCCATGGGTAGAATTGTTGCTTAATTGGTTTAAAGCTATTTCATTTTGTAAATGGCTTTCACTTCCAAAATATTTTTTCTGGATATAGTGAATTTCCTCAAGTAGGTCTTTTGCTGTACCATGTAGAAGGATGTTATTTAACTTTGCTAGTGCTAAAGCAGGACTTTTAGCATAGTACAGTTTATCGACTAGATTTCTTATAGTTGAATGATGTGTTGATATCCTTTTGATATCATGGAAAGTGGTTTTACAAGTAGGTCCTGTAATGCAGGCCAATGAATGTCCTTGTAGTCCTGTGTACTTGCGCACTGGACAGGTATCCAAATTTTGCAGTAATTTAATTTTGATTTTGTCTTTGCTTGTTACATATTTATTGAGGAATTGGCGTAAAGATTTGAAACATTGTTTGGGAATGTTACACATTGACGTGCCTGGCCATTTGTACACTAGACGTTCTGATTCAGTTGAATGGAGGGGTAACTCTAAGTTTTCAGGGCATTTTTTTGTAAGGAGTACTTCTTGTTCCATTATGGTATTATTCACTTTTTCATAACCTCGACCACTGCTGTGTATGGCAATTGTATTTGTTTGCTTTTGTTTGTACGCTTCTTCATTAAAATATGGTTCTGTGCTCGTAGTGTGACTCCATTCACCTCCGCAGATACTTAAGAAGTTCTTTCTGTTGACATTTCGCTTATTGAGAAGTCTTTTTTGTAATTTAGTTATTAGTTTTGTTAGTGGTTTCATTTTGTTTAACAGTAAAATAAATAACTTTCTTTTCAGAAGAATTGCACTGTCCATCAACGCTTCTAAGATTAATTTCCTACGATAGGTTTTATGCATTGAACCTGATTTCTCTCCTGTTTTTATAAGATTTTGAAGGACTTTGTGACGGTACATTTTGGCTAAATTACTTTTCTTGGTATGCTTACTTTGCACTATATTAAAATTTGAAGAAGTAATTTTATCTGTAGTGATAGCTGATTTTCTGTTAATTGTTTTTTGGTTTGTTTTACATTTTGATAAAGGAGGCAAAGATTTTGTACTTGAAACTTCTTGTGTTTCACTAAATGACTGTATTAGCTGTTTTGTTTCAACTTTTTTTACAAATTCTGCTAGAGATGGATGCTTATGTTGGACACTTTTATTTTCATTTGCTCTACTTTTGCGTTGCTTTCTATGGACTTGACTTTTGGTAGGCATTCTTTAGGGTCTATTGAAAAAAATAAAGAAGATATGGGTTGGGGTGTTCTGGAATGTATGTGTGCTGTGTGCATGTGTGTTTGAGTAAGATGATAAAGATGTATGTAATGGTGTGTGATTGTGCATTGGGAACTACAACTAGTAGGGATAGGTATTCTTGAATTTATGTGTTACTAAACTGGGGTTCAGATGACAAAAAAAAGTAAGCTAGTGGTGTGGAAAAATACAAATAGTAAATCTAATGTATACAATTAAAACAGTTGTTTGTTCTATAATATGAAAATTGTAGCGGTTCAGTTGGGTAATTTGTGTGTCCAAAAATAGGAATTTGTGGGCCATTCTGGCTGTAAATCGCTGTTTAAGACATGGAGATTTTTGGACAAAATGGTACACAATCTCTATTTTTAGGCACCAAAATAGCTTGTAGTAATGTTATAGTATGTTTGATTAATAATACAAATATTATGGTGATATTCTACTTACTTTTTTTATTAAATTAACAGGTAACTTCTTAGTTCTTCTTTGATCTTCAAATTCGGCTGCTTCTTTTCAGTAGACTGGTCTTCACTGCAATTGTAAAAGCTTCAAATTAGTAACTTTGTTTGTATATAGCGCTGTTTTTAATTTAGATATTGATTTATTTAATTGAAATCCTCAGTGCCTTCTTGAAAATCATTAAAATAATTTATTTACATAAGATACATTGCATCAGTTCAGTACATATGATATGTTCTTAATGAATAAATTGTATTGAATGACTAACTGTAGCAAAAAAAAATATCTTTACTATGTCTTGTGAAATTTATAATATACCAGTGAATAATACTATTTCTGTAAGTAAGCCGTTCTAGGTAATAGCGCCTCAATGTCATGTCTAAATTAAAGTAATTAAGTAAATAAATAAATAAAAACAAAAAAATATGAAATTGTATAAGTATTTTTTTAAAGATTTAAACATAGATTGTGCTTGCATGCAATTTTGTTTGAATATATGTAGTCTATATATTTCATTTAAAAAATGTTAGTTTAACATGATTTGAGTGTGTGTGTATAAAGAAAGTAAATAGTATAAAGGTTTATAAGTGATAGTTGATTTTAGGATATTGAAAAAAATACAGTAAATTCATTTTACAGATTATACAAGCTAAAAGTCTGTTTGAAAATGTGTTCATCTACTGTACAGAAAATATGCATACCTGAAGTTTGTGTTCATGCATCTGGATATGCATGGAGCTGCAAGTAGAAATCTTGGAGACTTGTACACCATTTCTGGTAGATAGTGCTTGCCAATGATATGACACTTGTACTCAGAGAGATTCACAGTACATTTGCAGTGCTTATCTATGATGATGCAGTTAGATCTAGAGGTCTTGAATGTGATTGGTGCATGGTCATGTGAATTTTTAGCTACATCCAATGAGGGAATGGCAGAGAGAGTGAAGTGGAAATGGTAGAAGGGCTGTTCATGTTACGATATGTCCGCGGACATGGCGGTAGTTCGTGGACATCGGGAGTTACATCCAGGGAATTTTGGGTTCAGAAGTCATGCAAATGAGAATAAGCACTGAAAGGGATTGGTCAGGAAAGTTTAGTGGGTGTGTTGTGCCAGGAGAGAGTTTCTCAGATACTCTTTTTGCTAAGAGAACAAAAGATAGCTATGGCTGTGTGTTTCAGAAAACAGATTGTTTGGATTTTGGTAGATTCGTGGATACATTGGTTGAAGGTGCATGCAGAAAGCTGTGGAGTAGCTGTAGATCTTGGATTCCGACATGTGGAAGTACACTGGCATGGAGTACGTGGAATGAAGTGGTTGGACTTGCTACCTCTCTGTGCTACTTTGGAGACAGAGCAACATCCAGACATAATTGTAATTCATTGTAGAGGGAACAGATTAGGACATGTGACTGGAATTTCTTTGCAATTTGCTATGAAAGAAGGACTTGGAAGGTTATGGACATGTTTCCTAATTCTCAAGTGATATTTTCACGGATTGCGCAGAGACAAATGTGGCTTCGTTCTTCTTCATTTGGTCCACAAATGGAAAAAGCAAGGCGCAATGTTAATAAGGCTGTTTGTGCCTTTCTAAGAGATTTTGGCATGTCCTCTTTTCACAATGAAAATATTATGTTTCGTAGTACATACATTTTTCGCAGAGATGGAGTCCATCTTACTTATGCTGGCAATCAGATTTTTCTGAGAAATGTACAAAATGCATTGAGACCTTTTTTGGAATTACAACAACCATTTTGAAGTAGGTGTTAAGCATTTATAATTTTTGACTTACAAACACCACCCAAAGGCTCTTTTCAGAGCCACCACTTCTTCCCAGAGAAAATTGTAATGTTTGTGATGGGGTAGCAACCCAATTTTTTAAATGTTCACGAACTGTCCGCGGACTTCTAAAAAATACAAAGAGCCCTGCTTCATTTATTTTCACTTCTATTTTTTAACTGTGAAAGGCGGCTCTGAAAAGAGCCTTATTTTTTTTTTGATTTTTGATATTTTGTATTTTTTTTTGTTTTTTATACACAACACACTAGGAGAGGAGGGGAAAGGAAGGTAAAGGAGGAACAGCAACCACAGGGATAAGAAAGGGCGAGCTGAGAGAGGAAGATGTAGAGTGGGTTTTATTTGGGTAGTGAGTAGATCTTGTCGTGCTCTGAGACGATAGTCTCAAAAGCACTACAAAGTCGCTCCCCCCTGCAGAGTACTGTGTCACAGTACATACATACAACTGTGACCCTCGAAAGGTAAGGGTCATCAGCATTCTGTATGGCCTGTGAGGCAGCTTGAGGAAGACGCTGTCCCACAGAGGTGGTCCTTGTGGTGACAGGATCAGAAACAGAGGATGAAGTAGAGGAAATCAACCTGCTACGTTCTTCGCAAGGTACAACCCTGCGAATAGCCCCAGAGTGAAATGACCTCAGGTGTCGCTTCATAGTAGTGGTCCCAAAGCTGTACTTACCGTGCTTCCCAAGACTGAGTATCATTTTGCACTCATTGCAGGTAACACGTTTCGCACGAGCCTTAGGAACATTACCATGAATGGTAAATAACTGCCACACCCAAGACTCACGCCTAGTGCGGGTAGCAGGGTTTTCCTCTACCTCATTCTCATCATCCTCTTCTTCCTCCTCCGCATCCTCACTCCTGTTCCCCTCTTCAGGCCCTTGGGGAGGTGGTGGTGGTGGTGGAGGGGGTGGGGGTGGTGCTGAAGCAGGTGCAGCAACAGGTGGCAGTTCTGCAGCCAGGGATGCCATCTCGATGGTGTAATCAGCAAGTTGCTGGAGAAATAGCTGTGCTCTGAAGAATAGCCAGAAACACAATGAGAATAAGCTCTAGAGCGTGGTCTTTTATAGGGGTGCTTGTGCGCGGTTCGCGGACATGCGCGCTGTCCGCGGACAGATCGAACACAAAAAAAAGTTTGAAAAATTTCAAAAGGTATGTAGAAACTCGGGATTACTATGTGGGACTTGTGCCATGGTGAGATTTTATTGAAAAATATTATGTATTAATTGAAAATGTACTTTTAATTTGTTTGGGGACCCGAACAGTGTCCTCATTCAGAACACGCGATCAGCGTGGGCGCGGTCATATGATCCGTTCGCGAGCAAGTCCGCGAAGGAAGCGCATGTCCGCAGGACACCAAATGCACGGAGATTGGCTAGCGCATGCGCGTTGAAGTTCTACGGACACTGTTCCGGTCCTGAACTAATTAAAATTGCGTCACACGTGAAACGAACATTTCAGGACACTGCGTGTGTTCTTAGAACAGTTTAAATTTGCTAGCGAACAGTAAGGACAGATAAACTGTTCTTCAGGACACGTTCAATTTCGTTTATGTACGAACATTTCAGGACACCAATTGTGTTCTTAGAACATTTTCAAGTTGTTAGCGAACAGTACGGACAGGTATAGTGTTCTTTAAGACACCTCCATTTTCGTTTAATTACGAACAATTCAGGACAGCGTGTGTTCTTAGAACAGTTTGAACTTGCTAGCGAACACTACGGACAGATGTAGTGTTCTTTCGGACACTTTAATTTTTTTTTTTAACGAACATTTCAGGACACCGCGTGTGTTCTTAGAATAGTTTCATCTTGCTAGCGAACAGTACGAACAGGTATAGTGTTCTTCAGGACACCTCCATTTTCGTTTATTTACGAACATTTTAGAACACCTGCACTGTCCGCGGACACCAACATTGTTTTAAAAAAAAAAAAAACGAAACTATTTACAACACAATATAAAAATTAAACTTTATTTAACATATATTAATAATTTATGACAGAGAAGGTGAGACAGAAACAGAAACAAAAACAGGAGAATTATGGGTTTCATCATGATTGATATCAGGTGAAGAAGGGATGGAAGTCTCATCAAAACGTTTTGGGTTATGGAGAGGGTTTGGGGATAATTGACTGGGATATGGTGAGGGGGGACAAGTACATGTGGGGCAATGGTATGACGTTTTTGTTTTAAAATGATCTTCAACAAAAGTTTTCAAATTATTAAAATTGGTCAACAATAAATCAATTTTTTCTTTTATGCTGTCAAGCGTGTTTTCCATAACAGCTTCTTCAGAGGTAGTTTCTATTTTGTTATACTCTGTACAAAAATATATATATATATGTTAAATGTATACAAAATAATAATAATTAAATGGTTTATATTATAAAGTGTTCACCATTAGTTTCACTATCTTATGACATTTCTTCATGTGGGAAATGTTCCTCTAGCCATTCCAGAGTACTAGACATTTCTGTGAGAGAAAAAAAAAAAGATAATATATTTTTTTATCTAATACAGAAAGTTTATAAACATATGAATAAAATTAAGTACACTTACTATTTCAGGTAAGATATGTCCTATGTACTCAGTGGGTCTGCTCTTGTTCTCAGTTCTGTTGTGTTTGTGAGGTAATTATGTTGGAAGCCAATTTATTTTCTTGTGGTATATTCCATTTTAGAACATAGTGCATTTAAATGAATGGTTAGTGTGTTGTATATATGGGATGTCATCAATGACATTTGGGATGTCATCTTTGATGTCCTGGGTGTTAGTCTTAGCAGTGCACGGTGGTGGCACGAGTTATGGTTGCTTAGCTTACCATAACTGGCGAATTTCAAGGGTTTTTCGGTTTTACTTGGAACCATAACGTCCCTTTGACAAAGTTTTTTCACTGAATTTCATAGGTTTTTAGCAGCGCAACTTAACCATAACGTCCCTTTAACAAAGTTCTTTCACTGAATATATATATATATATATATATATATATATATATATATATATATATATATATATATTTATATGGGGTGGGTTTGGGGTAATAAATAATATAATGGGATTGGGTAGGGGGTTGCGGGGGGTTTTGGATTAAGTGGGGTTTGTGGGGGTTTCCCTCCACAAATATGTCCTAATTGACCTTCATTTCACGATCAATTGTGCAGAAGGTCAATTCTGCCACGATCAGTTGTGAAAAGGTCAATTAGTATACATCCGGGTCAGGTTTATACACCATATTACAAAGTCCAAACAAAATAGGCCTGAAGGAGCTGAACTTTGGAAGAGTCACCTCCACATTATCAGAAATCCCCACTAAAGTAATCCCTTGGTAACCCAGCTTCAGATGGTTCATTGCTAGAATATCGCAAAGTCGTACTTTGGATGGGTCACCTCGACTACATAACCCTCACCAATATCAGCCATATCCTTTCGATGGGTCACCTTTACACTATTACAAAGCCTCACCAACAAAAACACAAAACATCACTGCATTCGCTTGAGTGATCCCTACAACACTACAAAGCCCAAGCAGCGCAATCCATGGAGATCACAATCATAGGTCACCTCTACAAGGATACACAGCCCAAGCCAAATTTGGATGCACAACCTTTGCGAAATCTTAAGGAGCGAGCAAGAACATCCCCAACAGTCAAGCTTTGCATGGCCCACCTCCAGAGTATCATGCAACCCAAGTAACTCCAAAACAGCTAACCTGCCAATCATCTGTAGAATATTATAAATCTCCAGCTACGCAACCTCCGAACCGCACAGCTATGGACAAGTCACGTCTACAATATTAGAAAGACATAAACACGTAACTCACAGGCACCCTAACTTTGTTTTCTAAACGCTTTATATTATCACAAGGTCCCATTCATGTAATTTCAGTAAATGTCAACTTTGAATATATATATACATCTGCAATGACTTGCATTTACTGTTTTCGTTTAATTTTGTGAATTCCTCTGCTGTTTTGCAGTGTTTCCTGAAAAAGTAACAAATCCCTGTCAATCTTTGCCTCTTTTTTCATCATAATGTTATTTACATCGAACACTATTTGCTAGCACAAATCTATTTCCTACTTGCAATAGAAATATGACAGGTTGTAGGGGATACGGAATAGCACTGATGATTAAATGGCTAGAACTTGCTTAACTTGCAACACAAAATGGAGCCACTTGGCAGCTCTGAGATCCAAAGGCTCCTTTTATGTTAACATACACAATGTAATTGGGCTTTTCATGGCTGCCAATGGGTGTCAAGTGGCCCCATGTCATGCGTGATCCCTTGTGCCAGGCTTACACCTTTCATGCTGGGACTTGTCCCAGCATGCAAGTGAAAAGCCAGAAGTGGCTAAAGGTGTCATGTATGACACAGGGCCACATGGCTGCTATGGTTTCCCACAAATGCCGGACATTTAAGGTGAGCCCTTCAAGGACTATGATTTATTCACAGGAGCGGATGACCAAGCTCTTGAGGTGCTCCCTTTTGCGGGGTTCCAAATCCAATCCTCGTTTTAAGTCTAAAAATGACTCGTTTTGGCTCTAATCTTTCAAAGTAAGCATTCAAGCTAGTGAGGCCAGCATTTCAATGTTCCCAGCCCATCACTGCATGTTTGAGAGGCTAAGAGCTACTGGGTAAATGTCAATCCTCACTTAGAAATCCAATTTTGGGAAGCTGCTGTCTTTCTGCCAATCACACTTTGCAATGGCTGCCATAACCTCGACAAGGGACGAGAAGCATGACTCTGTCAAGCCCATGGGTATCACCACAGCACTACCCCCTATAACCTGTACCCATTGGCATCGAATTGACAGAGCTGACAACTGGTCTCCATGCCCTTCCGGCCCATCTCCAGCCAGTCCTATTTGCTTAGCCAGCAGCACTCTGCAGTCTGTGTTTTCATAGCTGCCAAGTTGCCCACTTCCATGCGTGACCCCTCAAGTCAGTCCTGTTCTTTTTTTTCGCCACTGCATGCTGGGACTTAGAGGCCCATCCTTGCGATGGGGAAAAACAAACTGGCAACTTGGCAAGGTAGCGTTTTGTTGCTCCACATTTATAAGAGGTAAAGGGACACTACACAGTGCACAATATTAGAGTACTGGGTTGAAAGGCCAGGACGTTATGATGGTCACCTTCACAGCATAGAGCGGGTTTGCAGCTGCTTTGTTGGCTCAAGCCCCTCCGCCCCCCAGTCCCACGGGCTCACAAATAAGTTGGTTCACCAGAGGGGGTAGGACAATGATGTATAATGGGAAGAGCGTTAAGGAGCACCGAGGTATGGCTCAGCTGGCTCTTGTCTCTTGTGTCAGCGTTGCTGTCCTGGCACCAAGAGAGAAAGTCTTGGAAGCTGCCATGAACCTCCCAGCGAAGCCCTGTTTCTGGGAGGCCTGTAGATTGCAGGTAATGCAGTGCAGCTTCAGGGGTACACTGAGCCCAGAGAGAGCCCGGGGCCCACAAAGAATGTCCTCTGAAGCGCCCCCTGCCCTTCGCTTAGAAACATTCAGCCCTACCTCCAGGGACAGATTCTGTCCCTCTCGGGAAGTCAAGGCACCTATATTTTGGAAGGATGAAGATGTGGGTTCGAAACTGGTCGAAACTGGTCGTCCATGCGCTGGTGATCACTAATAGGATTCGGTTCAATTTAGCAAGAAAATATGAAAAATTGCAAGCAGCAGTAACGCTAATCCCACCAACCAATCCACCCTGGTTGGTACTAATGAAATATACTGATATGAAATGGGAAGGTAAAGCGCTTTACACCATTATATGAATGCATCACAAGAATCATAGAAGAATTGTAATAAGGTCATGAACAGCCCATGTTCATGACCCTATTAAAATTCTTCTATGATTCTTGTGATGCATTCATCTAATGGTGTAAAGCGCTTTACCTTCCCATTTCATATCACCTATATTTTGGGGTCCTAATTCCTGGCAGTAGCTAAAGTTTTTAAAAGAAAATAGGGTGTCATACTGAAAAAACGTAACATTTTGCAAAACCTGTTTCCTATGATAGTGCTTTGCGTTCTTTCATCTTATATACACATTGCTTTAAACTACCACACCCCGCCATCAAGCAGATTTCATTTGTACTCTACCAAAGTAAACCCTGGCATGTTTTCTTTAGAGTGTACTCTGCTAGCAATGTACGCCCTTTTCTCTGAACACTGTAACCATTTGTTGCTGTTCCACATTCTTCCAGCGCATTGAAGTCTGCAAAGGCTCTGCCTCACAGTGAAGGAGCCAGGGGTGGACTGGCCTATAGGGCTCTCTGGAGATTCCCCAGTAGACTGCTGCACCATGGGCCTCTTTTGTGTGGTAACTCATTTTATTTCCATAGGAAAAGGGTTGGGCTTGCTGAAAATGTGTAATATGGGGACATTTTAGAAATTATTTCCAGGGCTTCTTTTAGTTCCCAGACCACCCATGGAAGGAGAGCTTGAGCAGGCCACACACAGTGCAGCAGCAATGCCAAAGAGGACTTTGCAAAGCCACTAGGCCTGGCTTTGCAAATATAGAGGGTGGATGTGTCTGTAAAGCCCCCGAGGGTTACAGAATGCTTGCCATCTACATGTAGAATAAGGAAGATTCAACACAATCACGTCTGCCTTACTGCCAAGCTCCCGGTTTGCTCTGCAACCATACTTGTGTTCCCTTTTTTCTGACCAGCAGCTATTAGGCGAGCTCTAGAAATCAGCTGGATCTCATGTGCGTGCCCATGAATCCTTGTCCGGATCAGGCTTTCCTGATTTCTTGTATAGGCGTGTGTTCTTGGTGTCCTTATTCCCGTTTTCCATGCCTCCATTATTTCCTTCCCTTCTCTTCTTACATCATTGCAATGTAGAAACATGGGGGAGGGGATTCTCCAGGGATATGGGCAGAGAGAGTCAAGGTGGCGACAGTTGCTGCTGGACCTGCTGGTGACTGGATGTCCTGTACATGGTGCCTTTAGAAAACACACTCTTTGCTGTGCTGCTGAACTGAATAAAACTCATTGTTGCACTGCTGAGTTTCTTTCCTCTTTCTATCCTCGTCCCTGCATAGGCAATGTAGCCCCTAGGACTGGCGATGAGTTTGTGAGGCAGGCCTTCAAGAATACAGGCTTCATATTTTGTTTATCTGCAGACCTACAGAAAGCTGGAACCTTAAGGCTTGGTGAATCATAGTGATCAGTCTTTTCTAAGGGTGTATCGAACTTTGGCTTCGAGTAAGTATTCGGCCGAATTCCGGCTGAAAAAATGTGATCCGGCACCATTTTGTGAGCATGTAAATCTGCATACAAGTGACCCACTAGCACGTAAGTGCTCATTATGTGTTGTATTGGAGTGAATGAGAGGTAAGTATTGTTATTTATTTCTTCTAATGGCAATGTCTATGGAAAACCTAAGAATTTACAACAGCTAGTAGACCAGTAGGTCTCAGGTAGTCAGTTATTTTAGGTAGAGTGAAATGCTCCCTCTTGAGAAGCATTTTAAGGGAACTTCATCTTGGAAAACCTATCCAATTTCCCTGGGGGCCAGTCTGTGAGTGGGGAGCATGGAGCAATAGGCACGAGGACACACTGTAATATGTAGTCAGAGAGCTATTGAATAGGGGGTGCTTGGAAATTGGAAAACTTCCCAACAGGTGGGCTGTCTCTCCTAGGCCAGTTGGGCTGGGGGCAAGCCAGAGGCATACCAGGCAGGGCAAGATGTGACTGACATTTGCCAAACCGTATTAGCCTCTCGGGCGAACTTGTTTACTGGGGAGTCTGCATTCGTGAAGCCTCACACTTTCAGCATGTTTTGTTGTTACTTGCTCTTTTCTGGCTTCAAATAAGGATAACATCTTTATTAAAATGAAGAGAAATAATCAAACGATGGGAAAATATCTAAAATAGTCATGTTGTCTTTGAATTAAAGCTGTTTTCTAAGTTTGAAACATGATTAATTAAATAAAACAAATATTCGGCTTCATATTGTTCATGAACTATTTGGCATTCGTCTGAATACTAAATATGCTATTTGGTATACCCCTAGTCTTTACTGGGAGGAAAAAATGAGTTTCCGCTGTTCGTGACGTATGAAGCCTACTGAGAAATCTGGGCCTCAGGTCGGCAGTAGGTCTCTGCACATTTTCAAATTGGGACTGGGAGCGAGAACGTGGCACAAGTTCTCTGCAGCTTCAGCTTCTGGATCGAGCAATGGCAGCAAACCGGCATCGCGGCACCCTGCGCGCTACAAGTAGACCACACTGGTGCCAGTGTTCAGGCAGCGCAAGTTAATTTTCCCCTGTACAATTATGAAAGCTGCTGGTGGCAGACACACCAGAACAAGGAAGGGTTCTCACATATGGTTTAAGAGTAAAGAAACATATATAAAGATGTTAAGCTGACCTAACAGCCGTGCCAAGCCACAGCCTAGAGTACTTTCACATGAGGGAAGTAGAAGGGAAGGCACCTTGCTCCCTGGAGCTCGCACAGTGCACACAGAATGGCGCTGTCTTATCTAGCAATGCAAATTTTGACAGGCTGGCAAATGAACAAGCAGTGCCTCAAGCCATAAGGGAAAGCTAATGTTTTTTTTTTCTTAATTGATTATTTTAATTTATCGTGTATAGCTTAGCTATTTTACTTTCTTCATTGTTCTGTTAATTTCCATTTTCTCGCTGTTTGTTCTTTTCAATTTCCCAAGGGACAGGACTTGAGAGCCACGTTAGGTGCTGGTGTTTCGTCAAAGTCTACTATGTTTAGTATTCCTGGCTCTCCTCTGCTCCTGCACGCAACTGTCGCCCCTTCATTTAATTATTTATTCTATGTATTTATCACATCAAGTGGCATATCGTACAGCAGGATTTCAGGGAATATGTACATGGGCCCACTTATTTTGTGGACAGAAAGAGAGACGTATTGCCACACTGCCTGGCTTTCAAAGGATGCTGCGTCACCAATAGCCTCCCGTTACAGAGTCAGTGCACTAGGGTAGAGGGTGAGGAGAATGGTGATGGAAGAACCAGAGGGGACATAGAAAACGGTCATAAAGAAACTGGATTTCCACAATGGAAAGGAAGCTAACATTATTTTTGAGAAGTATTATTTCACAATAAGGGAACAAGGGCTAGGTGAGTGGTCACAGGATTGAGTGAACTTGCAAACAAATGCAAATTCCGAGCCCCATACGATGAAGACATAAGGGACCAGTTAAAAAGAACTGGAGTGGACAGAGCCTACAATGATTGCTTTTGGAAATTAAGAGCGAAAATACACGCCCTTAGAACTCAAAGGGTTAAGGTCTCCAATCGAAATATCAGGTAATGGATTTGGAGTAAAGGGGATCTCACCCAGATCAAGCTATTGATATGGCTAAAAGAATAGAACACATGCTGGACAAGAGAGACGGAAAAATGTCGGATTGTGAGATTTCTGCCACAGAGAAAAAGTGTTTAAAGGATGCTAAATGTTTTGGCATCTCAAGAGAAAAGGAACTGGGAACCTTTGTGTATTACAAAGAACTTCTAGAGCAGGGATAGAACACCCTAACAAGTGCCAAATTATCCAGCAACTAGTCACAAATGACCTACGGAAACTATAGTTTAGAGGCACCAATGCATCCAAAGTGCATCATAATTTATCCTCCAAAGAAGCACGAGCCATCATAGACCTGAGAAACAATGAAGACATTACAGTCAAACAAGCGGATAAAGGGGGCAAAATTGTACTTATTGACACCCAAGACTACATAAAAATGGCATCATTTCACTTATCAGATGACAAATGCTATGTAAAACTCATCAGCAACCCACTATCAGATCTTCAAAAAGAATGGCACTCCCTTGATAATCATTTAGCTCGAACTTGGACTACTTACAGAGGATGAAAATGCCTTCATGAACACATCACACCCAGTACTGGCAACAATCTACTTCATCCCCAAGATACACAAATCATTCAACCTGCTGCCACCTACAGGACCAATTATCAATGGAATAGGTTCTCTCACCGAACCAATCTAGATAAACATTTACAACCATTAGCCAAAAGCATGGCTTCATTCATACAGGACACCAAACATGTAATCCAGCAATTAACAGCAGTACATTGGGAACCCAATTTCCACCTTGTCACCTTTGATGTCACGTCCTTTTATACAAGCATTCTCCACAACAAAGGACTTGAAATCATAAATCAATTATTGAAAACCAGATCTATCTCGTATTACCAGCAGAACCTCATTATATTGGAAATGTTAAATTTCAGACTTAACAACAATATATTTACATTCAACAATGCGATCTACAGACAAACACAAGGGACAACCATGGGTGCCAAATTTGCCCCACCCTATCCAAATATCTACATGGGCCATTTCGAACTTTATCATGCATGAAAGCACCCACTGTTCACAGACGAAAACTGCATTGTATATTGGGGACGCTACATAGATGACATTTTAGCAATCTGGAATGCACCACAAATCAACTAAAAGAATACCATCATCATCTCAATAGTAACAACTACAATCTCAAATTAACAATGCAAGAGAGCACAAACAGAATACAATTCTTGGATCTAGAATTATATATTGAAAACAACACTATTCAATCAACATTACATGTGAAACCCACAGCGGGCAATAGCATCCTTCATGCCAACAGAAACCATCCTATGCACATTATAAACAACATCCCATTTGGTGAATACTTACAGATAAAGAGAAACTGTACTCAAGAAGCAGAATTTGAAAAGCATGTGACATAAGCAGAAAATAAATTCAAAATCAGAGGATACAAAGATCAACTATTGAAAAAAGCTTGATTTAAAACCAACCTAAGAACAAGACAGGAACTCCTCCAAAACAAGACCATCACTCACAATCAAGAGGTACCCATTCAAGATTTATAACTACCTATAATTGGGAAGCACAAAAATTAAAAGAAATCCTCACGCAACACTGAAATATATTAAAAGCAGATGAAGACCTTACAGCTCATCTAACAGACACACCCAACTTAACATTCAGGAAAGCAAAAAACTTAAAGAATATACTTTGCCCTTCGCACTTTCAATCAAAAACTACCAAACAAGGACTTCCACAATTATGGAATAACACAAGACTACAAGGCAACTACAAATGCGGGACATGCAATCTCTGTCCATGAGGGAAATCAAACTTTGACTAACTTGCGCCAATTCACTTTCATGAGGAACCCTTTAAAGAAAATGAACAACTGCTATCGAACTTTGGAACTTTTCCGATGCTAACCAACATCAAGGATCAAATGAGAGATTTATTAATGTGAAGCAACATTAAGTATCAATACTCACAAAGGAGACACACCGCAGGAAAATATCAAGGATTAAACTTTTGCAAATCATTAACGAAATGTACTTAATGTGAAGCAACATTAAGAATTCAATAATGAACTCTTTGGACTATTACGCATGCAATTCTCTTAATATGGAGCAATACTAAGGATCAACAATTGAACAATTTATATTGAACTAAATACTGTGAAGATCATTTGAATAAATTATACATGTCATTAATGTGATGTAAACAAAAAATGACATCTAATGAAACCTTGTCTATCTGTTTGACATATAGACCACTCAGAATCTGAAGGCGCAACCCAAACGTAATTTATAAGTACTTTTATCTTTTCAATCATTGGGCAATCTCAATGAACCTATTACCTTGCAGCCACAGAGAGCATTCAGCATAAATGGTAAGCTTCAAATTAGGAGCTTGTGTATATGATTGCAAGCAGGTTGCATTTTTCTACTACCAAATTACCCATTAGGCCAGTTAGACACCGGCCGATGGGTCCCCACGACAACGGATCAAAATAAAGCATTGCAGAAAATTAAAAACTTATTAGGAGATCATTTGCAAGGGGGGTTCGACATTTTGACTGCCTAGGGGCCTCCACAGGGTTTAATCCGGCACCTACCCTAACAGTGTCAACACGTGTGTGGAGAGGCATGCAATGACACAATGCTTCAGGCATGGAGGTGCATATCATTTTGCCAACGCATTTGAGTGCCCCTGGCATACCACTGAGTGCAGACAGTGTGGCAAAAAAGAGGCACTTTGCAAGTCAGTAGCGTTGAAAACACGAGGCATGTAAGTGACAACGAGGGTGTAGCCTTCTCAGTCAGTGAGGTGCAAGTTTCCAACAAGAGGAACAGGAAACCCCATGCTGGATTAAAGGTGTATGTACTGGATTAGAAGTGTGTGGAGTATCGCAAGCAAAGAATGGTCCAAAGTGTTTGAAAATATAGGCGTGAACTGAGTTCCTCTGACATTAAGACAATTCATGCAGGGGCCTCCCACTGACATCCTAGCAAGCTTCTAGGGAAGTTTAATAATTGGGGCTAGTTCAACTTAAAGGATGCTCTAGGCATGACGGCAAGCCTGCCTTAGTGGTAAGATCAAAACCATTTAGGCATCTTACTTATCCCTGATGTGCCAGGCAGGTGATGGTGACTGACAGAATGGTCCAAAACATAGAGGATGGTTGTGAAGTGGTATTTATCCACAGCCTTGGATGTCTCAATGGGTTTCAGCACAGAATCCAAATAAAGAGAGGGCCTGTGCCGGCAGCGCCCAGGGTGAGGCGTGTGCCCATAAGTCTCAGAAAAGAACTCCAGCAGTACTCAAGAAGTTACAAGAAATGGTTGTCATAGAAGTGGTTGAAACCTCTGAGTGGGTGTTTCGGATAGTAGTGGGCAGGACACCTAATGAACAAATAAGACTGTGCGGGTCATAACAAGTTTGCGGGTGCAGTAAAAGTGCCAGCAAAAGTGCCAGTAAATCTGTTACCGGCACTTTCGCCACACAGCCAAATTACAGGTTTGCCGGTGGGGTTTACCTGATTTACCTCCAGCCAGGAGCTGGAGGTCAATTAGGCCCCCACCAGCAAAAAGGGTTGGTAATACCGACATCCCCCTGCATGAAGTTCTATGGGACTCCATGGAGTTGGAAAAGACCGCCCTTTCCGCCACCTGTAATATCCCAAAAATTCCAGGCTATCAGGCGGTGGAAACAGTAAGTCAGTTTGCTGATATCCCACCACTAATACCGACGGGATACCAGCAAACTTGCAGCGACCGCCTGTGTGTCGATCTCCATGCACTCCATAAGGGCATGGCAGTAGGTAGATTTCCCTTGACTAAGACAGCGAAGCTTGTTAGTATGGTGGGGGTAGCAGAGATATTTCCAGCACCTTTGATCTAACCTCTGCTTACCTTCCGATTAATCTACAACCTGTTTCTTTTGTGGGTCACAACTGATGGAGCATTTAGATACAAGTGGGCATCACTTGGTCTCGTTCAGCAGTATCATTATTCCAAAACAGTAGGCATGCACTGTGAGGAAAGGCATAAGTGGTGGCATGCTTTTGCGTTGGCATATTAGTGTTTGGGAAAGATTATATAGTATAGCAGCTTACAGGGGACTAACATTCCTTCTTTAAACATTACAGGCCTTACCTTAAGGCAAGAGAAATGTATATTTAGACTGAAATCTATCAATTATTTGTGGCTCAAGTTGTGTAGCAAAGGTGTATGGTATGGTATGGTAATGTTTATTTATAAAGCACCTATACACAGGCAAGTGGTTCAAAGCACTTAAGGAGGGTGGGAACATGGAGTAAAAACAACAGTCGCTCAGAGCCCTTGCAATTCTGAGGCGATAACAAATAGGACTGACAGTGATTCGGCAGTTTTACAAAGTGCAATTAAGGGTGAAGACAAGGGAGAACAGACAGACGATCTTCTGGCATGGTGCATTCGGATCGTGCAAGTGCACAGAAGGTCACAGGGAGGGGGAGGTCCAAGTGCACACGGTCGATGGAGACTGGGGTAAGTGCAGAGAGAGCCACTCTCTTTGGTTATTTCTGAAGGGTAATGAGGGAGAGTGGGGTGCAGGGCCCTGAGGCAAGTGCGAGGAAGGACTGGCGGGTGTGCCCGGGACCTGTGAGACTCTGAGGTACACCAGGCGGCCAGTCAGCAAGCTACAAGGAAGAGGAGGGAGAGGGGGAAAGAGAAAAGAGCTAGGTTAGCGGGGTAGGGAGAGAAAGAAGGAAGAGGAGTTGAAGAAGGTCGCATTACCTGGAGTGAGCCTGCATTACCCAGTGCCTTGCGCCCGGACTAGAGACTATCATTCTTGGCGCTTTGGGTCGTTAGGCGTCCTCGTTTCGACGGGATAGAATTGGACTAGAGACTGCCAGGTGATCCGTTCAGGCGTCCTCGTGCCGTCGGGTATAGGGTAGGTTGGGTGGTGCAGAGCTCCTCGGTAACACCAACTTTGGATATCGTTGGTAAGTCCCCAGATTCATTCTTCAAGTCCACTTGTTGTAACCTTGTCATATTATATTGTTCTTGTAGTATTCGACCCTTGTTCTTATTGTATATTGTTTTTGCTCTTGGGAAGTTCCATCTGAATCGTGTCTTAAGTATCCAGACTCCGGGTTTCCTCGTCGGCTGCTGCAGTGATCTCATCGTTCGGCTAATTGATTCCTTTGTAGTTTTTCCTTGGGAATACAAAGGGATACATTGGCAGGAAGAACTCTACGGCTACACGTCGAGTGTTCTCCAGTTCAGGCTTGGCGAAACCTGACAAAATCAGAAGCCGAAATAACGAAAGATGGATGTCAATGACACATTGGTCAATCTTATGTAGCTCATGGTGGAACTGCGGACTGATATAACGGCCGCACATACTGCCACCCAAGCCAGGATTGACGAATTACAGGCCCGGAGCCTATCTACTGCACCCATACCTCCTACTGCGGTAGCCTATGGCTCAGCCGCAGTTGTGTCCCCAGGACCGGCTCAGCCTTCACTGATTATGGCCTCACATCACCCCCTGGCACCTCCTGAGAGGTTCCATGGTGATCCCGAACTCTATCGCACTTTCCTGAACCAATGCCGCCTGCACTTTTTGTGTAGACCCTCTGCCTTTTCTGATTCGGCTGAAAAGGCGGCTTTTGTCTTGTCCCACCTAGCCGGTACTGCTGCTACGTGGGCTAATCCATTACTGAAAGCTGGTAGTCCTCTGCTATTTGGTTGCGATGCCTTGTTGGAGGCGATGGGTCGAGTTTTTGATACCCGCTATCGAACCCAAGCTACCGAGTTGGAGCTCTTGGGGATACAACAAGGTGATTCACCTCTTTTGGTTTATATAGCAAAGTTCAACCCACTGATTGCCGAAACGGCCTGGCTCTAGGATAAGAAAGCCTCTTTGTTTTATAGAGATTATCTGATGCCTTGAAAGATACCTTGGCCACGGTTCCAGTAGTACCAACGGCTTTTCATGAGTTACTGGATTTGGTTCTCCAGATTGATGCACAATGGGCAGAAAGGAAGGGTGAGAAAAGGGGGGCGATGCCTGTGTTGGTTACCCCGCCTGTCGTATCATCTAATGCACCTGAGCCCATGCAAATTGGATCCATAAAGGGACCATTAACGCCCAGTGAAAGGGAGAGGAGGCGCCTGAATAACCTCTGTTTCTATTGTGGATCTCCGGATTATCTTCTTAAGGCATGCCCTAAGAAACCCAAGAAGTTTCTTGGGTCGGAAAACCCATTCTGGATTCTGGAGCCACTGGGAACTACATTGACCTTTCCTACACTCGTGCGAAAGGTATCACGTTCAATGTCAAGAGTTCCCCGGAGATGGTTAATGCAGTGAATGGGACCTCACTTTTGTCAGGGTTGGTTACGGAACAAACCGAACCTCTGTCCATGATTACGGTTACTGGTCATACTGAGACCATTACTTTTGACGTCATCGCCACACCCCGGTTAAAGCTCATTCTGGGTTTACCTTGGCTTAGTAGGCATAATCCAAGTGTCGACTGGAGCAAGGGTACTGTATTATTCTCCTCTGAGTACTGTGGGAAGCAATGCCAATCCACTCACCCGTGTGTGGAGAATCCCTGTCGAGCTCTTCTAATGGTCGCACCTGTGGTGGGGGCTATTGTGGCCAAGGCATTACCCCCAGAGTATACGTCTTACTGAGACATTTTCGATGCCTGAATTTCCTGAGATATTACCACCCCATCGCCCATATAATTTCCCGATAGATCTGATTCCGGGGGCCAAGATACCTAATGGCAGGGTGTATTCACTAACCACCAAAGAAGATGCCATTTTGAAGGATTGCATTGACAAGGCGCTTCTTACGGGTTTCATCCACCCGTCCCAGTCACCGGCGGCCTCCCCCATGCTTTTTTGTACCAAAGTAAGAGGGGGACCTTCGTCCTTGTATAGACTATCGGGAATTGAATGCCATTACTATACGAAACCAGTACCCTATACCATTAATCTCTGTGCTGCTAGATCAGTTAGGCACTGCAAAGATTTTCACGAAACTGGACTTAAGAGGTGCTTACAACCTTGTTAGAATGCGTTCAGGGGACGAATGGAAGACTGCATTCAAAACAAAATATGGTCTTTATGAATACTGTGTCATGCCGTTCGGCCTATGTAATGCCCCTGCTACCTTCCAGCACTTTATCAATGATGTGTTTCGAGATGTCTTGGATACTTATGTGGTGGTCTAACAAGACCCACATTGAACATGTGTCAACTGTTCTCCAACGACTTCGGGACATTCATTTGTTCGCTAAATTAGAAAAATGCGTATTCCTCATTACATCCATTGAATTCTTGGGATACAACATCACGGATAAGGGCATACAAATGAACGACACAAAAGTCAAGGCTTTTTTGGAATGGCCAACACCTTCTAACCTGAAACAATTGCAGTCCTTCCTAGATTTCGCCAACTATTATAGGTGATTCATTAAGTCCTTTTCCAGCATTGTTGCCCCTCTTACCTCACTGACCAGTTCGAAACATCAGTTTTCTTGGAATCAGACGGCCCAGAAGGCCTTTGACCATCTCAAATCTTCATTCACTACAGCTCCTGTCTTGATGCACCCGAACCCAGACCTCCCGTTTGTGGTAGAGATGGTTGCCTCTGATGTTGCAGTAGGAGCTATCCTGTCACAGGAGTGTAAGGACAACGGGGAGTTACACCCAGTGGCTTTCCATTCCAGAAAGCTCACAGGCTATGAATACAACTACACTATTATGGAAAAGGAACTCCTAGCCATTTGGGATGCTTTCCTCGTATGGTGCCACCACCTCTTAGGGACTGCAATACCGGTCCAGGTATATATAGATCATCGTAATCTGTTGGCGTTGCAGTCGGTGAAATGCACCACCGCCAGACATGCCCGTTGGCACAAGTTCTTCTCTATGTTCCACTTCCAAGTCTCATACAGACCTGGTTCTCGGCACTCCAAAGCTGATGCCCTCTCCAGAATGCATACTGGCTCTTTCTGCCTTCTGTGGATGAACCGTTCTGCTTCCCACACAGGTGGTATGTGCTTGTGGGATACAAAACCCCCTACGTTCTGTCCTAATCAAGTGGGATAAGGATAATCCACTATCTGTTCATGACATGAATCTTACCCTATCTCATGGTATTCCTTACCATAACGGATTGGTTTATCTGCCCGACTCAGGGACCCGCACTACTGCCATGCATTGGTGTCATGACACCAAGTTCGCAGCTCATCCAGGGGGTAGGAAAACCTTAGATCTCTTACGACGTTGGTCATGGTGGCCACAAATGTCCAAAGATATCCTGGAATTTGTAGCCTCATGTGCCGTCTGTGCTCAGTGTAATGTTCTCCCAGCCAAACCTATTGGCCTTATGCAACCCTTACCGATTCCTAATGAACCTTGGATAATGATCTTGATGGATATCATTGTCGAGCTGCCCTGTAACCATGGTTATGATACTATTTGGGTGGTTGTGGATTACTTCTCCAAGCTAGCTCTTTTTATCCCATGCAAAGGACTTCCTACGGCACCTGCACTGGCTAAATTGTTTCTGCATCATGTATTCAGGCACTATGGTCTACCCCACATTATTGTCTTGAATCGTGGATTGCAATTAACGTCATGTTTCTGGCATGCTTTGACCACCTCATTGGGCATAGAGGATCGTTTTTCTACTGCTTACCATCCCCAGACGGACGGTCAAAAGGAGAGTTTGAATGCTATATTGGAAAAGTATCTATGATGTCTCACAGTGCAATATCAAGAATCCTGGTTGTCCCTGTTAGACATGGCAGAGTTTGCTTACAACAACTCAGTCCATACATCCACAGGGACCTCGCCTTTCTATTCCATGTACGGACGGCATCCCCGCACTCTTCCCATTCAGCCACTTTCCTCAGTATCGAGCCCTGCTGCTACGGCTTGTGTACGAGATCTGACCAAGATCCGGGATAGGGTGTCTGCTCAACTCCAGAAAGCTAAATTACAGCATAAGACCCACGCAGACCTTCATAGGTCCCTGGCACCCATTTACAAAGTAGGTTCCAAGGTTCAGTTGGCAACTCGGAATCTGCACCTATCGGGCAGTTGTTTTCTCTTACCATGCTTTGTTGGCCCTTACCAGGTTATTGCCATTATCACTCCAGTGACTGTACGGTTGGAACTGCCTTATGATTGGCGCATACATGAAGTTTTTCATGTTTCTCTACTGAAACCATGTCTCTCTACGACCAGGTTGCCTTTGCACCCCTTACTGGTTATAGTGCAGGGTTCAGATGAGTATGAAGTGTGCCGGATTCTGGATACTAAGGTTCGTAATGGGACCCGGTTGTACTTGGTTGATTGGAAGGGTTATGGTCCCGAGGACAGGATGTGGGAACCAGTGAAAAATATCCATGCCCCTCTGCTAATTGCTAAATTGTGGTCCGGGAGATGGAGGTCTTCTTTTAGGTGGGGAACTGTCAGGATTACCCTGAGGAATGTCCCAAAACAACGCTGGTCTCCTCTCAAGCAATCTAAAGGCGCTGGTGTGAAAGTTCCGCCATGCTCCACACCCGTTTTCAGCCGACTTGACTGCGGAAGTCCAGTGGCCATGTTACCATGGCAACTATGGCGTCCTCTCCACAAGCAACGCAATCGCGCTTTAGCAGGGAGGAGTCACGCGAGGTTGCGGACACCCGTTAAAACGCTTCCAGGTTGCCGCACTCGCTGCTTCTGATTGTTTGATCATAGCTCACGTTTGTCCTGTTTCTTGCTCTTGCCCCTAGTTCCCACCTTGCCCCATTCCCTTTGCCTGATTACCTCAATTTTCGACCACGGCCCAAAACCTGACCTGCCTTGCCACCTGATTCTACTTTGTGCTCTTTTCGCTCATTGCTGACTTGGAAAGTTACCGGACCTGCTTTGCCTGCTGATTTTTTGCTACCTCCGTGCTCGCACTTTGCCGACTTTGGAACATTATCTGACCTGCCTTGCCTCCTGATTCAATCCAGTTATCTGCTCGCACTTTGCCGACTTCGGACTTCACTTACCTGCTTGTATCCTTGAACATCACTACGCTGCTCACCAGTTTCTGATCCCGGACTTCCCATCGTCTTCTGAGCCTTGCCTTCGGAGCATCCATATCCGCATTACCTGGAGTGAGCCTGTATTACCCAGTGCCTTGCGCCCGGACTAGAGAGTATCATACTTGGCGCTTTAGGTCGTTAGGTGTCCTTGTTTCGACGGGATAGAATTGGACTAGAGACTGCCAGGTGCTCCGTTCAGGCGTCCTCGTGCCTTCGGGTGTAGGGTAGATTGGGTGGTACAGAGCTCCTTGGTAACAACAACTTTGGATATCGTTGGTAAGTCCCCAGATTCATTCTTCAAGTCCACTTGTTGTAACCTTGTCATATTATATTGTTCTTGTAGTATTCGACCCTTGTGCTTATTGTATATTGTTTTTGCTCTTGGGAAGTTCCATCTGAATCATGTCTTAAGTATCCAGACTCCGGGTTTCCTCATCGGCTGCTGCAGTGATCTCATCTTTCGGCTAATTGATTCCTTTGTAGTTTTTCCTTGGGAATACAAAGGGATACATTGGCAGGAAGAACTCTGCGGCTACACGTCGAGTGTTCTCCAATTCAGGCTTCGCGAAACCTGCTAGTTTGCACAGCGCATTGTTTGTGAAATGTGTGCAAAAAGGGCAGCACGTTTGGAGAAATTGGGAATTTGAGGGAATAAAGGATGACATTCCTTCTGAACCTGTGCAGTGCCACTTTCATAGCATAGCATTGTTTACAGTAAGGACTGGTGCCAGTGACATCAGCTTGGGAGATGTTCTACTTCAAAGCGAAGGGGAAGTGGCCAGGACAATAGCCTTTGCTCCAAAAGGGGTGCTACAAAGCATGGCACAGATATTCAGCGATATGGAAAGCCAAGCTTTTAGTTGCGCGTGGCCTGTAAATTAGTTCTGCACATTTTTATGGAGCAATATGCTCACGATGAGGACCGACCACAAACACTTGATTGGGGCATTGGGATTGGGATATTGCTCAAGAAAGGTCTGGGGGGTGTGGCTGGGAAGATAATAAGATGGTTTGCATCCTTTTCAGAGAACAATTTTGAAATAGTGCAAGTACCTGGCAGAGCGAATGCAGTAAGAGATGCACTCGCCATGAAAGCCCTTATATATGGGAAGAAGAGGCGGCGAGCATAGGCTGGGAGAGCAAGGGGGGGAACAGGTGTTTCATGTCAGGGAATCAGTCATTGACGAACCCCATAGAAACAAGACATGAGCATAGATGATGTTTTAAAAGCAGTAATGGGACTGGTCAGAGGAGGTGGAGGGAAAGAGACTAGTAGAGGCAAGTGGAATTTACAGCGTATCATAAAGTCAGGGTTAAGTATACTTTGGGTTAATTGGCCCTACCTTACAACAACACTTTAAAGTAATCATTATTACTGGTATGGATTGCCCTTTTCCCCTCCTGTCTTTAAATCCTGATAGTGAATTCCTATGTCTATTTAAGTGTGCATTATCAGTGTATTTGCTTTACTGGGGTGGGTGTTTAGTGTTTGTATCCATTGTCTTTGCTCAAGTAAAGTAACTAATGTGTTTAGAGCCTTGCTTTGACATTCTATTTCTTTTGGCCCTTACTGCACTCTGGTGGCTTGGAGGCTTCCATACTGACTCAATCCCCTCATAAGGAGTCCTGCTTGCCTGCAGGCCGACCCTACCCAGAGAGGCTACGGAGCTAGGCTATCCCATGTATGACACTATGGCCAGATCACCATGGCACCAGTGTTAAAGCCTGGTTGAGCATAGTGCTTTGAAGCTCCTGCTGGCCCATAGTCAATGCATCAATCAGGCAATGTTTGGCGCCCGATTCTGGGTTTACAAATGCCAAGTCGCATGCTATTTTTCAATCAGTTCCAGGTGAGAGACGTTTTGCCCCTCAGAAATGTGTATACTCAACAGAACGTGCAGCTTTCCTCAGAGAATCATGGTGTACTGGAGGACCCAAATTAGATATATATTGAATCAACAGCTGAATGAAGTGGAGGGTCCTCTCCCCCCACTTAAACCTAAGCAGAGAAATTTGAATGGACTAATGTGGTGTTGAAATTATGCGAAATTGGTATTCATAATGTTAGTATATACAAGTATTCACAAAACATTGTATTAATAAGGTAGAAACATGTCATTACCATGATGTAGTAAGGTGGCAAGGCAGAGAATGGACAATAACATTTTCTGTACATAGACAGAAAATCGCCTTGGCTAAATGCCGTTAATGAAAATGCATGTACTGAAAATGTGGCTAAAATGAGCAGAGAGTGTAGGATGAGATCATTTTAAAGCTGAAACATTCAAGGGTAGTAAGCTGTCAGAATGTTGACGAATAGGCAGTAACCAGACATTAAATTGGGCCTGGTCGAAAACCTTATCTGAAGAATCCAGCTGCGCCAATTATAATTGAACAGAGCACCGAAGAAGAGTCAGGAATGCATGCTAGAGCGTATTTCATTTTGAAGGTTTAGTTCAATTAAAATTAATTGCCCAGTGAGCTAATGCTAACGATGGAGTTGTCTAAGACTGTGCAGGAACGGTGGGGGTAGATTGCTCCCTCACATTTGGCTATAAAAATGAGCTCTGTGTGATGCTGGGGGGTGGTTGAGGCTGGGAGCTCAACCACAGCACAGGGTCTGCTCTGTGCCAGTAGTGACATGAAATAAACCTCTATGAATTTAACAGTCTCTGTGCTGATCCACTGAGTTGCCCTTATTGAATTGTTTTCGAGTATGTGAATCCTGCGCCCCAACCTCCTCAAGGTGCAGCTATCTTGTTTTACAGGTACTAGAGGGTGTGCTCTGACCTGTGGGCACATCAGAGGACTCTGCGCCTTCCTGTACATTTGGTAGCAGAGGATGGTTGTTGACCATCAACTATTGATTAAAATAAGACACCTTATGGCCATTGACACAAAGTAACTCTAGGTCATTCGGCAAAATCACGAGTCCTTCGGCATTTCGGGCTGAGTAGACTGCGAAGCTCCCCGTGGACAATGGTAGTGTAATTGAGACTACAGACGGGACCTGAAGGAGCCCGTGTTTATGAACAATATTCATTTCCAATCCTACGGGCAGCAGACCAGACAAAAACCTGAAGAAGGCAGTGATTGCGAGGGTCGGTAGAACAAAAAGGGTGAGTGAAAACTGGCCTAGCCGATAGAGACAAGGACACGGTGTCATGAACTGTCGCCTGCGTCCCTTTTGGACCGCGTGGTCCCTGACCCATAGAGCACTGAATGCAGCAACCCTACCAACATGGCTGTGGAATACGAAACGCAGCTTGCCAGCCTTTATGTTCCGCGCTCGGCACACTGCTAAACAGACACACTCCTGCAGCTCTGCGCGTCTCAACACTACTGCTCGCCGTAGCTGGACGTGTACTGCCGGAGTTCCCTCGGGGCTAATCTCCTGAATTCTATATCCCGGTTCCTTGTTTCCTACTCCTTTACTTTCATCCTTCAAACTTTACCGAACCTTCCTGGATTTTCGCCCACGCTCGAGTCACAGCTTCTGTGTTTCCGCGTGCGGACATTGTTCCTTCCTGGTTCCGTCCTGGACAATCTGAACGAAGCACGCTGGAATCCGAAGACCCACACATGGGATTATACAAATCCCGGACCGTGCGAAAGAAGTCACAAAAGAAGGTCGCAAGCAAACAGGAAAAACAGGTGAGAAGGGGAGAGACTTGTGACAGATTGAGACGCCTAAAAATCGATACAGATACAGGGATGGAAGCCGCGGTTCAATACCTCATGCGAGGAATGCAGGAACTCACCACGGAAGTTCAAAACCTTAAAGCTGAGAATGCTGCCTTAAAGCAGCTTGTATTGTCTTGTGATTCTGCTACCAAGGAAAGTGTGTTATTGGGAGGAGTGGTGGACAAATATGATGGTTCTCCAAAGACCCTTCGTGCCTTCCTTGATTCATGCTTGGTGCATTTCACCTTCAAGCCCTACTACTTTTCCACCCCTAGAGCAAAGGTGGGCTTTATGATATCACACCTCACTGGCAACGCATTAACCTGGGCAACTCCCCTAGTCAATTCGGGCAACGCCCTCCTGGATGATTACAATGGATTTGTGGAAGCCCTAAAGGCCATGTTTGATCATCCTGAGCAGGTTTACAGCGCTCAAGAACGTCTTCTTGATTTTCGACAAGGATCCCAGGATATGCTTACCTATGTCACCCGTTTCAAACAACTTATGAAGGTAGCTGATTGGTCCCAAGAGGCTAGCTTCACTCTCTTTCGCAGAGGCTTGAATGAAGAAATAAAGGACGAGCTAGCCAGGGTAGCTCGCCATAATTCCTTCCAGGCCCTCTTGGACTTTTCCTTGCAAACTGAAAGAAAGGCGGAGAAAAAGAAGTCAAAATCATCATTCCAAGGGGCTGTCGTAGACCACCCTTACAGCCCAGAACCCTCAGTTTCTCCGACCTTAGATCCAGAACCCATGCAACTGGGGGCGTTCTGTTGACCCATTACCCCACAAGAAAGGATGCGCCGTATTCACACTGGTCTCTGCATGTATTGCTCCACCGATAAACGTCTTGTCATAGAGTGCCCTATTGCTCCTCCACGGCGTTCGGGAAATGCCAGCTGCCGATCCTAGATGGGGCACAGTTTCGGGAGAATGATGTCTGCTCCACATCAATTCCTTCCTTGAACTCTCCTGGATAAAATAACCTTGTGATTCTACAGGCCTTTCTATCACCTTCCAAGAAAGAATCCTACCCCATCCTGGCATTAGTGGATTGTGGAGCCATGGGCATAACCATAGATCATGATTGGGTCACAACTCATCACATTCCATGCGAAACATGAGAGACTATGCAACCTGTTGAAGCTATCGATGGAAGACCCTTGTCTTCAGGACCCATAACCCTTCAAACCAAGGAGCTTCTTCTCTCCATAAACCACCATCAAGAGAGGATTAAATTTGATATTATTAGATCATGCCCTGGTTACAGAAGCACAATCCTTATATCAATTGGGCAGCAGGCTCTCTATTTCTTGGTTTGGAACATTGTATGTCCCACTGTTTGTCCCTGAACACCTTACCAAAGCCCTCTGAAGACTTCCAAGAAAATCAACAAATGCCAGTCACCATCTCTAACAACATCCAGATTCCCAGGGCCTATCAGGCATACACAGATGTGTTCTCAACAGCCATAGTTCAAGCTCTACCACCCCACAGACCTGAAGATTGTGCCATCGATACCGAACCTTCAGCAGTAATTCCGTTTGGAAGAATGTTTATCTTGTCAGAACCTGAAAAGAGGGCCATCTGGGAATATCTGGATACCAATCTGGAAAACGGAACTATTCGACCATACAAGTCCCCAGCGGGCGCCTGCCTATTTTTTGTTCCCAAGAAGGATTCCAGGGAGCTTAGGCCATGTCTCGATTACCGTGGCCTTAACCAATGCACTCTCAAGGACCATTATCCATTGCCTTTCATCTCAGACATCCTGGAAGCCGTCAGAGGTGCTGTCTTCTTCACAAAACTAGACCTCAGGGGCGCCTACCATCTTATTCGTATAAAGGAAGATGACGAATGGAAGACAGCCTTTAGAACACCCTTTGGCCATTTTGATTATCTAGTCATGCCCTTTGGACTTGCTAATGCCCCAGGAGTCTTCCAACGCTTTATGGATCGGGTATTTTCTGATATGCCGTTCCTCTTCGTCATTGTATATCCAGACGACATACTGATCTACTCCAAGGACCATCAAGAACATGAAGAGCATGTAAGGGTAGTCTTACAACGTCTACGGGAACATAAACTCCTGGCCAAACCCGAGAAATGTCTTTTTCACGTATCTACTGTTCACAATCTCGGATTTGTTCTTAGCCAAAAGGGGATTGGAATGGACTCTTAGAAGGTTAACTCCATTCTTTCTTGGCCTGTTCCCACTAGCGTAAAGCAAATTCAATCCTTCCTGGGGCTTGCTAACTTCTACAGAAAGCTTATTCCAGTGTTTTCGGAGATTTTACATCCTATTGTTACATTGCTAAAAAAAGGACACCCCCTTTGAGTGGACCTCAGTCCAAGATTGGGCGTTTCAACGATTAAAGTCAGAGTTCACACAAGCTCCCATCCTTGCTCAACCTGACACAGACAGGCCCTTCATTGTCGAAACTGATGCTTCCAACTACTCCATTGGGGCAGTCCTGAAACAGGAACTTGGAAACAAACTAGAACACCCCATTGCCTCGCTCTCCCGTACCTTGACTCCCAGTGAAACCTATTATTCCGTCCTGAAGAAGGAATTGTTAGCCATCCGTCAGGCCTTCACTGATTGGCGTCATCTCCTGCTGGGAGCCAAACACCCAGTTCAAGTCCGCACAGACCATCGGAATCTCCAACTCCTACAATCCCTAGAATGTAGAAACAGTCGCCAAGCCCGCTGGGCCTTCTTTTTTGGCCAATACCAATTCCAAATCCATCACTTCCCTGGAACACACAACATTATAGCCGATGCTTTATCCAGACGTCCTGACTATGAACCCCTTGAGGATCGGACCTTTCCTAAGATGTTTCCCCACACAATATTTGTTGCCCAAGCAATTACCCTGCTGGAGGATATTCGTATTCAAACCCAGTCCTCTGAACCTTGGAAGGAGTTTAAGAGAAACAATTGATGGAATCTCAAAACAAAGGACGAATACCTGTGCAAGGACAATCGCTTGGTCATTCGCACTCCTGGACTGAGACAAAAAATCACAAGCCTATGTCATGATACTTTCCATTCAGGACACCGTGGCATCACCAACACTCTCCATCTAACACAAAGACAGTTTTGGTGGCCAAAGATGAAGGATGATATCAAGACCCATATCCAGAAATGTGCAGTCTGCAATCAGAACAAACATGATACCAAAAGACTAGCAGGTCTCCTGCTCCAACCGGCAATACCAACAAGACCCTGGGAAATTATTGCCACAGATTTCATCATGGAACTACCCTCTTCCAGGGGCTAAACAACTATAATGGTTACCATTGATTTGTTCACTCACATGGCTCATATTACACCATTATACAAACTGCCATCCTCATCTGAACTTGCTGGAAATTTCCTGGAACACATATTCCGGCTTCATGGGCTAGCTTCCAAGATCATTTCTGATAGAGGGCACCAGTACATACCACGGTTCTGGAAACAGTTATGTTGTATACTGGGAATCCAGCGTGCCTTGTCTTCCGGTTATCATCCACAGACCAACGGAGCTACTGAGCGAGTAAATCAAACTCTGGAACAATATCTTCGTTGCTTCGCCACCAAGGTCCAGGATGATTGGTCACTCTTAATACCTGTGGCTGAATTTGCATACAACAATTCGGATCATTCAGCTATCAAAACCAGTCCCTTTTTCTGGAGTCAAGGATTTCATCCTTCAGTCCTACCGTCCATCCTTCCACATCCAACTCCAGTTCCTACAGTTGATTCCTGGATTGAAACACTAATCAATGTGCACAAAGAAGCTCAAGAAAACCTAGCAAAGGGCCGAAGAGACGTTAAACATTATGCTGACTCCAAAAGAAGACCAGGACCTTCCTATTCAATAGGCGATAAGGTCTGGTTATCCTCAAAACTCCTTCCACATCAACCTACGACCAAATAAATTGGCTCCCAGGTATTACGGTCCGTTTTCTATAAAAGAAATCGTCAATCCAGTGGCCTTTCGACTCTGACTACCAGAATCATGGAAAAGGATCCACCCAGTCTTCCATACTTCTCTGTTGAAGCCATATGTTCAACCCTCTCAAACTGCTCCAAGATATACTCCAGTGATTGTCAATGAACAACTCGAATACGAGGTCTCCAGAATTTGTGATTCTAGGTACTGACGTGGTCAGCTGCAATATTTGGTCGAATGGAAAGGATATCCACCTAGTGAGCACACCTGGGAACCCATATCAAACATGAATGCCCCCAGGCTGATTCGAAGTTACCACCTTATCCATCCAAGCAAACCCAGAGAAGTTGGGCTTCAGAGGAGGCATGCTGTCATGAACCGTCACCTGCGTCCCTTTTGGACCTCGTGGTCCCTGACCCATAGAGCACTGAATGCAGTAACCCTCCCAACATGGCCGTTGAATACAAAACGCAGCTTGCCAGCCTTTACGTTCCACGCTCGGCACACTACTAAACAGACACACCCCCGCGGCTCTGCGCGTCTCAACGCTACTGCCCGCCGTAGCTGGACGGGCACTGCCGGAGTTCGGTAGGGGCTAATCTTCTGAATTCTATATCCCGGTTCCTTGTTTCCTCCTCCTTTCCGTTCATCCGTCAAACTTTACTGAACTTTCCTGGATTTTCACCCGCGCTCTAGTCACGGCTTCGGTGTCTCCGTGCGCGGACATTGTTCCTTCCTGGTTCCATCCTGGACAATCTGAACGAAGCACACTGGAATCCGAAGACCCGTGCACGGGCTTATACAAATCCCAGACCGTGCAAAAGAAGCCACAAAAGAAGGTCGCAAGCAAACAGGAAAAACAGGTGAGAAGGGGAGAGACTTGTGACACACTTAGAAAAAGAATAATGGCAGTCAAGATTTGGGACCAAACCAAAAACATTAACTGCACTTAAAAATAAATAACAAGAGTAAAATACTCATGAGGGGCTTGCATGCAGCCGACCAGATTGTGTCTGATTTTGACATGTCAAGTTATGTTGCGTGTCTAATTGTTGTATGTTACGGCTGTTCATGTGATTTATCTTATGGCATAACTGAATGTGCACTGAAAAATATTGGAGCTAGTATAAAAATGATATTTTAAGCTAAATGAAAAAATTGGCGTCAAGCCAAGGTTTTGAAATTGCGAAAATAATTGCATTAAAATAGGTGATCAGATATTGTAGTTTAAAGTACCCAAATTCATGGTGATTACAGCCCAAAAAGAGTTAGACAGCCTGTCAAAAATGCAAAAAGCTGGTGCACTTTAAGCAAACACAAAAAATTCGAACCTGCAACTATGGAGTTAAATTTGTAATTTCCTCGTAGCAGGCAAGATAACTGATAAATCGTGCTAAGAACGATAGATTTTCGCATTAAAATGGCTGAGTTATATTTGATTTATGGAAGTACTGTTCTCGTGCATTGAGCGCGCTAAGGTAATGGTAAATGGTTTAACTTTGAAGTACAGGGGAGTTCCGGTTAGAACTGCGAAATGTGAGCTTGTGGAGTGTGTACAAATATAAGAGATGATTGAAAAATTCTTAAAGCAAAAACAGAGCTCTGTTTTTGTTAAAATGTGTGTATGAGTTTGCAGGTAGTGATTTAAAAGATTGTGGGGTTTTATTTTTAGCATCAGAAGCAGCCAGTACAAGAGAAATGAAACAGGCCTGCTTTATGGCCCAGGAAAGCAAGCAGTGATTTGTCAAGAAAGGAATGTGCAAAGACAGTTTGAGATAAACACTGCCCAGCAAATGACCCTGCCTTGCAAAGCTGTATGGAAAAAGAGATAGGCTAACAGCCGATGTAATTGTTAGGCTATTTTCGTGATCTAGAAAATGCTCGAGTGAATGCGTCTTATACATTGCATGTATTTTTTTAAAAAAATAAGGTGCTTTACATACAAAATGAGTGAGTTCCATGGTAGAACAGCCCAGTTGCGAATGTTAAAGGAAGATATATATATATGGGACTGACAAGAAGGGTCCAAAGGGCCAACAAGAGTGATGCATTCTGATAAGTATGAACAGGCATGGGCAAAAAGACATCTTTGCGTGGTGCCAATGAGTTTTGGCAAAGAAATGCATTAGTTTTCTGATAGCCTGTGCGTGTCTCACCTGGTTTATGAGAGGCATCTGTGTGGGAACACTCAGTATTGCCTAGAAGCCTTATTTTCTGTGATAACATACTTATGCGGCCGTGCAGCATTTAAGACAAGCATGTTTACGCCCTCTAAATCCCCTGCTCTCTCCATTCCTGCTTCAAGCAGAATGATAAACAAGTAAACATTTGAAGGCCCACATTAGCAATATATGAAGGGGTAACTTCTCTTCTAGTATAGAAACAAGATACTTTTATCAAATAGCATCTGGGAAAAGTATGCAGCCTGCAGTATTAATGTAGGACTGTATGTGAAAAGATACATGCAACCCAGAATAGGCAGATTAGAAACTGCCAAGAAGGTGTCTTTATCTAGGCAGACTGAGAGTAGGAGTGGGACATGGTTTTCAAATTGCATAGCCATTAGAGATCGAGGGGACAAGTGCCTGTAGTATGCAATATGTCAATGCTCACTATCACAATGAAAAAGAAACCCTGAGAAGAAAATCACCCTGAAGGGCTGACGATTTTGAAAGGTTTACAGACTGGCAATTAAGAAATATTAGGCAATAAAAGATTAAATGAGATGCCCAGGATCACACAGCGTTTAAGGGGTGAAGCTGGGATTTCTGCCAATATTGCAATTCCAAGCAGTTGAGCACTTTCTCTTCCAGCTCTCAACATGAACTAAAATAATCAAATGTTATAAAACTGACTTGCAAGAGTACGCAACCCGTATTTCCAAACGTGACAATTTTAAAACTCAAAATATTACAGACGGGGGCTACACAACATGGGAATGATTTTAGCGTCAATTTCTCCATTATCAAGGGGAGTTCCAGCATGCAAGTAGGTAAAACCTTGCAGAAGACAGCACAGTAATGTAAGGGATCCTATATGATTTGACCAGGATCACTGTGCCGTCTGCTGGCATAGCCAGGATACAAGCATCAACAGTCTGGCTGCACAGTCTCAAATTTGCATGCTTGTTTGCCGCTTGGACGGATATTCTAATCACATCTTTTAAGGGATTGCTCAGGTTTTAAGAATGCCCAGCTGAGCAAACTAATTTCAACCCCTATCTGGTGCAGGAACAGTGCTGTTAATCACGCCTCTTCTGCTGCAAACCCAAGTAAATGTGCAGGTATGTTTGTGAACCTCAGATTTAAAGACGGTTCAGCCAGTCCTGCTGGGATGTGCCCTTCTGATCTTTCACATGAACACATATCCCAGCAATAAGTGCTTAACACACTGAGACAACTTCTAAACCTCCGTGGATGGATATGGATTTTAACTTTGGCTATTGCACACCATCAGCAACATTCCCACAGGGGGAAAGTAACGCTACAGAAGTCGTGTTACCCAAACTGTGTATTCCACAATGAAAACGAAAGGCATTGCATGTTTTAATTGATCAAAGCAGAATGTACTTGTCAAAACAGACAGGCAATGGGTTTGGAGCCTCAGCAGCATGCAATCAAATTTTCCTGGCATGTGCTATTTAAGCCTAATGTAAACTGGAATCTTGCTTTAGACCAGGCAGCATTGTGGTGGGTCCTGGGCAGCCACCCCATGAGCCCTCCAATAAAAACGTCTCTGGGGTCTACTGACGTCTGGCAAGGAATGAGCGATTCCTAGTGGCATGGAGCACACAGAAGCACGTAGGCATTGTGGTGCTATGACAAGGAAGGGGCTTGCAGAATACAATAAAAGAGCATACACTAGGGGCTGCGTGACGAAACATCGCCTGTAGTCATAAGACAAATAGATATATATTGTAATTACTATGAATGAGCTGCACGTTAAGCTCACACTGGATATAGTATATTAAGTAAAACACAGCATAGTGGTTAATTTAGCAAAAGGGGGATGAGTACAGACACAGCTGGGGGAACTGATAGAGGTAGGTAACCAAAGTAGAGTTGAGAGTTTTGCGGGAAATGAGGAGGGAAGACTCCGCCCTAAGTTCGCTAGAGAAAGCACTCCATGATTTGGGGACAAGAGGGACGAGCGTAGCGCTGTGGCATTAGCCCCTTTGGTTAATGGGGACAGCAGTGGGTAACAAGGAGTCCATGAGCAAGAGCACTGGGGGGTAGCTCAGGATTTAATAAATGCTTGTCTCTCGCATTGCAAGTCGAAAAAGCTTCTCACTTAGGTAGGCCCTGCAGCGACGCGTGTGTAGGTGTTTATGTATTGTAAAGTGCTGTATGGAAACAGAATGCTAGCAGTAGTGGTGAATTTTAACACTGAGTTTACAGGGTGCGCTCACCTAATTGGCTTGTTAAATTGGGATTTTAATCCTTGCATGGGGAGGGGGAATTCAAGGCTATGTATGACCATCCTGCGTACCCAATGGGGGAACCAGTGATGACAATGAAACAGGTTTTAGCTCCATTTCTATTTCTTTATATTGTGGGGTGGCAAGCAGCCTGGTGCAGGTAGGCAACCTGACCCTGGCTGAGCATCACAGAAGATATTGGCTGGGTCAGGGCACCAGCCGTCTCAGTGACACATACGTGCAGGACTGCCAGCAACTTAGGCAAATGTAATATGGCAGTCAGTGTATGAATGTTGCTTTCTATAGCATGCGTGGCTCTGAAGGAGCTAGTGAATGGAGGTCATAGTCTAATTTAGCTGTCTCCTCGCTCTCAACCCCTTTCTGGGCTAGCAGAGATCCTTCAAAGGGCAGAATCTGTGTCTGTGCATATCTATGAATGCCACCAGCCTCAAACATGTCACTCAATGGTGTGCTGTTTGGACACATGGCTTTCATATCCTTTGTTTGCAGACACCTTGGCTCAGATATTGCTTTGTATTCCTAATATGTGGACTTTTAGTTAAGTGTATTGTGTATGTGCGTTGTATGGCAGGATACAAAGTTCCCATTTTTGGGGGTGTTGATAGGTGCTTCATTTTAGAAAATTGTATTCGTATGCATTATTTGGTAATGCCTTCACATTAGTCCAGTCCAGATGTCCGTGAGCTGGGGAAAAAACCATTGCCGACATTTCAGTGGATTCCAGGCTGTTTGGACTCATAATTAGGCCAGGATTTGTGATGTCATATTTCTGTGGGCTTGGACAGTAAATCGCACATCTTGGAAGCCATTTTTCCAAAATGCCTTGCAGAGGGAGAAGCCACCGGCACACTGGTTGGTGTAAGGTGGCCTAGGTCGCTCCCAAATTCCCACCAAGATGCGTACGCCTCACCAACTTCCAAAGTCACCAGCCGCCACTGGGCTGAACCGACCCTAGCAGCAGCATCAGTTAAATATACCAGCGTTGGGTGTGGGGGTTGTGGGGGGTTTCCCCCCACATATATGTTACAATTGACCTTCACAATTCGGTCAATTGTGAAAAGGTCAATTGTAATTCGAACAGTTGTAAAACGAACAATTTGTATACAAGCCTGAGGGTATGTGAAGCAGCAGCGCCTCGGCTGGTGCCGCGGCGGCCGCGGCGTGTGGCCGGCCCGCACGAGTCGGGAGGCGCTGCCATGTCCGCGGCAAGTGAGGGGAAAGGGAAACCCGCGGGGGTTAGCCGCGCGGCTAAAACCGCTACAGGTGGACACGGCAGGGCCGCGGAAGAAGCCGCTATGTGCAGCCGCGGCGGGGCCGCTCGGCACTCACCTGTTCGCCCCAGTCCGGGGGGGGGGGCAGTGTTCACGACGGCGCCAGGATACGAGGGAGCAGCGCCCGGCTCGCCGGCCCCGTGCTGCTCATGGCGCTGACGGAGCTGCACGTTGCAGGGGGGGAGGGCCCAGCATCAGGATGCGTCCCTACGCATCGCGGCCACAACCGCATGGCCAACACCACCGCCCTCCACCACCAGGGGAACGGGGCCAACACCGCCGCCCTCCACCACCAGGGGATCGGGAAGAGCGACACACTGGGATGGCAACCCTTAAGAGAGGTGGGACCATGTCCCAGGAACCAATGAGAAGGGGGTTAACTCAACCCCTCAGTGATTGGTGGGGGCTTGATACCTCCAGCTGTGATAAAAGAGCGCCCAGGGAGACTAATGGGTGGTTCTCATTACACAGGACATGGGGAGGAGAGAGGAGAGCGAACCAGAGTGGTGGGCCTATCCGGACAGCGGCTCGAGATAGGACCAAGCCAGGCCTAACGCCGTTGTACTACAGGAGGACAAGACACCGGTGAAGCTAACCGGGAGGACTTAATAGTTATTATTTCAGCATCTGCTGCCTTAAACCAGAATAAATATTGTTTCAGCACTTGCCTGTCTCCGACTATAATTCCACCCTTCACACTGGCGACGAAGGTGGGATTTTTAGACAGCGCTATGGAGTCGTTGATAAAGACCCTGTCTGAGGGCCAACAACAATTGCAACAGATGGTACAACTGCAGTCACAACAAGCAGCTGCGGATCGGCAAGCCTTTCAACAAGCTATACAGCTGCAGGGCTCTATATTGACCACCGCACAGGACAACCAGCATGAGGCCATGTCCCGTCTCACCGATGCAGTGGCCAGCACTAGAAATCAACCACTGGTGCCCTCGGCCCTCCTACAAAAGTATAAGGACGGAGAGGATCCCGCCTTCTTCTTTACTAGTTTTGAACGTATAGCCAGAAACGCACAGTGGCCTCCTGACCGGTGGGGTCAGTACGTCGCCCCCCTACTGTCCGGGGTGATGCAGGGCGCCTATCAGGCGGTAAACCCCAACGGCAACACGCCGTACGGGGAGATCAAGGCTGCCGTACTAGACCGCTTAGGCCTGGACGACGAGGCCTACCGGATCCGACTGAGGGAAACCAGGCTCAGGACCGGGGAGAATCCACGCCAGCTATACTATAGGATAAAGGACCTAGCAGAGAAGTGGTTGTTGGCTCCAAACCCCGCTAACCAACCCCTAATCGATAAAATCATTTTGGAACAATTCGTCGAAGCCCTGCCCGGCCAGATGCAGAAATGGGTTAGACAGCACCATCAACCCACCCTGACCGAGGCTGTGGATATTGCATCGGCATACCAGAAGGCATGCCACTTCCGACTACCAGCTACAGGGGTATCAGCCCGCATCGCCATCCCGATATCCGACCCCCATATGATTAGGGGTAACCGAGCCTTACCCATAAAATGGAGACCTTCCGATGAGAACAACAGGAGACCCGAAGACAAGAGACCAGGAAGCGAGGAGAAGGCCCCAGCACCGACCCCTGGTTACAAGCAACCGCAGTGCTATGAGTGCAACGAGTGGGGCCACATAGCCCTTTTTTGTCCCAGGAGAAGAACAGTCGAACCCATGGACATCGGCTATCTGACCCCGATAGACGAGAACAGCGTCCCAGGACCATATGTGGTGGACGTTCGAGTCGACGGCAGACCATCACGTGCACTTTTGGACAGCGGCAGCAGGCAGACCGCCATATCACCAACCGTGAGTAACGCTCCCTGCTTACCTAACGTAACCGTACCTATCCGATGCATTCATGGGGACACCAAATGTTATCCGATGAAGGATGTAGTGATTGACTTAAATGAAACCTCCTCTCCCTTGAGGGTTGCCGTCCTACCTTGTCTCCCAACCCCAGTGGTAATTGGAACCGACCTCCCCGGTTTCGGTCAGACATTAAGGGATACAAAAGAGGGGCAGTCCCCGTCCAAATCCGATGTTGCAGGAACCGACCCCGTCTCCCAGGAACCCCCACCCGGCCGAAAGAGGAGGACCCGGATGGCATGGTGTCAGGCCAGTTATATGACCCGGCCTATCGACTGGAAGCTAGAAGGCAACGAAGACACCATAAGGGGGGAGACCCTAACTGACCCCACCCTACGAGTGGCCAGAGAAAGGGCCGCCCGGGAAGGGGAACCCAACATAGCCAGAGGCCCAGGGTTTCTACTGCGACAAGGTCTCCTGTACCGAAGGTATAAGGGTGACGACGACGCCATGAAGGAACAACTGGTGCTACCAAAGAGCCACCGACTTATAGTGCTACAACTGGCCCACAACCATCCTTGTGGAGGTCACATGGCCTCTCTTAAAACCCAACAAAACCTACTAAAGAGGTTTTACTGGCCCGGCATTTATGGGGAGGTTGCCCAACACTGCAAGAACTGCCCCACCTGCCAATTGACTAGCGGGGTTCTACCCGCAAGGGCACCACTACAGAAAATGCCCCTCATTTCAATCCCATTCCAGAGGATCGGCATGGACATAGTGGGACCCCTGGAACCAGCCAGCCGTGGTTATAGATACTTACTGGTCGTAGTCGACTACGCTACTCGATACCCCGAGGCCTTTCCCCTAAAGGGAACGTCGGCCCGGTTGTTATGCGACCAGTTAATTCCATTTTTTGCAAGAGTGGGGATTCCCTCCGAGATAATCACCGACCAGGGGACCAATTTTATGTCGACCCTCCTAAAACAAGTATGTGGACAGTTCCAGATCAACCAGTTGAGAACCTCAGTATATCATCCCCAGACTGATGGGCTGGTAGAACGTTATAATCAAACAATCAAGAAGATGCTAAGAAGGGTGACGGGACCAGACGGAAAGAACTGGGATCGGGTGATTCCCCTGGTGTTAATGGTGTTAAGAGACACCCCCCAGTCGTCCACCGGTTTCTCTCCCTTCGAGCTCTTGTTTGGGAGACAACCTCGAACAATACTAGACCTGGTTAAAGAGGAATGGGAAACCACAGAAGAAGTGTCTTTAACCGAGTATACAGAGGAATTAAAGGAACACCTAACCGCACTACGTACACTGGCCCAAGATAACCTTGGACGTGCCCAAACAACTCAAGAAAGAAACTATAACAAGGGGAGCCGTATGAGAACCTTTAACCCAGGGGACCAGGTATTGGTACTCCTGCCTACCAGCACCAATAAACTGTTGGCTAGATGGAGAGGGCCGTACGAGGTCACTGAGGTACTAAGCCCAGTAACCTACCGGGTACACCAGCCTGATCGTACCACCCCTGAAAAGGTCTATCATATCAACCTTCTAAAAAAATGGAATGAGCCTCTTCTGGGCGCCTTTGTATGTATCGAGGAAGCCAAACTGGACGAGATCCTGAACACCGTTCCTGATACCCTGAATTCAGTCAATTGGGGAGACACCCTAACCCGCGAAATGAAGACGGACATCAGGAACCGGTTGTCCCCTTATGCTGACGCCTTTTCCGCCTTACCTGGAAGAACCGATGTTCTTGAGCATATTATCAAAACAGATCCCGGACCACCTGTGAGGCTTAGACCCTACCGGATACCCGAAGCCAGGCGAACCATCATCAATTCCGAAGTGGACGAGATGCTAAGGATGGATATCATCGAGCCTTCGGTCAGCGTTTGGTCATCACCCATAGTGCTTGTCCCTAAGCCGGATGGCTCGGTTTGTTTCTGTATGGACTACAGACAATTGAACGCGGTGTCCCGATACGAAGCCTATCCGATGCCTCGGATGGACGAACTCCTGGAGGGCCTTGGAGCAGCCAGTTTCTTAAGCACTCTCGATTTAACCAAGGGCTATTGGCAAATACCCCTTCGCTCCCAGGACAGGGAGAAAACTGCCTTTTCTACCCCACAAGGCTTATATCAGTATAAAGTCCTACCCTTTGGTCTCCACGGGGCTCCCGCCACATTCCAGAGATTGATGGACATCATACTGAGACCGCATACTGGATACGCTGCTGCCTACCTGGACGATATTGTAGTATACAGCCAATCCTGGGAATCGCATCTGAACCATCTAGAACAAGTAGTGGCTGATTTACAGAAGGCAGGGCTACATATCAACCCCAGGAAGACTACGATGGGAACCAATGAAACCAAATATCTGGGCCACATAGTGGGTGGGGGAGTGCTGAAACCGCAGTTGTCCAAAACACAGGCTATCCAAGATATACCGACTCCCACCAACAGGAAACAAATACGAGCTTTCCTGGGATTGATCGGGTATTACAGAAGATTTATCCCTGACTTCTCCTCGATAGCCGCTCCCTTGACGGACGCATTGAGGCTCAAGGGGAATCCCAACCTGACCAACGACCCGAAGGCCTTGAACGCCATAGCACACCTAAAACAAAGGATCACGTCCAACCCGGTCCTCTGTTGCCCGGACTTCCAGAAACATTTCTTTTTACAAACGGACGCCTCAAACCAGGGCCTGGGAGCTGTGTTATCGCAGAGGAATGGGGAGGACCTGCAACCGGTGTGCTTCATCAGTCGGAAATTGTTGCCCCATGAAGCGGCTTACTCAACCATCGAGAAGGAGTGTTTGGCCATCAAGTGGGCTATTGACTCGCTACGGTACTATCTGTTGGGTCGCCGGTTCACTCTGTACACCGACCATGCACCCCTCCAGTGGCTGGCCCAACATAAGGACACGAACCAGAGGGTCCTCCGCTGGTTTCTCTCCCTTCAGCCATTTGATTTCGTCACATTGCACAGGCCTGCCAGGTTTCAGCTGGTGGCTGACTATCTGTCTAGGTGTTCACCCTGGTCCGAACGGCCTGGGATTGGGGTGGGGATGTGTGAAGCAGCAGCGCCTCGGCTGGTGCCGCGGCGGCCGCGGCGTGTGGCCGGCCCGCACGAGTCGGGAGGCGCTGCCATGTCCGCGGCAAGTGAGGGGAAAGGGAAACCCGCGGGGGTTAGCCGCGCGGCTAAAACCGCTACAGGTGGACACGGCAGGGCCGCGGAAGAAGCCGCTATGTGCAGCCGCGGCGGGGCCGCTCGGCACTCACCTGTTCGCCCCAGTCCGGGGGGGGGGGCAGTGTTCACGACGGCGCCAGGATACAAGGGAGCAGCGCCCGGCTCGCCGGCCCCGTGCTGCTCATGGCGCTGACGGAGCTGCACGTTGCAGGGGGGGAGGGCCCAGCATCAGGATGCGTCCCTACGCATCGCGGCCACAACCGCATGGCCAACACCACCGCCCTCCACCACCAGGGGAACGGGGCCAACACCGCCGCCCTCCACCACCAGGGGATCGGGAAGAGCGACACACTGGGATGGCAACCCTTAAGAGAGGTGGGACCATGTCCCAGGAACCAATGAGAAGGGGGTTAACTCAACCCCTCAGTGATTGGTGGGGGCTTGATACCTCCAGCTGTGATAAAAGAGCGCCCAGGGAGACTAATGGGTGGTTCTCATTACACAGGACATGGGGAGGAGAGAGGAGAGCGAACCAGAGTGGTGGGCCTATCCGGACAGCGGCTCGAGATAGGACCAAGCCAGGCCTAATGCCGTTGTACTACAGGAGGACAAGACACCGGTGAAGCTAACCGGGAGGACTTAATAGTTATTATTTCAGCATCTGCTGCCTTAAACCAGAATAAATATTGTTTCAGCACTTGCCTGTCTCCGACTATAATTCCACCCTTCACAGGGTATTACCTAAATTGTTCATTTACAATTGTTCGAATGAACAATTGACCAAATTTAAAGGGTCACAATTGACCTTTTCACAATTGACCGTATATATATATAAACGTGAACAAGCGGTTTGTTGCCGCGAAACGCGTCGTTGTTTTCGTGTCTTTTTCTCTCTCTGGACATTATAATCATTAAAGCTATTTTGTGCCTGCATACATCCTGACTTCCTGACTCTGTGTTTGGAAAGGACTTTTCATATCCAAACCTCTTCCCGGAGTGCCATCCACTTTTGCTGCACCTTGGTACGGGGATTCTTTTCTGATATATATATATATATATATATATGGGTTTTGGGGGGGTTTCCCCCCACATATATGTTACAATTGACCTTCACAATTTGGTCAATTGTGAAAAGGTCAATTGTAATTCGAACAGTTGTAAAACAAACAATTTGTATGCAACCCTTTCAAAGAATACTGAGAGTTGCATACTGCAGCACTCTGCACTTTTAGAGCCTGTGAGGATTTTTGTGAGATGCCTGCAAGGATGGCAGTGAAGTGATACAATTTAACACTGATAAGGACACGAGAAATGAATGAGCAGGGTTATTTTAAGTATGGCGGGGAAAGGAAAGGGCATTAGCAAATGTGATAGTGAAAGGGAAGTAATGACGCAGGCAGGTCACTCCAGCAAAATGATAGAGGTAGTGGAAGTGACATCTCATGACCCTTGACCTCTGATGATATCACTGTAGGAAAAGTTTTAAACTTTTTATTTTAGGGTAGCAAAGGAGACCGCGGGGCAACAAGGGATACCTCAGGGGCTGCAGCCGCAACCCCTGGTGACCCCCAAATGACGTCCCTGCAATGGCACTCTAACGATAAAGTGCAACAAACAGAGTGTAGCATGTAACCTGCCATGGCATGAGCAAGGGTTATTTTACAGCTACAGAAGTAGTGTTAGAATTAAAAGAGGTAGTGATAAACTTAATGAGATGAGAAGCAAGTGATTTTACATGGGGTTTTAAATCAAGGTGCAGGCAGGAGCAGGTACTGCCCTGTAGCTGAATGGTCCATTACCATTCATGTGTTCTATCATTTTTGACTTCGAATACCCCATGACACTGAAGGAGGTTACTGGATCATCTGTGATCTGCTTTTGGGGAATTTTGGGGATAGCAAACATGTAGTGAAGGGGGTTTTTGGGGTGCTCCTAAGGCTTTTTCTAGGAGCTCCACCGTGAGTGTTAGGACAGTTTGCATGGGGTCATACCAGGGGTGGTAGTCTACAATTTTGAGGCCTTGTCAGCCGGAGTGGAGAACATTTTTATTAAACAGGGAAAAACTTTTGGTTTGAGACAGGCGGTTGAGATTCTGGCATCGTAGGAATTAGATGAATGAAGAAATGCTTGAATGACAAAGCGTGAAAGCATGATGACAGTGTTGAGGTTACCAAGGAAAACATGATTATTTAGGGCATGCCTTAGTTAAACACAAGCAATTTTGAAGGCATGAAAGCGGCAGAAGGCAAATGAGATTGGGTGAGTGAGAAGTAAAAGATTTTAGTATGTGTGCAGTGTGATGAATATAGCCAGCTGTATAACCTGATGAAGAAATATTGAAAAAGAAGAAATGAAGGATTTTAGAAATTCAGGTGCAGGCTGCGAATTATGAACATTTGCAGACATGAGGTAGAAACAGATGGCCTCCAGGAAAATAAAGGCAGCCATAAAATAGGGAAATATGGCAAATAAATAAAGAGCAAGCAGAATGAAATAAGAATCATGAAGGACAATAGTGGTTCAAGTAAGGTTGCCGGAGGGGCACCCGAGAGAAAAATGTAAGGATTCCGGGGGGGCGGAGGGGCACCCGAGAGAAAAACATAAGGATTCCGGGGGGCACCCGAGAGAAAAACGTAAGGATTCCGGGGAGGGGGGCACCCGAGAGAAAAACGTAAGGATTCAGGGGGGGCACCCGAGAGAAAAACATAAGGATTCCGGGGGGCACCCGATAGAAAAACGTAAGGATTCTGGGGGGGGCAACAGAGAGAAAATATAAGGTTACTTGGGGGGGGCACCTGAGAGAAAAACATAAAAGGATTTGCCTTGTTCCTTCGCTTTAATACAGTGGTCAGAAGAAACGTGAACCCAGAGCCCACATAATAGGGGATGATAGTCTACGGTGATGATTAAAGACGGCATCAAAGGGGTTCGTTTACACCCCATGTCGGGGTATTGATCAGAAGGCAGGTATACTGTGTCCAGCTGGTGTTCGTCTAGTCTGTCAAGTGTCTGTTATACATGTCCTGTTGTATGTCACATGTAAGGAATTTTGTCTCCTTGTTGGATGAAATCAAGTAAGGGTTTTATGCGATTCTATAGTTGAGAGGGAATCGCACACAGATTGATGTCCTTTGAGTAAATTGGCGGTATAAATAATTTGGCGGGAAGAGACTGGATTGGAGCTCTCTGTGTTTGGTGCTCGCTCATAGTAATGGGAGTGTTGGACTCACATAGGTATATCGTTAGAAACAGAGTTAAACCCGGAAAACATTACTCCAAGTGGAGGAGCGGGTTAAAGGTACCGGCCACAAATTGAGTCTTCATCTAAAGCCATCTTACAACGCATGGCAACTTACTTGCTTGCCGCATATAAAAGCAAAAGTTAGAGTATGCTATGCTGTTCTCAAATTGTAAAAATTTAAGAACAAGGAAAGGAGGAAGAACCTCCCGCAGCTTGGGTGGGAAAAAAAAAATATATATATGCACTGAGGGGTGTGAGACACCTGCAGCAACGCCTGCCCCACCTGAAACAGGAACCGAGGGAAGTAAACCGAGGCACTCTACCCATTAAAGAGAGCTAAATGCAGCCACAGGCTATAGCAACCCCGCTTATGAGTCACCTACATACAGTAGAAACAAAAATCAAGGGAAGGATGAGGACAAGAATCTCACATCCCTAGCCTCAAGGGACAAGGGAAGACACGATGATGCATTAATAAAGGAGGGGATCAGGCACAGACAAGTGCATCTCTCAATAAGGGGAGAGAGGGAAAGAAGAGGAAAGAAAGTGAAGACAGAACTGATGAGATAGCATTTACAAAGGACACATGGATGGGAGGACAAATCCCATTGAAACTCGATGGGAAAGGAAGTGATGATGGGAGGCCTAAAGAGAAGTTAGATGAGGCACAGAGGAAGAAGAAAGAGAAGGAGTTAAGGGATGGAAGGATAAGAAGGAAAGTTAGGCTAAGGCGAGAACATCTTTATCGCGAAGAGCAAGAAAAGCAGCTTGATCGCAAACCAGAGAACAGCCTATGAACGAGATAGACAGAAACAGCAGAGGTTAGAAGAAAAGCAAAAGGCATGTGAAAGAAGGGATGAGGAAGTTAAAAGGAAAGATGAACGGAATAAAGGGAAAAGGAAGAAGGTAGGGTCAGAGAAGAGGCGAGGAAGCGCAAAAGGATTGGTCACAGAAATAAATAAACAAATAAATAAATAAATAAATCAGGAAATACTGAAAATGAGTGGTTATCTTGAATAAAAAATGAATAAAGGGAAAATTGAGAAATGGGAACAAATGGGCAAATGAATAAAAGGATAAGGGGTACACTCAAAGCATAAAGAAAGAAAAAAATAAGAAAAAAGTGGAAAACAAATAGCACTTATGAGGTTTCCTGGCCAACAGAAAAAAGGAGGGTTGGGCGATAAAAAACATCAAGAGACCATGAAGACCAAGAAAAGGAGTATGGATGATAAAATGGGTCAATTAAACAAAGGAAACTCGCACAAGCCATTTTAAGGAAGTATGGTGAAATAAGAAAAACAACTTGTGAATGCCTGTAACAATTTTGATTTATTTTACAGACAAGCTATGGACCTCTTGCGTGAAAGCACAAGAAATTGTCTGCATGGCCTTAAACTAGGGAGAAAAAGGTACTAATTCACGCCAAAAGGGCGTGGACACGCAATTGATCAACACTAAAGGTAAGCGGATCCAGGTGAGTAACAGGAAAAAGGTAGTAAGAGACACATGGTCTTCGAAAGTTAGCTGTTTTTCCCAAGATAGGTATAATCAGGTGTGGAAAGAGTAGAGAAATAGATGACAATATGGCCATTTCAGGCAACCACAGAATACAGAAGTAAAATTGAAGGTGAGTAATCATTTTTTCGTGTTCATAATGTCAAAATGTTGTTATAATAGGGGTATGCAATCATTAGAAGAGGCGAACATTAATGGGAACAATAAAGGTGGAGGCACGTAGTAAGAATTGGTGCCATAGTCTTAGAAGACAGGGCTAGGCTAGATCAAGTTAGACAGGGACGGTGTGCAGCGAAACGCCTCTGTTTTATCTCCCTAGGATGAACATAAAGCACAAGCATACACCATGTTCCAACTAACGGCAATAAAAGAATAGGAAGCATGGCAGCTGAGCTGAGGAAGTATGTGCAGCTAACCAGCAAAAATGTACTGCTAAACTGAAGAAGTATGTGCAGCTAAGCAGCAAGAATTTACCGCTAACCTGGAATGCAGCTAAACTGAGCAAAGAACCAAGCCGAAATTAAGTATCCCCGCGGGTTGGTTGGAAAATAGTTGTTTATGTGCACCAACAAATAGGGGAGAATGACTCAGAGAGTATTCTTTGATGGCAGAAAAGGATGAAAGGCGTTGAAGTTGGGAAGAAAACCTGACCCCTTACCAGTGCCCAAATGACTTTTTGTCTGTATTTTTGACTTTCTACAGATGACGTGGATCCCCAAGGACGTTTCTGTCATCTACTACGGACGTGCCTAGAAGACCAGGAAAGAAGAAGACATCTTTCTTCAATTGGTTTGACTCCTTAGGGTTGCATGTGGCACCCGGAAGGGGAAAATGTGTCCCATGAAGGACGTGATGTATTGTGTGTTATTGAAAACAAAAATTATTTTCTAAGCCAGCTGACACAGAGCTAGGAATGGGGGGTATTTTAGTTGTGGGGTGAAAATGACCCACAAAAGGGAAATGTTTAAAAGAAAATGTTTTGTAGCTTGTCCAGGAGGCAGGGGTGTCAAATAAGAGGGAATGTCTCAATTTCTAGGGAATAAGGTATAAGAGCCAATGTGAAAAGAGGTTTTAAGGAAATGGGTTGGTAGGAAACGTGTTAAATAGTAGGGACCTGTTTATTTTACAAAAGAAACTCATTCCATTTTATATTACAGATATACGTCAAGGTACCTGTATGCCTTGGGAAATTAACGTTGAACCGTGTGAGGAGAGAGGGAGGTCGTAGAGAAACCCAGTGAAAGCCCAACGCTGAATTGTGTCTGCAAAAAAGACTCCCCCAACCCTGCATCCCCATGCTGAACCTGGGAGACCGACTGTGAAAACAGCACAATGGAAAGGAAAAGGCGACAGGACGCAGACGGTCCACTAACGCCAAACTCATGACAACTACAACGGAAGATACGGAAAATGAAAGAGTGTGGAAAAGAGGGAAGGTCAAAGTGAAAACAATATGCATGGGCAGCAGAAGGTGATCAAGGAGAGACTGTACTTTGTAGGGGTGGGAGTTGCAGACAAGGTGTGACATACGAAGAGACAATGGGCTAATAGGTTACCTCAAAGCTTGACCAAACCTCTCGAGTCTCACAATGGCTGTGAATCGTCCAAGGCATACAGTTAGATTAGAGGCACACAATTACAGGAAGTAGGGCTTACATGAAAGGAGATAACACTCACATGTTTGTTTTAAATAACAATACAATTAGTATGTGCCAAAGTATTAGATCGTGTTAAGATGTGTTTAGATAATAATTAAGGAGAATGGACATCGAATATGGCTGAAAGTTGTTGTTTTACAAACAAAACATTTTTAAACACGGGGGAGTGTACTCGAGGACCCGAATTAAATATATATTGAATCAACAGCTGAAGGAAGTGGAGGCCCCCCCCCACTTAAACCTAAGCAGAGAAATTCAAATGGACTAATGTGGTGTTGTAATTATGCAAAATTGGTATTCATAATGTTAGCATATACAAGTATTCAAAAAGCATTGTATTTATAAGGTAGAAACATGCCATTACCATGATGTTGTAAGGTGGCAAGGCACAGAATGGACAATAACATTTTCTGTACATAGACAGAAAATCGCCTTGGCTAAATGCCTTTAATGAAAATGCATGTACTGAAAATGTGACTAAAATGAGCAGAGAGTGTAGGATGAGATCATTTTAAAGTTGAAACATTCAAGGGTAGTAAGCTGTCAGAATGTTGACGAATAGGCCGTAACCAGACATTAAATTGGGCCTGGTCGAAAACCTTATCTGAAGAATCCAGCTGCACCAATTATAATTGAACAGAGCACTGAAGAAGAGTCAGGAATGCATGCTAGAGCCTATTTCATTTTGAAGGTTTAGTTCAATTAAAAGTAATTGCCCATTGAGCTAATGCTAATGATGAAGTTGTCTAAGACTGTGCAGGAACGTTGGGGGCAGATTGTGCCCTCACATTTGGCTATAAAAATGAGCTCTGTGTGATGCTGGGGGGTGGTTGAGGTTGGGAGCTCAACCACGGCACAGGGGCTGCTCTGTGCCAGCAGTGACATGAAATATACCTCTATGAACTTAACAGTCTCTGTGCTGATCCATTGAGTTGTCCTTATTGAATTGTGTTGGAGTATGTGAATCCTGCACCCCAACCTCCTCAATGTGCAGCTATCTTGTTTTACAGGTACTAGAGGGTGTGCTCTGACCTATGGGCCCGTCAGAGGGCTCTGCGCCCTCCTGTACAATGGGTACCAGGAACAAGCCAGGTTTACTTGGCTGGCGCGGCTAAATCAGCCAGCTGGCGCAGTGGACCCCACTTCAAATCATGTTCAGATGTTCTAATATTAGTGACTTCCGGTTTTTAGTTTAGTTTTGGCTGAGCATACGCGATGTGCATGATAGAGTACTGAGGATATGTACTGCACTATACTACATTCCAAATATTCTGTGCAGTGGATATACTGCTCACAAAACAGTGTGTTGCTACAGGATGCAAAGAGCAGTGGTTGTTTTGCAGGTGTTGTTCTACCTCCATGAAGACATTGTTGCACTCCCAACTACAGCTATGCAACACTTGGGTAATGATATCAGTAACTGGGCATGTAAAGGTGATCAATAGCAATGGTGTGAGTCCCTGGACATTTGGCGGCAAAACCTGGCAAATGTGTCGTCTCCTGGACTTTTGATGTTAATAGCTGCTTTATGATAGCAATTTACTGTATATGTATTAGGTGTTACACAACACAAGCCTGGCTAGGAAGCAATGGGGCGCTGTACTTGTTGGTGAGGCAGTAGCGTACCGACCGCAGGGGCAGGAGAGACCAGTAAAGGGCTTCACAGGGCTGGAAACCTAGACATTTTGAAGTGTTCCAGTTGAATTAATCTTACTCTCTGGTACTGCTCTGGGCAACCCTCAAGACCATCATTCTTTGCCTGCCAAGCCATTACACAAGGGGTAAAACCATATGCAAATTAGGCTTGGTCCCACCCCAACAGGGCCAGTCCAGCCCAAACTGCTTGGTCACATCCCTTCTGCACGAGACCACAAGCAACCCCAGACATGTTTTGGCCTCATTAGGCATCATCAGTGAGGAGTAGCTTGGGTCTCTAGGCCCAGCAGGAACGGGACCAAGCCTGATTTGCATATGGCCTTTCCCCTTCTGTAATAACTTGCCATTAGTTATGATTAATTCAAAACCTTCCAGCCATCACCTTTTGATAGCCACGACTGGAGACAAGAGAGGCGAGAAACAGACTGCAGGATTTGATTTAGACACTAGAAGCCTGAAAGGTGGGCTGCACGAGGATGTATTGTTCAGACAGGCCTTTATTGGGGGCACCAACAGCATGAGGATATTTTGCGGGTGCAATGGTGGCATGTAAATTATTCAAGACCCGTCTATTACTTTCTTTGGACACAGAAAGCATGAAGGGGGGGCATACCTCATGATCTGGTTTGAGCAGATGCTGCTTGAATGTGGGGCAATGCTGCAATATATTGCTGAGAGATGCCTCCTGATTTTTCTTTGGTCAAGGGGAGCAAAACACCTGTTACAAAATGTTCCTGTGTACTGTTGGAGGGTTTCATGCGTTCACCTGCAGAACGGAGTGTCAATTCTAAATTGCCAATTCTTTAAGATTTATATGCTAACAAATGCAGGTTTGCAACCCATTATTTTAAAATATTTCTAAGGGGAAGCACCGGCAAACACCTGCAAACACCTTGCTGTGTTAAGTTTAGATGTGCTTTCTTGGTTCACTTCAAGGAAAACATTGACACCATCAATTTTACAAATTCACAAGATGCAAATGCTCTAAACTGCAGTGGACAATCGGATTGGGGCATGGAAGGCTGGCAAGAAGATGGCTTTTTAGCTCTTGCTACCTTCTTTGACCACCCATTGTCAGAATCCTATTTCCACCATAAAAAATACTTTTTCCATAAATCGTCACAACTCTTGCCATGCTGGATACTCCCCTGCATTAAGGGTAACATATGAGGTTAGAATGGGGGGATTACAATATGTGGCATGGGAAGTTCCAGCTATGGGTGTGGGATATGATGCAGGAATGCAAAGAACATGTGATGTGGTGTGACTATGAGCGCAGATGATGACCGTACGTGTACATATGATGGAAATAGCTGGTACATGGTGAATGTCAGGCCAATGGCTATATAATGCCTATACAAAAGACACCGCTATTGACTTATTCTATGATTGGTTTCTTTGTCAGGCTGGTCTTTCAAACAGTAAAACCAGTAATTGCTGAGAGCAGCGATTTAGGGTGGCCATTGTCTGTGACAGACCCATTTCTGGGATTAGGTCTGGTGTTTATACAGACTTTACAGTTGTTTAAAGGGCTTTAATCTCTGGTACCTAAATACATGTCCCTGTGGACTTAATGAAGAGGTATGTGTGATTTTCTCATACCAGTGTATGAGATATGAGACGGTGGCTGTAGCTAAGACAAGGCTTTAGTCCAAGGTGAGAGGAGCTCGTATTCATACAGTCAGGATGTGGAGCACTTACACTGGGTGGGCACTCAAAAAAAACGCCTACATGACTTCTAAGATATTACGGATTTTCAGTTTGGGGCTGAGGTTGTGGAGTATTGGAATAAAAAGGCATAGTTATTGAAGGTTTGATATGCCTTGCTGCTTAAAGCATCTTTACTTTTAGCCATTGCCTGACACCTTTTTTAGAGCTCTGACAGGGCGTTCCCATTTCTAAGACATACAGTTCTTCATTCGTTTTTTATACCCCTTCAAGGTGTTCCAAATGAACAATAAAATTACATTACTGAATGTCAAGCCCAAGTGACAGAACCTGACTTGCGATGTTAACAATGCATTGGCTTGGCAACGAATGACACAATGAGGTTATTTTTGGCCGTGTGAAACGCATTCTGACTTATAGATGAGAGAGAGAGGTGTGATGCAAACTCTCCCGGACTATTTCATTGATGAATTCTCTCTTGGTCCTGCTGGTCCAGCCCAGATTGACTTTTGGGTGTTATGGTAAAGTTTCACTAGTAAAAACCTATGAAATTCAATGAAAAAACTTTCTTATGGTTACAAGTAAAACCATAACTCGCCCCACCACCGTTCACTGCTAAAACTAACACCCAGGACATGAAAAATGACGTCACAGAAGTCATTGATGACATCACGGATGACATCACATATCTGGGCCACTTGCTTTTGTTTACTGACATCATTGGGCTACTTTTTTGTTTTTTCTGACTATGAGAATTTCTCAAATTTAAAAAGTGCTCTATATCTACACATTTACCTTTTTATATGTTTTTGAAGTGCTTTCCCTAAAGTTTAATCTGAGCTCATAGTTCACATACATGGGGCAATAAGCACGCCTCAAACACACAATTAATGTGTGTACAAGATGATTAACTCTGTTATTGTCATTTCATTTTTTGGTGCTGCTGTTTCTTTCTTCCTTACTTTAGTTTCCCGGTATGTGCCTCTAATTTGTATGCATTGTGAGATTTTATAAGTATTTTTTCTACTAACGCAAGTGTGTGGTAAATTTTCAAATGTTACCTATTTATTCCATGTTTAACATTACTCAAAACTCTCACAAAATTGCATTTTAAATTTTTTAACTTTCGTAAATTACCAGATTAAAAAAAAAACTTCTATGGTGCATTCTGCAACCATTGCCTATATGGATGTATGAATAGATTCTGCTATAAACAAAAACACTAGAATATAATGATTTGTTTACATGAGTACATTGTTTAATAAATGAAGTAGTCCATGATAAGTCTCTGAATCACCCCTAACATCTTGTTACCAACATTATAAACACACCATCTTGTAGCGACAGTTTAGTAAAACTAATTTAATATGTGATGTCATCAGTGATGTCATCAGTGACATTTGTGATGTCATATTTCATGTCCTGGATGTTGGTTCTAGCAGTGCATGGCGGTGGTGTGAGTTATGTTTGCTCAGCATACCATAACTGCCAAATTTCTGGGGGTTTTCGGTTTTACTTGCAACCGTAGCGTCCCTTTAAGAAAGTTTTTTCATTGAATTTTTAGGTTTTTATCAGTGTAACTTAACCATAACGTCCCTTTAACAAAGTTTTTTCACTGAATTGTAAATGTTTTTATTAGTGCAACTTAATCATAATATCCCTTTAACAAAGTTTTTTCTGTGAATTGCATAGGTTTTTACCAGTGCACCCTTAATTTCCTACCACTTACTAATGTCATACTTACCCCAATATAGCAACATTTGTGTCCAATTTACACCCTCTAGCATCATTTTTAACACTTCTGTACACTTTTCGCAACTTTTTCCACAGTGTTTTGTGTTCGTCGACATTCGCGAATGTCTGACGTCCTTGCAGACTTTCCGGACAGTGTTACGTGACCATGCAATCGCGCGCTGCATGATGACGTGTCCGTGAATGCGTCTGCACTTCACGAACGGTCCGTGCTTCGCGAACAGTTTGGTACTGCATTTTCTGCTGATCTAGGAACTTTGAAGTTCAAAATGTATCTTTGCATAGCTCCTACACCTATTCTTACTTGGCATCCATTAACAATATAGCACACAGTACATACTTGGAGGAATTTTATCACAACTGCTATTTATCTTAAAAATGGCATCAGCTATTGCCATCCCTCCTTCTCTAGAGCCACCACCACCACACCACCACCAGCTGGAGGACCTACACAATGAAAGAAGCACAGTAATTCAAAAGACAATGAAGAGGACCAAGAAGATGAGATAGAGGAAGTGCCTATCTCTAAAACTCAGAGAGAATAATGGTTGTGGCATTTCTTTGCCGCTGTTGACAATGCACAAAACGGTACAGCTAAAAAAGAGAAATGCACTGAGTTCAACGTTGTACTCAGGCGCAGACTACCTGGAAAGTACTCCTACGCAACCACCTCAATGCGCCGCCTCACCAAATCCAACCACCGTAATGCGCTCAGAAAGGCTGTTCCTTTTTTAGGAAGTAGTAGGATGTCTTCCCCTACCTCATCTTCCTCAACCAATACTGTAACCACACAGCCTACTTCTGTGGGACACAAAATCCCACAAACAAGGGGGTTACTGGCAGTGTCTCTCTACTGGCCTATATCTGGGGTTAGAGTCTTAACCAGAGATTTTAGCTCACCATCCTTTCACAAAAGAGAAATGTCCACTACATATCAGTGTTTGTCCTGCCCAAGGGCAGTCCAACACTGAAATGTCAGGTGATTCTCTTCTGAACAAGAGTACCAAGAGCAACCCCAGACACATGTTTCGGTCTGGTTGGGTCTTATCAGTGACACAAAATCCCACCAGCTACCTTGCAAGTGATAAAATAGGCTGTTGATCCATATCTTTCAAAGGCGATAGTACTCTTTATATATTGCAACATGCCATTCTGCAGGGGGGAGCAGTTTTGAAGTGCTTTTGAGGCTGCAGTCAAGGAGCATGGGAAACACTGCCCCCTACCTTAGATTTAATCCACGCCCAACATCTTCCCTTGTTCACCTGCCCCTCCATAGCTCTGTTTGCTGCACATTACCTTACTTCCCTCCCCACCTTACTTCCTGGCCTCTCCTGAAAAAGAAACTTTAAAAAATGTTAATTAAAAAAACAAATAAAAAGGTTCAATTAGGAACCGCCTTTCACAGATAAAAATAGTAGTAAAAAATATAAGCTTATAGACACCATCTACTTTACATTTTTCCGAAAAGTAATTGGACTCAATACGATTCTCCAACATTCCCATCAGCATTTTCTACTATGATAATGGAAATAATGAACAATAGTATACTAGAGAAAAAGAACAAAACACAGAAACAATTTTCTGTCCCACATACTTTTCTCTAGCATACAATAAGGGCCATAATCCATGGCCCTTTATGAAATTCTGTGGTCTCTGCAGTCCCCTCTCTAGGCTGTGCTTTATTTAAAAAATGAGATTGTATGTGCACACCATCACACAAGACAGCCCTTTGACCCTTTTTACTGTTATGTTTGTACCACTACCTCATTGCCTGCTTTGAAAAAGTCACACATACATCCACCACTCAGTTAAAAAACTCTACAGATAACCATATCAGCATATTAAACTTCAACAAAATCTTTTCCATATACATTTACCTTGCTTATCCAAGAAAATTGTACACAATGCTGCTTTAAATGCACATATGCATTGTGCAGTAAAAGAAGTGCATGAATGGAAAGAGGAGTAGGGATTACCAAGTGCTCAAAGAAGCTCAGAAGGAAAGTACCAAGACATGCCAAAGTAGGAGGCCACTAACTACCTGCTGGGGCAAAGGAGTCCCAAGGGTGTGGTACACAGCCGCCAGGTGGTACCTCAGAAAAGGCAGTGCTGAAGGGTGCAGGGGTATACTGATGTCGAACAGATATAGGGCTTGCAACCTGTGAGATTTATGAGGGACCAATTCACCAGTGTCAGTGGCAGTGGCTTGAGTTAACAAGGAAGGGATTAAGTACCACAGGAACAAAAAAGCACAGTTTTGAGAGGTTTTCGAAACTTAAGGAAGTCCATCTCAAGTATAAAAGGAGCAGGAAGGCTGCTATAAAGAGAGGAACCGGCCGAAGACAGAGACATGCCTCCCGCTCTTTGTTTCAAAAAGTATTTAAAAAGCAGAGTATGGGAGGTACAGCAGCGGAGCGCTGTAGCAGTGCAGTATTATGAAAACGAAGTTGGACATATTGTAGTCCTTGCAGTTAGCAGAACCCAATGTACAAATGTTCAGACTGCAACGATACCATCCCCGGGCTTCAGGCCAAGGAGAAGTCTTGCAGCCCTATTCTATATTAGCCGAAGGGGGGTATAGAAAACAAATGGGGAGTTTAAGGAAGAGGCTGTTGCAGTAGTGCAGCCTACACAGTACCTGGGCTCTACAGACATTGCGCTTCTGGGGAAGGTAAGGAATGGTACAATGCCTGTAAGGAGGTCAAGCTCAAACCATAGGCTTTCTTTACAAGCTCCAAAATGTAAGGAGTAAAAGAGAGAAAAGATTTAAACAAAACCCCAAGGTTTTTGGCCTCACAGAATGGTAGGAGTAGACAGCCCAAAGACAACAGCCACAGGATAGAAGAAAAACAGGGTACAGGTGTCATAATAAGAAAGATCTCCATCTTACTGGCATTGAGACAGATATTAGGCACACACACTGACTCAATGGTGGTCAGACAATCGGGGATAAAAAACAAGGACAACAAATTAGTTCAGGGAGGTTTAAGGAAAGCTGTGTGTCCTTAACATAACACTGGAAATGAGAAAAGAAGAAAGACATCAGGGGAGCCAGAGGTAGGAAATAGATATGTAATTGCCACAATGATAGGGGAAAACCCTGGGGTACTATGCTGATACACAGTTAGGTGGTGGAGTGCAACATCCCAGTTGCAGCTGGCAAGTGTAGTTAGGGAGGAAAACAGATCAGCCGGTCCAGTGCCCGGTCCATGATGCTAAAGGTATCATGTAACTGTTTAATAAGGATACAATGGTTCACCATATGAAAGGTGGACGAGACATCAAGGAGCACTATCCTTAATTGTAGTACAATCATAAATACTATATACACTTTAATTATAGTCAGTCAACAAACTTTTATTTGGTGTTGCGCCTTCAAGTTAAACATACAATATTCAAAACAAAGAAGTAATTATGCACAGTAAATACAGATACAAATTTCACCATATTACAAATACTGTAAACTCCACATTACCTATAATTACTACACACATATTGCTATACTATGTGTTGCCAGTGGCCAGATTTATGGTAGGCCATGCCCCCAAGTCTGTGGCCACTGGCCACGACCACCACAATAGATTTCAACCATACAAAAAGTAACATACAATACACCTTCAAATATCAAAACTCACCCAGAACCCCCCGCCATCCATATATTGTCTGTGGACAGTAAGAGGTGATTGCGGACTCGGCGGCACCTGCACACTCTGTTTTCACCTAGAAAAACACCTCCATATTATCTCCATTCCACTGCCCTACCCTTTCAGCCATCAAATAACCCCAAATGTGTTTTTCAAATTGTTCGTTCTCTGTGCTGTCCGTGGACTGGGCAGCACCCGCACCCACTTTTTTCACCTAGAAAAACTGTTTCATATAATCTTTATTCCAGCCCCTCTTTCGACCCCCAAACAATCCCAAATGTGTTTTCCAGACTTTTTCCACACTGCGCTATCGACGGACACAGGAGGCTGTCCGCTGATCCAACATGGCGACCGCTTCCAAAAATATGATGCACCTCACGCTTTTCACCATCCAATCAGTGGGCGCGTCTGATGTCCACAGACATCACGCCGGCCCTTGATTGGCGAGGGAGGTGTCCGTAGACCGAATACGGAAGTGAGTACTCGGATCAGATCCAGATATCACCAATCTCTTACTGACTTTTTGGCCATTTTAAACAAAAACTACTGGACGGATTTACACCACATTTATAAAAGCACGATTTTGGGACCAGGCTGCAGCTGCTGGCACACATTTGGTGAAAATCCGTCCCGCAGTTTGGGCTGTGGGACGTGAACACATTTATTTTTCCATTGCATCTATGAGGATATACACACATTTTTGGACCCTCCTATAACTTTGCCCCCCCCTTGACATAACCACACCACACTGTGCAGAATCATTCATAGGAGGCCATGTACTTTTCTTGCAACGTTTGGTGAGGATTCAACCAGGATGGGCAAGTTACCAGCAACCCAAAAAGTGCTCTTACTCTGGGTTGAGCGATTTAACCATAACTAGAGGGCCGCTACCGCAGTACATCCAAAATATTTAAATCCTCACGTAGTGCACTATGAGCCACCATGAATAAGTGAAATAAGATAAATGGTGCAAGTCAGAGGTGGTCAAATCACTTCCTAAGAGACCCTGATCACCTCTATTGAGTGAAACCAGGAGTAGAGTAATTTACCCGATTCAAAGTGTAAAATTCAATAGATGAATATTCAAAGAGTAATTAAAGACAATAATAAAAAACAACATTACAATTGATCAATCTAAATCATTATCTCAGCAAAATTGTTATCAAAATACATGATGGCATAGAATGAGATATGCAACAGCAAACCAGGAAGGTGATCAGTCCAGAAACACAAACAACTCCCTGTCAATATTATGTCCACAAGGTTTTAGAGTTCCCATCTCTATGATGAATCTGAACTCCCGTCATCTTAATTGCAATTCCATATTTGCTTTACGTTTGTGTTCTTTCACATGTTCCAGAGCTCCAAATCTCATCATGGAAACATCATTCTTATGCTTTTCCAAGACATGCATTGCCAACGGATAAGTCTGTTCTACATTATGATGGCACTGTAATGTTGTAAAAAGTCTTAGTTCATGGCTCTGGAGACAGTGAGCCTCTCGGCGAAAGTGAGGAAAGGTAGAACACCTCTGAAGAGGTGCAGCTGATAGATGGACTTTTTAGAGATGTCGGAGATGTGAGAGGAGAAGGAAAGTATGGAGCCGAAGATGAACCCAAGATTTTTTTGCCTCGCAGGTGGGTGCAGGCGCAGGGCCAAGGGAGGCCAGCCAGAGTAAAAGTGGGAAAGCGGGAGCAGGGGTACCAATGCAAAAAATCTATGTCTTGCTGGCATTGAGGCAGAGGTCATTTGCAGCACACCATGACTGAATTGCAGACAGACAGTCAGATATGAGTGAGGAAGAGGAGGAGGCTGAGTGTAGCCTGAGAGAAAGTTCTGTGTCATCTGCATAACACTGGAAGTTAGAGCTGAAAGTGGCAACCACCCCTGCCAGGGCAGCCTTGTAGACGCTGAAGAGCCAGAGGTATAAGTTAGATCACTGGGGAACATCACAGGTAGAAAGAGTGATAGTAAAGAGAAAGAACCCACGTTCCACCTGAAATGGACCGTCCGAAAGAAAGGATGTTAACCACGCCAGAGCCTGACCTGTGATTCCCAGGTGTCACAGAGACGTGCGATCAGGATATTGTAGTTTGCCCTGTCAAAGGCAGAGGAGAGGTCAAGAAGAATGCCTCTTCTTCATCCCAGTGGTTTTGGAAAAAACAGTGGGGAGGAATGATGGGAGTTTTAGTGTTTCCGAGTGGTGGTAGGAAAATTATAGAAAATGCTGTTAGGAGGAGAACACTCTTGGTGTGTTAAAACATGGGATGAAATATGTGTTCTCCTTTTTCTGGTTCTCCTATGCCTCCCTTTTGTGTTGGTACCTGTTGGAATGGGGGGGGGAAATGGTATAGGATTCAAAATGGTGTGTGGTAGAAGAGGGAATATGGGTAGGAAGGTGTTAAGGAAAGGGGGACACCATGTCTCTCCTCGGGACTCCTCCTAACTCTGTGGTTCACTCCCCGGGTCTGGACCCAAGAGCAATAACCCCTCTTTAGCCCCCCCCGAAGAGGATATTAAGAGGGATGGTATGGAAAAGCCCTTGGGTTTTTCACAACTCTAAGAATCTTCTTTTATCCCTCTCTGATTGACATCAATCACTTTATTAAGTCTGATAAAGAACCAGATTATTACTATCCTTTTATGTCTCCTAGTTTGAACCCAATAAAAATCATCAATTCAGGCAAGCACCACCAATCATCACCCATTTCCAAAAACACTATTTTTTAACCAATTTTAAAAATAATGATCTTCTCTTTATTCCTTCGTTTATAGTCCTATCGATTCTTACTGTCCTGCTATTTTGTTATTAATACTCTAAGAATCTTCTTTTACTTAGTACTTTTATCCCACTCTGATTGTCATCAATCACTTGATTATAAACTCTGATAGCCAACCACATTATTACTATTGTTTTATGTCTCCGAACACGATAAAGGTTTCCACTGACATATTTATAACCCCGAACAAATGTGCACTTTTTATTTTCTGCAATCACCGTCCTTTAATTTCTCTAGTAATTGTATCTCATATCAACTTTACCCCATTTTGCAGTTTTACCTGCATTCTTCATCTTGGCTGTGCCTCAAGAAACCCTAAAAATACCCCAAAAATACCCCACTTGGAGTTTAATGTGTGTCCTTCGGCCCCCTTGGAACCAGGAATTGAGGTATCTCTCTCTTTCCTTAACCCAAATCCTGTTACTTTATGTATTTATGTTTACAATACAATCCCTTCCCTTTATTTGCCACTCTCAGTGCTCCACTCAGGGGCGTTGCTAGGGGGGGGCTAAGGGGGCTATAGCCCCTGGTCTTTTGGTTGTAGCCCCGGATAGAATCTCAGGAGCTACAGCCAAAAGACTAGCTAGCCCCCAGTCCCAACATTTCCGACATCAGCTTAGCCCCGGGTCTTTTCTAGACCTAGCAACTCCCCTGGCGCCACTTACATCCATTGCTCAGCTCGAGTCATTCAGTATCGACCGGAAAAGAATTTCATCAAAGGGGAACCTGCTTCCGACTCTTTTTCAAACGTGTGTCTTTATCTCTGTTCTCCACAGGAAACTCTGTGATCATCTGGCTAATGGTGGAAATCATCAAGAATCCGAGAGTCTGGATCTGGACCCAGGAGACTGGATCAGAACCATCTGCACCGCAAACAAAATGTGCAGTAGCACCTGGAGTGTTCCAAGTGCCAGGTGGAATTACCAATAAACAATCTCAGATCCAAATTACCGGACAGACTCAAAGAATATGGCAAAATACTATAATATTAGCTAGCTGAAATAAAGTAGGGAAACCTGGTGAACAAACAGATTGCAACTCACACACTCTCATCTGCATTTAATTTACACAAAGGGGTTATAACCCGCTGTGCATCAGCTATGACATCAGCCTACGTGGCAAACAGTAAAAACCTATCGAAATGAGGGATTGGTTAAATTAGGACATATTTCTACACTTTATTTAGGTGTTAGCAACATCATTGGCTGCTCTCTATCAGGTAGGCACACCTTGATCTATCTGTTACTACGTATAATACAGATTAATAGCAGAATAACAGCAGTGTATTGGCCCCTTCAACAATGTATGGTACAGAGCTACATAGGCCCTCATGATTGGTTGTCATTCTCTCCCAGCCTTGGACATTCGGCTCGTAAGCAAAACAAAACCCAGGTGCGGGGAACAACGTCAGACCACTGCTCACTTCAGTCTATTAGCCTACCATCTCTCATCAGTTAACCCCTGAGCCAAGGCTTCATCTCCTTAGTTGATGTTGCTGACTGTTCTCTTCCTTGGTACTTTTAAGGGAGTGTAGGTACATCATTATCTTCAGTTGGAGCTTAATGAATAGGCCTTGTTTTCGAGTCTTGCACCACGTGTGAGACCATGATTTTGTCAATTTTTACCTTTTATTTAGTGATGGGTGCTATTACTCCTCTTTGCCTCTGGAGACTTGATTGTCCAACACCTGGCACTTGCAAATGTGTTCTCCTTTCCTTAATCTAAGAGAAATATGTCATGTGTGTGTAGCTTATCCTCTTTGACTCCCCTTGTGCTTTGCAGTTGCCTCTTGATGTGGCATCCTTGATCCCAAGCCAAACAGAAAATCTTTGTTCCTCGCACAAAGCTGTTTTCCAGCACCATTCAGCTCTGCAGTCTGGTCTCTCCCTTCAAAGCTTCTTAGCTCACTATTATTCAAAACCAACATCCATCTTTCCATCATGGCCGCTTTACTCGCATTATATTTTCTTCTGCAACAAGCTTCTATATGTCTCATCTACCTTGCGTTCCTGCATATATACATTTGCAGATTCTCATCTTACTTTTCTTCTTAGTGTATATGATTTCTTTGAGTTTACATACATGCTTCTCTTGTTACTTCACTCACATCTTCATTCTTAAAGTATTCACATATCGTTTCAGTGCTTCGTAGCATCTTCTCTTCATGATGTCACTTTATTATGGTCTGAGTTCACGTATAGCTCTTCTATGTTCAGTGGTGTGTGCAGACATCCTTCCACCTCATCAGTGTGAGGGTACATTCGATACGGTTGTGTAAGTGCATAACGTCTTTCATATCTTCGATGCAGTATTGGGACGATACCTGGTGTCACACACAGTGCTCTCTTGCTGTTCTTCCAGTATGACAGAGGTGAGGGGATGGGCACTAGAGATGCAGTGCACATCTGCCTCTCTACAGGTTAATTACTCACTATTCTGTACAATCGACCAATATGAGAAATATTTTTAAAAAGCACTGCTCGATTCTGTTGAGTGATGTTGACTTGAGTAAAGTGTTATCCAAAACACTGCAGAGGACCTTCTTTGAAAGATAAGCTAGCTCCTAGTGTGTTAAGAGAGAGACAACATCAACAGGGTAACCGGTTAAGGAAAAGTTATCATCCTAATGGTTTCCACAAATGTGGCAAATGTAAAATGTGCATACATGCTATAGTAGGGAGCTCAGGATGTTATGACCAATCATGTGTGGAAAATTGAACAGGTTATTACACGTATGACCAAGTTTGTGGTATACTATTTGAAATGTCCTTGTGATTTGATGTGTATTGGTTCTACGGTTGGACCATTAAAACTATGAATTTGACAACATTACAAGGCTTTCAAAAACATAGATGAGACGTATCCGTTGGCAGTGCATTTCTTCGAAAAACATAAGAGTGATGTTTCCAAGATGAGATTTGGTGCTCTGCGACATGTGAAAAAACACACACATAAAAGAAATAGAGAATTGCAATTAAGATGACTGGAGTACAGACTCATTATAGAGATGGAAACAATAAAACCTTGTGGACATAACATTGATGAGGAGTTGTTTCTGTTCCTGTACTTATTTATTTATTTATTTATTTATTTATTTATTTATTTATTTATTTATTTATTTATGTGTTTACTTACATAGCGCACCTAACCCTCAGGTATCTGGGCACATTGCGTAAGGTTACATGAGAAATTAAATACAGTCATGAGAACAAAGTATAATTTAGTTTCATCATATGTACAGTCATATAGAATGGAAATATATTAGACAGTTACATCATATATACAAGTAGATAATATAGACTATTTACAATATGTTGCAGCAATGCAGGAGGTAATATGTGTTTAAGGAGTCTCCTGGGTGAGGAGCCAGTTTTTTGCATTTTTCCTAAAGCAGGGGAAAGATGGTTCTGCTCTTAAGGTGAGAGGCAAAGAGTTCCACACTTTTTAAGCTAGAACAGGGAAGCTACTATCCCTGTTTTCTGTAGCTTGAATTTAGGGATCCTAAGAAAGTGTAGTTGTGCGGATCTCGTGGCTCTGTCGGATTGGATTCTGGTGAATTTACAGGTCAAGTATTTGGGCACTGAGTTTGTGAGGCATTTGTGGGTGAGAGATAATGTTTTGAATGTAATTCTGTCCTTGACTGATAACCATTGGGCATTGCAACTGGCCGATGATATATGGTGTGATATAGGTATTTTCAGGGCAGATCTGAGCACAATATTTTGAAGTATTTGTAATTATTTTAGGTTTTGTTTATTGGTTCCTAGGTATAATGCATTACAGTAGTCTAATTTAGATAAATTGAGCACTCTCACTAGCGTAATGCAACTTGGTGTCGACAGGAAAGGTCTGCAGGCATTTATTAATTTGCAGGTGTAGGCTGTGGAGGATGATGTTGCATTCACTTGTGTAGTCAAGGTAGAACCCCAGTTTATTTCACTTCCTTGGACACCAATATGTTGATGCCATCTATGTTAAAGGATTTAAATTGACTGTCCAGTTTGTTTAGTCTAGATTGGGAACCAATGAGGAGTAATTTGGTCTTATCATCATTGAGGCAGAGGCCATGTGTGGCCATCCATGCCTGGATGATAAGGTAGATTTTACTCAACAGTTTCATGTCAGAGTCGTAGACCCCAGTGATGGGGATGAGGATTTGGGAGGCATCTGCATAGTTAGTGTAAGTGACACCCAAATTGTCAAGGTCATCGAACAGAGGGTTAGTGAAAATATTGTACAGCATCGGTGAAATGCAGATCCCCTCGGGGACACCGCAGGTGATCGGTGCTGGATCAGCCGAAGCAGTTGGTGCGGAAGACTCTCCTAGTCCTGCTGTCAAGGACAGACTGTATCCAGGCAGTGGATTTATGTGAGAAATGAGCTGATGAGGTTAGGTGATTACACAGGACTTTGTGATTGACTAGATCGAAAGCGGCTGATAAATCTTGCAGGAGAAGGAGGGCTAAGCTTCCTTTGTCTGTTTGGTTGTCCAGCTGTGTTTTCAAGTCTAGTAGTGCCGTTTCCATGCCATGTCTAGGTCTAAATCCTGATTGACGCAGGCCCAGAAGATTATGGGTTTCTAGATGTGCCTGTATGTGTAAATAGGCTGCCTTGTCTAAGGTGTTTAGCAGGAATGGTACTGTTGGTAATTGGTCTGTAATTCATAGGAATATCTGGATCAAGATTGTTTTTTTAGGAGGGGTAGGACCCAGGCATCCTTCAGGTTAGAAGGCACTATGCTAGTTTTGAAGGAGGTGTTTATAAATGTGGTGATGCAGGGTGCAAGCTCTCTTGCAGCCTCTTTGATAATGGACACAAGACACATGTCTCCCAAGCATCTAGAGGGTTTAAGGCTAATTATTATGCTTTCTACTTCTTTAGTGGAAAGAGGTGTGCATTTGAATAGGCTGCATAGGTTGAGGTTGGCAGTGGTAGGTCGGGTCTTAGGAGAGTGTGATTAATTAGATATATTCAGTTTTTTGTTTTCTATTTTGGTTTGAAGAAGCGTTATGTTATCGAGCAAAGCATTTTGTATATTAGTGCACCATAACTTATTTTTGGTACACGTTTCAGGTGGGGGTATAGGGGACTCTAGCTCTCTAAGGATAGCAAACAATTCTTTAGTGCCTGATTTAGCATTGCTAATTCTGTTGTTATAAGTGTCACTTGGTTTGGAGGATGGCAGATTTGTAACAACTAGAAGCATTTAGAATGTTTCTTTGTTAGGTACTGAAGAGTGTTTTTTTCACAAAGATTCAGCTTTTCTTTTATTGTTACGTAAGGTTTTGAGGTTGGAAGTGAACCAAGAGTTTAGGTGAGTGCATGGCTTAGCTTTACGCATTTTCAATGGTGCTTTAGTGTCAATCGCTTGGCGAAGTGAAGAGTTGTAGAGCTCTACTAGTGTTGAGGGGTCTGAGTTAGTTGTTGGCTGATTAAGAAATAAAGAAATTCTATGTGGTCTTCCACAGGGGGCCAGTATGTCACCGCTACTATTCAATCTATACTTGAGATACCTCTGTGTAGTCCTTGACCATATCAATACATTCTTCACCAATTATGCTGATGATACTCAGCTGGTGATTGAACTGAGTGGGGACTTTAGGAAAGACAGTGAGCAGCTATCCATGGTCTTTAATACTGTAGAACTGTGGATGGATGCTAACTGGATGTGCCTCTATGGCAAAAAAACAGAGCTCATGGTATTTGGCAATCACTTAGCCAGAGCAAAATTACCTTCAACATACAGCTCGTTTCTGATAAAAGACACGCAAATTGAAGTCCTGAGCAAGGTCAAAATCCTTGGAAGCATGCTTGTAGCCTCCCTGGGGACTGAAGCCCAAGCTCAATACATAAAAAATACATGCTCCTACCATCTTAGTTTATTAAAAGCAATGAGGCCATACTTTTCGGAGGATAACTGTGCGATCATTGCAAAGGCCACCATACTATCACGCCTGGACTATGGCAATGCTCTCATATTGGGAGCCAATAAACAATGCCTCCACAGCTATCAAGTTGTTCAGAATAATGCAGTGAGGATTATTAAGCAAAAAAACTGATCCCAGCATATCAGTGACTCTAGAAGGGAGCCACTTCAAGGCTTTGACACTGGTGCACAGATGTATCCATGGAAAAGCACCAGCTTATCTAAAATCCAAAATCTTCTTATATGTGCCCAACAGGAAGCTAAGATCCGCCGACCACGGCAAGATCACAGTGGCCTCACACAAGCGTAAATGTGGTGCAGGAAAATCTTTCCCCATCTAAGATGCTGGCTTATGGAATAATCTTCCCTCTCACATAAGATTGGAAGCTAACTACATGCGCTTTTGTAAACATGTGAAAACTCACATCTTTAACTAATTTCCGCTCTTCCCTCAATCAGACTACCCTGCTGAATTTTCTTGTCTACTTTGTCAGGTGTCCCGTGTTACACGAGTTTGCACAATGTTGTCTACTGTGTGCTTGTCTCTGCGCCCCAAAGCCTGCGAGCTACCTGCGCAATACAAATAAATAAATAAAATAAAATAAATTAAGGATCGGTTGCAATAGAGGCATGCATTAGTCTCTCTACTGTAATATTCTTCTTGTTTCTGGTGAGAGCCTGTGGTGCGATGGCAATGTGCAGGTTTGGTTGGGCACTAGTCTAAATGGTGAAGGAGACAAAGTGATGGTCCGTCCATGCGCAGGGTACGTAAAAATGGAGATTGGTGTCACAATTAAAATCTGCAATCCAATCTAAAATTCTCTCTTTATTGTGCGTTGGCTTAGTAATGCGATGGGAGAATCCCAGTTCTGTGATTGTATTGGCTAGGGCCGTGGCATTGTCGTCTGATTTGTCTTGAATGCCTAAATTAAGGTCACCAGGCAGCATGATTTGTGAACCTGGTTTGGTGTTGGCCAAGAGTAGTTGTGAGATATCATCCTCAAAGGTCGATAATGGTCCTGGTGATCTGTATACCAGGTGTATTTTTACAGTCTGTGTGGCAGAGAGTGGTAATTTAAAAGATAGGAGTTCAGCTGATGGGAAAGGAGCATTAGGACAGGCTCTTAGCTCAAGTACGGTTTTGGCAATGACGACTACTCCGCCTCCTCTAGATGATTCTCTATCTAGTCTGATGGTAGTGTATTTATCTGAATGGCTAAGGAGAGTGTTGGTCCTGCTGCGGCATAGAGTCACGTCTCTGTTATGGCTAGGAAGCCAAGCTCATTAGAGGTAATAAGGTCTGCGATGTCTAGGGAGTATGCTGTCAAAGACCTTGCGATGATGAGTGCTCCCTTGATGGGTGCGGCGAGGTTGTTAGGGCTACATAATGGCTCTGTTGCAATGGGAGAGAAGGTGGCGTTATTATTATCAATGTTGTTGTTCAGTTTGGACGTCTTTTTCATAATAGGCATGGGCTTAGAGTTAATTTTGCTTCTGTAGTTAGAAAACAATCAGTGTGTCGGCCTAAATCTAGATCCTAGTCTGGTGTTCCTAGTTTTCTTTGGGCATGGTTAGTTAGGAACAGGTTGGGAGGCACATCGTTGGATCCACTGGGTAGGCGTGAGGTGGTTAGAATTATTAGTGGGTGTCCTAATAATGGCATGATGTTTGGTAGGCTGTAATGGCCAAGGAGGCAGGAATTTCGTCGGTGCTATAGAATCAGAGTGAGTTAGTGATGTAGACATGGTGAGTGGGATACTGAGTTTATAAGATAGTGAGAGGTGGTCATAGAAAGGTAGCAGGGTATCAGGCTTCTCCACTTTAGCAAAAGCGACTGAGGCATGAGTGATCATAGTGATCAATAAAGCCACCCTGAGTGCAGACACGGAGGGAATAGGTAAATTGTTATTCTGTGGCATGACTAGCAGGCTTAGGCTGTTTTTGCAAAAGGCTTTCCAAGACACCGCGCCAAGCAGAGACAGTAGATACTAATCAATGTTACAAGTACACTAGTGGGCATTAACATATAAGGGTAGACTTTTGGCTAGTACAAGTGTCGGTTCATGAACAGTCTAACCTGTGCCCATGACGGCACGTAGGTTAATGCAGACACACATAGGGCCTGATTCATGGAACGTTTTCCTATGGGATTGCGCCATTATAAAACACTTCCATGAATCAGGCCCATAATGTTTAGATCGTACGGAAGTTACAGGCATCTACCGCAGGCAATTTGACAGGCACGGACAACAGTCATTAATACAAGCACCCTCGCAGGTGGACGCAATTAGGGCAGACTTTAATGGGTAAATGCTCTCGGAAGAGTATAATACAATACAAAGTGTGGGCACTGGCAGGTGGGGCGATCTAGTACAATCAGGGACTCAGCGGCACGTTCAGCAATCTGGAGAGAATTGGTGCTGGGGCAGTATAGTTCCCCCAGTATTACAGGCAAGTATGGGAATCAAGTAACAGTAGCTAGACACTAGTATGAGCTGTCACTTACTCTACTTAAGTAGATATTGCTGGAAGTAGGTGGCAGCATCTGGCATGAGTATTGATCACCTTCACGGTTTGCTGTTGGATAGCTCATTTTATGCCATCACGTATTTGGGTAACAATTTGTTGAGATAATGATTTAGAGTGATGAATTGTACTGTTGATTTTTATTATTGTCTTTTATTGCTGTTTTGAAATTGTATCTATTGTATTTTGCACTTTGAATGGGATAAGTGACTCTCCTCCTTCTTTCACTTAATAAAGGTGATCAGGGTATTTTAGGAAGTGATTGGACAGTATCTCTCATTTTAGCTCATTTGTATTTCTTATCTATTGGCACTAGACACTTTAATATATTGATATGCTTGTTTCCACTTGCACAAAGCACTTTATGATAATACACACTGAATCATGTGATTGTGTGTTTTTATATCAGATATTAGATCCGAGTATATTTCCAGTGATGATTATGGGACTTTAACTGGAGGTGTGATCAGATAGCAGGTAGTGCAGCTTTGATAAGTAGCGCTACTAGTAGCCCACTTGGATGAGATTTGAACACCTCAGACTTGTGCTATATATCTTTATTCACTTATTCATGGTGACTCATAGTGCTGTTTGCAGTGAGTGATGATTTAAATGTTTCGGATTGCAATATGGACTTTATAAAATGCTATATCCCCTGAGGTGTGAACAGATTTTATTTTAAGATTGCACTATGCACTTTATTTATGATGTGATCAGAAATGTGTTAGCAGTCTAGTTTGATTACTTGATTTTTAATTGTAGTAGGCACTTTATAATGGGTGAGATGCTGTATGTTGCTTTTATTTCTAGGGTAATTTATTGCACTAAGCACTTTACAATTCATGAGATGTACTAAGTTGTTATGTTGTCATTAGCGAGTTAGAAAGGGGTGCCTCTAATTTCACAGTGCCATATCTTATCTGATCATGTCACAGGCATTTTGGGGCTGTATTCAGTCTCTCTCATTTGGGGGATGCTGATATCTCCCTCTACCTGAGTATCCTTTGTGATATATCAGCGCCGCCGCACCTCGCATTTTGTTTACTATTGGTAGGTTTGTTGTGCCATAAAATGTATTTGTTTTTAATGTCGACCACTAAGTGGGACAATGGGCCTAATTGCGAGGTTGGAGGTAATCATGGCGCTATTAGCGCCATGACTACCTCCAATACCGGCATCGAGTCCGCCCTCCTTCAATGGGGACTTACCGGTCTATTCCGACCTTTGCGGGACCGGTAAGTCCCCATTGAAAAAGCCATTCCCCATTCCCATTTGAGCCCCCATAGGGCTCAATGGGAAGGGGGAAGGCGCTAATAACGGTACCGCAAATTGCGGTACCGTTATTAGCTCTGAAGTCCCTTAACGGGTCCCGTCCTTAACGCCTGGTAAAACCAGGCGTTAAGGAAGGGACCCGCTAAGGGAACTCGGAATAGGGCGCAAAGGGATTACCGGCACCGGTGTCCTTACCGGTGCTCGGTATCCCTTTGCGCCAAACTCGGGATGAGGCCCAATGTATTTACATTTATAGCTTGGTAATCATTAATAATGTTATTTGATGTATTGATATATAGCATTGCACAGAGGTCAGCCCTCGATTTTGACTTGTCTTTAGACCATTTACTTTTGTGTAATCTTAGACGTTGTGTATTCTCAGAGCATGTTTTGCTTATTTGAGGATATCCCTTACACTAGTCCAAGATGGCGCTCCCAACAAGGAATAATCGATTATGCAACCTGTGCATGCAGTCACCTGACCTTCTGATCAAATGACATGCCTTTTGGGGCTGGCCTTTGTTGCCTTTTTAGTTACTAGCCGAGTAAACTATGTTGTAATCTTGGCCTGAAGAAGTCCTGTTTCGGATGGAATGCGTGGCCACAGGGTGATGCCGTATCATGGGTTATTTTAATGCTCAGCCGTGTATATAACTGTCTAGTTGTATGTAAACTGGTATGACTTTTTAAATGTTACAACATTGATATTTTTGCAGCACTTTACAGATCAAGTGCATGTTTTTTGTTCCTAAGGATTTATTCGAGCTCTGAACCTTGAACATTGTTTTCAAATACTTTGTTTCTTTTTTATATAAATATGGGGTCACCTTTTACCCCACCCAGGAGCACCCATTGCATGTGGTTGAGGCTGTGCACTTTTAAAAAGGCACTGGTTTATATATAATATATATATATTACTGACAGCCTTGTGGTTGGAGCATTTGGCCATGTTTTCACAGCACCAAGTTATGGTGGGTTTAAAAAGGTTTGAAAAAAACCCTTTCACCTGAAATGTGAATGTAGGAAAGTAAATTTCAGCCAAGTCACATATTCCACAAGGCCACCTAGTAGCCTTAGCTGGAAGTTCACCTACAGTTCTGAGCCACAAGAGCAAGGCATTGTGGATATGCAAATTAGTTCAAATACTAACCGCTTTCTCCAGGAAATTGTCATTGTCTAAGAGGGCAGTGCTACTTTATACATAGCTTAACATATAACAAAGGAAATCTTCAAAATTAGTGATATGATGCATGCATAGCTGTTCAGTGTTTTAAACAATGTACTCATTATTATGAACTATTCTAAAATGCTAATATCACATTTATAGAAACAAAAGGGTGGTCTAAATATGGGCAAATACGTTGAGTGATCTTATGTCTGATGCCATTAGTTAAACAATCATTGATGTCATTTATGAGGCTACTAGCGATGTCACCAGTGATGTTATAAGTGATGCCTTAGACAATGTCATTAGTGATGTCTCCCATGATGTCCTCAGTGATGTCATCAGTGATGTCATCATTGTGGTCATAGGCTGCAGAACAGGCTGCAGAACAGGGTGCACAAAGTGAACGTGGCTTTAGCTAAATATCAGGAGTTTTGTTAAATTGTCACCTTAACGTCCCTGCAACCAAAGTTTTTTCCTTGAATTTCAAAGGTTTGGTTACAATGTATTGCTCACCTTACCGTCCCTACAACCAAAGATTTTCCTTGAATTTCAAAAGTTTTCTTATTCCATAGATTTTTAGAACACTACCAGACCCCTAGCCATGGCCTTCGCCCATGGTGAGTGGACACAGCATTTGAACGTGTCCACTGTCCATTTGAAAGCACTACCAGACCACTAGGCACGGCCTTTGGCCATGGCTTCTGGCCATGGCCGGTGGGCAAAGCCAAACACTACTAAACCACTTGCCATGGCCTTTGGCCATGGCCGGTGGGCACGGCCACTCTTTATTTAAAAACACTTGCAAACCATCACATAAAGACCTTCATTAATCACAAACTGGGGGTCATTCCGAGGTTGGAGTAAAGGGAAAAACGATGCCGGTAAAGGATTACCGGCATCGCTTACCACTACGGGCCATTCCAACCGGTCAGACCGCTATTTACGGCACCGTAATCTGCGATGCTGTAAATACCGGTCTTGGGCCGCGCACGTGCCCTACCAGGCCGAAATTAGCAGCATGGCGTAAACCGGAGCTGATCACAAGTAAGGAGCACACGTAAATAACAGCCTCCTTAAGGCCGTAAAATGCCTTACCGGCATGGAGTACATACAGGCATCTCAGAGAAGGAGTAAAGAACCCTGAGCAGTGGTTCCCAGAGCCACAGGTGCACACAATCAGCACAGGTTGAGGCAATGGAGTCTGCCACAGCAGAAAAGGAACACACCCACACACCACACCCCCTCCCACACCAAGATGAGACCAATAGTGCCAGCAAGGGCACAACCACAATAACTACACCAACAACACCAGGCCCCCCCATTGAGGAGACACAGGGGTAAAAGGAGGGGGAGACAGGCCCAGCATGCAGCACCAGTGCAGCCTCAGTCACCACCCCAGCAGACCCCATTCCCACGCAGCATGTCTGGTCCCTCAAGGAAACCCCTGAGCAGATACACACCCCCTACCAGCTTGACTGTGACACCATCACCACCATATTTGGCCCGAGAAATAACGAGATAAGCGAGCAGCATACAAATACACACTGCTATCCTGGCACAACTGAAGGCTGTTGCCTGTGCCCCACACCCATGCCAAAGGCACCTACCAGCACACAGTGGGGCCCATGCATGGCATGTCACAACCGTCCATTACACGGACACATAAACAAGTGCTGGTTCACCTCCCCAAGCACACAAGGGCCTACAAATCCCTAACATGGACTACCAAGGAGATATACAACACTACATTTGGCACCCATGCATTGGCAGGCATGCCAAATGACATGGGTGCCCCTGACAGCACCCACTTGTCCTAGGTGGACCAGCATAGCATGCAGATGGCGGATAGCAACTGCAAGCAATACCACTCCCCCTACGTGTAGATGGAATGCAACGCAACCAAGAACATCACACATGGGTGGGCCCGACATCAAGGAACAACTCATGACTCAATGGGCCAGCTGATCTCCACGCTACCGTGCCGCATGGGGCGACATGCAGGATGACGTGCCTGGCTGCCTAGTGAGTCGTCTGACTGTGTCATGCCAGTGCATTGGTGCCATGAGGTGGGTGCCTGCATGAACAAACTGGGTCGAAATGATGAAGCCAGTGCACGATGTTCACCCCACCAACCACCCTGCCACAGAACCAGTGCAACGGCACATGAGTACAGATTCCCACATCGATGGAGTAAGGCACACACAAAACACAACATTACCAACATCTGACAAGGCCAAATCCCACAACACATGCACCACTCATTGGCGGCCACTACAACCGTAAGGGCATATAGGAAGACACACTGCATATGCACAATGTGGCTGCCCCCAGCATGGCACCACACCGGAGACTCATCCCTGGGAGTGGATTGAACTGAGGGCAGCAGGGATACCACACCACGTCACCGGTTTGGCACACCCATAGGAGTGTTGGAATTCACCATAGTATGGATCACAGCAGTATGATGATTATGAGCCACTGACTACATCCAACACACCCAACTACGGATTCACACAGTACACAGCACTACATGGATATAACATCAGGACTGCTGCATGCATCAATGAAGTATGTACCACGAGATGTCCGTGCCATTGTTCATGGACCATCTTGTAGACACACCCCCCCTACAGCATTCCATTGAAGTGGACACATATTGTGGCTATGAATGGGCGAAATGCATCCATGGACATGTGCGTATGGCCAACAGTAACACGCTGCCATGTCAGCCAAGTTCAGTTCTCCACCGTGACAGTTCAAACACTTACCTTAATTGGCTAGACATGCAGGTGTTGGTGGCTGTCCCTTGACACCATGGCACATGACCCCTGTCAGAAACCCACAGAACAGGCCCAGGGAGCACTAAAACACTGGCCATACCCGTGCATGCGTGGAGATGAAGCAGTCACCTGGCTTGCGTAAGGCACATATGAGTTGGCGAAGCTGGAATGGTGGGGGACCCATCTACTGCTATGTGGTGTCGAAGATCCCCATGTCATGTGTAAAGCTGAACAAAATGTGCACCCCTTGGATTGTGTCTCTGCCCCCTGACATGGGACTGCTAGCAACACATGAAGATGGAGTGAAGGAGGAGGAGGAAGTGGCAAGAAAGCATCATGGAGGCTGTGCACTTGAGGGACATGTTGTGTGCCAAACAATGATTGGACATAATAACCAGAACACAAGTCAGCAGAGGGTGGCATTACATGGGCACACAGGGCACTGGGTGTGTGTATACTTGTAGACCATGCACTGTCAGACGTTATAATACACATGCTCAATTATGAATGTCCACAACGGTTACACTTTGCAACACCAATAGTGTATTGAAAAAAGGGATGAGTGTGAACATTTCCTCCACCCACCCCCCTCCCCCCAACTCCACAACAAACCCTCACCCCCCACCCCCGCCCTCCCAACTCCACAACAAACCCTCACCCCCCACCCCGCTCCCCCCGGAAACTCCACAACAGTAGTCCCATGTAGTACGTTAAGGCCACATGTGGCAGCATTGACGATTAATTCATGCTCCCGGGGCCCGGGGGAGGCATGTCCCTGCACCGCATGGAACGCAGAGTGCATCTTGGTGGGCTTGCTGGTGTGGCCCCACTGGATGAGGGCGTGTCCTCCTGCTGATGCTGCAGATTTGATTGTGCAGCCTCAAGGGCATTGGCTATGCGTCCTAGGACGTGACACAAATGGTTAGTGCTGTCAGTGACTGTCTCACACAACCTGTTGGTGCTGTCAGTGACTGTCTGGCGCATTTCCCGGAGTTCATTTTGCCATTCCACCCTGGCCTGGCGGTTGACCTCCATGAACTCAGTGATTAGATCAGTGAGCTGATTTGCACGACGTGTGCCAAATGATGGGAATCCATCACTGAAGCGACTTGGCCCTACGTGCTCTGGCGAGGACTGTACTGGTGAACTTGGCCCATGATCATCGTACCCCTGCGTGTCTGTAGGAGCACTACGGGCAGGTGTTTGTGGATCTCCAGAGTCACTGCATGAGGCCAGGGGGACATTTCTGGGCCCTGGGGTATGGACTGTAGGATGGAACTCCTCCTCGGATGCCCCACAGATGGATGAAGGGCTGTCCACATTCTCCTCGGGGCCTGTAGCTGCAACCTCCCCAGAAATGCTGGACTGTGCCGACATTGGGGTGGGCATTGTGGCAGGTGCCGAGGCTGGGAGGGATTGGGGTGGTGCAGCCTCCACTGACCTTTCAGGAGCCAGGGTGGGTGTTCTTTTCGGTGGTGGAATGCGCCAGACCCTGCCACTGCCCATGGAGGTGGTTGGCCGGCTTGTCTGTGGCTCACCGCTGTCATGATCAGTGCCTGTGGGAGTAGAAGAGAGGGCCAACATGAGTGATTGTATGATGTCCTAATAGCATACATGGCTGCATTCACATTTCAGTCAATTGGGGTTTGTGGCCTTTTGGGTGTAGCAACAGCAGTGGTACATGTGCATGAGTATGACATGTACGCAGGTTTCGGAGTGACTCATCCTGGCCTGGTAATGTGCAGTGTGGCTGGCACACTGCCGAACCAGCTGCACAGTGTGCATGATGGGATGTGCAAGTTAATGCACTATGGTTGATGTGCGTTATGTACTTGCACTTGGCCCTTGATTGCGTGGCAGTTGGCTCTGCATTAGTTGGATGGGGGGAGAGGCAACATGAGAAGGTGCCTTTGATGGCCCTTGGGGGAGTTTAAATCATGCAATGGCCATTGGCAGTGTAGACTTTGGACACTCACCTCCTTCGGCAGACGACGTTGCCCCACACTCCATCTCGCCGATGCCCTCAATTGATTCCGTACCAATCAATGCCGCACATGTCTCCTCCCATGGCTCAAGTCTCACAGGGGAACTTGGGCCCCCTCCGGTCTGCATTGCCTGACTCCGGTTGGCGGAGAGGAGGCCCCGCACCCGCAAGTCATCCCACCGCTTGCGGCAGTCCCTGGGCGTGCGGGGGGTGGTGCTTACAGCGCTCACCCTCTGGCCGATTTGTGCCTAGATGTTTTTTTTGTGGATGATGGACTCTCTCCGCATGTCGGGGCTGAACACAACGTCAGCATGCTCTGCCAGGTAGTCCACCATGGCCTGCAGTTCTTCAGGGCTGAATTTCTTCTTGCGGAGCCGGTCCGCAGGCTTCTTTGGGGCTTTTGGCATAATTCCTTGTTGTGTGGTCCTTTCCGCGACTTCAGTTTGCTCCCAAGGGTGCTGGCTGATGGGGATGGCAATGGATTGTGTTTTTAAAGATGGCCGCCGCGCTCCTTCCCGTTCCTGTGCGATGACGAAATTTCCAGTTCTGTTGTTTTGCGGTGACCGTAATTTACGGGATCCGTAAATTACGGTCACCGTTATTTACAGACGCTGCTGCTTCCAAGGCAGTGTTGTTATGTACGTGTCGCAGCATGCCGGTAGGGGGTTTTGCGGGTCATTTAGCGGCATGCCGCACAGTACTTTTCTGGCATGGCGAAAAGCGAGTGTCCGCGAGGTCGGAATGGGCCGCAATTAGCGGTCTGACGCCAGGGTGGTGTCGTACTTTCCGCCATGCCGGAAAGTACTGGTACTTACCTCCTAGCTCGGAATGTGAACCACTGATTTGGACCTGTTTTGATAATGGTATTGTTATGTATAAAGGATTGCAGGCTTTGAGAACTCTCAATGGTTTCAGGCAATGCGCAGTGAGATTAAATGATTTGCCATGGACCACACACTTTGGTTAAGCAGCATGCTACAAGCCCCTTGTTTTATGTTCAGTCTCTTGGTGACTGTTGTGATACATCGCATGACACCAACTAACCACATTTAAGCAGCACAGGAAAGGGACAAAATGACCGGCTGCAAAAATAACATCTGTCAAGGTACTTTTGCCCCCATAGCGAAAATGAAAAGCTGGCACCCATGAATATACACACAGTAGGTGAACCTATATCTTCAAGTGAAATATACAAATGTAGTTAATTTGACCTATCCCAAAGAAGAAAGTGCGCAAGACAAAATAGCATTGGACTTTAAAAAAGTAATGAACACCAGAAAAATAACATGAAACAGGAAATGTTCCAATAAATATGCTGGCAAAGTATAAAAGGTGCTCACCTTCTAAACCCAGCAATCTGTTGTGAAATATTCCCTGGATATTTTCCCTGCTAAACAAAATCCCAATACAAAACTAGTACTTGTGGTCATGTGGGTAGCGTCTGCACTGGGAACATGACAACCTGAGTAAAAACATGGTAGCCAAATACTTGAGCAAGCTTGCCAATCTCAAAAAATCCCTAGGGGTTGCATCCGCTCTTCACTCACATGTGTGCTTTACCTGTGTGCTGAGATGGAGCCACAATCAGGGGAGAATAAGTGCACCAGTGTCTAGGATTACAAAATCTCTTGCCACATCGTGGGCAAATACTCATGACTTACTTGCCGTCTCATCATTTCCCCTCCTCACCCCCATGTCTTGCTTTCAACAATATTCTGCTTTATTAAGATAACTTGAAAAGTACACATTTCATACTTATAGACCTATGTTAGGCAAAAAGTGTACAATTGTGGCTTTATTTCCTCCATCTTGACTGGGAGACTACAAATACCAGAATGTAATTCAGAAAAAGGCATAAAAATGGTCTCTGAGTCCAATACTTTCAAGGATTGACAGTAGCATGGTTTAAAAAAAATATAATGTGTATGCCGTGTGTTTACTTAATGTATTATGAGATATTTGAAGAAAACACACAGCACCAGACTGTGGACTGTCTCCCATCCATGCAGTAACAGGGACCAACTCTGCTTAGTTTTGAAGTGAGGAAGGGGCAGGCCCCCTCAGGCCATGTTCCTCAAAGTGGTTCACTTTTTAGGCAACATGGCTTGAGGGGGCGGGCCCTTTCCTAGCTTTGAAGCTAGTTTTTCATTAATGCACTGTGCGATAAAATTACTTGCCAAGGATCCCACACTTTGGTTAAGCAGAGTACTAGAAGTCCCTTGTTTTATGGCCGATCTCTTGGTGGATATTGTGATACATTGCACAGCCCAAACTAACCACATTTAAGCATCACGGATAAATGAAAAAATTACCAGCTGCTTGAATAAAATATGCCAAAGGTACTTTTTCCCCATACCAAAAATCAAAAGTTGGCACCCATAAATGTATTCTCAATAAGTGAACATATATCTGAAAGTGAAATATATAAATGTAGTTCAATTGACCTTCCCCTTAGAAGAAAGTGTGCATAACAAAATAGCACTTGGACTTTTAAAAAAAGTAATGAACACCAGAAATATAACTTGAAAGAGGAAATGTTCAAATCAATATGCCTTCAAAGTATTAAAGGTGCTCACCTTTAAACCCAGCAATCGGTTGTGAAATTTACCCTGGAAAACAAAATCCCAATATGAAACAAGTGCTTGTGGTCTTGTGGGTAAGCATCGGTACTGGGAACATGGCAACCTGGGTAAAATCCTGGTGGCCAAATACTTGAACAAGCTTGCCAACCTCCAAAAAAAACCAAGGGGTTGCATCCGCCCTCTTAAAAATGTTACTCTGTCCACCCACATGTGTCCTTTACTTGTTCCCTGAAAATCAGCCACAATCACAGGCAAATAACTGCACCAGTGTCCAGGATTGCAAACTCTCTTGCCACATTGTGGGCAAATACTCATGACTTACTTGCCCTCTCATTTCCCCTCCTCACCCACAAGTCTGGCTTTCCACAATACTCTGCTTTATTAAGATAACTTAAAAGGTATACATACCATATTGTCACTCAAATATATAAATCATTATCGAACTATGTTAGGCAAAAAGTGTACTAGTGTGGCGTTATTCCCCCCATCTTGAAATGGAAACTACAAATACCAGAATGCAATTCAGCAAAAGGCAAAAGAATGGTCTCTAAGTGCAATACTTTCAAGGACTGACCTTAGCATGTTTTAAAAAAAAAATGTGGATGCTGTGTGTTTTTATAGTATGTTATGAGATCATTCAAACTAAGAAAACACAGCATCCAGGACTGTGTACTGTGTCCCATACATACATTAACCAGGACTGACCCTGTTTACCTTCAAAGCGAGGGAGGTGCCTGCCGCCTCAGGCCACGTTGCTCTACATGGTCTTTTAACATGTGCTCATTTATTAGGCAACATAGCCTGAGGGTGCCAGCCAGTACCTTGCTTTGAAGCTAAGCAGGGTCAGTCCCGGTTGCCATAGCCAGTAGTTTTTCACCCCGACATCACTGTACCTGTCAAAGTATCTTTTCTTTTTGTTTTAACTTTATTTCTATAGCTGCGGGTACAGAATTACAGATAACCTCAGCTATCTGTGGTTATTTTATGTATAAACTACAGATAGCTGTGGTTATCTGTAGTTTTCTATAGCCACTAATATCGGAAAAATTACCAAAGAAAAAATGCTTTCTTGCCCTCCACACCCTCACCAAGTGCCCCATCATCTGTGCCAGCTCCACCCACTCCCTAGATGGCCTCCTCACCTCCCCTGCCCTCTCCATTTCCCACCACACAACTCACGCTATTTATGTGATTGAGTTTGCTTTGAGATGTCTGCTAGTCGCGGATATAGCCGAGGTTACAGGAAAGCTTCATTTTGCAAACTCAGTCCCTAGACCCCCTCCAACTTTCAAATTTCACTTGTGCATTCTAGCGACTCCTCCCACACCCACCTCTAGACTGATGGCATGTGCATGTCTTTTGCCCTGCAAATGGCTTTTTTCCTATGTTTCATTTTCCGATAACCTAGGTTATAACATCGGCTATCTCTCGCATTGAGAAAGAACAACGATGGCGGCTGTTTCATCTCTAAAAAGACCTGGGTTTGGCAATTTACCCAAGTGAACAGAAAAAGAGGGAGTCAGACATGTGATGGCATGTTAGTCTTTGCAGTGCACAGTGGCAGCGCGAGTTATAGTTGCGTACCTTACCATAACTGGAGAATTTCTGTGGTTTTTCGGTTTTACCTGTAATCACATAACATCCCTGTAGCAACATTTTTCCATTGAATTTCATAGGTTTTTAGCAGTGCAACTTAACCATAACGTCCCTTTAACAAGGTTTTTTGTTAGTGAATTTCATAGGTTTTTAGTAGGGTTCTTTAACCATAACGTTGTTTTATTATAGTTTTTTCAGGAAAGGTGATAGGGTTTTATTAGGGCAACTGAACTATAGCGTCCCTTTAATAATGTGTCACTAAATTCCATTACTTTTTAACAAGATACAATTAGATTGTACAGGTTTACTGTACAGCATACTGAATGATATGATATGATATGGCATTTATAACGCGCCTATACACAAGTGAATCTGGTGGCTCTATACTAATAGACACAGTGGTTGGGAACACTGCATCTGTTTGTGGACATCGGGTGGAGTCCAACGTGCCGAGAAAGGGAGGGGTGGTCATAAAGAGTGGTAACTTGCAGAAAATACAAAAAACATATAGAAACAGCAGCAAGTGCGTGAATGGGAAGGGAAAATGCAGTAGCTGTACAAAGTCTGTACTTTCACAACAAAGAGCGCAAAGGCATAGGGTATGTAGCATAATGGAAAGCACCAACAACAGAAGTGACGTTTGCCTTCATCAATATTACTGCACACCTGATTCACAATTGAACAAAAAACAAAGAGGCAGTGGTTGAGACGTCCACTGCCGAGAGCAGAACGTCACTGTGATGTGGTTAGTACACAAATGTTTATGTTGTAATTGCACAGGCCCGGTAGTGTACAATAGTAGGAAAGCATGATGTTTTCTGTTTGTGCGCAGCAATGGCTACCACCCTAGAATGGCTGGAGGAACATTTTCCACATGAACAAATGAGTGAGGATGATAGCCCCATTGCTACCAGCCGCACTGTGAAAAGGGAATAAGTTACTGCAAGGGCAAGCACCCTAGAATGGCTGGAGGAGAATTTCCTGCATGACGAAATGAGTGAGCATAGTAACCCCATGGGTAGGGGACGCGGTGGCAAGAGTAAGACAAGTACAATGTAGTGCTCCAAATTGGTAAATTAACCACATTGTTGTCCTTTAACAGAACATACAGGAATACAAAGGGGTACACCAGAAGCGGCACCTTTTTCACAGCAACATACGGCCACCGAAACTGAAGTAAACGCTGGACATATAAAAGTACACTGCCTGGACACCACAATGGATGAATTGCTCCTCCAATTTGCTGGCTTGAATTTTTTTATAGAAGAACATATTATGGGAAAAATTAGATATCACTGCCCGACTTGCACATGCCCGTCTTCCCCATTCCCAGACCCCCATCCCTGCAAATTGCATGTCATGAAAGATGCTTCGATGAGGCCTCAATACCATCTTCCCGTCACCAGCAGCTTGTTGAAATGGCAAAATCCCCAGTATATGTATCTGTTTTTGGTCCCTCTTCCCTTTCCAAATAGTGGCTATGAGGGTCTGCTAATAAACATTTATATGTTAATGTGTACTGATTGTGTATATACCTTTTCCTTTGTTTTAAGAAGGCCATTGTAAGTGTGATGGGCACAGCGTTAGTGGGGATGATTGCAAGTGAGGAAAATGGAGGAGTCGTACGACTGCCGCAACTGGCTGCCCTATGTGCAATCACAATGAAAGCATCCATAGGACACCAGTAGGGGCCGCATATTTACATGCACAGAACCGCCTGTAAATAGTTGCAGGACCGTACGTTTCTCGGTCGCACAACTGCGCACATGTGTATCTCGTCCTGTGATGCCTGGTAACACCATCCCTAGTCATGTTATGCAAAGAAACGTGTGATGTAGCTGTAGTAGGTGGAAGCGTGCACCCACATCCTACGAGTACCTTTGCACATAAACAATCCACTTACTGTATCGTGCTCACACCAAGCTTATGTAGAAATGTTCACTTCATGTGTGCCATACATTGAAGTAGTCCGGGCATGGCAAGAGTATCCGTAGGAGAGCTATGCACGTGGTCACAAAGTATTATGGCCAATATACGTCTTGCATACAGGCGTCCAAATGGGGAACAATGGCGACGTCACCATGGTAATGGAACAACGCTGCGTGAGGTCCCTTATTTGGCGGACACAAGCCAGATCCATCCACATCGAAAGAGGACACTTTTCTGCACTGTATGAAGTGTTACAGTGAGAGTGCACCCTTACAGAGATACTACACTCTTCCCTCTGCATGTAGGTATTGTAGGAAAACACTTAGGCCCACTTTGTGGTTGCACGTGCTCCACAACACCCCTATTAAAGGGCATACCCCACAAGTGCGCTGCAATCCCTGTTTGGCTTTCCAGAGAAGAGCAACGGTGCACATTGGTTCATACAGAAATTGCTTTCTCACCAATTGTGTGCCTGCAAAGTACCTCTCCAAGTAATGGCCACCAGAGCTTCTGCTTCTACCTCTGACTCAGGAGCACCCACACCCTCACCACCAACACCTCCTTCTGAAGGTCCTGAGCAAGGGAACAGGCGTCATAATGTGGAGGGCCATCGAAAAGGAAACGAGAATAAAGTAGAAGGAATTCCCATTGCCTGCAGCCAGCATCAATCGTGAGCGTGGAAATTATTTAGGACCATTGGAGATGTGCCAAAATCCTGTGCAAACCAGATACAATGCACTGAGTGCACAGACACGGAAAACCTGGCTTGTACAGCTACGGCACCACCTCTATGCGGCGGCACCTGAAAGGAAACCACCAGGCAGCTGTTCGGAGGGTTGTCCCCTTCCAAGCAGGAGGTAGGTTATTTTCCTCTACGGCATCCTCTGCATCTGCTCCTGCCACCACTAGGAACACTCCAGTGGGCCACCACATCCCGCAAAAAGCCTTGGAGGACATTTGCACCGCAACAGACCCGTACCTTTCAAAGGTCACTGTATTGTGCATATACTACGATGCGGCACTGTGTAGGGGGAACATTTTCAAAGTGATTTTCAGACTGCAGTCCAGGAGCATAACAAAGAGTGCCCCCTACCCAAGTGAGGTGCACCCCACATCTTCTACTCTCCACATAAGATTTCTTACCCCTGTGATTGGTACCCTTTTCCAAATCTCCCTTCCATTGCTGGCTTTTGTGGCGTGTCTTACAACAGGGAAAATTCTACAGAACCAGAATGGGGGCGACAGGGGGACGAAAAGGCTCTTATCAGAGCCACCTTGCACCATTGAAAAATAGAACTTGAAAGAAAGCATGCAGGCGGTAGTGGTGCCTATGAGTGCCGCAGACAGAGATGGCAACAATGGGCGACGGGTTTCCCGCAAAAGCATTGTACGCATTTGCAAAACAAAGTGTTGCCTCTGAAAAGAGCCTTTTTGTACTGTTTGTGTCTCCAACGCTGGAAGTAGTGAACAACCACAGGCAAAATGCTTCTTAGACTTGCAGGCAGTGCAGCACTGCATTTTGGATATTACGCAGAAACAGCTCATTGCCAGCATCAGTCAGATGAACTCCATCGGAACAAAAAATGTTGGTACTATGAAACGTAATGTTTTCATTGTGAAAGGAGAACATGCCACCGTTGCGCAAAAAGGCACAAACAGCCTTGCTCACATTGTGCTGCGCTTTCTTCATTTGTGGCCCACACAAGGAAGAATGCAGCCACATCTCACTCTGGGCAATGCGAGAAAAAATGATGTGTGAATTTGGAAACATTTCCATGAGTTGCCAAAATGTCTCCTTCATTGCAAACTGCGATGAAATGCCGCTAAAAAGCCCTAAACTATTCCCTTCACAATGAACAATAATAATGCCTGGATGAACAAGCGTCACCACACTGGCACAAAAAGGACCTACATGTACCCACTTCATCCCACGGATTCTGTGTCAGTGCACGTCGACATTATGGAATCCAAGGTGTGCTGCCAGTGCACAGTGTTCTGCATAAACTTGTACCCAATGTATCAAGGAGTCACCCAAAAGCCATATAGTCCACCTACTGAACGGCACAACCATACCTGAAGCCATCTCCACTCCTATTTGAAAACACACGTTCTGGCACAATCTGTTGCTACTCATCAGAGCCAGGAAATCATATTGACCAATCGCAACTCCTGCATAGTCCCATTTCCATTGCAGCCACCCTGATGAGACTCGGATGTAGCACGTGTGCACCTCCAAATGGTGTGGCTTTCGCAAACATATTGCCCTGTGTGGGGGCTGCACAAACACATTTTAAGCATCATAGAAAATGGGCGTCTTGGTGGAAGTTGTGAAAAGTGTTTTGTTCTGCCCAACTACTGTGAGGGCCGTGCCCCAGGAAAGCAGGGCCAGTCCTTCTTCCCTTTCCAGTACTCTTTTACCAGCACTCCCTGATTGGCTTCTGTTAAACGATTACTTGTGCATCCACCAATTACATCCAACAATTGTGCATGTAACGCTAGCACATCTATTGAACAGTCTATACCAACTGTTAAACACGCAGAGGTCAAATGTCCTGTAAATCAAAAGCACCTGCACTGGAAAGTACTGTAAAATGATCTATGAGTTCTGCACCCACATACATCGGCATCGCTACCCATCACCATGCCTAGTAGGTATTACTATTTTCTGTACAGTACAGTGGCAACTGTATTATAAGTTTGTAGCATCAGGGTACCTAGCAGTGAATCTCCATAACGTACTCAAAATTCGTACTGTTATTTCTCTCATCACCTACCATTTAAATGGCTCCTACAGTGGTAGGTGGTGGCAAAGTTGCCATTTGCCCATAACAGCCATTGGTATATGGAAACGGTTACTCTGTTGTTTTGTTCTGTCAATTTTACAATGCTTTCCCCGATTAACGCACCCCGTATCAAATTTGTAAAAATCGCACACAAAATGATCACACAGCCTTTCCCACCAAACTAAGCCAAGTGCATACATTGCAAGCATAACAGTTTCCTGCCACACATCATAGATAACAACAGTAGTTAAGCAATAAAAAAAATAGATGTGTGCATACCCAACAGTAACATTTGTAAATATGCATAAGGAAATTAAAGCCCAAAAGCAATGCCTGCACTCATGTAGCAAGCATACATATGCAGAGACGTACCACAAAAACATTCTGCTTTGCACTCTGTACATCTTTCGACACCTTTTTGTCATCCTTCCACAATGTGAAGTACTGCATTTTCAAAGTAAATAGGCCTACACTAATATAGACATGTGTTTCATAACAAATCATACAAACACTCCGAAATAACCCACCTACCCCCTTAACAAACATGCTTATGCTGCCAAGTGCCCATTCATATCAGAATCCTTCCATTTATACACACACACTTCCTCTTCCTGCCAAGACATCCCACTATAGTTTTGAAGAATGTTTTGCACAAATGTAAGCACTATGCCATTAGCCAACATATTTTGTTACCATCTTCTTATACAGGTGCAGTACCCACCTCTCTCCGGAAAGCCACTGGAGTGTGCACTTCAAAATACAGCCTGCAATTAATCTACCCTCAGCAAGCATCAAAGTAAGTACAATCCCATCATACTGTTGTACGTCTTACTAGAAGAGTACACTATTGTTGTATTGTAGCACATAGATGTGCGGCCATCCACCAGTATGTACTTCATTGTTACTAATGACACCTCTACAGGTGCTCAGTGTTTGTTATGTTGCCACTATTAGACCAATCCCCATATAGTAAGATACTGTCCGCAACCAAAAGTTAGACACCGCTGCACAGTGACACACTTCCAGTTAAATTCCTACCCTCCTATTGACCCACTCATGCACATTGCACACATTTACATTTCAATTTTTCCACACCCACACCTCCCTTTCTTCGCCAACAGCTATTATACGATGCCTACCAAACTGCAACTGCGCAGAAAGCAATGCGGAAAGAGAGCCACGCAACCTAAAAAAACAGAAAGTAGCCATGCACTGCAAGCTAAATGTGAACAGAAAGTTGAAGAAGAAGAGGTAATTCAGTCATTAAGGAAAACGGATGCATTTACCAGTAAAGACAGTGTCGTTGATCTGTCAAAATGTGAGAATGAAAAGAAAACCACTAAGTACAGTGCAACGCACACTACTGCTAAAAGAGCACATACAAATGATAATGTAACCACAAGCAAGCATTCTAAAAAATGTATTTTACATAACATTTTCCACCACAGAGTCCCTCCGAACCTTATAAATAGACAGCACAAATCACGCTCATCCCTCAAAACCTACCGCAGAAAATTCATCCTAGAAGCTCTTGTAGACAATGAGCGTGAAATGGAAATTGTTTATAGTAATTTTGAACAGAATGAAACCACTAACAAGATTAATTGGTAAATTGCAAGCACTACCTCGAAACAAACACAATGGGCCTGATTACGAGTTTGGAGACAGCCATGCCCTTAATAAGGGCATGGCTGGCTCCAAACTCGGGTCCGGGTCCGGATTCCCTGAATGGGGAAATACCGGGCCATTCCAACCTTGGAGGGCCCGGTATTTCCCCTTTCAGGGAACCTGGACCTTCCCCATTCCCATTCGAGCCCCCATAGGGCTCAATGGGAATGGGGAGGGAGCTAACAGCGGGCCTGTTAATAACGGGCCCATTGTAAGCTCCCTGGTCCCCTCGCAGGACCCGCTATGGACGTCTGGTAAAACCAGACGTCCATAGCGGGTCCTGCAAGGAAACCTCGTACTAGGGCGGAATGGGTTTAACGGCGCCGACACCTTTACCAGCGCCGTTAAACCCATATCGCCCGCCTCATAATGAGGCCCAATGTCAGCATAGATACCTTTGGCCACACCTGTACAGGTGAGTGGAATAACACCACCAACACAGAGCCATACTTCAATGAAGAATCATACAAACAAGAACAAACAAACCAAATTGTCTTACATCGGAGTGGACACAAGTATGAAAAGATTCACAATACCATAATAGACGAGGAAACACTGCTTTCAGAAATATCCCCATCAAACTTAGATGTCACTCTCCACTCCATCCAAGCAACACGCCTCGCCTACAAATGGCCTTGCACATCAATGTGTAACGTTTGTCAGAGCTTAATCAAATCTTTGCAGCAATTCCTTAATCAGTATGTCAAAGGCAACGACAAAAGAAAAAGAAAAATACTACAAACTATGGACTCCTGTCCAGTGTGCAACTACACTGGAATACGAGGACATTCCTTAGCTTGTATTTCTGGACCTGCTTGCAAAAGCACATTCCACCGTATCAAAATGTTAGCAACCCGCCATTCAACAGTCAGAAATCTAGTTTACAAACTGTACTATGCAAAATGTCCAGCTTTAGCACTCCAACATTTAAATGCTATTCTCCTACACGGTAGCCAAACAAGTGCTCGATGAAATAGGGCACATCCAAAGGAAATATTGTGGAACTGAAGAGACCTTAAAAACTCCAGCATTTTCAGACAACAGTACTGACAACAGTGCAGCTATCAACTTTTTATATCACACATACAGAAAAGAAATACAAAAGTTCAAAAGCACATCTGCTGAAATGCCAAACCAAGTATGTGTGTGTTGTAGTAGACCTTTCTATAGAAAGAGCACCAACACTATAGACATAATGCAGAAAAGAGAAGGCAATGAGGAATCCCAATGGTTTCACCTCCATACTGTGCACATACTGCACTACAAAACTTGACAATAACCAAAGGCCTTCACAGGCAATTTTAATAATTTGCAACCATTTGCACTGCCAAAACCACTGCAGCAGCTCCATTTGTATGAGGCCATTATAATCCAATCAGTGCACCCTTTTCAAGCAATAATACGACTTCAACCGAAAACTGCAAAATTGCCTCCCACGGAATTACTGAGAGGCATTTGTGGTAAAGTAGTTGTATTTCCCATTAGATCTCAAAGAAAATGTAGACACTCTACGAGTGCAAAGGCCAATACAAGAATCTTTGATTATCCTGGTAAATGGTGTACCTACAAAAGAATTTGGCAGCAACTAGTGGACTTAACCAAAGTTAGCGAAGCATTGCAATACCTTAAAGAAAACAATGAATACTACAAGGAAATAAACATTCAAGAAAACCTGAGAGAAACAAACGAAATAATTCAGGACTCCTCAACAAGTGGCCAATTTGAATATCTAGATCCTAGTGCAGCCTCCAGTATTTTAGACCACTATACAATTCACCCACTGCACTCCAAAGACACCATAGACGATGCTCTAGAAACATATCAAATGCGGCAAGCCAAAGGAGCGCCAATCAGTATACGGGAAAAAAGTGTGGAAGCACAAGCCTTTCCTCTACTCTTCCCCACTGGAAAAGGTGGAAGATATGATGAAATATGCACACAAATAACAGCATTCGAATACCGCTGTATACGAATGTATTCTGAAGACCCTAGATTTAGACTGAACGTGGTGTACATCTTCCACCTGCTCTTTGAAAGTGAACTAGCAACGCTATGTTATGGAGTTGCCCACACATTAAAAACCAGTTCCCATTTTCAAAACATGTCAGCTACACAACTACTTCAAAAGGTGCAAGAGAAGGCCAAAGTTTTACATTCAAGCATTACAAATCTCTTGGCAAACATGCGTGGTACGAAAGAGTACTGGTTCGGGCGGCACCAGATGTACTGTGTATGCTACGCAACCTTGGGACACCCACATGGTTTGTCACTTTAAGTTGTGCAGAATATACATGGGAAAACTTTCAGTTTCCTACGAATAGCAAACAAACACAAAACAGGTGTAGACATGAAAACACCAGGAGAGCTTTGCTCTCTCAATCCAGTAAATGTTACACGCTACTTTCATCATCGCTTCCTTGCCACGCGGCACTTCATTTGCAATAAAGCACTTCCTCCCCACTGAGATGTGGAACACTTCTTTTGGAGAAAAGAATATCAAGCCAGAGGAGCACCACACATCCACATGCATTTGTGGATTAAAAATGCTCCTAAATTTAGTGAGAAGAGTGATGAAACTGTTTTGCAGTTCATTCACAAATATGTCACTTGTGAACTCCCTTCGAAAAGTACACATACAAGCACACATTTTGCAATTCCAAAGACACAAGTGTGGCAAGTATTGTCGATGCAAATATAAGAACAGAGGCAAATACTACACCAAATGCTCCTTTGGTTTCCCCAGACCAGTTTCAACAAGCCGGTCTACGCGGGTCCACGGCGGCCATCGGCGTGTCGGTGGAAAACTCTGCTCCGCTCTCACCAGCACTGATACAAGTCTTCAGGTATGGGTTTCTCTAAAATTTGCCAATTGCTGGCCCAGACCCAAGTCCACAAAACCAACAAATAGTTAAAGCCTACCTTAACACCAGAAATGCTGCTACTAGCACTACCACACCAGGAAATACTTCAATACCTATTGAAGACCTAACCCCTACACAACCAACGGCCTACGCAAACAATACTGATTTGAGGCACATACACATGGAAAACCTAAATACAAAAAGAAATAACACAGTAGCCAGAGCCACTGATTTGCCTCAACTAAAAATAGGACTACTCAATACAAGATCACTAAACAAACATGCCCAGGAAATACATGATTACATAACTTGACATTCTATGCTTCACCGAGACATGGCTGCACGAACCAATGGGTCCCACCATTGATATCGCCATACCAACAGACTATACCACCTTTTTAAAAAATAGAGAAACAGGAAAAGGAGGTGGAGTGCCGATAATCGCCAGACAAAACCTAAATCTTTTCCCATCAACAATACAGTGTACTGGTTGTGAAACCTTGCTTCTCAAATTGACTCACACCCATAACAGCTGCTTGAACATTATCGTCATTTACAGACTATCCTTGTTGGTCTTGGACTTTAATGATGAACTCACGTTACTCCTGAACAATCTTAAATCACCTAACACTGGAACAGTACCCCTTGTGATGTTAATAAATGGCGAGGCAACACTAAAGTTCCAGGAGCCATCAATCTAGAAGAGGGCCTACAGAACTGCTCCTATTCATTAATAAATAATGAGCCTACCTCTATCACAGGAAATCAACTTGACTGGATAATTAGCCACATTGTTGAGATAACAGCCCCAACATCTTATCCATGTATTTGGTCAGACCATTATAAAATTGGAGCCATACTTACACCCAAACAAAAAATCGATAAACCTAATAATACCCCAAATAAAGTGCAAGGGAGGAACCTAAAGAAAATTACCACCACCTTACTTGCTCAAGGAATAACTCATATCATGAACACTACAACAGATAGTGACACATGTGAAAAGATCATACAAACATACAATAACCACTTTCAGGAACTACTAGATTCTCATGCTCCTGTAAAAGACAAACAAGTTAGGCCAAATATAAACTACCAAAAATGGTTCAATGAGGAATCCATTGCGCTTAAACAAGAAAAAAGAATACTTGAAAGAAAATGGATAAAAGATCCTACCGAGGCAAAAAACAAATTAGAAGAACGCAGACATTAAAAACAAGAATAAAAGGACCAAACTTTAAAAAAAAACACTATAATGAGCAAATTGACGCTGCTACAAATTCCACAGGCAAACTCTTTCAAATATGGAAAGCCATAGAGAAACCCAAAGCCCTCTCCCCACCATTCCATCCCACTGACACAGACTGCGAAAAAGTACAAATGGCTTTTCAAAATAAAGTTCTCAAAGCTAGAGAAACCATAACAAAGTGCAAGACAACTAGCCTCCCCCAACCTACCTACATAAAAGAAGAAACTCAAATAACTCATAGCCCTAAATTCTAGTTCACACCAATTACCATGGACAATATGAGAAAAGCTCTTTCCAAAACAAACTGCACATCTTGTACAGAAAATGTATTACCACCAAAACCGATACTTGATAACCCAGACACATTCATCCAATTCCTTAGAAGAATGGTAAACGCTTCCTTTAGATACCACACTGTACCTGCTACCATAAAAACAGTTATGGTTACACCTCTGCCCAGAAAAACATAACTAAACCATCACCAATTGTAATTTTCTACTGAAGATACTAGATAAGATTGCTACAGAACAGCTACAAGAGTATGTGGATAGCAACAATCTACTTCACCCACAACAGTCAGGATTTAGAAAAGCCCATAGCACTGAATATGCACTGCTCGACCTGCAGACAGAAATGCTGGGACTCCTGGACCAGGGCAAAGCAGGCTTACTGATTCTCTTGGACCTCTCGGCAGTGTTCGACTTGTTAGATCACCGGAAGCTCTGAGAGGCCCCAGATCTGGTCAGAAATAGCTCCCAGGGGGTCATAGACTGGGTGTTTTCTTTCCTTCAAGATATACACTTTAAGATAATCTGGGGTAATCACGCATCATCATCTAAACCAGTGGACTGCAGCGTCCCACAAGGAGCTAGTTTCTCCCCACTGTTGTTTAATCTATACTTGCAGTGCCTATGCACATTGTTAACCCATCTCGGCATATTTATTACTAACTTTGCCGATGATACACAACTGGTATTTGAACTCAGTGGAGACTACAACCAGGACAGCAAAAAATAACATCTATTTACAACACCATTGAAGCCTGGATGAAGGCTAACTGGATGTGCCTTAATGGCACCAAAACGGAGCTTATGATTTTCGGCTCATCCCACTCCTGAAAAAAACTTAGCCCAGCTTACTCCACATTTAACATCAAAGAGACACCAATCCTGGTGTCAGAAAAAGTTAAAAGGCTAGGAATCTACATGCTGGCATCCCTGGGAGCTCAAGCGCAAGTAGCGTACCTACAAAGAAACTGTCATTATTAGCAGAAACTCCTGAGGAAAATCAAACCCCTACTAAACAAACAAAACAGTACAACAATTGCTAGGGCCACTATACTCTCACGGCTAGATTATGGTAATGCTCTGCTGCTGGGTGCCAGTAATAAATGCCTTAAACAGTGCTAGGTGATTCAGAACAATGCTATAAGAACTATAACCAGCAAAACAAAGAGAGAACATATCATAGGAGAGAGGAGACACCTACACTGGCTAGCCACAGATGAACGCATCACATTCAAATCTTTGGCTCATCGCTGCCTATATGGAAATGCCCCAATATACCTCAAGAAACAACTCAAGAGATACGAACCAAGTCGAAATCTCAGATCTACAAATAAAGGCCTAATACAGGCCATGCCAACTAAAAGGACAAACAGTTTAGGTAGGGCCTTCTCAGCCAAAGCAATAGCTAAATGGAATAAACTACCTGAGACCTTAAGAACTGAAACACACCTAGTATGCTTCAAGAAAAAACTGAAACCCCTGCTATTCAAATAAAGCACTACTAAATCCAACATCTTAACCACAAACACATAATTGTCGTCCCGTCACTATGTCCTTGTCTACATGGAACGTGCTCTGATGCCTGCGGGCTACAAATACATAAATAAAAAATAAATAAATAACAACAGGCCAAGTAAATAGCCTCATGTCTTCAGTTCGACACAGTGTGAAAGGAAAATCTCCTAAGAACACATACTGCATAAAAAGGAGCGAAGCATCAAGGTACATCAATGATTACAATGCAATTATTGGCCCTCCTATGGAATGCCAATATTGATGTACATTGCAGACAATTCCACTGCAGTTGCATGATATGTCACCACCTACTTAACGAAAGCAGAGAAAACAGAGCTCAAAGACCTTTGAGATGACATATCCTCTGACAAAACACTGGCACAGAAATTGTACAGCTTTGGAATTAAAATGCTGTCCCATAGAGAATGTGGCAGCTACGAAGCCACTGACCGTTTAACCGGCACCGCCTTATATGGGAAATCTGACAACATAGTGTGGCTAAGCCTTGGCCCTGCTGCATCCAGAAAAAGAGTACTTACATCGTACGAAGACATACAAACAATAGCCAAAAGCGATCCCGACAGCCAGGAAATTTTGAAGAACAACTTATTGGACACATACTACCCGAACAGGAGTATTACTTTAGAAGCCTTGTGCCTGTACCAGATAGCCCAAAACTTTGCATACAAAAACAACATTAAACCAAATGAGGAAAAAGGTAGATACAGAGTGGAAAGTTGTGATGGCTGCCTGGTGAAACAAAACACAGCCTAATTAATCATATGAAGTTGTCATTAAAAACTCCTCAAAACAAAGATCTGTACTTCATGGCTCTACTGCAACTTTTCAAACCATGGAGAAAAGAAGAAGATTTATTAGCCAACTTCACCTCCTATGAAGATGCTTTCAATGCCAGTGAAAGTACAATTACAGATGAAAACTTTACACGGTACAAAACCATATTGGACAATGAACGCCAACAAGAAGTACAACCTCAAGCACAACTAAATTAACAGAATTAACCACCACTATGCTTCATTATGAGCACTGTGCATAAGAGTTGGCAGTACTTAAATCCAAACTAAACAATGAACAGCGTACCATTTTTGTCAAAGTAAGTGAAACCTTTGAACATGGTATACAGCACGGAAGTAAAACTTGCACCTGTCACAACTACAAACCTGTACTGCTATATGTAAGTGGGAACGCTGGGTCAGGTAAAATATTCTTAATATAAATTACCAGTAAATACCTCCAACAATTAACAAACAACAACATTTCTGCTGTTGTAACCGCCTCTACAGGTTTGGCTGCCTACAACATAGGTGGAGTCATTCTACACCGACTGCTACTTCTTCGAGTAGAACACAAAAATAAATAGGAGAGCTATAAACTTTCCCCAGAATCTGCTATGGAGCTACGAAGAGTTCTGAAACAAATGAAAATGCTCCTAATAGGTAAGGTGAGCATGGTCTCCAACCTAATGTTGGCTTTGATTCACCTCAGATTGCAAGAGGTCCTCAAAACAGACTACGTAGAACTCTTTGAAGGAAAATGTGTGATTGTTTTCGGAGATCTCCTTCAATTAACACCAGTCAAAGGTGAACCTATCTTCAAAACCTTACGACACAAAGAGTGCCGTAAAAGTCTTGGAAGCATCGGGAATGTAAATCTCTGGCAACATTTTCAATACAGAGAACTAACTCAAAACATGCGTCAGTCTGCAGACCTCACCTAAGCCAACATTTAAAAAAACATACGGATTGGTGTACTATCAAAGGAGGCACAGTCTACCCTCAATACTAGACGCATCCATGAGCTGTACAGGCGTAACACATTTGCTACTGATGTCATGGAACAATTAGCTCAGAAAAATATCAGCTGTTTGTCCTTAATGCCAACTCTAGCAAGCTGTGCACAATTTAATGCAACAATGCTGCAAAAACAAAAACAACCACTAGTGAAAATTCATGCCACAGACAAACTGGAAGTACACGGTATGACAATACCTACCTGTCGACAAGGCATAGCAAGGCTACAAACCTTAGAGAACTCTATCTCCAACACAGTTGGTTTGGAGAAAATTTTAACATTATGTATCAACTCTAGAGTTATGTGAAATCGTAACATTGACGTAGAGCAAGGTTTAGTTAATGGAGCACTTGGTACAGTTGCTGGCATCGGGACAACACATTCAGTTTGTAAACATCAAGTTTGACAAACTTTCTGAAGTCAAAAATATAGGACGCACAGCAGCGTGATTCCTTCTTTTCAAACACATGTATGTATGCAGAGAACAGTTTTCTATGTCGCTAGCTTATGCAGTAACTATTCATAAATTGCAAGGTCTAACCTTAGATCAAGCATTGATTGATATTGGCAGCACAGTCTTTAAAGAAGGCATGAGTTACGTAGCACTGTCACAGCTATGTACACTGGAAGGACTGTATCTAGTGAATTTTGATGCAACTGCAGTCAGTGCAGATATTCCATGCATCATAGAGTACAATACACTACGTGCACTGTACACACCCCATCTGAAAATGTGCCCTATTCCTCAGAAACCGAAAGGTTTGAAAAGAAGGCTCATTAAATCAGAAGTTGTAAATGATAACAGTACCATCAAAGAAATTGAAAGCAACTCATACTACATCAACTACCAAAAGCACATACAAAAGGAGTCAAAAAGGCAAACCATACCCAACTCCACCCACAAAAAAATACCTTTGCAAAGAAACCACATACCCTTCTATCAAAGTGCTCAGACACAGAAGTACCTGGCCCATTCAAATTTTCCAATAGAACAGGTGTTAATTGCTATGCAAACATAACAATGCATGTTCTATTCCAAATGCCAGCAATTGTGGAAAACATTTATTTAAATGGGGCAGACCAGTTGTGTTTGCAAATGCTGGTCCTTCACAGAAATGCAGTAAGTAACCCTGACACCATTTACAGTGTCTCAGAAATAAGGAAAGAATTGGACTACAGTGCTGGAATGGTGAAATTCACTTTAAACTGACAAGGAGATCCACAGGAATTGCTAATGTACTTAATACAAATACTGGAAATGAAAAACATACCCATAAATGAAATCTTTCACATTTCCTACATGTGGAAACATACATGCACTCTGTGAAACCATGTCATTTAGGAATAAGTCCCTAACGAATGCTTCATGTGTGTATCAATACCTAACTGTGACTCCATTCCATTTCAACAACTGGTGCAAAATGCAAACCATAGCATGTTGTGTACATCGTGCAATTCTGATAATCGTTCGACGCTACATATACACTCACATAGTATGAACCCAGTCATAGTCTGAGATAAAAAAAACAAGGGCCTACTGACATTGGCCCTCCTAGCAAAGCTATGGGTCTAGGGAGAAAGTTTTCCACCAAAGCTATCAAAAAATTGAATGAGCTATCCAGCCACCTCAGACTTGAATCCAATTTTTGGAAATTAAGGAAACAACTTAAAACTGCTTTGTTTAAATGAAACTCTGCAAACTCTTGATTCCCCTCCCCTTCCTCTCTACTCGTTGTCCCGTCTCAGTTGGTCCTTGTGTACTTGTTTGTGCCCTGATGCATGCGGACCTTGGCGCCATATAAATATACAAATAAAAAAATAGTCAATATGTAATATTAATGCTCCTCAGATTCAATGCCAATGGAACCAAAAACAACTGCAAACTTACTGCCTTCACACATGAACAGGTATCACTTGGCAAGAAAAACTACACAACAGTAGCCATAATCTACCACACAGGCAACTCAACCAATGGAGGCCACTATACTGAATATATTAGAAATCAATGGTGATGGTGGGATAGCAATAATACGTCCATCAGTCCAAAGCAGACAAAAGTGGACAAAACATTTTTTTCCTTCCACACTGTCGACCCAAAGCAACTTAGCACGCTGCAAGCATTGACGAAATGCACTAAAGTGTGTGTTGGACATTTCTATCCCCAATGAACCCAATGAATACACTCACACAAACAATACGTGTACACAAATCACAGTAGCAGTATTTTCCACAGGATACGTGGAAAGGAAAGTGCTAAAAATGAGGGTTCAAAACTATCCTCAGTAACCTCTGAAACCACCACGTATGCAAATCAGTCACCAGCTCTCCAAGAATAGTCATACAACTCCAAGACATATGTACCTATCCGTAACTCCATAATGGTACACTACCACTTCAAAATGTACACAGATGTCCAAGTAGCAAAAGGAATGCACAACCGTCTAAACATACCCTTTACGAATGGGACACTGTAAACAGTTAGAATATGCCACCTGGTAACTAACTGCAAACAGAATACGACAATGTTATTTGCAGAATTCAAACAACCCGACTCAACCTTAAACAACTACTGTGCTACAAACATATTGTAAAACACTTCCAAAGTATGAGCAGTTACAGTACGCCAACAGGTGCGTAACTACCGTCAAAATTATGCACTAGCACAGTACAATGCCACAATACTTGCAAACCACCAACAGCCACCAAACGCATAAAGAAACAGTGGTACAAATAGGAAGCAGGTAACATTTACAAAATACCACCTGCTATACAACGCCACCCATCCTACCAACATGTATAGGAAACTAATTGTAAACCCTTACATTTCCTCCTACTTCAAGAGTACACTTTAAAAAGTGCTTAACCACTCCAAACATGACATTCATTGTGCACCAAAGTAGCAAAGAGATTAGATTTGGAAGTTTTTTTTTTAATCCAGCATGGAATTTTTTCCCCACAGACCCAATGATTATGCAAAGGAGCACAGGAACTGCGCTCATTGCACAGTACACTGGTTCAAAGAATAGTACTTAGGAGTGCTAGTTACGAGGGTCCACAAAGTAAAACATCTATGCTATGTAGTGGACTGCAAACTAACGAAATACCTGCTCTAACATGTTCTCTTCTCTTTTCCCACAGATAATGCAGCAACCAGGACCACAACATTTCACACTCGATACACAAAACTCAGTACAGGCCTTCCTCAATCTAAACAGTAAGTCTGCAGCGATTGCTATTATTTTTCTCTACAGTGCAATGTGTGAACTTATTTCTACTATACACATACCAATTTGCAATGCTCACCTATATTACACTACACAGCTTGCGCCTACGCCCTACATGCTTCACTACACCCTGTACAGTGTAGGGCCTCCAGCCATGCACTCAGCATTCTACACCCTGCCCACAATTGCTGCTGCACTGTACAACTATGCATACAAACATCTATCCATGTACCACTAACCCCACACATAACACCCCCAACCACCCCTTAGCCACTGCAGTTGACATTGGATGCCATTTCTTCCACACAATACATAACCTGTTTGTTACGTACACTGGTCACCTAAGTCTATAATAAGTGGACACACTGAATGCAAAACACTATAGTAACCTACCCGACAATCTGCACAATCACAACATACAACTTGATAAATGCATCCATAGATCTTACGTAACTGTCGTAACTGCTGCAACATTTGTCTCCTTGCTTTGCACTTGCACTGTGTAGCCCCCATTAGGTCATTTTCATTGTCATGTACACCATTTCAAAAAAAGGTATCCAACACATATTTCAGTGCAGCGCATGGGTCATAGCTCGGCAGCCATATTGCAACCACTGCGTTCCTGCTTAAGTTTTCAAACTTATGTTTCCCTTTCTTATTGTGTAAAGGAAACACCATTCGAACACCATATCCCCCTTACACTGTTTGACGGCCATACACATGAACTCCTTTTTATTTGCTGAACGGCAGCCCCAAATAGGTTCATGCTGCATGACACCAAACTGCGTATGATGGGCCACCCACCCACATATTCTGAGGCAGCCAACACACAGTCTGCCATCGTCCATCAATGCCTCTTTAAATACTGCACATATAACTGGTCTTTAGGCACTGTAAAAGCACATTTAATGTATGTTGCCATCTGTGCATTCACAGCACCATTCACAGCACCATGTGTACGGCACCATCATCTCTACTTGTACATCGTGCTACCTTCACCGTAATGACACTGCCAACATTTGTAAATGCATGCTACAATCGAAACACGTTGCTGGCTGATTCCTTTTTTTTCCTAGCATCATCTCCGGAAAGCGAAACCTAACATACCTCTCCTTGAACAGGACACATGCTCATTGTAAAACAGCCTTGAGGGGAAAGCATGTTTAGCTCCAAGGTCAGATATTTTTATGGAACTATAGTAAAAAAGGATGCATAATGTACACTGCAGTTCCTCTGCCCATGTGCCCCAAAGGTAGTCTGTAACAATCCCATATGCCATACACTGCCATTTCTCGCCCACCTAATACAAGCATCGAATTTGCCAAAGTTATGTAAGTACAACTTTACATCACATGTGTATTACGAATAAAAAGTATTAAGCTGCTCTTCCGTATGGATATTTATAAATATATTCTACCACACACTTTCTTTCTGTACATTGTACAGAGCTTTGTGACGGCAGTAAGGACGTGCTGTTATAGTGCCAGGTGTCCACCATTCCCCGTAAATTGCAACTGTGATTTTACTTTCTTTTGCTACCATTCTTCCTCACCCCCTGCAAATGGAGACATAAAGGACAAGACGAAAAGGGAACGCAAGCTGTGCACTAAAACAACACACCTTCTGCTCACTCGTTCAGTGCTAAATTCCCTATTTTGCCCTTTCTATGCCCCTTGACACAATTACTAGGTCTACGCACCCTCAGTGTACTGAACGTTATAACGGCCACAGCTGCACGCAGCGGTCAACCGGCACACAAACATTGACAGCTCACATTTCATTTACGCACTTTTTAGCAAAGCAGCTCCTCCATTCTCCCGCATTCCGAGGTGACCCCCATGAGAGTTCTTGTTTTCTGACTTTCTTTGCAGACAGACAGACACATTGTGCCCGTGGGTCGAACAACACTCGCTATCACTGTCATGTTTTGTAAAAAGGAAGCACAGCAAAAGACTGTCTGGTGGCAACGTTTCCACGACAGTCCAGATGGTCAATCAATTTTTAATGTTGGACCACGGATGTAATGACCTCAAATGATCTGTGCTGCTCCATATCCGGAATCAAAATGTCTCTGTAACAACCAAAAGGCCATTACTTAAAGAACAATGGCTTATTTTTTTATGCCAGACAGCCAAAACTGGGCTGAATGAAGCCGTTGACTGGAGCAGTATTGGCTAAAAGGCCATGCGAGACAGAGGGTTGCCATATATAAAAACATAAAAGGTTGATGCTGGCCCCGTCTGTTTCACTCGCTGTTTATGTTCCTGTTGTAACGTGGGTAATTCACAGTGCCTTTGCACTAGTATGAACACACGCGTTGGTGTGAGCAAATTAGATGAAAACTGTTTGTTTTCATCCAGTGTTCACTATAGGCAGTGCCTCGAGCCGCGTGAGATGCGCAGAGGCGATTTTTCAATTATGCGGCTGGGTAGAGATAACTAGCTCGACACTTTGTGTAAAATGTCGAACAGCAAGAGCATGTGTTGCACATTGTTTTCGTTCTAAAAAGATGAAAAGACAAAAAGAAAACAAGTTCACTGTCTTTGTAATTAAGACGCCTGGTAACAGCTGTGATTCTCCGGCAAGGTAAATCAGGTGTAAGCCACGTCATCAATCGATCGACAGAAGCGGAGCAGGCGAACTCGGAGCCTTTTCCCAAGTAAGTGTTTGCGAGTTACAGGAGGCGAAGGGGATTGAAAGGCTCTTGACCGCTTAGAATGCTGGGAGGACGTGAAGTGTTTGCACCGTCCTCCTCCCAAAGACTGTGGCGAGCACAGTTTAATTGTAACAAACGTGCGAAAGCCAGTATTCAAAGTTAGGCTGGGATCTCTTACTACTGTGCATTTTGCTTTAAAGCGGTCCCAGGCAAGCAGGTCGAACCGCGCCTTAGGGACGTCCGTCAGGAACACAGATGTCAACGGACAGCGCCATATAATTGAAGACTCGTTGCCAAGCAAGACGCCCACGGGAGGGTTTCGCAAGCCGTACATGTAAGTGTTCTTAAAGGCGTAGAGCTGTGGCAGTTTGTATTAGCAGCTGCCTCATATTAGAGATGATTATTTTGGGCATTTCACTCACGCTATAAACGTACCCAGAGTATGCTATGTGTCATGAGGAGGTCATGTTTAAATAGAATATAGGCAGTATGTTTACTACTGATCAGAATAATGTCTCTGGGAGTAGGTTGGTGATTCTAAACAGTCTCTAAGGGCTCTTTTAGATTCAGGTGACCCCGTTTGTTGTTGGAGGTGAGGGCACCTCAGAAGGTGGAGTTAAGGTCAAGGGGACAACACCTAAGATTTAGTGGCGAGTTAGGAAAAGGTTTCCTGCAGTTATAAGGGAAGCACCAAGGTGTACCACTACTGTTAAATCTACCCGTTTTTTGCAGAGTTGTGGCTGTGTTGTTTCCAGCTATACGTGATGGTTACGAGCACAGAAGGCTGCCTTACCAAGAAGGCGCGCCTACCACGCCGTGGATAATATTATTCATTATAGTTACCACGGTAAGCCTACCACAAGAGACTTGTAGCTCTTTAGTTGTGTAGTGAAAGTTTTTTGTAACAGCACTACTGATGGCTGTTTTTTATACTATTCCTTGTAGGACTATGGAAATACACTCTCACCACGTCGAATGCTAGTAAAAGAAATTGTACATGTTGGATGTGTTTTCTCCCCTGAAGAAGTTCTTAAAGCATTATAATTGTATATTGTAGAACGAAACATGTTGGGTATTACTGTTGCCAGTGTTTAAGGCAACTTTGTTTAGTAGGTTATTAGATTAACAAAGGACCTTGAGCTATAAGGATTCGACTAACTAGAACACTTAGGGTTTTTGAGAGTGTACCTCAGACTACGGAGTGCACTCTGTATGGTTATATTCGACTAGTATATTTATTCCAGTGAATGGTGATTGGAGTATGGGTATGGTAGTGAATGAATGATGAGTGGTGTGTAAGAGAGCACTTTTAGCACTTTTAATGTTTTATGGAATTGTTAATTGCAGGCCAATAGTATCCTGCTTGTATGTTGTTTTATTGAAAGCGATTTAATACATTTTTAACATTTCTGGTCTTAATAAAGAAAAAATATTTTGGAATACATAAGTGAATGGTGTCACTATGCAGTTATTATTGGTTTATGACTCTGTGGGTTTTATCCCAGAGGTGTTGTTCGTTTGTCCTCTAAGGTTTAGTATTGGGGCCACGAGTTTCCCATGTCAAGGAGCCTCCGCAGGTTTTTCAGGGGGGATGAAATTCACGGCTGGTAAACAGTTCCCCTCAATCTTTTGATTGTAAAAGTGTGGGCAACGTTTCCAAGACATTTTACTTGTGTGGAACCGTACAAACACAGTATCACCTACAAAACAGAGAGCAAGACGGTGTGGTAACATATGACGCTACTCACTAACACACAGTACATAGTCAATGAGGCAGCCAGCTATCACGACATCCTTCCCGCAAAGTCTTGTCCTGTAGGCTGCCACTAATACTTACATCTACTCTTATTCCTCTTTCTTCTCAGATATCTTGCATCTTACTGCGCGTACCACACCTTCCACATTCCAATAGACGGGCGGTGGACCAAGCACTGGAAGATTACCATAAGCAATTTCTTTTCCGCCATTATTATCTGGGCTGACCGATATGGGCTGGTATGTCCATTTGCGGTTCCAACAATACGAACCAACCTGCAAACCTTTATGCTGTAATGCATCCCAGAGGCACCAGCTGCTACATTGTCTACCTTTCAAAGAAAACGTGTTGTTCCACATGGCCCACCAAGCACCACTAAGTACTCCTTTTCCCACTTTGCTAGACAATAACAGAAGTACAGAAGTGCACAGACGCAATTGGTCACTTAATTTTGTTTGCAAAATAAAAGAGAGGTGAATGCAGCCAGCTTACACATTGTCGTTAACATTCTGTAGCAAAATAAAGCATTTCCAACAATTCACTGTGGTGTTACTAAACTATGGGAATGTTCTGGATCTGTATGCTCTGTGTGCACATGTCTGCTTTTGCTTTTTATTTATGTTGTTCCTTTCCAGAGCTAGGTGCTCACATGACAATACCTGGAGTGCACGCCGTGAGGAACGACAGTCCACAGGTAAAGTCAGTGATACCAGTGACTGCTGCAACGGCGTATGCCGTACACACGTATAGATAATGGAAGCGATGCACACATTACAACTTCACACAATAGAAGCGCCAACTGCGTTCGTTGGCCATCTCAACAAGTACGCAAAACAGAATTAACAGTCAGATGGCCTGCGGTCCTATATTTGGCTGTACTTAATGGCGTTGATAATGTTGTCGGCTGCAAATGTATGTGGGTTGGTCTGGACATTATCCATACTTTACATGTGTAATGCTTATTAACTTGTGTCATGTCGCAAAATCTTCCTTCACTCTCAAAGCAAAGGGTATTTATTATGAGAGGCACATCATACGAAACATAAATGGTGATATCTCAGTCCCTGAATGGCAACAAGGCCAATGATGCACATCATGTGCAAGTGCAGGCACTTCACGCTACCTCTACTGGTGTACCAACTGCAAAATGTCCTCCACAACCATTCTGTAATAGTGAGCACCCACAGGAGACATACATATTTCCAAGAGTGTACGCTGGAGTTACATATCAGTATAAGAACAGACCCAAATAAGGCAACATTCTGAAACCTACTTCCAACCACTGGTCAGCCTGTTAGGTCCAAGGGCCGCAGCCATGCACACAAGCCACTAGGTTATTTCTGGCACAACACAACATAGCACACCCACTGAAAATATCCTCATATTGTCTGCAATGCACTCCCCATCCACATATGTAGGGTAGGTGGTTTTATTCACTGTCCGGCAGGAAGTGAACATTCAAAAGGTACTATATTTGTAGACCTTACCCTTCTCATATATACTCTCACTCTTTTCTTAAGGGTTAAGTCACATCATGTGCTACACGTACATAGGGTAAGAAGCAGGCCTGAAACACAGCAATAATTTCTGTGCATGAAGGTAATCAGTTAAGAACACTTTCTGGTAACACAGCTGCTTTTTTGCTTACTTTACTTTCCCGATATGTGGGCATATTTGTGTGCATTGTGTTCTCTTTATGGTTTGTGTGTAGTAGTACAAATATGTAGTAAGTGAGGGGGTATTAGGTACTATTTACATGTTTCACAGTACACGAAACTCTGAAAATAAAGCATTCAGCATTGTACTATGTAACATGGCAAAAATGTGAATATTGTACAATGCCTCCGTTTCTGCATGAGGTGGTTGCTATACTGGAAAGAAGTCTGTAGTGCAATGGTGTTTATAGCAATGGATTGTATATTGAATTATGGATCCCGTGATAGTTCTCCCAATGATCTCTGATAGTTTTGTGGCAACATTATTTTAAAAATCCCTTGTGGAGGCTTGTTATTCAAACTAAAGGCACATGTGATGGCATCAGTGATGTCATCAATGCCATTTGTGATGTCATCGTTGAGGTCATGGGTGTTAGTCCTTGCAGTGCACAGTGGTTGTGCACGTTATGGTTGCGTACCTTATCATAACTGGTGAATTTCTGGGGGTTTTCGGTTTTACCTGTAACAATAACGTCCCTGTAGCAATGTTTTCCAATTGAATTTCATAGGCTTTTTAGTAGTGCAACTTAACCATAACGTCCCTTTAAAAAAAAATGTGTTGGTTAATTTGATAGTTTTTTAGTAGGGCAGTGGATCCAGAAAGTTCCTTCAGTATAGATTTTTCAGTGAAGGTGATAGGTTTTTAGTAGCTCAACTTAATCGTAACGTTGTAAGGATGTAACGCTCACCTGATTCTCGCAGAGGCGCCGGTCTTGACTGGGCGACTACCGTATCTTCAAAGGTGATGTGCAGCACCCGATTGGCTCTTTGGGCTGGACCTCTGTGCCCTGTATGCCTGACGTGCAGAGTAAGATGTCTTAGGTAAGTGAATGCCGAGCTCTCCATCTGCCTCGGGGCAGGGTGCTGTAGCCAGTTTCTTCACTGGATAGGTAGCGCAGGCCTCTTGACTTCAGAGGACTGCTGTCTGTCGTTTACTGCACGAACGGTAAGTTTCGAGTAACTCAAATGTCTTTAAAGTCTTTAATAATGATGTCTCTTGTTTTGCAGGGTTCCGGCGATGGCGGATGACGGGCTGAAGTGAGTTGAAGATGGAGCCCGTGTGATGAATAGAAGCGCCTGGAAGCACGTAAGTAAGCGCTTGTTGCCAGCTTCACAAAGCGCTCTGTCTTTTTATTTTGCAGGTACAAGTTCGGAGCGGCTGCAGGGTGCCGGGATACCCAATGGGTTAGATGTGGAAAGGAGTAATGGCACGTGAGTATTAAAGTTCCCCAATGTCTTTAAACGCACCTTGTTTTGTCTTTCAGATGCGAGATGCAGCGCCGACGGCCTCCGGAGCGTGCAAAGAGTTGGTAAGCTTTTGTCTTTCAGATGCCGGAATGCAGTGTGAAGACCTCCGGAGCGCACGAAGAGTAGGTAAGCCTTTGCCTTTCAGATGCCGGAATGCTAACCTGTTCTTTCTTGTCTTTATAGGTGTTGCTGAAGACTGGATTCAGGATGGTAAGCCTTTTTCCTTAGGCCCAGGACCGGATGCAGAAGACACGATAAGCGTTCTGCTGCAGAGGGTGCAGAATAACGCCAAGCAAGATTCATCCACCGGGTGTGGTTTAAATAGCCTCCTGTAGTGCTTAGGTGTCTCCTTCCACAGCCACGCCTAAGAAAGAAAAGAGTTCCTGGTAAAAAAAGAGTTCCTGCCTTCCAGAAGAGTTCCAGTGTTCTGAATCTAGGGAGTGGCTCCAGCCCCACCCAACAGGAAAAGTAGTTCCAAACAGAAGAGGATCAGAGGCTCAACTGGCAGGCAAGTAAGCAGCATGGTCTGCTGCAGGTAAGTCCACCCAAGCATTATGAGCCCGGCGCTTCCAGCGCTGGGACTGGGCATATTTATGAGCCTGGTGCCACTGGCGCCAGGACTGGGTCCAAAAGGTCCCAATTGGGACTGGTTGGCACTCGGAACCTGGGTTATGGATCTGCTTCCAAGGGAGTTGGGAAAATCCTGACCTTTTGGAAGCAGAGATCATGACAGTACCCCCCCTCAAGGCCCCTCCCAAACCGGGCTTCTCCGGGGGTTTTGGCTTGTCAGGAAATGTTCGGTGAAATCTTTTGATTAGGCGAGGAGCGTGGACATATTCAGCAGGTTCCCAGGATCTCTCTTGGGGGCCGTAGCCTTTCCAGTCAATTAGGTAGAATAGTTTAGATTTGGAGATCTTGGAGTCCAGAATGCTTTTGACTTCAAACTCGAGTTCTCCATCAACTAGGATAGGTTTTGGAGATTTGGTTAGTCGGGTTTGAGGTTGCACAGGTTTTAATAGAGAGACGTGGAAGACCGGATGTATCTTCATGTGCGGGGGCAAGTCCAACTTGACCGCTACTGGGTTTACTATGGTAGTGATGGAATAGGGACCAAGGTATCTTGGGTTGAATGTGCGTGGCCCTTTTAGAGATAGATATCTGGTGGATAACCAGACTTGATCCCCTACTTGATAGTGAGGGGCTTCCTTCCGATGTTGATCTGCTCCTTTCTTGTATTGTTCTTTAGCCCTTTGAAGGTGAGAAACAGCTTCCTTAAAGGCTTGGGTGATTGTAGAATGCAGGTAGTCTACTGCTGGTGTTTCAAGATCTTGGAGGGGATCCAACTCCGAGGTTCGAGGGTGACTGCCGTACAAAAGAAAAAACGGGGTTTTCCCAGTTCCCGAATGGACAGAGTTATTGTAGGCATACTCGGCTATCCAAAGGATATCTTTCCAAGTTTTTTCAGTTTGTTGCAGCATGCAGCGTAAATACTGTTCCAGAGTTTGATTGGTCCTCTCGGTTTGTCCGTCGGTCTGAGGGTGGTGACTGGTCGATAGTCTCACATCAATTTGAGCCGACTGACAGCAACTTCGCCAAAAATGAGAAATAAATTGACTACCTCGATCCGAAATTAGAACCGAAGGAAAACCGTGCAGTCGGACGATGTTTTCGAGAAATTCTCGGGCCAGAGTTGCTGCTGTTGGCAAGCCTTTGAGCGGAATGAAATGCGCCATCTTGGAGAATAAGTCCACGATTACTAGAATCGTATTGTATCCGGAGCATGGAGGTAGATCGGTGATGAAGTCCATAGAAAGCGTATGCCAAGGGCGAGGTGGGATGTCAATAGGGCGTAAGAGGCCTGCTGGTCTTTCCTTTTGACTCTTGTTTTGGGCGCATACTCCACAGGACATTATAAAGTCTCTGATATCTTTTTTCCAAGACGGCCACCAGAAGTAGCGCTTGATCTTTTCTGAGGTCTTGGCTATACCGGGATGACCTTCCATTAAAGAGTCGTGATAACAAGAGATTACTTTTTTCTGTAAATCTGTGCTGGGTAGGTATAATCGTTCTTGAAAATACAATAAGTTGTCCTTTACTGCAAAGTCCTTTCCCTGCAGATGCCAATTCTGTATGTCTGCTGGAGTTACAAGTTGCCTGGCTTTATCCTTAACTTCCTCTATGGATTCTGTAGTGATTACATGAATAGCAGCAAAGAAGTGGGCACCACTTTGTAATCTTTACTCGGATACTGATTTTTTAGAAAATTAGTTTCTTATGTGATTTCTTGTCCAAAAATTGTAAGAGGGAGCCAGCTGAGATAAATGAGGAGACACCCAAATCTAAACTCAACTAAAAAAGCAAAAGACCAAGTACACAACTAGGTCACTCAACTGCTCTCCAGAAAACCCAACCGGGTACATTGATAATGCAAATTCATCAAAAGTTTAATGTATTTCCGAAATTATATGTTCACATATAATAACCACGTTAGTCCATTGATTTTTCAAAAAAAGAGAGTTTTTATCAACAAATAGTTGCGTGAAGGCATAGTAATCTGCCTCGTGGTGTGAGGCGTTACCAATATTTCCTTAGCGAGGAAGGAAAAGCCACTTAACATCTCATGTCAGACAAAAACATTTGCCAATGCATTTCGGATTCATATATCCTTCTTCAGGGCAAGTCTGCAAATTGTACATGTGTCATATCATAATATTCCAAAATTAATGTATCGACAATAATTAAATGAATAAAGTAAATAACATACCAATAATTGTTGTGGTGGAAAAGGTCAAAATTGATAGATGCGGATAACAGGAAACAGAAGGAGAAGAAGAAAACAGCAGTGAGAGGGCTGATGCATATAAAATTGGCAAGAAATAAAAATTCGAATAGCATTTACCTGACTGAGTAGTAAAGTGCTTGCATGCGTGGTGGCTTGGTGTGCGAAAACATGTGGACGGCAGTGAACTGCCCGGGAAAATGTCAGCGCCGTAGCGCAGCCTTCGGAATAGGCTGAAATGTAATGAAAGTACCATAAGCTATGGAAGCAGACAGGTACGATCAGTATAGATAAATCTTTAAGAAGGCTTACCGTGTGACCAGCGAGCGATAGAACTGTTCCTCTCGCTAGCTCACTTGAAACTGCGATGCACGCATCGGCGCGTTGTCAGGACAACGCCTCTTGAATCTACCACGTGACCGCGTTCCCGAAGGACTCGCGGGTAGGGATAACAGACTGTGTGTGGATCTCCGGAAGGGAGTGCAAAGTCAAAAAATAATTTACATTCTACCAAAAGGTAATCACGGAATAATGGTGACTCAAAATTATCAATAATGAAAAACATGGAAATAGAAGAAATACTGCCAAAGTAAAGAGGAGTAAAGACAAGCAGTAGCCAAAGGTATGAAAGTGAGATGGCAATTAAAATGGTGTCCAACCCAGAGGCGGGCTGCTAAATATGTTAAGCACAGTATACATAATATTAGTAACACATGGTTGTGGAATTACATTCTGAAATTACAATCAACATACAAAATGCAGTGTCGAACAGTGGCGACACCAAAGGGAGTAACACTGATGGTGCAAGCCTCCCCACTGCTATGGTGGCGCAAAACAACGCCACCTTGGGTCCCAGACAATTGTCCAGGAGACGTAGCGGGGAGGACACAAATAGATCAGTCATATGGAAATTCACAGTATATAATAGCTAGAAACATGTCTATAAAGCAATTCACAGTATATAATAGCTAGAAACATGTCCATAGAATCAAAGAAAGGGTAAAATTATAAAAAACAGTGATAATTGATCTCCTCGTTCATTCCATGGGGAACCAAACTCCCAAGTTTGTCGATCCAAAATGTCTCTCTTCGGTTCAACCGCTGGTTCAAATCTTCGTGAGGATTATTCTTAGTCAGTACCTCCAAGATCACAAATCTGATTTGGGTCAAATTATGACCATTCTCCATCCAGTGGCGGGCTACAGCAGAGTTGGTGTTAGCAGTCCGGATGCATGAGCGATGCTCATTCCACCTCACTTTAGCCATTCTTGTGGATTGTCCCACATAGAATTTTCCACACGGGCATTTGATGCCGTAGATTATATTGGTGCTATCACAAGTACCATAGTTCTTGAGCGGAATCTTTTTCCCTGTTCTGGGATGGTTGATAGAGTCTCCTTTAATTACTGAATTACAATTGGTACAGTGGAGGCAAGGGTATGTCCCAGTGCGTTGGGTTGCAGATTCTTTCAAGGGGGGTCTAGTATATACCAGTTCATCCCTCAAGTTCCTGCTACGTTGATAGGCAAATACCGGTAATTCAGTGAATAAACTTTGTACTCGGACATCATTCTTCAAAATCCCCCAGTGCTTACTAATAGTTTTCTTAATCCTGTTACTCTGAGTTGAAAATTTAGAAACAAATACCGGTGTTTTTAATTCTTTCTTATTTCTGGGATTTTGGGTAGATAACAAAGTTTCTCGTGTCAGGGTACTGACCCTATTTGATGCTATGTCGAGTTCTGTTTGTTTGTAGCCCCGGGCTAGAAATTTCTCTTTCATAATCTGTTGTTGGACTGCACAATCCTCGGGGTCGCTAACAATCTTCTTAACCCTAAGCAGTTGACTGTATGGAAGGTTCTTGAGTAAACTGGGTTGGTGAAAACTTAAGCGATGTAACAGATTGTTACGATCTGTCGGCTTCCGGAAGATTGAGGTACTGTAAGATGTAGTCTCTCTCTTAATGCAGATATCCAAAAAGGTAATCGTATCCTGTGAAACCTCTCTAGTGAATTGGATGCGTTGATCAATACTGTTGAGATATTCAAAGAAGGTGTCAAAGGCCGTCTTGGTGCCCCTCCACACTCCAAAGATATCATCGATGTAGCGAGTCCATAGGCGAATGTCATTTTTCCAACGTTGATTACCCAGCACATTATCAGTTTCAAATTTATACATGAAGCTGTTGGCGTATGAGGGTGCCATTGTTGCCCCCATAGATGTTCCAGAGGTTTGTAAATAGAACTGATTACGGTACTGAAAGTAGGAATTTTCTGATATGAATTGTAAGAGGGCTAATAGAAACTCCTTTTGTGCTCGTATATCAGGTGCTTGTAGCAGTAGCCATTCCACAGCTTCTAATCCTAGATCATGTGGTATAGATGTGTAGAGGCTTCTAACATCTATAGTAAACAGCCAATCCCCTTGTTCAGGAATAATGGAGTTGAGTTTCTGTAAAAAGTGGGTGGTGTCGCGAGTATATGTGGATGTTTTCTGAATTAAAGGTTGTAGAAAAAAATCGACATAGACGCCCAGTGGTTGATTAATACTTTCCATGCCAGCCACAATTGGTCTTCCTGGAGGGTTGGTGGGATGCTTATGAATTTTGGGTAAAGTATAGAAGTTTGGTATCCTTGGATGATCTTTAAGCAAAAACTTCTGGGTGTGTTCGTTTATCCACTCTAGTTCGAAGGCCTTATCTAGTAGAGTCTTGAGATTTTGTTTAATCGTAACGGTAGGATCACGGTCCGTTATTACCTTTTGGTAGAATGTAAATTATTTTTTGACTTTGCACTCCCTTCCGGAGATCCACACACAGTCTGTTATCCCTACCCGCGAGTCCTTCGGGAACGCGGTCACGTGGTAGATTCAAGAGGCGTTGTCCTGACAACGCGCCGATGCGTGCATCGCAGTTTCAAGTGAGCTAGCGAGAGGAACAGTTCTATCGCTCGCTGGTCACACGGTAAGCCTTCTTAAAGATTTATCTATACTGATCGTACCTGTCTGCTTCCATAGCTTATGGTACTTTCATTACATTTCAGCCTATTCCGAAGGCTGCGCTACGGCGCTGACATTTTCCCGGGCAGTTCACTGCCGTCCACATGTTTTCGCACACCAAGCCACCACGCATGCAAGCACTTTACTACTCAGTCAGGTAAATGCTATTCGAATTTTTATTTCTTGCCAATTTTATATGCATCAGCCCTCTCACTGCTGTTTTCTTCTTCTCCTTCTGTTTCCTGTTATCCGCATCTATCAATTTTGACCTTTTCCACCACAACAATTATTGGTATGTTAATTATTGTCGATACATTAATTTTGGAATATTATGATATGACACATGTACAATTTGCAGACTTGCCCTGAAGAAGGATATATGAATCCGAAATGCATTGGCAAATGTTTTTGTCTGACATGAGATGTTAAGTGGCTTTTCCTTCCTCGCTAAGGAAATATTGGTAACGCCTCACACCACGAGGCAGATTACTATGCCTTCACGCAACTATTTGTTGATAAAAACTCTCTTTTTTTGAAAAATCAATGGACTAACGTGGTTATTATATGTGAACATATAATTTCGGAAATACATTAAACTTTTGATGAATTTGCATTATCAATGTACCCGGTTGGGTTTTCTGTAGTGATTACACCCAGAATTCTTTGTTCGGGAATGATTGGTACAGGTTTAGGGTTGATCAAGTGTTCTTCCACTCCCATCCGAGAAAGGGCATCGGCTTTACCATTCTTGGTACCAGGTCGATAGGTAATTATGAAGTCAAACTCGGCAAAGAATAATGCCCAACGGAGTTGTCTAGAGGATTGGGCTTTTGCGGTTTTCAAATATTGCAGGTTTCGGTGATCCGTAATCACAGTAACGGTGTGTCGGGCCCCCAGCAGATAATGCCGCCAAGCCTTAAAGGCAGACTTGATAGCCAGAAGTTCCTTGTCAGTAATCGTGTAATTGACTTCAGGAGGCGAGAATTTGCGGGACCAAAATGCCACGGGATGCAACTGATTGGTGACCGGGTCCTTTTGTGATAGAACTGCCCCCATGGCAAGGCTTGAAGCATCAGTTTCCACGATATAGGGGAGTTCGGGGCGAGGGTGTTTTAAGATTGGTGCAGAGATAAATTTAGTCTTCAAATCCTGGAAAGCTTGTTCCGCCTCGGTAGACCATTCAAAACGTTTGTTTTTCTTTAACAAGGCAGTGATGGGCTGGACTATTCGAGAGAACTCGGGGATAAACCTGCGGTAAAAGTTAGCGAAGCCTAACATGCTTTGCACACCTTTTACGGAGGATGGTGATGGCCATTTGAGAACTGCATCGACCTTCTTTGAATCCATACGCACTCCGCCAGGTGATAATATGAATCCCAAGAATTCAACTTCAGTCACGTTGAAAACACATTTTTCCAACTTAGCGAAAAGTTTGTGTTGACGCAATCTTTCGAGGACCATTTTAACGTGTTTCCGATGTTCAGATTCCGATGAAGAATAAACGAGAATGTCGTCGATGTAAACAACAACACACACATCTATGAGCTCTCTGAGGACATCGTTCATAAAATATTGAAAGGCGGCCAGGGCATTGCAAAGTCCGAAGGGCATGACCTGATATTCAAATAGCCCATACTTGGTGCGGAAGGCCGTCTTCCATTCATCGCCCTCTTTTACTCGTACCAAGTGGTAAGCTCCTCTAAGATCCAGCTTTGTATATATGCATGCTTTTCTGACTTGGTCCAGGAGTTCAGGGATCAAAGGTAACGGATATCTATTCTTAACGGTGATCTGGTTCAGGGAGCGATAATCGATACAAGTTCTAAGGTCTCCTTCCTTTTTTGGAACGAAGAACAAAGCTGAAGAGGCAGGGGACTTGGAGGGACGAAAAAACCCATTTGCCAGGTATTGATCCAGGTATTGTCGAAGGTGAAGGTTCTCAGGCTCGGTGAGGGCATAAATTCTACTACAAGGAGGAGTAGATCCAGGTATCAGGTCTATCTGGCAGTCATAAGACCTATGAGGAGGTAGAGAGTTAGCCTGCTCCTTCCGGAAAACATCTTGGTATTCTAGGTATTCGGGAGGTAACTGGGGAGTCTCTGAAGAAATTGCTGCCAGTGCAACACCAGGTGGAGGGTGACACGTAGAGACACATTCTGGAAACTGGACCGTTCTTGCTCGCCAATCGATCAGAGGATTGTGTTTCTCTAACCAAGGTATTCCTAGAATAATCTGGAACTGAGGGGCCTTGATCACATCGAACACGATCTTCTCATGGTGTCCATCTTGACTTACTAGCGTCACCTCTTGAGTGGTGTGCGTTACTGGCCCGGAGGCTATCTCCGTACCATCCACCGTAGTAATGACGTCCTTTACAGCCTTGGGACAAAGAGTTAGATTCATCCTCAAAACCATTTCATGATCCACATAATTGCCGATGGCACCGCTGTCGACGTAAGCTTCAATTGCATGTAATCGACCCGGATTATCAGGGCTAATGAGGACCATAGGTATCACGAAATGCGAGGTCACGGAACTGGTTTTCACGCTCGGCAAGAGGACCTCTATTCTTGTCGGGCGAGGTCGTTTCCCTGCTCAGAGTTTGTAACTGTGGTAACTGCAGCTCCTACTGCCTTCTTGGCAGGTTTCACCGGACAGTCTCGAAGAAAGTGCCCTGAGTTTCCGCAATATAGGCATAATTGCAACTGTTTTCTCCTTTCCCGCTCCCTTTGTGTTAGAGGACCTTTCAGACCCCCTATTTGCATGGGTTCCCCGGAGTCTACTCCTTTGGAAGGAGTTGGCGGTTTGGAAAATACTCGAGCATCAAACTTGGAACGATCGGCCTTCCTGTTCTGCAGTCTGTGATCTATTTGAACGACCAAGTCTATATAATCCGAACAGTCTTGTGGGGGATTCACTACTTGGGCTAAAACGTCTTTGAGCTCTCCACGTAGACCTCTATAAAACAGCGTAATCCTTTTGTCCTCAGGCCATTGAGTTTCCACTATTAGTCTATTGAAAGATGCAATATAAGCCAAAAGGTCTTGATTACCCTGTCGCAACGAAAGAAGCTCATTGTCCAAGGCCTGCCCCTGTGCATGTCTTGCGAACAGTTTTTCCATACTAAGCTGAAAGGCTTGAAAATCATGGAGAACCGGATCATCTTGATTAACTAGAGGGATCGACCAGTCTGCCGCATTGCCACTAAGGTACGAAAGTACAAAAGCTACTTTAGCTTGATCAGTTGGAAAGGCTGCTGGCCGGCATAAGAAGTGCAACCGGCACTGATTGATAAATACCGCAAACCTCTTTGGGTCACCAGAAAATCGTTCGGGCGGAGCTAGAGGTACATTCCCAGGTAGGTTGATCTGCACTGGATTCATAGAGGATGTTGAAGGAAGATTTGCCCCTGATGCGGGTAGCGGGGTCTGTCCGGCTTGTGACTGTAGCAATTGTCTAGCAAGATCATCTGTTCTCTCCTTGGAAATAATTAGTTCCCTTCTTAGAGCGTTCGTTTCCTGACGAGCTGCATGCACTTCTGCCCTTAGTTCCCCAAGTAACCGGGCTAGGTGGTCAGTATCCGAGGTTTCCATAGCGCCTGGGCGAGAGTTTTGCGGTAGGCTTTGCGTTCTGTAACGCTCACCTGATTCTCGCAGAGGCGCCGGTCTTGACTGGGCGACTACCGTATCTTCAAAGGTGATGTGCAGCACCCGATTGGCTCTTTGGGCTGGACCTCTGTGCCCTGTATGCCTGACGTGCAGAGTAAGATGTCTTAGGTAAGTGAATGCCGAGCTCTCCATCTGCCTCGGGGCAGGGTGCTGTAGCCAGTTTCTTCACTGGATAGGTAGCGCAGGCCTCTTGACTTCAGAGGACTGCTGTCTGTCGTTTACTGCACGAACGGTAAGTTTCGAGTAACTCAAATGTCTTTAAAGTCTTTAATAATGATGTCTCTTGTTTTGCAGGGTTCCGGCGATGGCGGATGACGGGCTGAAGTGAGTTGAAGATGGAGCCCGTGTGATGAATAGAAGCGCCTGGAAGCACGTAAGTAAGCGCTTGTTGCCAGCTTCACAAAGCGCTCTGTCTTTTTATTTTGCAGGTACAAGTTCGGAGCGGCTGCAGGGTGCCGGGATACCCAATGGGTTAGATGTGGAAAGGAGTAATGGCACGTGAGTATTAAAGTTCCCCAATGTCTTTAAACGCACCTTGTTTTGTCTTTCAGATGCGAGATGCAGCGCCGACGGCCTCCGGAGCGTGCAAAGAGTTGGTAAGCTTTTGTCTTTCAGATGCCGGAATGCAGTGTGAAGACCTCCGGAGCGCACGAAGAGTAGGTAAGCCTTTGCCTTTCAGATGCCGGAATGCTAACCTGTTCTTTCTTGTCTTTATAGGTGTTGCTGAAGACTGGATTCAGGATGGTAAGCCTTTTTCCTTAGGCCCAGGACCGGATGCAGAAGACACGATGAGCGTTCTGCTGCAGAGGGTGCAGAATAATGCAAAGCAAGATTCATCCACCGGGTGTGGTTTAAATAGCCTCCTGTAGTGCTTAGGTGTCTCCTTCCACAGCCACGCCTAAGAAAGAAAAGAGTTCCTGGTAAAAAAAGAGTTCCTGCCTTCCAGAAGAGTTCCAGTGTTCTGAATCTAGGGAGTGGCTCCAGCCCCACCCAACAGGAAAAGTAGTTCCAAACAGAAGAGGATCAGAGGCTCAACTGGCAGGCAAGTAAGCAGCATGGTCTGCTGCAGGTAAGTCCACCCAAGCATTATGAGCCCGGCGCTTCCAGCGCTGGGACTGGGCATATTTATGAGCCTGGTGCCACTGGCGCCAGGACTGGGTCCAAAAGGTCCCAATTGGGACTGGTTGGCACTCGGAACCTGGGTTATGGATCTGCTTCCAAGGGAGTTGGGAAAACCCTGACCTTTTGGAAGCAGAGATCATGACAAAGGATTCCGGATGGCCTTGAACTCGTAGTGTAGCCGTGGATATCCTCAAGGTATTACAGTTCTTGGGTGAGGAAGAACCGAAACACACCAAGTAATGTATTAACCAGAAGATGGAGACCAGGAGACATCTTGGAATGCACGAGGATGGTTTCTGTTGCCTCGGAGTAGGTTGTAGTGGTGCAATTGGCGAAAGTACCTGGGGAACAGAAGGGGCAGTTACCACCAACCACAATGAAATAATCTTCCAGTAATACCAGCTATGGGAAAGGACTATCCTGTGTTAATGGACTAAATGGACTAAAGAACATTCAGGTGTTGGAACCAGAAAGCAAATTCCCCTGGAAATACAGAAACAACATAAACCACAGATCATGAAAGGACCAGGAAAGAAATGTTGCATGAGATAGAATAAGAGATAGAGATGAAGGACTTACCACTGGACTCTCCGTATACTGTATGCACCTCTGGTCACCAGGAGAACCTAACCCGATGACAGAGAATACCTAACACTGGGGTGACAGGTCTCTAGTTCCAATTTGTTACCGGACCTGACGGCACGAGGACGCCTGCTTCTAAGGTGGCGAGTCTCTAGTCCCAAATGATCCGGACACGACGGCACAAGGACGCCTGAAGAAGGTAAGTACAGCAGGGACCAGAGGATGGAGGGAGTCCTCTGGACGTGGATGTGGGCATGGATGGATGAAGAAAAACATCTGTAGCACACACAGGCCAGTTGGGCAAATCCAGGGAAGTCCAATACCCTAAGACTGTTGCTCTGTAGTTCAAGCGTGCAATGTGTTTTTACAGATGGGTCCAAAGAACAGAGCACAGTAGATTAGCAGGTCATAAGGGGATGGAGATATGGGAGGCAGCAAGCAAACAGGGAGAACCCTTTTGATAGAAGCACTATCCGATGACGACACAGCAGACAAGAAGCGGGCAATAGCGGGCAATAGCTAATCCGGTGAAACAGAAAGAAGGTAAAAAACAAACAGGTCAAAAAACCAGAAGCAAGGGCAGGAGAGAGAGCAGTCCTGGAACGTAACCGAGATTGAACAGCAAACAACAGGGGCTTGTCAGACAAGGAAGAATCCAGTGAAATCCGTGGCACAATGCAAGGTTTAAGGTCGGCAGAAATTCAAATACAAAATGCAAACATGAAACAGCTCAAAATCAGGAGCGCCGCGGTTATGTACTGTGTTTTCTTAATAGAACTTGGTCACGTGTTCTTGCATGACGTTGCACGTGAATGGGAAGCTGCTGATGCCGTCCCAGTTGTCAAGCTAACCTGCCGCGCTCTGTGAAACGGGTCCTGGCCATGACGAATACACGTTTTGCTAAAGACGTTGCTAGTTGCCAGAAAGGGGAGTATGCAGGAAAACCACGGAAAAAGCTGATGGCAGAACGCTGAGGGAGGTGAGTCGAAACGCCACAGCGTTTCCTGACAAACGTCCCTGTAACAATGTTTTTTGTTGGTTTATTTAGGTTTTTAGTAGGGCAGTGGATCCAGAAAGTTCCTTCAGTATACATTTTTCAGTGAAGGTGATAGGTTTGTAGTAGCGCAACTTAACGATAACGTCCCTTTAACAAAGTTTTTTCACTGAATTTCTTAGGTTTATACCAGGAAGCCATTAGTTTGTGTAGATATACCATTCAACATACAAAAATTGATGTCTCCATACCGATGAGCACAATAACCACAAACTGTACGCATTCAAACTGCTGGAAACAGCATGAGTTCTCTTACATATTGCTACCATTCACCAAAGTCAATAAACATGTACAAATAAAACCATGTATGTACATTGCAAGGAGAATGAAGTAAGTTAAGTGTGCAAACTCTGTACTTGTGAAACAAACTGTCCAGAGACATAGAGTATGCACCATAATGGAATGCACCAGTACACGAAGTGACTTGTGCATCCACCAATATTACCACACTGCCGCTGTACATGGAAACAAAGAAGCAAATAGCAGAGTAAGGAATGCAAAGTATTGAGAGCAGAACGTAACTGCAACGTGGTAACTGCACTGAAGTCTCTCAGATGATTGCAGAATTTCAGTAGTGTACCACAATAGCAAACCATGGTATTTGTGTTTTTTAAGCAACAATGCCAAGCACCCTAGAATGGCTGGAAGAGAACGTCCCTCTTCACTAAATGAGTAACGATAGTAACTGCATTGGCAAGCAGCACAGTCTAAAAAGTAATGTAGTTAATATGTATTGCTTTATGTACACTTCACACATATGTTTGTGAGTAACAGGACATACTTTACATTGAAGGAATGCATCAAAAACGGCACCTCTTCTGCAACAGCATGAAGCCACACGAAATCAATGAGATACTGTAAAAAGCAACGTACACAGCCTGTATCTAAAAATGGAACAATTGCTAAACAATTACTAGTACCCCTACACTGTCCTAAACCTGGTGATGCGTCTTACAAATTAAACGTGTACATGTATACTGTTTTTGAGTGTGTGTGTATTTGTTGCTTTGGTGCTGTAATTGCATTGTGACTCTGTAGCGCACAGTGTTGCCCGAGATGCCTGCAGGTAAGCAAAATGGATGTTTCCTACTGAGAGTGCACCTGCCTGGCGTATGTCCAATCACAATGAAAGTGTCCATAGGACTACAGGACTGGCCTCATGTCCGCATCTTCTCATTCCCTTTTAATTAGTCGTGGCACCGGACGTCTGTCGGTTGCACAGCTATACGTATGCGTATGTCATCCTCTGCCTCCTGGTAATGCCGTCCCTGTCGCCAAGCCTACCTATTCATGCGACAGGCTACAGCATTTGAAACAGTCCTACTGCCTACGGATTTCGTGTTGCAAAGCTACCGATTTATGGCTGCGTCACGCCTGGCCGCCTGAGGCCCATTGGGAGCACGCAGCAGGATGCTCCAGTGTACAGTGGGTGTGTTATATGGCCCATTGCTTTGATTGATGAGCTGCTTGCCCTTCCATGAACCCTGAAACTGATACACCGTCTCTGCACCTAGCACTATGACGTTATGTAGCAAGTTGCTCACTGTTGTTTGTGCAGGTGCATAAAAGATTGCACTGCACATATGACAGTCCATAGTGAGTCTGGAAAATATGAATGCTATTGCTGCTTGCTAACTCGCAGACAGTTAAATGTAAGCACACCTAAGTAAACAACTAAATCTTCGGATCTCAAAGATGATCAGTGCCAGTTGCAAAGGTACTGTGGCTGCGTGCAGCTGCCTGAACAACTGCCTGGTTGTTCTCCCTAATGAAACTGCGTGTTTCCTGATGAAAAGAATTCCTATATGGCAAAATGTACTCATCTCCATGAATGCTATAGATACGGCTAATGGCGTGCCATTAAGTGACAGTACTTTCCCTTCGATGCACAGATTGCTATACTTGAACACGTTCAAATAGCAGTTTTGTGACGTAATACATGTCATACAATATGCTGCAGAGCAATATCTGCTAGAACACATTACCCATGGTGAGACATTCAGCCATATGGCAGTGCCGCTGCACAAGCTGTTTAGAACTAGTGCATCAGACGTTGGATATATACATTCGCTGTTGTATTGTACTGTTCATAGCAACCTGTAGAGTAGCCCTTTATTCACAGGCAAGAAGAAAGGAACACAGTGGGTGTTGGGACCGAGTTGCAGTTGACGGCTTTCATTCGCAATGCGTGTCTAAGTCCCTGCCCACCCTTTGCAGTAGCTATTGCAATTACCTGCTAGCAAGATTATATACAGTGCTATAATATTTAATTGGTGACTATTTTGCAAACGTTATGCTTCCAACACATTCTTGCTCACACCACACCAAAAGCCTTATTGCACAATCTCTTAGCTTCCACGGACCCATTTCCATGTGTGCCATTCTGCAAATGGGCTGGATGAGGCATGTGGAATCCCGGAGGTAACGAAGTGTCCGCATATTCTTCATGCTGTGTGCGGGCAGGGTGGAATACATTTCAACCAGGACAGTGCATTTCATATGTAGTGGTGCCTTTTGTGGTTTTCTTTTTTTAGATTATTTTAAGGAAACTCTCTTTTTGTGTTTTTTATAGAGATTTTTATTTTTCTGCACTGTGCTCATTCTTACAGTAAGCTCTTCACTGCATCCAGTAGATGGAACAACAAAACACCATTGCCAATATTGGTCAAAGAAATGTCATTGTTATGGAATAAGTCCATATTTTTGGAATCAATGATGTCATTTTTGCTGAAGAACATTGCAGCATCATACAAAAAAGTAGACATGCTTCCATTGATGATACACCTCCCGCCCTCTTGCTGTGAATAAATTGCATTAGAACAGGCGCATACTCTTCTTAGTGGGATGGCTAAGAAAAGGATTTTTGCTTTTTACACAGATTTATTTTTCTGTACGCCACACATTCTTACAGTAAGCTCTTCAACGCATCTTGTAGATGGAGCAACAAAATACCATTGCCAATGTTGGACAAAGAAATGCCATTGTCATGGAAGAAATCCGCATTTTTAGAAGCAATGATGTCAGTGTTGCAGAAGAAGATACCAGCATTGCACAAAAAAGTAGCCATTTTTCCATTGATGATACACCTTCCGCCCTCTGGGTGTGAACAAACTGCATTAGAACAGTCCCACCCTCTTTTTGGCGGTATAGATGAGGATAGAATTTTTGCAGTGGGGAAAAACACTTCACTGCTTTCATCAATCTCTTGAGTTGATGCAGCACATATGAACAAGGCGCGTAACCCAAATGCTGAGCTTCGTACTGTACCACTACAACATGAAAAGGCACAAAAGTGACCACTTCTTTGCAAAGGTCAATGACAACGCCGAATTGCAGACATCGGCATCACACAACAATGCCTCCACTCCTTCCAACCCGAAATTGCCATGCAAGTCTCTTTCCTGGGTATACCTGTACAAATGTACCACAAAGGCATCACCCAGTAACAGCACTCTGCGTCTCTCCATTTCTACCAGTTTGAGTACACGAAGTAAAGTAAGCATTTGTTACCGCCCCTTCCTGTGAGGTGGAACCTAAGCAGCTGATTAGATAATCCCCACAGTCACATTCCCATTAGCCGGCATGCTTAGAAGGACACAGAATGTGGCACGTGCGCTTTCCGAACTAGCACAAGGTCCACGCCCCAGTGAAGCAGGAGGAGTCCTTCTGCCCATTGGTGCACTTTCCTGTGACGCACACCCTGAGCACCTGATAGGAAAATCCCTAGAGTCCTATTTGCATAGGCCAGCATGGCGAGGGCCGGGCCAGAGTGAAGCAGGAGTACTTCTTCCTATTGCCGTACACACCAATCACATGATTGCAAAATCCACAGAGTCCCATGTCAATTGGTCAACATGCTGGGAAGGGCTGATTGCAGCACGTGCGCCTCCCAAAGTACAGCGTGGGCCGCACCCCTGTAAAACTAGAGCAGTCCTTCTTCCCTTTCCACTATCTTCTCAGCAGCACTACCTCATTGGGTTACGCATAAATAGGGACACACGTATCCACCAAACGTGTCGAAGCCACCATTATCCAACACTGTCACTCCTGTACAACACTTCAAACGTACCTTTACACAATTACAGTACAAGTGTCGTGCCATTCTAAAGCACGTCCACTGCAAACTTCACTAAAAGTATGCACAATTTATCCATCCGCATCCACCTACATGGCCACCCAGGATGTGGCAAGTGTAATCCTGAAAGTACCGCAGAATCCACTGCCTTTTTCCTGCTAGTGAATGGGGGGTGTGCTGGTGGGCACGGGGTGGTGAGGGAAGCAATATCAAGCTGGGTAGGGGATTGAGTCTTCCATTGTAAATGTAAAAAAGTTTTTTTTTACGTGCATGCAAGCAACTTTTTTGTTTTTTCTCTTTATATGCGTTTCTGTTTGCCTCTACTCACATTATTACCCCATTCAGGTCAATGCTTCTTGCACAGTGTAAAAGAAAACGGCATTGCCAATGGTGCTCAAATAAATGCCATTTCTACGGAACCACTGCATATTTTGCCACCTCATGATCTCATAGTGGATGGAGTCTGCATAAATTCACACATGCTTCTGTTTATAACACACCTTCCGACCTCTGGCTGGGGAAAAATTGCACCGGCATGGTCCATACTCCTCTTGGTGTTATGCATGAGAAAATGACCTTGGCAGTAGGAAAATTCTGTATCACTGTGTTCAGCAACCTCTTCAGGTGGCGGATTAAACGTCCACACGACATGTAACCCAAATGTAGACTTACATAGTGCACCACAACCAAGTCTACCTTCGTGACGGAGGCCACATATCTGCAAAGCCGAACCATCACACCAAAACTGCAGTCACCCTGACAGCCCCAGAAAGCATCCACTCCTTCCAACCCGAAATTACCAGCAACGCCTCTGCACACAAAACCTCTGCAGATGGCTCACAAAGGTATCACTGACGATAAGCACTGTGCGTCTCTCCATCTCCACCAACCTCACGGCACAGTATTGGGAAGATATGGTACCACCCCTTCCGGCACCACACCCTGACCACCTAATTGCCTATCTCCCACAATTCCATTTCCATGGCCAGCATGCTCATAATGGCAGGATGTGCCACGTGCGCTTTCCCATCTACCGTGAGGGCCACGGCCCAGTAAAGCAGACACAATACTTCTTCCCTTTACAGTGGCATTTTTGCAGCGTTCCCTCATTGAATGCTGTCAAATTCTCAAACACGCATGCAGCTATCACATACAAAACCTCTCCATTGCCCACTATAATTTCTGTACACCACTATTTACCGTAACACACTGTCAGTACACATTGTGTTTCATTCCAAAACCCCTCGAACAGAAACTTCTGCTAACGAATGCACGATTGCAGCATCACCAAATATCCTGCAGAGCACCCAGCACACCTTTGGCCATGCAAACAACAGTGCAGCCCTTGCCCACAACCACCACACCACTATGGATACATGCATGCGACCATGTGGGCAGCTAACAATATGCACAAACGTAACACACGTACTGGCCCTTCTACCCAACTCCCCCACACCATAGAACATCCATTCACGAAACCTTGTCACAATTAGCAGATTCCTCAAACATACCACAGCGTGCACCACCCCTGCCCACTGCCATTCACATTCTGACTCAGGCGTTAAGGGGTTTACGGCGCCCTAAACGGCGCCGACCCTTAACGCCTGATTACAAGGTTCCCTTTGCGGGATGGCTTTTAACGGCTGCTTTTTTGCAACCGTTAAAATCCATGCCGCAAAGGGACCTTGGCGATAATTACGGCACCGTAATTTACGGTGCCGTAATTATCGCCTTTCCCCTTTCCCATTATGCCCTATGGGGCGAAAATGGGAATGGAGAAGGGTAAAATGGGAAATGGGGATTTATCGCCCCACTCACCTTGGAATGGGGCGGTAAATCCGCCAACCACCATGGCGTAAATGTAGTTTACGCCATGGTGGTAAGGGTGCGACCCAGGCGGTAACTTACCGCCTGGGTCGTAATGAGGGCCATAGTCTTTTGTCACTGGCAACCTAAGCACAACAGCTTCGCAACATTGGGCCTACTTCAATAATACGACACACAGCACACTAACAAAGCACATATAAGTGGCACTTCAACCATACCCTCTTCCATACTCACATTATATACACACTGCACCCTGTGGCCACACTGCACACCTTCTCACTGTACCATCTCCTACTGCACACCAAATAGTGTAGCATGTTGCAACTATCATCACAACCATGGAACGCACTATAAACGCTTTTCAACTCCACACCCATTCTCCAAACATCACCACCCTGTGCCTCATGCACTGTCAAGCCTGCATTGCTGCAGTGGGTGTGCTCCTTGCAAACATTCCCACACCGTAATGCATCCATGCATGTCAGCATGTCACCAGCTATCATTGTGCACACACGCACCACTACCACCAGCACTCCTACTCAACCTCTGCATCACAATGGAAATATGCAGCGTTAAATGCAACAGTTACCATATTCTACAAACATTACACTGTCTCCGCCACCCCTAAACCCTTTCATTCACATAATATGGCCTTACCCACTTTCACTCAGAAAGTATTGTGTCACTGCCAACCTAACCACAAACTGTTCACAACATTGCCCCTACTCCAAACAATCTGCACACAGCGTACTGTCCAAGCACACATATAAGCTACGCTTCAAGCATACCCTCTTCCATACTGCCAATACGCAAACACTGCACCCAGTGCCCACACTGCATGACGTTTCACTGCACCATCTCCAACCACATATGAAAAACTTTAGCATGTTCTAACAGTGACCTCACCTGCAAAACCAAACATACACACATTGCAGCTCACTTCTGCTGCTCTATTGCATCTGAAATGTGCTCTACAACCATTCTGTACAAGTCGCCACCATCTAACTGATGCAGAGTCACAAATGCATCACTGCCGTGGGTGTGCTCAAGTCCTATGCTCTTAAGTGCATGGCCTACGGCCATGCACCCAGTAGTCTAGGCCTTAAACACACCCACTACAGCGTAATGCCACCATTCATGTCACCATGTCACCATGTCACCATGTCACCAAACGTGTCACAATTAGCAGAATCCACAAACATACCACAGCCTGCACTACCCCTACCCACTACCATCCACAAAGTATTGTGTCACTGGCAACCTAACCACAACAGCTTCACAACATTGCCCCTACTCCAAGCAATCTGCACAAGCACACAATCCAAGCACATATAAGCTACACTCCAACCATACCCTCTTCCATACTGACAGTATGGAAACACTGCACCCAGTGCCCACACTGCATGACTTTTCACTGCACCATCTCCAACCACACATGAAAAACTTCACCATGTTCTAACAGTGACCTCACCTGTGAAACCAAATGTACATGCATGGGAGCTCACTTCTGCTGCTCTATCGCGTCTGAAATGTGCTCCACACCCATTCTGTACAAGTCACCACCCTCTAACTGATGCAGAGTAGTATTGTGTCACTGGCAACCTAACCACAACACCTTCACAACATTGGGGCAACTTCAATAAATCTGCACTCAGCATACTACCCAAGCACATATTAGCTGCACTTCAAACATACCCTATTCCATACTCACATTACATAAACACTTCACTCTGTGTCCACTCTGCACAACTTCTCACTGCACCATCTCCTGCTGCACACCAAAAACTGTAGCATGTGGCAACTATCACCACAACCATGGAACGCACAATAAATGCTTTTGAACTAACTTATGCTGCTGCAGCACGTCTACAATGTGCTCCGCGCCCCTTCTCCAAAGCTCAACGCCATGTGCTTGAACCTGCATTGCCACAGTGGGTGTGCTCCTTGCACACATTCCCCACACCATAATGCAACCATGCATGTCACCAACTACCACTATGCACAAACACACCACTGGCACCAGCACTCCTACCCAACCTCTGCACCGCAATGGAACTACACAGCGTTAAATGCAACATTTACCATATTCTACAAACATTACACTGTCTCCGGAACACCTACATCCTTTCGTGAACATAGTATGGTTTTACCCAATTCCATTCAGAAAGTATTGTGTCACTGCCAACCTAACCTCAAAAGGTTCACAACATTGCCCCTACTCCAAGGAATCTGCACACAGCACACTATCCAAGCACATATAAGCTGCACTTCAACAAAGCCCTCTTCCATACTGATAGTATCCAAACACTGCACCCAATGCCCACACTGCGTGAGTTTTCACTGCACCATCTCCAACCACACATAAAAACGTTATCATGTTCTAACAGTGACCTGTTCACGCATGGGAGCACACTTCTGCTGCTCTATGGCATCTGAAATGTGCTCCACACCCATTCTGTACAAGTCACCACCCTGTGCCTAGAAGTGTTTTCTTGAATCACATCGATTTTCTTCCAGATAACTGATACAAATATTCAGAGAATATAATATAATATTGCACAGGTAAAAATGTATTCCATCACACCTATAGCAAACAGAGACACAGTTACAAGTCAAAGTAAGCGTCACTTCATGGTCTCGGCTCTTTAGGATGTAAGTGGCTTTTACGGCTGAGGCTTACCAGAATGTGCCCATTGTTTTGCCCCATACCCTTCAACATGGCGCCATGTCCGGGCAATTATTCTCTTAGAAGAGTGGTATGCATGTCCCCAGGATTAAAAGGCAGGGTAACAGATGCAGTATTCCAGTTGTTTCATTTTTGACTCCATGTTAGTATGGGAAAATGAAAGGGCCAGGAACAGGGACAGAGCACATGTAGTGTGTGAAAGCGCAGGTTGACTATCAAAATGTCCTCTACCAGTGACATCAATGTTGTATCTAGTGTGGGGTGGTGAAACGAAAGACAGCAGACCAGTAGAAGGTATTACTTCTTCACTTGCACTGTCTGGAAAAGTAGTGGCTTCAAGAGCAAGTTTAGCGGCAACACACTAACATTTGTTTACATTCCCGGAAGTATTCAAATCGGTCCGGTTCCTCCCCAAAGAGTCTTGACACCATCACATCATCAGACTGGTCTTGATAAATCTTTTGAATTGGTCAAGTGGGATTTTGGGTATTCCTACTTGCTCTTCAGACTTTTTTTTAGACACTTAAAGTGTAGTAGTTAAGATAACATGCACTAGTTCATTTATTTAATCCTACAGTGGCTTACGTTAATCCATTGGTCTTGTCTGATTGGTTGTTTGCTATTTTCAAATTTCCTAAACTGTGAGTAGTTTCTAGTGATCCCATTGTCAGCTCTTCAAGCAGAGATCAGGGGTCTTTTCATGTGAGAAACAGCAGTGAAATGCAGGAATGTCCTTGTGCATGTGGACTTGACATACTAGTGCACAATCACCTACTTTAATGTCGATCTGCTTTGCCGTGCCAGCAAACTTAATTTACTGCTCTTAAGTGGACTGCTTTGCTTCTGTTGAGAGTGTGATCATGCAAACTGTTTATTGGAGGGCATATCTGAGTGTTGTGTTGTGGCGGAGCACACCGACATGGGTTTGGTTGGGTAGATATTGGTGGTCCAATGAAGGGTGTTTCTGTAATGTGATATAGTGCTTGGAGACGTGCTTTTCTTGTGCGTCTGCAATCCTGCATTGGTTTTTAGATGTTCCAAATCAATTTTTCCACAAGGCCATTTACGTACGGCCGTGAGGGTATACTCTTGCAATCATGAAATACTAAATAATTAGCAAACAACTTAAAATCAGATCCATTGAATGGAGGACCACTGTCTGACTTGAACGTTTGTGGAACTCCATATGCTGAAACGATTTTGCACGAAGAAGGAATGTGTATTGCATCCTTCCATGACTGTATTTTGTTTACTTTAGGAAATATGTAGTACTCAATTAACAACAAAGGTGCATGTCTCCAGGGGTCCACAGAAATGAACAGCAACTTCTTCCCAAATGATTTATGGGAGAGGTGATTTCTGAAACGGTTCTGGACGTTTGTACATTGTAATGGTCTCACAGGCACGATACTGCTTGAGTGTAGATTAAGCCATTTTATTGGATTATGTTCCTGATTATAATGAGCATCCTATAGGCAACAAATCTTTGGTAAACCTGATCATTAAAGTGGAAAAGACTATTCAAATTGATCATTGAGCCCATGAATATGCGTCTTCATGCCAAAGATCCAACTCAGCTCTTTAAATGTCAGACTCAATTTGATCAATTGTTGCAACAGGTTGCGTCTGACCACATCAAGTACCCACCAGTGAATCCCATTGTCATCATGGTTATGTTCGCCAAAATGGTGGACTAAGAGCGCTCCTAAATCTTGACATCTGATATGTGGTCTATGTTTCATAATACAAACCTTATATCCATTCTCGTAGTATTTCGAAAATATCTCAGTTCACATGGGCATTCAATGCAGTAAATCTCTAACTTTTATCGATAGTTTGTTTTGTTTGTTTATTTATTTTATTTGCATAGCGCACCAAACCCGTAGCTAACTGGGCGCAAGAGGTACAACATTAGTTTAAGTTTAGGTTACAGAGAGCAGAGTACAAAGGTAAAGATTCAGAGGACAGGTAACAAGGCAAGACATTCAAGTACATGATAATGTTAATGTTAATGTTAATGTTAAAGGATATTTTTACCGGCGCTCTGGCGGCTCTGAAAAAGGGAAAAGGGGGGGAGTTAATGGGAATAAGCTGGAAAAGTGCAAGAGAGCAGTGATGTGCTGTTCGCAGCCTCAGCCCGGTGGCTCCGTTGGCTGGGCTTGGGGTGTTTTACGGTCGGTAGTCGTTGTGTGCTGTTGTGCAAGTCTATGTGTGGTGTGTTTGTTGTTGCAGTGTGGTGAAGTTTGTGCGGATTGCTGTGCTTAAGGTTTGTGGTTGTGTTTGGTTAGAGTTTGAGAGGTGTATGCAGAGGGATGAATTTGTTAGTGTATTGATTAGTCGGTATTCCTGTCCTTGCAATTGTGTCTAGGTGTGATGCTTGCTAAAATTCGCTGTTCCATCTGAGTGTGGCACTTGCTAATCTTCAATGTTCTGTCCAGATGCGAGGCATACATGATGCAAAAAAATGGTAAATACAGAGATGCAATCCGTACAGTTATCATCTGGTTGTAATTCTTGACATAATACTGTGTGCAAAAGTAGAAGAGCGGCAGGTTAGATGTTGTTAGTTCTCAGCCAATTTACGATATTGCGTCTGAAGCTGAAGTAGGATTGTTCCACTCTACGTGCAAGGGGTAGTGTGTTCCAGGTTTGTGCAGCCTTAACAGTCAGGCTACTGCCACCAGATTTAGTTAAGTTAAATCTAGGTGTGTTAAGGCAGAAGGAATTGACAGTTCTTGGGCCGTCTGGTGGAGGTTTTTCTGATTATTCTTTCAGCTAGGTATAAGGTGCAGCTTTATTGAGGCATTTGTGTGTCAAGGAGGCTATCTTGAGTAGGATTCTAACCTTGCTTGACAACCAGTGATTTTGTCTCCTTAGTACAGATATATACTCTTTATTGGGAATATTTAGCACCGTTCTAAGGGTGTTATTCTGTCAAGTTTGTATTTTGTTCAGTATATACTTGCTAGCGCCCATGTAGACGGCGTTGCAGTAATCCAATTTCGAGAGTATAATGAAATGTTCAAGAAATGTCTTAATTTTCAGACTTGTACATTGACATATAATGTTGCAATTTTTCCAGTAAATTTGTAATCCAAGCATATTGCACATGGACGGTGGCCCGTTATAGGGGCTACGTTCCAAAGAGTGGTTTATACTCTTTTTAACTTGGTATTTGGAATGTATTGGTTGACCCCAGAGGTTCTTTTAACCTTTCAAAGCAAATAAAGGAATTTCAACATTTGTTAGATAAAGACAAATGGTGGTTCTATGTCTTCAAACTATCTGTTTTCGTTTCTGAGCATTAGGGTTGAAAGTGTGGGTGGAAGGGCACCCAATTTATAAAGTATTAGGTTGCATACCTTCTTTCAAGCAAATGTGTCCATATAATGTTAGTGTTGTCCTGTTACATTCCCACTTAACTTTGATTAATATGAGGTGAGTTTTCTAGAGCCATTCACCCTCACAAGAGCATGCTGTCAGACAGCTCTTTGGATATTCTGATGAATAAAACGTCAGCAATGCAGCGGATGTTGTTAGGAGTATTATTCTGTATGCCACGCCATATTTCGTTTTGGAAGGTATGCCTAGTAAGCCACTTTATGATGGACAAGAGATCGGATGGAAGCCAAATAAGGTGATCGTAGTGCACCTTCCTTTTATACTGTAAGGTAAACAAGACGTATCTTTTGTAGGCTGATAAGAACAGTTTTTTAACACTTCCTGAAGACTTGAGAAGATTGCGTCAACAAGTGGACATTTCCAAGATTGGTCTTTAGTGTTGTCCTAAGGAAAATAGTCCTTTATGTGGTCTACTTCAAATCCCAGTACATGGGAAAGTAACAGTCAGTTGAGTAAACCATCTTGACTTCACATCCATAATTTCTTTGCACATCCCTGCACAGTAGTCAAGAAACTTGGAACATGTTTTTAATCCCTCGTAGAGAATCAAATGCTTGACGATGCCCTATTGTGGTTACTCCAATACAATGTTGGTAGTGGCAATAGAACTTTGCTCAGTTAAGAGTTATTTGGTGGTATCCGCCGATCACCATCGGCCACAACCTTTCATTAACTTTGAAGAACTTTACAGCAGTATAAGGTGCACAGCTCTAGCACTAACCCCCCCCCCCCTCTTGGCCTGGTAAAACCAGCTTCATCATTGGCCTTGTATGGCACATGGAATTCGTGTAACCCCAAAGGTCTTTGGCGTTGCACACACATAACGGGCTGCATCGAATACATTGTGCTGGCTGCCTCTGTTAACGAAGCCACTTCAAATATGGTCTTAATGTTGCCACTACCCCAGAAAAAGAAATCACACTGTCCACACGGAGCAGACCTGCTATTGCTTCCCATTGCCGTTCCACAGGCCTCGGCACCACAGGTGTCCAGCTGATAAGAGCTAGGCACGTGCCCCTCTGCAGGCCAGTGCTGGACTCTCGCTTATTTCAGATGCTCCTAATCTTCCCAGATGCCGCACTGTTGCTGAAGTCCATTGGGCGGGCCTGCACCACAGGCCCATTTACTTCCGGGTGGAGGGGCTTGCTCACTGAAGACTTGTGCTGTACACATGCCCCACCTGAAGCATATTAGCCTGGCTTCAGCCGCACCCATAAAGTTACATGAATCCACAGGATGTGTTCCTCCGCTGATTGACGGCTTGCCCGACAGGTTATGAGTCATTCTCTTCCGTCATGTACTAGACCTTCTTTCTGGCACTTGAGTACTTTTTCAAGCAAGTTTCACTTCTTTAGTGCTGTTGGCAGAGGCGTGGCTGGGGGGCGGGTGTGGCAGCTGAGGGTGCTCCAGGTCTTTTGGTTGTAGCCCTGGATAGAAGCTGGGGGGCTACAACCAAAAGGGTATAGCTAGCCTCAAGAACAGACAGTCCAGTCATTAGCGTAACCCTGGATGTTTTCCAGACCTAGCAACACCCCTGCTGTTCTGCAACACTCCTGACATGAGCTTTGACAGGGAAGTGCAAAGAAAGAAAATATTCCCAGATATGGAGCAAGACAATGAGAGAGTAGGTGCACTAAGTCAGCTTCCCAATTATGGGATAAATTATCATGTAAAGCATAGCAGGCCAGTGCCATTGGTAAAAATGAGCAAGGAGTTATTTTTTTTATTTTTTATTGCAGCGTCGTGGTTGTCTTCTCAGTGCAGGAATGGAAAATGTAGAGGCAGTCTATACATTTTAAAATTAACTGGTCAGTAGCTTTTGTTAATTTTAGGTATTAGTAGTGCTATTGTCCCCTCATGCACTTTTAGCAACAGTGCCCTCAAGCAATAGTAGCTATAATGGCCGCGGGCAGTCTAGCAATAATGGCTGCAGATAGCATTTGCAATATCTGTGGGGCTGGGGCCACTTCAGGGGAAAATCGCAAAGCACAACACCTGGACACTCTTTAGGAACGGTATCAGATTTCTGAGACAAATTAACTTAAGCTGAGCAATGAGGAATCCAGTGGTAGCCATGGAAGTTTAGGAGAGTTCCCGCCAATAGTCTCCCGGTCACTGGTCGCCTTATATGATGCGACAGGGAGGACGCTGCAAGCAGGGAAGAAGCTGTAAGCAGGATCTTCGATCAGGAAGACAGCAACCACTAATACTAGAGAGGAAAGGAAACTAAGGGCAGCCATTTTGAAATCGGCTAGTATCGAACTCACTCTGGGACCGTGACAAGTGCCACGCAATCTATTGTATGTTAGGATTTTGCTGTCGTCCTAAAAAGTTCTCCATCAAGGTAGATGGTATTGTATTCAGTGCCAAATACCATTCCAGTTTATTAGAACACCCAGCATCTCAAGCAATCACACAGTAAGCGCAAATAGGCAAATAACCACCACACGGGTGTTTCGAAGTGGCGGTTTATGCTGCAATTTGTAGATCTGGCACAAATATCGAATGGGTGATGTCACTGTGGTTTCCAATTCAGATCAAATGTGCTGCTGCAGTTGGTCGGCTTCTTAGGGGACACTGCATCTGTGCCCCCTTGTCATGTCTCTGTTCGGGGTGGGTGGAGTATTTGGTGACTGATTTTGCTTCCAACGTACCATAGTTCTTTCTGTTGCATTGTAGCTTTCAGACGTCTTTACGTCAAGGACATGTGATAAGAGATGCGTGTTTCCTCCCGAATGCAGGGCCTGAGTGATGAGGGAAAAATGTAGCAGCATGCCCCAGACGGCTGAAACACATTATCAGCCCTCATGATCTCTGGGATGCTCCAGGGTGGCTGGCCTCTGGACAGCACAACATCCCCATTGTTTTGACTATAGAAAGGACTGCAGCCTGTGATTCAGGACCTGATGGCAGTGACTAGAAAACCTTTGTATGCTGAGCACCCCTTGTGTAAAAGTCATGTTGGCAGGGTCCACCAAATGACAGTCTATTGAAAGTAGATACCCGCCACTCTTTTCTACCAGTCTCGCGACAGCCCTGGACATCTACCAGATTTGGGACTGGAGGTCCAGAAAGAAGTTGATTGTGTCTCGAAAGGTACACCAATGTCATTTTTAAGTGAATGATAGACTTTGGACAGAGGATTTACACGTACATCTTATTATATGTATTCGTTTGATTTTCTATACAAAATACTTGCCATGTTTCCCAGTAGAAACCACAAACACAATAAGCAAGTGCAATATTTTTTTTGTTGGTGCACAATGACTAAAGACTGTAACACCTTGCCCAGATGAACATGTTGGTCTGATAACAGTGCAGCAGTGAAGTGCTTTGTCTATGCAGCACTGCGATCAGACCCGTCTGAACTGGAGAACTTCCAGCCCTTTAAGACAGGTCAACAATACATTTGAGAGGAAGAGGGCTGCAGAGGTTACTCAAACATCATTAAACGAAACGACTCAGAAAGTTGGCAAAAAGACAACTGTTTTAACATCAATTATCTAAAACAGGGAGTACAACGAACATCATTGGACGTATCATAGTAAGGTCTCTCAATGAACTTCATAAAAAGCACACCTTTAACTAAAATCTCGTCATAGGTGAGGTATAACCTGCATATTACTAACGTCACCCTACATGGCAAACTACAAAAACCTACTGAAGAGAGTGATAGGGTTTAAGGGAACATCTAAGTATACAATCCATACTCGTCTAATGGGCATGAGAAAGGTGATGTGTTTCTTAACATCAGGTAGGGCAACTAAGCCCTTCCCTGAAAATAGGTCACTATGAACGTCACTAAATACACAACATCCTATTGGCTACTTAATTGTAGGACCCCGAATCATGCAATCCTCTATCATTGGTTAGCTTCTAACCTCCATCAGCATCCTTCAGCCCACGCGACCCGCACGCAGGCCAGACTGCCAGGTGCTGGTGAGTTAGTCTTAAACATCCGCTTCCCACTAATTAGAACATCATCCATCATCACCTGAGTGGTCGGTTGTCAATTAGAGCCTTTGAACCTGTCGTTGAAAATGTTCTTTTACTCTTAAAGATACAGGGGAGTAGAGGTGCGCTCTACCCTCATGCATAGCTGCGACCATCATGCTCATACAACTCCTCCTCCCCACATGACCGGAGACCACAAAATTGAGCTTTCAGTGTATTAAAAAGACTATTTTCCAATGAGCCTCTGACGTCTTCTTTGTTCTCTCCAAGCTTCTGAACAGGAGATTCAATCCTTCACAAGATTGTAAATAATTTCTGTTCTTCTCAGCCGAACATAACCTTGGCTTCTTGGCTCGTTCAACCTTGCCTTTCTGAAATTCGCCTGTAATTCATTTGTTTTCTAACTGCGCCATAAGTGAAAAAAGATGACCTTTCTCCTTTATCTCAGCTCCTCTTATAGTTCATAATGGGATAATCCATTCTTTACTCATTCCTATGCATCCATACATTGGCGCTTGCCACAATCTATTTCACTATAAAGCTAGCCTCAAGAAACCTCTGTCTGCTTGTGTTACTTTGCATCTGTACACATGTGAATTGACTTCAATGATTTCATTGTTTCTTCAGCATAAGCCTCTTCATCTTGAGCCCAAGATGTTGCTTATCTTTGATACTTTCTTGATGCCCTATAGAATATCCGCATTCTCTCGTCTCTGCATTTCTTCTATGTACGTCAGCTCGACTCTCGCATGACGCCACCAATCTGCTTCATCAGTCAGGCATCCTGCTTCCTCTGGGATTTTGTTTACACAGCCATCATACTGTCTTGAATGCACGTATGGTTTTCTTAATGGGAACCTTGCCTCCAGGATATCTCTGTTGTTTCAATTGTTCTGCATAGGTCACATACCCTGGTTTCCAGCATATAGGCTTTCTGGGCAAAGTGATTGATGTGGGGGTACTTAGCTCCTTCTCTACACATCCTTTACCTATTTTTGTACAAAGCCCCTTGCCCGACCTACTTGTGAATAAAGGATGGTGCCTGCTCCTCTTGTAAACAAAGCCCCATGTCTAGACAACTTGTGTAGAAGGCCTCGTCTTGTTCCTGCTCATAGACACAGGCGCATACCCAGACTACTTGTAAAAAAGCATCAGCATGTCAGTGAGGAATGAGAAGAGGTGGCTGCATTCATTCACATCACCCAACACATCACCCACATATCAATCAAAAGTGTCCTTAGTTATTAAACATTTAAGGGGAGATGCTTTAATTTGGGACACACAAAATATACCAGAAGATTACTAGCTAACAAAATCGAATTAAAAAATAATACAATATTATGTTTGAACAAACTGTTCAAGCACAATCTAAAAGCACTGAGCTGCAAACCATGTAGAATATATTTATTTGAAGCAAGTCTCAAGGAACTGATGACAGGCGTTCACTGGCTGGGGGCACTGATGGGCATTTGTTTTCATTATAGAGCTTTAAAACAATAGCCTTGGTGATGTTATTCCCACAGGAGGAGCAGGAGTAGCTGGGTCATCATTTCAAAAAAGGGAATATCAGAATCGCAACTGAAATGTTTTCAACTTCCAAAATGATTACATGAGAAGAAACAATGTTAGGGCTAAGGAAAGTACGTATTGTGCATCATGGCTTTATTGTGGAAGGAAAGTGCACTTTTTTGAGTGGGACTCAAAACCTAAGTGTGAAAATGATCCACCAGAAGAAGGGAAAAAGCATTGAGCCATGCCTTGAAACATACATTGTCATGTGATTTACAAAACGGAAAGTTGCTGGCTGAAATGTTTTGAATTAATTATAACCTCTGAAATTGCTCGGGCAACCCTCTGCTGAAAGGTTTTGAATTAATCATAACCTCTGAAATGGCCCTGGGCAACCCTCCACACAATTGTTATTCAGCTATTACAGAAGGGGAAAGACCATAGGCCAATCAGGTTTCCTCTCACCTCAAAAGGGGTGAGCCAATGCAAACTGCTAGGTCTCTTTTTCACAAGAGCTCAAGCAGACCAAGCCATGTTTCATCCCCATTCTGTGTCTTCAGTGATGCCCTATGGGTCTTGGGTCTCGAGACACAGTAGGCCCTGGACTCCCACCTGGGCATACCCACCCCGCTCGAGGTGAGATATGCATTTCTCTGGTCAACCCTCCAAATCACCCTTTTCAGCCTGCCCTGCCATTACATATGGGAACACATTACTTACAATTAATTCTTGGTCCCAGCCTAAAATATTCAGTCCAGCATGAACGAGTACACATCCTATATGCAGGAGACCACAAGTAACCCCCCCAGACGTAGTTCAGCCTAATTGGGCAACAAAGTGAGATGTAGCTTGGGCCTTTGGGCACAGCAGGGTCGGGACTCATGTCTAGGCATAGCCTGTGGACTTGTGGTGATATTTGCAAAACTGAAGGTTGATGGCCTGAAGGTTTTGAATTAATCATAGGATCTTGCATTGCACTGGTGCACTCGCCAGACCAATCTTTGTCAGTCTGCCATGCCATCACATTGAAAGTCTCGGGAGGATAGCTCAGGCGCAACATGCTCACCTTGGAAACAAGACAACTTGGAGCAACACAGGTTTGATCCCCAGGTCCACGCTTAGAAACCTCTGGGCATTAAGCGTGTTATAAATGACCTATCATATCATGCAAAACTTGCTTGGTCACACCCCATAAGGTTTTCCAGCTATCAACATTCGGCTTTGATACTATCATGTGATGCCATAGGTTTTAGCCCCAATCATTGTTAGACTCAGATTTCACCAGTTAACATGTTTTCCACTTTAGCTGCCTTTGGAGCTAATGGATGCTGCATGATTAGTACAATTTCCAAGCAAAAAGCGATTCCTGTAAGGGTAAAGGAAATGCTGAAATAGTTTGATCTATGATTCTTTCAGAGTTAACCTCAGAAGTAGTAATGTACCATACAACTGAACTGTGCTTGTAAAAGTACAGCCCTATAAAACGGATGCCCTCACTTGCAATATAATGTTAAGAATACATTGGTTGAGGACACACAACCCATTTAACCACTGAAAGCATTGTGTGCTGCATTCCAACACTCCTGAATATTTGTAGAGTTCTTAATTCATAGATATGGTAGGCAGTGTTAGGATGATGTACATGAAGCTAATGAATGTTAGAGTTGGTGGTAGAAATAGTACACAAAGTAAAGAGGAGTATCACAGTTAAAAACATGGGCTAGTCCAACAGGGTGACCAGACAACTCTACATAGAATATATCATAGGGAAAAGGACTCCACGTGATTCACAACAAGGTGTATGGATTTACTAAGATAGAGCGGGAGGCATAAAAACATGCACATTGATGCAAAAGTATATAAGGTGTTCTTTCAGTATAATGCATCCCCAGCCAGTACACCTTTAGTTATTGCAAAGTAACTGTGGGCGATAACAGTCCATATATAAACTATAGATGTTTAATGACTGCAACGGTGAAATGTATCTTTTGACTTCGATAATGGATTGGTTGTACGAGTAGCCGGAAGCTCACCTGTTAACAACGGAAGGTCACGCATGATGATTATTATCTAGCCAGGATGTGTAGAATGGAAAACTGCATTCAAATGCAGATGTGCTCCCTATTAGTATGTAGTTTGGCCTTGGGATTGCGTTTGGGGCTAGCAGCTTCTCCCTGGCTTGCCTACTATGCTTTATTTTTCACTTTGTTACCAGGGCTCAAGTCGAGGGTACACGCGGGTGGACTCAGTCCCCCCCAGCTAATATGAGAAACATTGAAAGTCTACATTGAATGTATGAATGAAAGCAATCTCAGGAGTCGCAGTCGTCCGGTTTGCGGGCAGCACACTTCACCACTGCACTATCTAACCTGATGAAAAATAACCAACAAGTAAAGGTGAAATGTCTCCTTTCGGTACGGCATGTTGCAGGGAAAACATTAGCATTGGTTATTGGAGTTACAAACATGCACACCTATTAACGGCATTCGTCCTGTGCAAATAGCGTGGTTATGCAAAGCCATTTTAATGAAATGTGCATATTTCACATTGATATGCTAATTTCTGGCGACGACACACCCCACTGCGTTTGTTGATGAGTCCGTCCACTTTAATTTTTAGGACTTGACCCCTGTTTGTTACACATTGTTGTTATCATCCAATTGTATATATGAGTATTTTAAAAAGTAAAATAAGTGTTCATAGGTGTGTGAAAGAATAAACAGGATGCATGGTTGGGCCTCTATTTTATTGTATGTTTTTGTTCTGTGGAAAATAAGCCCAAAAGAATATTCTAGAATACAGTGGGAAATTGCTCACCCCGAAGCACAATGGGCCTTTACAATTGGTGAAAAATCAATCGTATGTAAATGTCACTTTAAAAAGAGGACGGGGTGTGGCCTGGAAGGGGACTGATGGAGTCGTAAGATCGATTAGCTCAGCAGCTCTGCTTTGCAGCACACGACTTCATTGGGACTCAAGTGGAGGTGGACGACTATACTCGGCTGATCCTGGAGTCGGAAAAGTTGGGGCAGCGATTGACAGGCATGTTGGAACAATCGGCTCTGTGGTTGTTGAATGAAGCAGTGATCTTTCTCAGGAGTCTGAGCCGAAGAGATCCTTGATTTGTTTGTCTGATTCCCGTGATCCGGTCTACACTCTACCCCTGAAGGTTGTTGTGGCAGGGCAGGTGTGTTTGCAGTGGTACCCTGCAGTGGTGCAGGAGGTATGGAGTGAGAGTGAGCCCGGTCCAAAGTGGGCTATTGAGCAAGTTCCCCCCTCCCTACAGGGGCAGCAAAGCAACGCTAGGAGGTCTGACCCTCTAACTCAAGGAGCCAACTCACATCAAGGGTCGCACTCTCGACTGGGTCGCCGATATGAACTGTGCCCTCAACGATATCTCCGTATAACCCTGCGCGTGGTCAGACCACCATAATATCTTATTCTCCATTAACACCAGCCCACCTGTAGACAAACCTAGCCTCGCCCCCCCCCTACTCAGACACGTAACAAAAAAGACATCACAGTTGAGAAACGTATACCTCTCATCCTCCTTTTACCGAACTCGGCATCCGAGTCTTGCTCTGACCCCACAGTGCTAGTAGACACCTATAATCGTGTCATGCTAAAAGCCCTCAATACCATCGCCCCTATCAAACTGCGCAAGCAAAAACCAAGACCCCACCTGAACTCTTGGTTCACACCGCATTTACGCGACCTGCGCAAAGAAAAAAGAAAAGCTGATGCTCTTTGGAAAAGCGAGCCCTTCCCAGTAAACAAAAATAACCTCACATCAGCTTCCCTTACCTACAAAGAAGCTATCTTCAATGCAAAAAAGGAAGTATACAACAATAGGATCACCCAAGCCCAATCCAGCACCAAGGAGCTATTTAAGATACTCAAGGAACTTGAGTCTCCAATTGCTCCCCTTGACACATGTACACCGGACGTGGAATGGTGCTCAAATATCCAAAAAGCACTGTTGGAAAAAATCTCCATGCTCCAAATTAAAATTAATGCAAAAAAAAACTAACTGCTAGACTCGTCCGGCGCCACCCCGACCTACACAATCCAGCCCCCCAAACACGACATCAAACCATTCTGCTTCTCACCACTCACCATTAAGGAAGTAGAAAACATCATAAACAAGCTCAAGCCCTCCAACATCCATGGTGATGCCTGCCCCACAGCCATCATCAAAGAGGCTGCACCTGATCTCGCACCTTTTATTACCTCATTTATAAATGCTTCCTTTGAATCAGGCACTGTGCCCGACAACCTCAGGGATGCGTGGGTCATAGCTCTAATTAAAAAACCCAATCTGGACCCCAGCAACCCGGCCAATTATAGGCCCATCACCACGGTGCCATACTTGCTTAAAATCCTCGATCGTGCAGCCTATCTCCAAATCCAGGATTATCTCAAGCTCAACAATCTACTTGGGCTCAGACAGTCTGGCTTCCGCCCTAGGCACAGCAGAGAGACAGCGCTATTAGATCTAAAAACCCAAATCGAGGACCTGAAAGACAAAGGCAAACTGGCGCTCCTACTTCTCCTTGATCTTTCAGCAGCCTTTGATTTGGTCGACCACCAAATCCTCTGTCACCATCTCCAAACCGCCGCCCACTTTTCTGATGCAGCTGCATCTTGGATCAGCTCATTCCTGGCTAACAGAACCATGAGGGTTTTCTCCCCACTAGCTGCAGCTGATCCAGCCCACATCCCGTGTGGAGTCCCACAAGGATCCTGTGTACCCCCCACACTATATAACGTGTTTACCAAACCTCTCTTTGATATCCTTGACTATCTGGGTGTCTCCTACACTAATTATGCGGATGACACCCAGATACTCATCCCTATCACTGGTGATTACGTAACCGACTCCAAATCTCTTAATACAGTCTATACCGTCATCCAAGCTTGGATGGCTAATCATGGGCTCTGCCTTAATGACGAAAAAACTGAGTTAATCATCCTAGGCTCACAAACAAAACGTACTAATCTTGACCCTAATTACAAGTCCTTCTCCATTGACGGGAATGATATCAAAGTTGCCAATGTTACCAAAACGCTAGGAATTTACCTAGACTCCACTCTGTCTCTTAATCGTCAAACTAACGCAGTTGTCTCTGCATCATCTTACACCTGCAAATTGATTACAGCCTGCCGGCCCCTCTTGACACCGGACAACTGCCTGATACTCGCCAGAACCCTCATCCTATTAAAAATTGACTACTGCAACGCCCTCTACTTAGGGACCAGCCAAAGAAACCTCGACAAACTCCAGATCATGCAAAACAATGCCATAAGGGCAGCACTCAACATACCTAGATGGTGTCACATCTCTAGTACGAGATGTAACATCCAATGGTTACCTATCTCGCACCGCATATCACTCAAATCTTTGGTACTTACCCACAAGGCACAGAACCATGCTGCTCCTGCCTACCTAGTAGCTCGATTCACACAACACACAGCCACCAGAACGTTGAGATCCGCCCAGGTACACACACTGAACATCCCCAATTTCAAACTCAAATCTGCGGGAGGGTCGAGCTTCCCGGTCCTGGCAGCCAAGCTTTGGAACTCCCTTCCCAATGGCCTAAGGAACATTCCGCACTGTCACGCCTTTAAAGCCAAAACTAAACTTTGGTTACTTGAACAAGATGCATCAGCATCCTCCTCGGCATCTGTCAGCTGTTAGCGCAACTCGATTGCTTCTATAAGTGCACAACCTGTTTGTAATATATTCTGACCTTGTTGTAAATATATCTGGTAACTTGTAACTGCACACTATTTTTTACCTACTGCTGTAAACCGTAACCTAACTCTGTTGTAAATATAACCTGTAACGATTTATTCTTTTCCACCTATGTACCTTCCCTGTAACCTATGTAATGTCCCTGTAACCTAAAACATGCGCCTGCAAGCCCTTGGGCAAGGTGCGCAATACAAAAAAATAAATACAAATACAAATACAAACTGCATTGCCAGCCCGGGACGCTTAGAAAAAGGACACCATTGGTCCTCAAGTGGTGGAAAACTCAAGAAGCCAGTCGGGCTAGACTGGACCGAGAGGCACAGCGATAGTGGTGAAGGGTAGGAAACCCTCATAAGGAGGCCAGAAGGCACCAGAAGAACCATGCAGAGGAGGAGACATGGGATTGTAGAATGTCATACTGTGGATTTAGGGTCTCAATTATATTAAGAGGAGAGGGGTCTAAGATTTTGGTCTCCATCTCTCACTTGTCAGGGATTGAGTGAGTTCCTCGTTTACAAAAACTAGGCCTGGACACCATGAATTGCATAAATTGAAGAACAGCAATCAGCATAACGGCTCATAAATTGAGGGACAAACCTGCATCCTCAATTAAAGATGTGCTTCAGAAGACTAGACCTTCTCCCACTATGACAGAGCAGACGACAGAGTCCTTGATAGATTCACAACCAGCTACTAATGGATACATTGCCCATTTATTGCAATCTATCCAGAAGGCCAAGGCAGCTACACTCCAAGTACTTCAAAGTTCTTTTCACGAATTGGCCCACAATGTGCAACAGGCCGAACATGGGCTGGGTGATCTGGAAAATGCCTTTTTGAGACCAAGAGAACAACTCAGGCCTACTGGATCAGAAGGTTGCGGCGTCAGAATTATAGCATGCCTCTCAGATTGCACATTTCTATATACCTGAAGCTACTAATAGTTGCCTTTAAATACGTCTTCACGTGGAGGGTGGTGTGCTTTCCTCTCTCCTGTCTCTGCTGCTCCCTCCAAGATAAATATTTCTTTGGAATTTTAGAGCTTGATGGTGCATTTGTATGCACGTGATATAAGAATATTTTTGTCAAAACCTAATATGATTTAAATGCTTCTTTACAGGATTTATTTTATAGGATGTCTCCCAAGCATTTAAAAAAAATCTTTATAAAATATGGCGTGCTTTTAAACACACTAGCAGAGAGGTATTTGGCAAAATGTTTAACTGCGGGGAGATAAACATTTCTAATAAATGTGCATATGTGACCGAGTGTAGCAAGGAAGCCTGATCCAGCCTAGGAGGAATCTGGCGATGCTGCGTCCAAGATTGTTTTTAAAATAATGCGTTAAAATGGTTAATTCTACAGCACGCTGTCTTTGAAAAATTGGGCAAAAAGCTACACAGTTTACTGGTCGTTTTGTAGGGTAACAGACAAAAAAATGTACATTAGTTACTAAGTCATGAACAGTACACAGGAGCACGTGCCGAAATATCTTTATTATGCCTTTCCCCACCATATATACCAGTATTATGCCAGTGTAAAGAAATATGTTGATGTTTCTTCCTCAGCATGTCCACACTGGCTGCACCAATGTATGCCAGCATGGCCTCGTAAGAACACTCATGTTGAGTTTTTCATAATGCCAGAAAATGCCATGCCACCCCACCGATGACACAAATAGTTTTTGTTTTTCTCGAGAATGCAAGTGAAAATACTTTGCCATTGTACATGTTCTGGCATCCGCAATGCCCCCCAATATCTGGCTCACTTGCTCCACCAGCCTGCCCATTCAGGAACACATTCATATTCTCATTCACAAATATACACAGTCACACGGCTTTCTCATTCCCTAACACACGCACCCAAACACCACACTAGAGCATCCAGATTATATTCTCATTCACATGCACAGCAATTCATGCATTCAATCATAGATGATTACTGCATACACCCACACCCATCTCATTCATATTGCTTATCAGATATACACTCATACATACACACATAGCAACGAATGTTTTTGTTTTTGCGCAGGTTTAAGCTAGATACTCCTGCTGATGAGGGCTTCCATGTTGCATGTCTAGCTACTGCTCACCCCACAGATAGGAAATAGGAAGCATGGAAAACCTCCTGGTTCTGACACTCATGGTGGAACCGGAGGGTCACCATTTTGCCACCCTGGTCCAAAGTAATCAGGAGTGGCCACACAAACACTTCAACTGCAGCACTCCAGCCTGCAAACTCAATGGGCCATGCAAGGTGTGTGAAACAAAATGCCCCTGACCTTTCATGGCGGCTCAGTGAGCAGATCTGCTGGGATATTGAAGTTTTGTGGCACGGAAACCAGTCCAGGAGCTCTCCCTCTGACTGAGGGATCATGTTTTCACTAGGCCTGCTTCTGGCTTATCCATAATGCTTGACAGGTCAGCACCCTGTTGACACTTATGAATGAGCACCCATGCACAAAGGGGAAAGAACATTGGTCAAAACACAGTATAATTTACATACCTCTTTGCACGTTTTTTTTATTCTTCACGCTCAAGACATCGGTGGAATGTTTAGCAATGGAGCACATTAACACACACAATGACAGTAACATTAATCAACACTTTGTCGGATTTAAATGGCTCTTAACTAGTGGACTTGATGTTGCTTACCCAATGATGCTTTTACAAATTGTGCAACAAATTGAGAACTTTGATGCTCATAAGATTAGTAAACTGGGTAAAAACATTGTAGGATTTAAATACCTCTAGATAGGCTGAGGGGGTGATGAGGGTTATTCCCCTCAAGGATTTCATTTGAAATGTCACAGAAGGAGCCTATCTAAACACACAAGGACGGTGACTTGGCTAAAAACCGTTAAAGTGGTTGAGCATTGGGCATGGACATTGACATTTATAAACAGTAAATGCGTAACACTTTGATCAGATTAAGTTTAACTTTCAAATGTCTTTAAAATTAACATAAGAGAGCCTCCACACATGAAAGTTATTCAGATTGATATCCCTCAACTAGGATCCATACATATATTTCGGATTTTTCATGCAATATGGATCATGTTACCTCATGTAGTGATGGTTCCCACTTCAGCGATGTCAAAGCAAGCATCAGTGGCTGATGGATGCAAAGGTAGATGCCGCTTCGAAGGTACGGAATGGAAAAACCTCTGTCAAAGTCTTTGATGTAAGTATCCAGATTTGTGGCATAAAACCTATATTTCCAGTTGCTAACTTTCTCAGGTTTGGAAAGTGATTTAAAATGCCTTTTCAGATATCCTTAAATGTAAGTGTAATTTGAATGCATAACAATTTGAGAACATCCAGTTTACATTTTAAGTCGTTTAGCAAACATGTTCTAATGATTGAGTGTGTTGCCATGTGCAAAGTATAAATATCAACCAGGTCAAGTTATAATAATTTGAATGCATTTGAATTTAAGTTATTTTAGGGCAATTGTAACACCTTCAATGTGGTTTAGTGTGCAACTTGACACCACATATTTTCGGCCAATTTTTGTCAATGTTGAGGCTGTAACGGGTTACTGCAAGTTCCATGCTTTAATTCAAATGTTCAGATGTAAGTTGGACAACCGAGATCCGTATTTTGATTTCAGAATCTTCATTGTACAAAATCCAGACTCACATCAGTAAGGTGACCCAAAAAAGCAAGCAAACACAGAGGATTTCTTGAGAAGGGGGTATTTGGACTTTTCAACCATGAACCAAAATTTTGTGTGTCATGATCTTGCTCTCAGATGCAAGCATGTTTTCAGAATAATGATTTCCATTTCAAGGTCTGGGATGGTATCTGAATGCATTCGCATTCTGTTGTACTTGTCCTGTATATAGGGCCTTTAACCATTATTAGAGTCTCAATGCGCTTCTGGTGGAAATGCCCCTGGGGATCAAAGTCCAGAATGTTTGATGTCACGGAGTAAGGCTTAGCAAGGCTGCTCAGGCTCCAGTAAAAAGCAACCCATGAGGTCTGGCTTGTGGGTGGCTGGTGAGGAGAGGAGTCAGGAGATACTGTGAGTGTTAGAAACTCGCTATGTGTTCAGCATGCCCGAGTTGGACATATGTCTGCGCTGCATTCTGATGTATAAGGTGTTGAGGCATAGTCTGGTTTAAGTAGACAGAGATTTTGTGACAAGCAGGACCAGAGTTTTTCATAGTCCTTGCTGTAGTCTGATGTGTGTGGGTAGCCATTCCTATCTCAGTGTTTAGCTTTTCTGCTATATGTTGACACTTAGGCTTCTCCTTTTTCCTGGATACTTGATTCTAGATTGCATTGCTGTTGTGTTGTAGCTGCTTCATGCTTCTCCCTCACCTGCTCTAAAGCCTCCATTGGCCCCCTCTCCCTTTCTCTCCTACTCTCCTCCTCTCTCTCATATCACCTGGCGAGGTCTCTGTTGGTCCCGCTCTGCGATAGTCTCATCACTCAGGTGTGCCTTGCTCCTCCTGAACTCCAAGGACAACATTGCTTCTGCTGGTCCAGCCTTTGGCGGATTCTGAGATCCTGTTCACTTGCACTTATGTTCCTTTCTCTTCTCTCCCTCCCAGCATTACCCTTCCTCACCTTCCTGCTCTTGCCCTCCTCTCCCCTCTCCCCTCATTTCCATTACCTGGACTTGCACGCTCCGAATTGTCTCACGACTAGTAGGAATGTTTTTGTTTGTCTTCTTCCCTGCTCATCGCTCCATACTCCTCCCCTCCTCCTACTCATCCCCTCTCCCCTCTTTCTGTTAATGTACTTGCACGTTCCGAATTGTCTCACAACCTAGTAGGAACGTTACTGTTGTCCTCTTCCCTCGCTCCTCTCATTCTCTCCTCCTTTCCCTTCCCCTCTTTCTTGTTTATGGCACGTGCACATTCTGAATGTTTCAAGACCTAGTAGGAATGTTTTTATTGTTTTATCCTTTTCCCCCCTCTTCCCCCCTCCCTTGTCTTAATGCGCCTTGAAACACCATTGGTTTATAGGCGCATTATAAATACCCAATAAATAAAATAAAATAAATAGCCATGCCTGCGGCTAGTGTCCACCACAGTGATATGATATGATAGTTTATTTATATAGCGGCTATACACAATGTGTTTCAAAGCGCTTCAAGGCAAGGGAGGGAACAAAGGAAAATACAACAACATTCTTACAGGCTATGTGAAATTAACTATCGTACTCGGCCTGACGACATTTCAGATAGTGCAAGTGCTAAGACATAGATAAGGAAGGGAGGGGGAGAATGGGGAGGAAATGGAAACAGACAGGTGACTACCGTACGAGGCCTGACGACATTTCTGGTAGAGCCGGAGGAAAACAAAAGGTGAGGGAGAGGGGTGCAGAAGGGAGGGGAGGAACAAAACAAGCGACTATCGCACTAGGCCTGACAACGTTTCAGATAGTGCTGGAGGGGGGTCAGTAAGGGGATGGGGGAGCGACAGACGAGGTTGCTATCATACTAGGTCCAGGGACAATTCTGATAGAGTAAGTGCATAGAAGAAAGTAAGGGGAGGAGGGGAGGAGATAGGAAAAGGGAGAGGGGAGGAGAGGAGAGAACAGAGAGTAAGCAGTCAAAAAGAGTGGAGAAGCAAGAGGGGCGAGCGAATACAATTGCAGAAGTCAGTAGTAACACATATTGTTGCAAGCCAGGATACAAGATGAAGATGGGAACAGCATGATTCAGGGCCACCATGAGTACAAGATGCAAAGGAGGTCCAGCATGAAAGTTGAGAAAGGGTGACGCACCGTGAATCAATGAAGTCCATAAATGTAAAATCCAGCATTGGCCAAAAGACGGTGATGGTGAAACCAGAATGTATCAGGACAGACTCCTGTGTGCAGGAAGGGGGAGGGCACAAGGGAACAACACGGGGGGACCAGGGAAGGTGGGGATGGCCTGTGGGGACAGATGGTATTAACACATGTCGGTGCATGCTTACCTGCTATCTTAGCACGGGGTCGGACCCTGGATCCCCCTTGTCCGAACAGGTCCAAACATGAATTGCCCTTTTCTTTGACTGCCCTTCACTTTGGACGCCCGGACGAGAGATGCCCTTGATCTAAGAGTTAAGAGCAGGAAAGAAGAGGCAGGGCTAAGAAGGTGGGTGGTGCTTAGGCCAGGTGACCTTGTTCCACTTACACATGCTCCCAGCTGCAAAGGAAAAGAGGCTGGAGGACTCCTTAATTAGGCAAAGGAAAAGCAAGAAAGAAGGCACCAGGTGGGCGGGGCTTAGGCCAGGTGACCTAGATCCACTTACACCTGCTCGACAGCTGCACAGGAAAAGAGGTTGGAGGGCTCCTTAAGTAGGGAAAAGAGCAGCCAGCAGGAAGGCACCGGGTGGGCGGGGCTTGCTAAGTGGTGAAAAAGAGCGGCAACCAGGAAGGCACCAGGTAGGCGGGGCTTAGGCCAGGTGAACTAGATCCACTTACACCTGCTCCCCAGCTGCAAAAGAAAAGAGGCTGGAGGGCTCCTTAAGTAGGGAAAAGAGCGGCAAGCAGGAAGGTACCAGGTGGGCGGGGCTTGCTAAGTGCTAAAAATGAGTGACAACCAGGAAGGCACCAGGTGGGCGGGGCCTAGACCAGGTGACCTAGATCCACTTACACCTGCTCCCCAGCTGCCCCAGTGGTGCTTTATACGTACCTCTGTAGATTCTGTGGTGATTTCATTCATTGATTTGTAAGGCTACATTGCACAATTAGGCTAAATGTGAGCTATAGCTGACTAACACAAATGGGCTAAATGTGAGGCACAGCAGACTAAAACAAATAGTGATCTACATGGTTAATTTCACAGTTCGATCTAAGTGAGATTTTGGCAAGTCCTTGCAATTTCTAAATGAAGAGTATTTGCCACCTGAATAATATTAAGCTAAATGCAGACTGTGGCTACCTGGCACAATTAGGCTACCGGCGAGATATAGCTGGCAAACACAAATGGGCTAAGTGCAAGATATAGCTGACTAACAGAATTAGGCTAAGTGCAAGACCTAGCTGACTTACAGAATTAGGCTAAATGCAAGATATAGCTGACCAACACAAGTAGGCTAAATGTAAGATACAGCAGACTAAACAGCCAGTGATATGCATGGTTAATTTCACAATTCTATCGAAGGGAGATGCGTGGCTAGTCCTTGCAATTGCGAAATGTAGAGTATTTGCCATCTGAATACAATTAAGCTAAATACAGACTGTGGCTACCTCACACAATTAGGCTACATGCAAGATATCGCTGACTAACACAAAAGGGCTACGTGCAAGATATAGCCGACTTACAGAATTAGGCTAAATGCAAGATACAGCTGACTAACACAAGTAGGCTAAATGCAGGATATAGCTGGCCAACACAAATGGGCTAAGTTCAAGATATAGCTGACTAACAGAATTTGGCTAAATGCAAGCTAAACCTGAGTAACACAAATGGCTAAAACAAGGTGAGGCTACCTTGCACAATTAGGCTAAATGTGAGATATAGCTGACTAACACAAATGGGCTTTGTGCAAGATATAGCTGACTTATGTCACAGCTGACTCCCTTCGCTCCCGTTCCCATCACTTGGGGGCATGTTTTTGGGTTTTTTCCCTACTGGACATTTCCTCCGAACCTTATGCTACAGTGCTGTGACGAATTGGGAGCGCTAAAACCTTATTTTCCAAGTTACTTCCCTTCCGTATCCATTCCAGGTTTTTGGCAGCCAGCATGCTACGTTAATCTAATGACTATACCTCCCAGAATGCCTTGCTCACTGCCTCACCTCCTCCCTTGCAGGACAAGGTTGGGTGGAGGATAGGCAACACCTGTGGCTGCAGGTGCAGCAGGCGGCACACCTGAGGGGTGTGCTCGTTAAGGAGCTTTAAAAGCCTCAGTTTACTTCAGTCCAGCGCTGGTCATTGTTGCAGTGTTCCTGTTGTGACTGGTCCCTTGTTCCTGGTTCCTAGTTTTTGTGCCTGGTTCCTAGTTCCTATTTCTTGTTCCTCTGCCCTGGATTTCAAATTTATGTGCTTAATTGATTTCTGCTTTCTGGATTTCCCTTTCTGTCTTCCTCTGTCTGCAGGCAGCCTTTCTCTGTGCTTTACCCTTTGATGCTGCCCAATTTGCCTGTGTTCTCTGCTTCTTTGAAGCTGTCCTTTGCTACTGAAAAACTTGATGCATTAGTCTTTCCCTTTATAGATTTAGCTTCCTGCCTTTTCTCCTTGGATGGGTGGGAAAGGTTTCCTTTTGTGATATCATTTTCCCTGCTCCTGATCCTTACTTTCTATTGGGATCCATTCCATGTTTTCCATTGCACTTCTACATTTATTTCCCATTGATTATTAGGTGTGGGGTGCTATTGTAACTAGTCCCTGTGTGAATGCCTTTTGTTTTCCTCACTATTCTATAATCACTTTTCCTACTTGCCCCTTGACTAGGGTCTTATGTATTTAGTTTCCTCCACCCATTGCTGTTATAGCCTGCAGGGTCCCTGTTTCATCAACTGGGTTCGTGGGTTTACTGACATTCAAGTGGTCTTTCCGGTCCTCGTGAGTACGGTTTCTAAGTTCCTTATTCAGTATCATCCAGAGTGTCAGCTCACAGATCCTGTCCTTGCTTGCCCTCTACGTGGGCTTAGTGCTGTCAGTATCTGTAATAGCATAGTGGGTAAGGAGTTTGCCAACTTCCCTTTCAGTCATAAGGAGGTTCTAAGTGCTTACCCCACATCCCTTTTCATATATTGGTATTATTGTTTCACTCTATTTGCACTCCTGGGTTTTAGTATACACGAGTCTTGGGTATTGTATGCACGTTGTTAGATTCAAAGTTGTTCACTGTGTGATTCCGTGCACATTTCCCTTGCCATATTCATTGCCTTCTTCCTTTCTTAACAACTTACAGAATTAAGCTAAAAGCAAGATATAGCTGATCAACACCTATAGCTAAAGCAAGATTAGACGGCTTTGCACAATTAGGCTAAATGTGAGATATAACTAACAGAATTAGGCTAAATGCGAGATATAGCTGACTGACACAAATGGCTAATGCAAGGTAAGGCTGCCTTGCACAATTAGGCTAAATGGTTAATATGGATAAGTTTGACAAATAGGCTATATTTATAGGAGGTAATAAGAGTGGTGGGGTTTTAAAGCAGCACCGTAATGGCTGTACTCGCAGCCCGCACAATTGCAATTTGTAATTTTCAATTTAAGCTGCAGTCTCAGTGACATTAGTTTCGATGAATGGGTTGGTTATGAAAGTAGCCACAGGTTCAATTACAATGAAATCAGAAAAACAGATTCTCAGGGTCTTTTCTGATTAAGCTGAGATGTTTGGCATATATACCTTTGTCATAAACAACACTTTCCCTGAATACATTTTCCAGAGTGGGAAAATGATTCAAGATACCCTTTTCCATTTGAGTCATCCATAAATTCAGTTTGACTTTAAATGCATTTAATGACCCAAAATGTTCTGTTATTTTTGTAATCTTGCCCTTGGAGTTCAAGGTTGAGAGCATATAGTTTAGATGTCAAATCATTAAGAGAAGCAAAATCGGATAACCATTTTTGGTCACTGAGTTGATCAACTGGTTCCCCCTCTTCCTTCTAAAAACAGTATCCTTTCAGGCAAGAGATCCAAAAATATTTGCAGTACTTTACTCCTGCTTAGCTACTGTGCATTTGTATGTAAGAATAGACAACCATATTGAACATCAATTCCATCTACAAGTGATTTGAAAAGTCTGTGTTGCAATGACCTTGCATGTATAGAATTGACCATTTTTAAAACTACATTCATGACATGCTGATAATTGAGTACCTTGGAACACACTGGCTGTTGGTGAATACTGCACTCATAACCTCTGAATTCTGGAACTTCTGAATCTCATCTGCAAAGAGCAACACAACCAATATTCTGCCCTATCATGGCTGGTGCACCAGTTGTTGTTATTACCACTAGTTTCAGAAGTGTCATAGTCATGTCTTTTATAAACAAGTTGAAAGCTTGATAAGTGTCTTCTCCTCTTGTCTTCACTGACATTACATCAATTGTACGAACCACTGTTTTTCCTGGGACCTGGACATCTTTAATGGCAGCTATTATTTGAGGGTAATTTTTAAAGTCCTGGAATAGTGAATCAGCAGTTGCAAGCATAACTTATTTTGACTATTTCACCATCTTTAAATGGCTTCTTCTTTTTGCAAGAATATGGGCCACTTTCAGCGATGCAACCGTTGTTGCTTTTGAATGAGAAACAGTTTAATTAAGAATTGTTTGCTGAGTGTTCAATGCTGTTTTAATACCTTTTACTCACACTTGCCTTAGATTACTGTTGGTCGGGTAGTCTATGTCATATTACTTTCCAAATTGCATTTCTTCTGTACTGAAACACTTGCTTGGCAAATTAAACATCTAGCTTTCCTTTTGAAACTTGTGAAGAAGTATTGTTCTTCCCATTCATCACTAAAAGTATATCAATATGCTCTTGATTTTTTTCACTGGTGGCGAGGTAAACACAGGAGCCATTTTGTCTCACTAGTCTACACGTAGTTGAAATTAGGAGTCACCACAGCTGTGTACGTAACTGGAAAAAGAAAAAAAGACTGTCACTGACTACTTTCTTTTCCGCGCCCTCCGTCCCCGACATTTATTATGGCACCATCACTGTCCTATCACAACACAGATGTTTTCCACTGATTGACTCTTGTGCATTCCCTTCTTCTCAGCAGTTCAGATCTATGAAAAGCATCAATAGTGGAAGACAGGTGCTGTACAAGACCACTTACGTTACATGTTATTCTACAGAGCAGTGTTATATTTCAGCTTGGTTCCTGAAAGACTCAATACACATAAAACAAATTGTAAACATGTAACAGATGTGTGATTCTTTTATCTTTTAGATATTGATGGTGGCAATGAACACTTGTTGTGTCCCTGGTACACATGTGAATGCTGGTGAGCACAGAAGGGGGCTTGTGGCACCTATGGGTTCTCTAGGCCTCCTTGAGTGCACATTAGCCACCTTGACCACTGTTGGGAGCTGTTAATATCTCACTGCCTGTAATTGTAATTTTTTTATTTGTAAAGCGCTTATACACAAATGAAGTGCTTCAAAGCGCTTCAGGGCAGGGAGGGAACAAGGGAATACAGTCGTCATTCTTAGGCCTTGGAGATTCCGAATGATCTGACAACAATAACTAGCATATTAGGCCAGAGGCATATCTACTAGTTTAAGTGTGTGACAAAGAGTGGGGGGGTGGGGTAGGGAGGACATTCAGAACAATAAACAACCGTACTAATACGTGCAAGGGCACAGACAGGAAGTGGAAGGGAGGGGGCGGGAAACAAGTGCACCCAGTCTAGCAGGGGCCTGTGTTAAAGGCTCATCCACAGAGAGTTGGAGAAGGCCGAGTGGAGGGCTCTAGAAGGAGAGTATTTCGGAAGAGTGTGTTGTAGATAGTAAGGTTCCTGGCCCCAGAAAGCATTGTTGACTATGCACAGGGACCTGAACTTGACCTTTGCAGCCGCAGGGAGCCAGTGGAGTGATTTCAGCACCAGAGAGATGTGGTCCCTGGGCTTGAGGCCAAGGATAAGTCTTGCAGTTCTGGTCTGGGCAAGTTGAAGAGGTCGGAGAGTAGAGATAGGAAGATTGAGAAAGAGACTGTTGCAGTAGTCCAGTCTGGCGAGAACCAGGGCTCTGGAGACAGTAAGCCTCTGAGGGAAGGTCAGAAAAGGTAGAATACCACTGAGGAGGTGCAGCTGGTAGTGGAACTTTTTGGACATGTCCAAGATGTGAGAAGAGAAGGAAAGAGTGGAGTCGAAGATGATCCCCAGATTTTTTGCCTCATTGGTGGGTGAGAGCGCAGGACTAAAGGATGCTGGGTAAAGTGAGAGTGGGAAAGTGTGAGCAGGGGTCCCAATGAGGACGATCTCTGTCTTATTGGCATTAAGTCAGGGATCATTAGCAGCACACCAGGATTGAACTGCAGACAGACAGTCAGGAATGAGCAAGGAGGAGGAAGAGGCCAAAGGTAGCCTGAAGGATAACTGTGTGTCATCCGCATAACACTGAAAGTTGGAGGTGAGGCAGAGATCTTGTGGGCCAAAGGGGCCATGTAGACATTGAAAAACCAGGGGGGTATATCAGATCCCTGTGGGCACCAAAGAGAGAGAGAGTGGTAGCGAAGGGAAAGGGCCCAAGTTGCACTTGGGAAGGACGGTCAGAGAGAAAGGATGCTAGCCACGCTAGGGCCTGATCTGTACTGCCCAAAGTATTAACTACCTTTAGGTAGTAAGGGCTCCTTGAGTGTCCTGTGTCACATGCCCTGCCTATGCCATCATTAAGTGACCCCTTAGGTGCCCTAGGCCACTCAATGATGTCTGAGGACTGCGATAAATTAGTCATGGGCAGTGGAGATCCTGGATTACAAATGAACCCCATTTTATCATGTTATCTAAAATTTGGGTCAGAAATCTAGCCTTTTCTTCAGAAACCCTACATAGTTGATGTCCAGTACCATATAGTGATTGAGTTGCAAGTCATATCCCACTGTGTGTGTGAACTAAGACGTTGTGTGTGATCTGTGGGGTTGTTTCAGAATGTGATGTGGGGAATGTTGGCCTGTGGTATTGATATGTTTTCAGTCATGGAAGCAGCCCTAAACATGTCCCTTGTCAACAGGGTGTAAACCACCAAGTCTTGTTTTTTTTTCTTTGCATTCTGGTACTTGTAGCTTTTCAATTTTCAATGCATGACTAAAATTCCCAGAGTGTGGTGAAAAAAGCAGGACTGATAGGCACAACCTGTAAGTGTGTGTGTGTGTGTGTCTGTGTGCACGCAAGCACACTACAGAGAGCAAGAGGAGGGAGAGAGAGACAGAGAAGAGAGGAATTGAGCTGTGGCTGATGTGAGAACCTATTGGTTTAATAACATTTTAAGAGAGGCAGTTAAGTCCTCTGTGAGTGATATTGTATTGTGTGCACATGAACAGTGTTGGCTTGTGCAATGTGTCATTATGTTCCTAGCTGTCCATGCTTGTGGGGTGGTGGGCAGGACTCCTGGTGATTTTGCAATTCGGTGTCTCAGTATTAAAGAGGTCCTATGATGCCATGCTTGTCAGGAACATTGATAACCCTTTGAGTGAAGGACCAGTATGGCTTGTATGCCTGACTTACTACAGGCAAGAAAAGCTGGGAAAACCGGTGGGTGATAAAATTGGTACCAGTCACCTGGACACCTATTCTGAATTAGGGACTGTGCTTTCTGCCATGTACCCCCTGTGACTGGAGAACCTGTGGATGTGGTCGGCCTATTCTGGGTACACAATATCCTTGTTTAAGAGAGTGCCAGCTGTGCTGCCCTGTGAAAGGAGGGCCAGGAGAGCTCTCAGTACGGCAAGGGAAGCATTGGTATCAAAAGCAAGACAGGCACATAAGATATGTTCGGAAAACCTTTATTGTTCTCGAAATAGGGGTTGGAAGAATGCCTATCTTGCACTGCGTCTAGGATGGGAGCACGCTCAACCATCAAATAATACATAAAACAGTCGTAGTGGAATCTGTCAAAACAAGATGGCCTATACTAACAAAACCTAATGCCAGCCCTTACTCTAATGTAACAAAATGTGTGTGGGAAAATGTGTATGGAAAAGAAATAATGTGTAAAACTATAAAGAATCAATGTGAAGAGTCAGCTCACCTCCCCACGTTGAATAGCACGGGGAAAGGCGGCCCCCATAGACAGGATGACACACTCTGGCTCAGGTTCTTCAAAATTAAAGGCAGTTCAAAACGTGGATCAAGGTCTGCATGGCCTTCCACGCTAAAGTCTTTCTTTCCAGCTTCAATATATAGTGCAACAAAAGGCTCACACTGGTCTCGGACCATCTCAAAGGCTCGGACCATCTCAAAACACAAAGTTCCTGCCGGTCTTCCTCAGTTGGGCTCGGACCGTTTCAAAACACAACGTTCAGGTAAGTCTCCCTCTGTCGGGCTCAGCCCTTTTCAAGCACAAAAGTTCCTGCTGGTCCCCCTCTGTCAGGATAAGACCTCAAAATGAAATTCACCTGCGTCCCCCTCTGTCAGTCTCAGTCCTCTTCAACCTATGTTCAACAAGACTTCCAAGGGGACTCCCTTCCCCAAGCTCATTACACTTCGGGTCTTTTTCCTCAGTCAGCCTCATACCTCTTTCGGATGTCAAAGACTTTCGAATGTGCGTGGCTTGCTTTACAGACCTCTGCAGTACCACTTCGACTAACAGTTAATTTGTTTTGTTGTTACAAACAATGCACCTTTCACAGAGACCTTTGAGTGGGTTACTTCCTTTCATGGAACCACTCCGTTACTCAGTACCACTGATTACACAGCTATATTTTTACTTCAAAGTTCATTCATAGGTCTGCCACTTCAATCTTCAACACACACCGGTCTCTCAGGTTGCTTGCCAACTCACCGGCTGTGGGCGTTTCTTTCTTGGTTTTCTCCAGGGATCTCCCTCAGTCGGGCACGGACCCCTTCCTTAAAGTTCACACACGGATCTCCCTCAGTCGAGCTCGGATCAATCTCAAAGTTTACAGATGGGTCTCCCTCAGTCAGGTTTAGACGCCTCTTAAAGTTCACAGATGGGTCTCCCTCAGTCGGGCTCAGACCCCTTCAAAAGTTAACAGATGGGTCTCCCTCAGTTGGGCTCAGACCCCTTCAAAGGTTCACAGATGGGTCTCCCTCAGTCAGGCTTGGATCCCTTTTAAAGTTCACAAAATAAATGTCTTTGGACTTCCAGTCCCAGAATCCTTCCTTCTGATTTTGCTCCTACTTTGCTAGCTCCTGCTTTTGGCACTCTGGGGTTTAGGGAGCTGCAGGAATGTATGGTGAGGTCAGGATCTCACCACCTGCGCCTCAAAGGCCTGGGCTTGACTGTTTTGCCCAGGAGAGGAGCTCTGGTGTGGACACTGCCAGGTAACCCCAGCTGTCCCTGGTTTGGCTTCCTGGAGGTGCAGTTCCCTGTCCACGCTGCAGTCTCTCCTGTACTCACAAGCCCAGCAATCAGGCAGTCCCTCTTCCTCCAGGCCTTCCAGGGTCTCTCCAGTTCGAATCTTCTCCCTCTGGCTTCCGTGCACCATCCAGCATCCCTAGCTCGCTTAGGATGTACCTGTGTGCTCTGCCTTTTATAGTGAGGGGGAGGCTTAATAGGTCTCAGGTGAGACTGATTGTCAAGGGAGGCTTGACCTTGCCTGCTGGGCCTAGAGACCCAAGCTACTCCTCACTGATGAGCCCCAACAAGGGCGAAACTTGTTTGGGGATGCTTGTGGTCTCGTGCAGAAGGGATGTGGCCTAGCAGTTCGGGCTGGACTGCCCCTTTTGGGGTGGGGCCAAGCCTGATTTGCATATGGTCTTTCCCTTCTGTAATGGCTTGGCAGGCGAAGAACGGTGGTCTGGAGGGTTGCCCAGAGCATTGCCAGTGGTTAAGATTAAGTCTAAACCTTCCAGCCATCACCTCTTTGTTTTTGCTATGTCCTTGTTAAGGGGACAGTCTGTTGTTAAAAGGGAAGTGTCTGCCTTCTGTGTCTGAGTGTGTTTCTTCTCAGTGTTCTCCATCCTCTCAGTTCCTCTCTTCTTCCTCTCAGTGTTAGTATAGAAAAGGGGCGGGGGTTGGAAGTCATAGGGTTTTCTGGTAATTATGGGAAAATTGGGTTTAACATATGCCATGTAAACTGAGGGGGTGTCCGGTAGGGGTGTTTCAGAAAAAGGGGACCACCACCTCTCTCCTGAGGGTATTTCTCCCGCAGCCCACAAGGACCCTGTGCCCAGGTGATCCCGCCACACTGTAACCCCCAGGGTCTGGTTCCAAAGGCGATGGTTGTGCCATGGCCACCTGAACAAAAGATCCTCGGGGTCTATCCGTGAGAACACCCTCAGGTTTCTCAGAGTACACAGAGGTGCAGTGCAGCAGGTAGGGTAAAATCAGAGTGGTCCTAAAACTGAAAAGTGCACAAAGCAGGGAGGTTTCTAGGCTAAAGGGGTGATATGGGCTTGGGTGTTCTGGTATAGATTAAAAAGTGGCAAATGCTGCATTGGATCACAGCTTCAAAGATGCCATGTCCCTGGAACTTGGGTTCATTTCTTTTGTCTCAATTTATAGTGTTTCCATTAAGTTTCAGAGTTTAGAGAGAATGTGGAGAGAATGTGCATTGACCCATTCGGGTTGCATGACTAGGCTTTGGTCCACTGGTTGTGGCTGCCTGTTCGATTGGGACACACACACACACAAACAGACACACACACACGCACATGTTTTCCCACTCATAGTATGGAGTACTCACTGTAATAAACAAACTGGCTTTTGCCTCAAGCGAAATCACAGAGGATTAAGTGCACCGATTCTTAAGTGCTGGCTCTTCTGTAGCCAATGGTAAAATTGCTAAAACCTAGAATAAGAATGTGCCCTACACATTGCTGCAGCGGCTAATGGCATATTGTAGAGATGACATGCAATAGTCGGTAGCAACTTAGAAGGTGGTCTCAGGGGGAGTTAGTAGAGAGTGCCTGGCCAATGAGCACACTAAACCTTATATAATGTTTAGATAGTTGATTTTCCTAATCGATCCGTTCCTACTTTAGGTTTTTGTGAAGTAACACATCAGTTGGGATGTCACACTCTTTTTTTAAAGTACTGACAAGCTAGGAGCTGATGAGAGACACAGAGATGTGCCTAATGTTCATGCTGTCCCTGTTTTATGTGGGTTTTGTTAAATTAAACTGAGGTTTGCACATGCTTGGTTCCTTCCTTTTTTGGGCGTGGGAATTCCCCTGCCCTGCCCTCTTGCTTAATCCACAGGATTCTTCCGTCCATCACTTCAAGTGCACCCCATCACACGATGCATGGCTGAAGAATCGGACTCTTTGTAACCAAAATCAAGACACTTGTTATCCGAAGTACATAAAGGTCAACAACGTCAAAAGACACCTTAACACTGCTGACTCAATAGCTGAATCAGACCTAGCAACATTAATACTATCAAACAATTATGAATCTCAGACCGTCTTAGTATCTTCATCTGACTATAAGCAAATTTGCCTTGTGTAGTTACGGTTCAGCAAACGGTGTTACTATATTGAATAATACAGCCTTTATGCAAGTGATGGCGAGTCCCTTTTATTGATAAGTTATTGGTTGCTGATTATTATCTAATATGTAGGCTGCAAGAACTGGATACTCCGATATTGAGGCTGCCCAATACACGATGACTGAATGTTACAAGAAAGGAGTTGATGAGTATCCTTGGTTGTGTGCCACAATTTAATGTGTTAAACAGTCTTAGATTTCTTATTCAACGTATTTGTCAAATGCATGATATTTCCCTCGACACGTGTTTCCCCACCTCTTTACTGTGGTTCATCAGGAGGGTACATTATTTCAATTAGTACACTTTTTGTGTTATGGATCTAAATCTTGATATATTACACCAAATATGTGATTCAGGATGAGGAAAAGACCGTTTTCCTTATGTTTTTCCTCCTTCTGAAGGTGGTACCTATTTTCCAAAGACAGTCTGGTTTCCCAAGGCTATGTGGCTGCTCGTGGCCTGATAACCGTACTATATTGGTTGCAAAATGTAACTGACTCTAAAAATATGTCTGTTTATTTCAATAACTAGACACTGAGTTTTTTATTTTTTTTATTGCAGTGTTATCTTAATAATGAAAATGAAACAAAGAACTTTTAAATCATGGCTTTTCCACTTACCTAAACTGTGTGATCCAAGACAAATCTTTTTTTTCTCTCTGTGGCTTATCTGCCAACATTAGAAGTCTCTAGAAGTGATGAAATGTACACTGCTACTCAAAGGAAGCATCAGTTATGATATTGCTCAATCGTTTTTATTATTATTAGGAGTGATAATAATAATAATAATAATAATAATAATAAGAAGAAGAAGAAGAAGAAGAAGAAGAATAGTAGTGGCCGTTCATAGATTACATATTATTGTAGTTGTTTTTTGGCTTACTCATAGCAACTTCTGATAATGTAACTTCCCAGGACATTCCGAAGTATCACTCATATCACTCTCTCTGAAGTCAATGGGCCTCATTACACGGATGGCGGTAAGGATTTACTGGTACCGGTAAAATACCGGTACCGGTAAATCCCTACCGCCTTACTACGAGGTCCCTTCGCGGGTTGGGGGATTTAACGCCTGCATTTTGCAGGCGTTAAAATCCAACCCGCAAAGGGACCTCGGAGCTAATTACGGCACCGCAAAATTGCGGTGCCGTAATTAGCGCCTTCCCCATTCCCATAGAGCCCTATGGGGCAGAAATGGGAATGGGGAAGGGCAATGGTGGAAGGGGGATTTACCGCCCCTCCAACCTTGGAATGGGGCGGTAAATCCCCTTTCCACCAAGGCGGTGCCGGTATTTTACCGGCATGAGCCATGGCGCTAATAGCGCCATGGCTCACCGCCTACCGTGTAATGAGGCCCAATGTCTGTAATGTCAATAATTATTCAAATTAGGGGGTCCACACATCTTTTTCCTCACAGGGCCATGTACATCCTAGACACGTCACTGTTTAGCAGTAGCTTGCCTTTAACACTCTTGTGCAGTTCCAATTGTTAACCCTTATTTCGCATATCCTTTTTCTCCCACCACCAATCTCTCTGTGCACTTAGCTGTCCTGTGTCTGTATCACTTCTGTGCACTACTACCTCCCCTACTACATCTCTCAGAAAGTATTCCTGTGCCTTCTTCCCTCCTGCACCACTCTCTACTTGTCTCTTTGCATGATCCCTCTCTCTATTAGAACCTAGATTCCCTTCTGTAACCCTCTCTTCTGCATGTTCTACCCCTCACCTGTCTTCCAGTGCTCTCCTCTGCAGCCTTCTCTCATGCACACTCCTTGCGTGTCTTCTGCACCCCTCTTTCTCCATTGTACTCTCTTAACTGAATCCTTCTCTACTCTACTTCCTCTTGCATCCCGCTCTTCTGCACCCAGCAGGGCCACTGCATAGAAAAATCCCTGCTGCTGCCTGCAACTTAATTCCCTCATCTTTCTCAATCGCCAGGAATATGGTAAAAGCAGTCAGTATCCATTTCTGCTCAGACCCATAAATCCAGTTCCATCCCAATCCCCTTACCCACAAGGCAACACGAGCAAATGTTTGAAGCATTCATCTCATGGAAGAGGATAGGGGATAATAGTGAAATAGTGGCATTCGTGGCAAAATCCTAGCTCACTGCAGCTTCTGCCCCTGCATTTCTCCTTCAGTACTAGTGCATAATAGTTCTACCCACTGCGCGATGATAATGAGAATAGTTGCCTTAGGGCAGTTTATGAAACATTATTTGTCCTTATACGTTTTGGACACCAGACCATGCACGTCATGCCATGAACTCCTGAAAATATTCTGTTTGCACGAGTTGCTAAAATAGATTTTTGGTGCCAAGAGAGTGACAAAAGAAAGGAAATCTGTCGGCTGTATCAGGCAAATTGAAGTGCCATGTGCAGATGTGCATGTGGCCTTTCAATGTTCATCGTTTGTCTTTATCATACTTTTCACCCTTAGTAACATAGGTTACTCACATGTTTTGACTGTTACATGCCTGGGGATTGGCTTTTTACAATCAATTCGTGTTTGCAATGAAAACTGAAGGGGGAACACAGGGACATATAAAAGCAGCCGTGAAATGCTTGCACTCTTTCTCTCACACTGTTTATTTCTCTTAGCTGCACGCAAGCACACAACTTTGCCTTCTCTTGCACCTTGAGCGCACACTTCTCACACTTTCAACTAGCTCTCGAACACTTGCTCACTCACCCCTCATCACTCACACACCCTTGTTAACATGGACACTTGCAACCACCCTCTCGCATATCCTTTCCCTCTAAATAAACAAACCATTGTTTAAAAAAATGTAATCATTAAAGACTCGACCTCCCTGACATTGCTGTAGAGAAGTCACTTAGCAAGATAAATGTGCATTTCAGCATGGGGGGGAGGGGCAATGCTGAGATTTGACAGCAATCCCAATGAGGATAATATGCTGAGAGACTGGGCCTGGTTACTGCTGCACAGGAATGACAGATGTGTGTTAATTTACAAGCAGCTCCACTGTTCATTCAAGTGGAAATGGCAGTGAATCTTTAAATCGGGAAGCACGTTTCACCTCTGGTTCATGCCTGCGCACTAAATCTGTCAGACACATGCGAGCTGATGAGCAACATGAAAGGGGGCTGCCACCAACATGTTGCTCGTGAGCTAGGGGTTGGAGACCCCTGAACTGGATTGTTCTGACTGACAGGATTTTATCCGTGAAGCATGTCTTTGCCCAATTTCTGATGCTGACAGGACTAGGTTGGAAGCCCCAAACAGGGTTGAAGAGGCTTCCGAAGTAATAAGATCCCTTGCGAATAATACAACTTCAGGCCTAGACATATTCATCCTGATATCATGCAGAGGGATCAGACAGGGTTCATTCCCAGAAGGTAGGCTCAGGCTAACATTTGAAGGGCAATTGATATATAATCGATTGGGTGAGAAGTAGAGTAAGTCGCTAGCAGTATTATCAGTCGATGCTGAAAAAGCATTTGATAGAATTGATTGGGCCTATCTCTCTGAAGTACTGCAGGGATTTGGTTTTGGACCCACTTTTATTAACCAGGTGTAAGCAAATTTTGCTCATTCCACCACAAAAATCCATCTGAATGGAATGATCTCAGAGCCACTTCCTTTGTCCAAGGGGACTCAGCAAGGGTGTCCATTGTCACCCTTATTGTTTGCACTATCCATGGAGCCACTAGCATGTAGTATCCTTTTTCAGGGAATAGAAATATCTGGCAACTACCATAAGGTGGCTCTATATGTAGATGATCTCCTGTTTTGTATGCAAGACTCAAACACCACACTACCTCATATAATAACCCTGATGGAATCATTTTGCGGAGCCGCAGGTTTTTAAATGAACTATAATAAATCGAACATACTTAATGTATTGGAAGAATGCTGTATAGTGATGAGGTTAAAGGAGGCCTTTACCTTTCAATGGACTTCAGAGTGTCTGAAATACTTAGGGGTCTACTTACGCCTAGATATGATCAGTTGTATCATAACAATTTTCCTTGAGCACTATTATCGCTAAACGCAGACCTATTATGATGGGGGACAGCTGATATTTCATGGATAGGGAGAATGGCGGCAGTTAAAATGACCTTGCTGCCGAAGGAAGCTGTTATATGTCTTCCAAGCATTGCCGATTCTAATTCCAAAAAAGATAATACGGGATCTCCAAAATCAGATTTTCAAATGTATATGGCTTATGAGGTTTTCCAGGGTTTCCCGGCCTACATTGATTGCAGCGAGAGAGGAGGATGGTATGGAAGTGCCGGACTTGGAGAGTTATTTATTTCCAATGCAACTGGCTTCCCTCTTAGACAGCAAAGGAGCTGAACAGTCCCTGAAACATTGAGTGGATATCAGTCAATCAATAGTGGGAGTCCCTTTGCCTGACTAGTGTCGGCAATCCACTGCAGAAAGGCAGAATGTGGTTCTGTTGCTTCCATCAACTAAGGCCATGACAGGCTATTGGGATAAGGCAGTGAGGAAATATACGATGACCAACCTTCCATTCCCCTTGCTCGAATTTGGAATACTTCAGAATTGCCTCCAGGGCTCCACCCTGGGCTGTGTACTCGATGATAGATGGGGGTTTACAGATATTAGGCCAATTATTTGGGGGAGGACATCCATTATCTTTTGGAAATTGTAAACAGTCATTTCTGGTAGGGGACAGATATGGCTTCATTCAGCTTAGACGTTGGATTACTAATGCTAAAGTATCTAAGCAAGCGAAGAGGGAGACAACACAGCTGGAAGATTTAGTCTTGGGAGGCCCTCCTGCAAGGAAGATCTCTTCGTCATATTAAGTCCTTAATGCTTGCCGTTTAAAACCCCTACACATATATATGGTTAGATGGGCGGAAGATATAGGTTCCCCTATTGTCGAAATGCCATAGTACAACATATGGTCGAGGGCTGCAGCATTTTCTAGATGTGTACAATTAAAAGAGAGCCGGTATAAAATATTGTATGCATGTTATCTCACCCCAGAGATACTTCATAAGATGAGTCCAAAGATCCCCCCAAGCTGTGGGAGGTGCGCTCAGGCTCCAGGCACATGTTTCATGTTTGGTGGTCCTGCGCTCTTACACAACCTTATTGGATGGTGCGCTTGCTCAAAGTAAGCTACTTAATGGGGTTGACCTATCAGTAGACCCGTTGGTGGTACTATTAGGTGATGAATATCAGGGTGGTCAGTATAAATGGTGGCAAAGTCTTCTAAATGTACTACTCAATTCTTGGTGAGAGCCGGAATTGTAGTCGCCCGTGATAAGAAAGTGACAAACACACCAGCTAGAAAGGAATGGTAGGCAAAATGATGGTTTGTTGCTCCAATGTGTAAAATTGAGGCCTCACTTAAGGGGTGACATGGCAAAATATTTTGAAGAGTGGGGACCATTCTTTCTTTTTGTTAGCCAGCACAATTATCCAAGGGTGCATCATGAAACTCCAGATTTGTATTTATGTTACGTTAATATAGTCACATATTAAGGGGAGATGGTAGTCTTCCATTAATGTTTACTGCATTGGAACTATTTGTTGAATCGTAACCTTAGTTTTATGTTTTATTTTTTGGGCGAAAGTTATACATTCAATTATAAACACATGTGTATAACTGACAGGAAACTGGCTGCTTCTGGTATTTAGGAATGTGTTAATTCTATGTCCACATGCCATGTCTTTCATTGCATTTAATACACATGTGAATGACAAAAAAAGAAGCGGATTCAGGCTAACAGCCAAGGAACGGTCCCGGCAGGTTACGGTACAATAGTACATTGGACCATTTTCCCTGGTTAAGAACATGTAAGATTGAAGGTTAGCTTGGGGGTTCACCAAACGTGCATAAAAAAGTATTGTGCAATGATGCGCTTAAATTGATTTTGATTGCAATTTGAAAAAAGAGAAACTTTATTATTCAGGGTAATAAGCATATTTGTACAACACGATTGAAAATGAAACTATATTCTTACATATCTGATTTAAGTAACACGCCATTAATAATATAATCATTTGGTACAAATTGCAGCCAACCACCTGATGTAAAAATTATTTAGCACTGGTTAAGTTCATAGGTCGAGCCACTGAATTACAGTACTCTGAACCAGCAGGACGCCACACATAATAACAGAACAAACTTGAAAAGCTAACAGTTTTTAAATGGTTTGTAGCCTGTGAAAATCTTCTAAACCTGATCCAGCATTATGCCGTGTCAGCACTCTTTAACAGGTCAAAGGCACATTGGGCCTCATTACGAGGTTGGCGGTCCGGTAATAACGGAGCCGGTAAGGCAGTACCGGCCTCCATTACTGGTCCGTAGTATTATAACCCTAGACGCCGGTCCCACCGGCATCGACAAGGATCCGCTGTGGCCGTGCACCACAGTACCAGAATGCGGCCGCGCGCGTGGATGGCGTGCCCGTAATACCAGCATCCCGCAACGAAGAGCCAACCACGAGTTGCACGGACATGTACATACCGGCATCAAGATGCCAGTAATAAGGGCCACCATGATGCCGGCAATACTGGCATCGCGGATCACCCGTTAACAGCAATCTGCTGTGTAACCAAGTGCCACATGTGCACACAATCAGTACAGGTGAAGGCAATGGAGTCAGGGCCAGCACAAAAAGAGCACACCAACACACCACACCCCTTTCCAAACCAAAATGCTACCACTTGCACTTGCCATACTGGGGCTGGAGGACATGCCTGCACTGCAACTCCTTGAGCAGGCAGTACAACAGGAAACACACAGGAGAGGCAGGAGGAGAAGGAGGGTGAGACTGGCCCAGCAAATCCCACCAGTGCAGGTAGTTGTTCCCCGCAGACAGCCATCAATTCCACGTATAAGGGCCAATCCATTTGACTTAACCCCAGCACAGATCCACACCCTGTACCGGCTGGACAGGGACACCATCACCAACATAGTGTATTAACACAGGAAGACTTGGTCAGCCTGATCAACATCCGCACAGCCATCCCCCCTCTGCTGAAAGTGGCCTCTGTTCTCCACTTCCTGGCCATAGGCACTTACCAACACACAGTGGGCCAAATGCATGGCATGTCGCAATCATGCTTCTCTGTTGTACTAAACCAAGTGCTGGATGCACTACTGAAGCACACAAGTGCCTACATATCCCTACCACGGACACCACAGGAGGCAAATGCCACCAAAATAGCATTCCATGTACTGGCAGGAATTCCCAATGTAATTGGTCCCTCGACTGCACCCACGTAGAGTTGGTAGTCCCACATGCCGTGGAGGAGGTGTACCGCAATCAGAAGCTATATCACTCAATCAATGTGCAGATGGAGTGTGATGCCAGCCAGATAATAACACATTACTGTGCCAGATACCCAGGATCCACGCATGATGCCATGGTGCTCCGGAACTCCTCACTACACCGCTACGTGGAAGGAGACGTCGTACGAAGTGGCTGGCTGTTGGGTGAGTCTGCCCCCTGGGCCATGGGAGGGGAGGGATGGGGGGACCTGAAAGTATCTTGAGTTATCCCCAGACACACAGCCCTCACATGTGTGTACACAATGGACCTAGCTAAAATGCATCGGGGGGGCCTGGTGGGTAAAATGTCTAGGCCCCTAAGTCATGTATGTCACCCAAGGCTCGTACCATGGATTGGCATGTACTGTACAGGGCTGATAGTCATGTGGATGTGGCTGCCATTGATGGGATAGTGCATGTGAACTTGAAAGATGTACAGGCTGAGCACACATGGCAACTGAGCATTATCCTTACACATACCTCCTTCTGCTCCCATGCAGGTGATGCTGGCTATCCTCTGAAGGCGTGGCTACTCACCCCTGTCGGGAATCCGCAAAACAGGCACGAAGAGAACTTCAATCGTGCACATACACGCACGCGTGTGGTCATTGAGCAAACGTTTGGCCTGTTGAAGGCACGGTTTTGCTGCCTCAGCAGGTCGGGAGGGGCACTCATATACGGGCCTGAGAAGGTGGACAAGATCATCATGGTATGTGCAATGCTGCATAACATGTGCATCGGGCGGAACGTACCCCTGCCACCTGACATGGAGCTGCCACCACCTGCTGAAGTAGAAGGAGAGGAAGGAGTAGATGTTGGACATAAGCCAGTACGCGATACACTTGAGGGTCGCGCAGTGCACCAATTGGTCATAGACCAATCATTCTGATGTACAGGGATGAAGAGGGTGCCATGTATTGGGAACTGTGCGCACTGGGTGTGTGGGTATATGGGCACAGTGCACTATGAAGCAATACATTGACAAACACCAAAGAAGAAATGTCCACTCATGTGATGTTTTGTACACAACAGGTGTATTAAAGTGATGTTTTGTACAACATGATTTAACAATCCACGCCCCATACATCCCTCCCCCCACACACCCCCACACAACCCCCATGCCCCTAAAACCCCCCTCCCTCTCCCTACACACCCCCATGCTACCCCCACACCCCCCGAAACCCCCAGTACTACAACCACCACCATCCTCCACCCTCCCACTAACACCCAAAGTCAACAATGGCCTTCTTCTTCAGCTGGGCTGGACGCCTGAGGTCGCTGCAGAATACCACATCAGCATTCGCCACTAGGGTGTCACCTAACATGTTCAGCTCCTTATCCTTGATCCGTGGTTTACGCAGGCGGGCAGTGCCTTTCTGCGTAGCCTTAGACATTTTGTCCGTGGTGTGCTAGGAGTTCTGGTGGTGAAGGTCCAGTATGTGGAGGATGGCAATGGAATGGATTGTGCTTTTGAAGAGGGCCGCCAAAGCATTTCCCGTTCCGGCGCAATGACGTTAATTTCGGGTCCGGTAATAACGGGCACATTCTTAGCACTATGTTAATACCGGTAGCGTTATTTAGGGATTGCCGAGGGCGGAGGTGTTATGTGCGCATTCGTTGATGCCGCTATCTGGGGGTTTGAGGGTCATTACCGGCATGCCGGTACGCCCGTTACCGGCATGCAGGGGTGCACGTGGTCGCGCACTCTTAATCACCCGCTGTTTGCAGGTTCGAGCCAAGACGGACATGTTATTACTGGCATGCCATTAAGGGCTGATTTTTAGCGCCAACCTCGTAATGAGCCCCATTGGCTTCTTTTCACCCTTTCCTTCGAACAACAGTGGTAATACATGAATATGTGTCAGTATAGCAAGAATGGGGTGAGGACAAAAGAGACAAAGGATATTTTGTGCTGAAACTAAGTCTTGAGCCCTGAGACTTTAACTCTTTATTGAGTGACAACCAAGGTTCTTTTTGGCATTTGTAACTGTGTTACTTGGAACTTGGAAAAGGGAACACCAAGTATTGGTTGAACTACTTTATCCAGAACTCAAGAGAGGTAACTCTGAGACTTTTTGTTGGAACTACTTTAAACTTGGGGAAGGGAGTTGAATGGAAGCTGGGAGCTGGAAGAGGCTTAGAACATTATGATGGGCAATGTTTCTTTTGGTTGCTGACATCCCTACACATTGTATATATTAGTTGTGAGGGCACGATAGGTTTTGGACACAGACATATTCTTCAGTTGAACTCTTTGACTCAGACTTTCCTTAGTTTTATTTTGATAGGGAAAATCCACCTTACCATAGGGCCAGCTAGGCCTTTTTCAATCCTGACATTTAAGTAAATAAAGGTGTTTCATGTAAATATTGAATCTTTTGTCTGTGTCTTGCTTCATGATGCCTTCGCAAATAACATCAAGGCCCTTGCTGAAGGGTGATGGGTTGTCATTACAGCAATCACAGTGGTCACAGCCTCTTTCAAATCTGCATTTTAAATATTCAAAACCTGACTCTTCAATCAGCGCAAGCAATGATACAAAACAAAAATGAAACGGTTGAATTTGTAATGAAAGTGAAACTCACTTACTTCAGTGGTAATCCAGGTAGGTTTTTAATTGTTTTGTATAGCGATTCATACAGGGTTACCTCAGTCGATAGTTTAATGACCTCTGAAGGATCTAAGGGTAACTCAGGCCAACCAACATTTGACCATGAGATTAGATATAGAGTTTAGCATTGAGCCATGTGCTTCTCTGCGTGATCGTATCGCAGCACTGGCATACCATTCTGTAGAACTACTCCCAGTAAATGCAGACTTTAACCATCAGACAATTTGACCATGAAACTTCAAAACACAGAATATAAGTCATGCTTGCTTTGCTGTGTAATTGGCCAGGTTTGCCTCTGTCTTAAAAATGTAAATATATACAGAAGAGACTAAATATGCAGGAAAAGTGAAAGTTATATTGAGTGACTTATCCTTCTGCAATAATAACATCACCATCTGCAACGTGCTTTCGGAAATTAACCAGCTGAGTGGTGGCTGGAAAATAGTACACAAATCATGTGTTGTTCTAAGGCTGAATTCCTTCTTATTATAGTTTGCTGACTTCCTACTAGTGGATTTTTTTCTGATTCTGGAAGTGTGGTTGGACTTCTCATTTGAACTAGTAGGTATCAATGCTATATTAGTTCTATCTGTGAGGAGCTTGCACTGCCGAGGCAATTAACTTTTCCTATTCTATTTGGGTGGTGTTCCCACTACTAGTAAGCTATTTCTGTTCTATGTTAGGTTAGTGTGGATCGCTAAGCCCCTGCTGTGCAAATTCTTTGTCATAGCAATTTGGACTACTGAGGCCTGTGCTGTTCCCTTTCTATGTGAGTCTAGCTGGCATTTGGGGCCCTTAATTTACCTGTTCAGTGTGGGGGTGCTTGCACAGACCATGCACTTTCATCTCTATATGAGTGGAGCTTCTACTGCTGTGACCTTATCTGTGCTTATCCTGACCCATGACATTCCTGTTCCATGTGAGGAAAGAATGATCTACTGAGGCCCATGGCATACCCTTTCTATATTAGGGAGTGTGCACTCCTGAAGAATATGTTCTAATGTATTTTGAGATACTTTGATTACAGCTGTACTCTACCCGTGAAGTAAGTGGTGCGCAATCTAATATTCCTAGGGTTTTGAGGACTAGTATATCCTGTAAAGAAGAAACACAGGTGGAAACTTGAGAATACGTTTTTTATTGTCTGCCCATTTATATATTTCAGGTGTTTCTTCTACTGCTCTCATTTTATTGATAATGTATGTAGTTTGTCTATGGAAAGTATTTGGAATCGTGTTTTAAGTGGGAGACAAATTTCGTTATATATCGCAGAAGTCAATTATTTATTGCAAACTGTAGGAATGAAATAGAAACATGATAGTCTATAGGACTGTATGTATTTTCTGGTAGCTACATACGTATATTATTGCCTTCTGGAATACATATTAATGTTTTTCTATTTTCTTTTGTTTGTTCTTGCTTGCAAAACCTGCATATGTTTTCTTCATTTCTTTTTTTAGCGTGAAAGGTTTATGTAAGCTGCCTCGCAACAAAAATAAAAATGTTTAAATATTCAAATTAGTCAAGTGTGGAACACACCCACCTGTCTCCTATGTTTTCTTGGATGTTTGTAAATTGTAATGCAGGTTTTGACTCCGATGTATGCATTACCCATCTCTATGCCCTCACTGACCCTCCAGCGGGGAACGGCCACTCACCTAGATGTGAAAGTCAGTTTCATGCATAGATTACGCAGTAGCATGTTACACATGTGCACATGTGCTCCAATTCTGAAAAACTGCTGGTCCGATGGTGCAATGGTCAATGAGCACAACCCACACACAGCTGCACTGTTCTGCAGAGGGTATCTTTGTGTAATGGGGAGCGTGGCTAGCACCAGGATCTACAGGCATATTTAAATGTAAAGAGAGCACTCATGTGCTAGCTACTTAGATATGCATAAGCCCCGAGAACCCACGTGGATGCTGTGGGCTTGCAGACATTAGCAGACCACAGCCCCCCCACCCATCATCCATGTGGTTTCTTAGAGGGTGTTTCAGATGACATGCCTACAATTGATTTATCCATGGTCAGATTATTTTTCGTAATCACCCTCTTAGGCCAAACTTGTTTGTTTTTTCAACTTGCTAGAGCAAGTGGAAAAACCCCTTTGTGGATCGGGCACATGGAATGTATACATTGTGAGTCATTTTAAAGGTACACATATGTGATGTACAACTTTTTCTAGGCGTAAATCACACGAACACATGTAAATGTATGCACTGTCTAGTAGTACATCAGCACTGGAAAACAGGTTACTTCAGGGTGATCAATTCTATTTGTTAGGGAGGTTGTACATGGTCTGACAGATACATCATCATCAGCATAGAGAGGCTTGGCAGCTACTGCACGTGGAGTTTGAGAAGGCTTAGTGGCAGTGGGTACACCCAATGTGTTACCATGGGGACATTCCTGAGATGCATTTCTGCGGCATGCTATCATCGTAGTCAAACAGATAAAGTTACAAAATGTCACCATCTCAAACAGCGGTTATGCTTAGATGTTCTGTGTTTAATTAAGCATTACTGTCTTGAAATTGAAAACTCATCCCTATTAGTGTGACACGAGGAGCTATTCATCTCTTGCAGAAATGGGTTACATACTTTATAAAGATATTGTGCTACATTAACAAAGCATTTGGGTTGACACCCAAACTGCTGTGTGTTCTGCAAGTGGTAGAACGTTATGAGAAAATGGCTGCCGCAGTATTGGATGCTGGTGGGGAGCGTGTGGTGACCATTTTCCTCTGTAATGCGAGGTTGCCACCTGACCTGCTTCTATGGATACTGTTCTCACCCCAAAGTATGGAACTCAAGTTCAGCTCCCTGGCTGCTTCATCACACTTGAAATCCAGCCAAAACTCTCTCAGAACCTCTCAGGAATCCGACCTCCGGGAGATCCTCTTAAACCATGCAACACATAACTCTGTGGCAACACATCGCGAGTTGGGATCATGCACCATCCTCAAACCTGTTTCTAGACCATCCCCACATAGGACAAGAACTAAGCACTGGGACTAGTGTCTACCGACCCTCCACTTCAGACACACACATTGTAACCAAACATCCACATTTGCACAGGGACCAGTCTTAACTAAAAACCCAGTCTCTAACTATTAGCATAACGAAACGTTCCTTACCAGTGAATACCCTAAAAAGTGTACAGGGAGCACAACATTAGTTTCCAAGCCATCCAAGCAACACCACCCACTCACAACTGCCCTGCAAGCCCAAATAGCTTAGTCCCACCAGGGTTTAGAATTAATTGCCTCATCTTCACTAACAGACCAGCAGTAGATGGGTTACAAAATTAGCGCAAGCAACATAGCAGCAAAATGGAAGGCAGGGTCACCTAGGCTTCCCTGTCCTCGGGAGTTGTTTTCCAGAAGAACATAAAACTATGGCTAAGGCCATCAGGATGGATTAACAAAATGGGATTCAATAACCTAACTAGGGGAATTCTGTTCTTCACAAATATTGCCCAATCAGTGTACAGTTTCAGGGATGTAGCGCACCACCCACTTCATGGTTCAAAAACACTGCATTAAAGCAGAGCATTGACACAAGCGAGACAAAGCAACAATCGTTTCCAAACAAGTATTTATTTGAAGATAGTGTCAGGATGGGTCGCTAAAACGCCTGTAGGACCTAGGGAAATGACTAAAAAGGAAAAAGGAGTGGCTATGGAAAATGTATCATGATGGACCAGAACAAAGTGGGAGTTGAGATATTCCCAACATCAAACATGGTGTTTAACACAAAATGATTCCAAACCTACTCTTATTCAGTCCTCATCAATCTAGCGAGGCCATAAGGTATCCTAAACAAATTCTCCAATAAGATGGCCAACCAAAATGTTCCAAAACCTAACCTTAAGTAGTCCTGGTAGTTACCAAGCTAACCCTACACTACACAACACATAGCCAATTTCCCATCAAACAGAAAGAACCAAAATCTCATTTATACCCAAGGGCTTAGTAAGCTGGCTCCTAAGAGGCTCTTTTCCCAGCATCCTACATTTTTGAGTTCTCACTGGTCTTGTAGTACAGGACTTCAATACTATTTCTTATTGAAAAACTATTTCCTCTTTGGCATTGGTTAATTGGGTAAGGACCACTTGTGCTTGCAGGTGTTATCTTACCTTACCTATGGTTGAAACTTAAAATTGCTTACGCCTCAAGCGCCATCTTGGTTTTCTTCAGGTGCTGCTTATCATTTCTACGTGGCTTCCATCTCGGGCAAAGCACATACATGGATGAACTCGGCTTTCAGCATGCTTGCAGGGGAAGCGAGCCATTGGAGCTTGTCTGCTTAATCTGCGCCTCTTGTTTGGTTTCATGTTGTATGCTGGCTTGGACTAGCAGCGCCAGCTCCATGATCCACAATGCGCAAGATCTAGGTATTAGCAGCGTCTTTGTCACCCGCAGGCGTTCCGACTGGCGGTTTCTTCCGCGCTGGGTTTTGGGACATAGGTACGGGAGGTACTAGTCCCTCCTTTGTGTCCGTTACTTTTTCCTCCTTGTAGCGCGGGGCCACTGGGAGTATATCTACTCTCCCGGCCCAGCGGTCCCTGCATTGCAACTTTCCTTTGGAAGCTCTCGCTCTTCCGGGTTTCTTCGCTCCTGCCTCGCTCTGTCCAGGCTCCAGCCACTCGCGCCCTTCAGCGAGTGTTCTTCTTACTTCCCTTCCCTCCAGTTTTTCTCTGCTGCCGCCGTGCCTCGGCGGTTTCTGTTTTCTCTATTCTGGCGGCCCCAGCCCCGCGGATAGGCGCCGCCCCTTTTCCCTGCGCTTTTCTTTTCTTTATTTATCTCTCTCCTCTCCTACGGTCCTGAACCCCCTTGCAGTCCTTGGCTGGTGGTAGTTCCGGCTCCCACGACAGGATTCCTCTGTTCCACTGCTGTGTTACCTTCAGTTACTCTTACGGATCCAGTCTACTGTTCTACTTTTCGGCTGGAACTACGTCTTCCGGGCTACAGACCAGAGGAGTCCAAGGGTTTTTTCCCCATTCGGGGTTTTTTCCCCTATTTCGGCTTGGTTCCGGAAGGGAGGTCCTCGGACAGCTGTTCTCTCCAGCGGTCACGGTGGCCTCCCTCCGTGACAAGCAAACTCATCGGAAAAAGGAGAAGGATCATCTATTCCGACGGTGTCTGCAGGACCCCGACAGCGATTCCGGCGGTTCAGGTGAGGAGAGTTTGACAGAAGGGGGAGAAAAGGGAGACCAGACACTTAAACTGTCACAGTTTGCAACGCCAAAGAAAGACACCATGTCAGCCGAAGGGCAAGTGCAAGAACTTTGGAAGGCAATTCAAGCTATGTCTCAGGAACTTCAGGTAGTCAAAGCTGAGAACGCCCTCCTTAGACAAATGGTATCCGCCCGGGAACCTCCTCCTCCAGAATTACCGCCTACAACACTATCCTCGGGAAAATTTGATGGTGCCCCCAAGAAGGTGAAGGAATTCTTAGAGGCGTGTACCGTCTACTTTACTTTCCGACCCCGCACTTTCTCTACAGACCAAGCGAAGGTCGGCTTCCTAATCTCAAACATGACAGGCAACGCTCTGACCTGGGCCACTCCCCTAGTCACAAGCAACAATGCCATTCTCCAAGATTACGCTGCGTTCCAAAGTTCTCTGAGACAGACTTTCGAACGCCCAGAGTTGTCATTTACCGCTTCTGAAGAGTTGTTGGATATAAAGCAAGGTTCTTTGGACGTCCTGTCGTATATCTCTGCTTTCAAAACAGTAGCCTCTGGCGCAGGCTGGCCAGAACCGGCACAATATGCCATTTTCAGGAGGGGTCTAAAAGAGGAGATTAAGGATGAGTTAGCCAGATCTACTCGCTCACCTACTTTCTCAGACCTGCTAACTGCGGCACTACATATCGAGTATCGCCTACAGGAAAGGAAGATGGAAAGACGCAAACAACGAGACTCAGGATTCTTCCCGGATTCTCGGACGTTCTCTCCCCCCAGTCACTCTCCCGCTGCCGCTTCAGAGGAACCGATGCAGATTGGCTTCACAAGAGCACCTCTGACTGCTGCCGAAAGACGGCGAAGAAGAGAAAAAGGACTTTGCGCTTACTGTGGGTCGGATCAACACCTTCTAAAGGACTGCACAGAACTGCCTAACAAAAGGCAGGGAAACGAGCACCCTCGGCATCAATAGGGACTAGTGTCCGGGGGTTTCCAGTTCTGTCTACTCGTCCCTATGTTTCTCTAACTGTTTCTTCTTCCAACTCAAATGAAGACTCCAGACTCATGGTAGTTTCAGCTATCATCATGATAGAAGGCGAGAAGGTGGAGACTCTCGCGTTATTGGACTGCAGAGCAGCAGGAAACTTCGTTGATACCCTATGGGCCGATAAGGTCGGTCTACGCAGGATACCCCGGAAGGAAGGTCAGAAGATAGAAGGAGTTGACGGCTCTCCACTATCATCCGGACTCATCACCCATACCACTGAAGAGCTATCCTTAACAGTTTTTCAGCACTCGGAAGTGATAAGGTTCGACATCATTCGGGCTGCACATTTTCCAATTATTTTGGGGATCACATGGCTTCGCAGACACAATCCTCAAATCAATTGGACTAATAACCAGCTGAGTTTCTGTTCTACATACTGCACCGAACACTGTCTTCCACCGAAGAGTCAGAAGGCCCCTCAATCTATTACGGCTCACACCTCCAACTGTGTAGGGGTTTTTGCACTACCCAGTTTTTGTTTGAAATACTCCGAAGTATTCCAAGAAAGCCTTCACTCCAAACTACCACCCTACCGGCCCGAGGACTGTACCATAGATCTGGAACCCAATGCACTAGTTCCCTTCGGCAGAATGTTCTCTCTAACACTTACAGAGAAGCTTGTGTTACGTAACTATTTGGACACAAATATGGCGAATGGGCTGATTCAGCCTTCGAAATCCCCTGCAGGGGCTCCCTTATTTTTCATCAAGAAAAGGGATTCCACTGAACTTAGACCCTGAATAGACTACAGAGGCCTAAATAAGGTAACTATCCGAGATCGCTATCCCATGCTATTGATCTCCGATATCATCGAGGCTGTACAAGGAGCCAGAATTTTTACCAAACTCGACCTCAGAAACGCATACCATCTGCTCAGAATCTCCAAGGGTGACGAATGGAAGACGGCATTCCGCACTCCATTCGGCCTGGACGAGAATAAGGTGATGCCATTTGGACTGGTTAACGCTCCTGCAGTGTTCCAAAGATTTATGGACAGAATGTTTTCCGACATGCTTTCCACTTCTGTCATCGTCTATTTGGATGATATCTTGGTCTACTCCTCAAACTTACAGGAACACATCGTTCATGTCACTCAAGTTCTTGAACGTCTACAGAAAAACGAGCTATTGGTTAAAGCCGAGAAGTGCAAATTTGCGGTACCTTCTGTGCAGTATCTGGGTTACAAGTTATCAGAAGAGGGAATAGACATGGATCAAAGGAAGGTGCAGGCCATTCTTGAATGGCCCGCGCCCACTTCTGTCTGAGAGGTGCAGAGGTTCCTGGGACTCTCAAACTATTACCGAAGGTTCACCCCCAACTTCTCGGAAGTGGTGTACCCCATCACTCGCCTTCTCAAGAAGGAGGCCTTGCCGTTCCGCTGGTCAACCGATACCGAGAACAGTTTCAAGTTGCTCAAACATCTCTTCTGCTCAGCTCCGATACTCCGACACCCGGACCAAACTCAGCCCTTCATCCTGGAGACCGATGCCTCTGCAATTGCCATCGGAGCGGTACTACTTCAGGTTGTCGGTGGAGTGGAACATCCGGTAGCCTACTTATCTAAGACACTCTCACCCAGTCAATTTAATTATTCTGTCCTAGAGAAGGAGCTGTTGGCAATGAAATTGGCTTGCGATGAATGGCGCCATTTGCTCATGGGGGCCCGAAATCCCTTCCTTATCAGGACAGACCACAAGAACCTGAAAGCCCTCCAGGAAATGGAGTGTTCTAATTCCAGGCAAGCACGTTGGGCATATCTTTTCTCGCAGCATGATTACCAGATTTCTTACATTCCTGGGTCACTAAACCGTCTGGCAGACGCCCTATCCCGCAAGGACTCCAGCAAGGAAAGGGCTTTGTTATCCGCTGAACCTATGTTTCCTCGCAAACCGATATTGGCCCTCGTTAGCTCTTTTCTACAAGAGGTTAAAGCCGCTGTGGTTCAGGAACTTCCCCAATTACCGCTACACTCCGACTCTCATTATCAGGAGAAGGACGGCTGGTATTCTTCAAGAAACGGCTATATGTTCCGGAAGGAATGCTGCGAAAGAAGATACTGGATTGATGTCACACTTCTCGCCTTGCAGGTCACCGTGGGGGAATCAACACCCTGGAGCTCATCTCGAGGAATTTTTCCTGGCCCACTGTGAGAAGAGATACCCTGCACTTTGTGAAGACCTGTCCTACTTGTGCTCGGTCTAAATATCCTACAGGGAAACCGTTGGGATTACTCACCCAAGTTGAAATGCCTACTCGCCCCTGGGGGTTGGTTTCTACGGATTTCATTGTAGACCTACCGGTATCCGAATCCTGTACCTGCATCATGGTCACGGTGGATGCGTTCTCCAGGATGGCACACTTCTCTCCTCTTTCTGGTGTTCCTACAGCCACCAGGATGGCTGAGGTGTTTGTACGAGATATTTTCAGACTTCATGGTTTACCTGACAAGATCATCTCTGATCGGGGTAGTCAGTACACCTCGAGATTCTGGACAGCCCTGTGTACCCGATTGGGGATCGAGAGAGCACTCTCTTCGGGATTCCATCCCCAATCCAACGGTATGGCGGTACGTCTGAACGCGACTCTCGAACTATATCTGAGATGTTACGTCACTCAGCATCAAGACAATTGGGTTTCTCTACTGCCTACTGCAGAATTCTCGTATAACAATACCAGGCACACTGCCATTGGTCTCTCGCCATTCTTTTGTACTTATAGGGTCCACCCTAAGTCCATTCTTCCTGAGGTTCCAAATTTCACCAACTCCCCAGCGGCCGAAGAAGTATTGGGTCAGATCAAAGATGCCCATGCCACGGCATTGCGGAGCCTAGAGAACAGCAGGAGACGATCGAAGATCGGAGCAGATAAACACCGCAAAGAATGCCCAGACTAGAAGCCAGGCGACAAGGTGTGGTTGTCCACTCGGTTTTTACCCAGATGGACAAGGCCCTCTAAACTCTCCCCTCGCTTTCTGGGTCCCTTTCCCATTCTTCTCAGGATCAATCCTGTGGCTTACCGTCTTCGGCTGCCTCCTTCTCTAAATCGCATTCACCCTGTATTTCATTCGTCTCTCTTAAAACCTTTCTATCCTGTTTCTCATCACAGACCAGTGCTCAGACACATTCCCTCACAGACACCCAATCAAGCAGAATTTGAGGTCTCCAACATTAGAGACTCTAGGTTCTACCGAGGAAGGTTGGAATACCTTTTGTCCTGGAAGGGTTACCCGGAGTCGGAGGACTCTTGGGAACCTGCTTCTCAGGTGCATGCTCCTCGCTTGCTTGCCAGGTTCCACCGCCTGCATCCGGGGAAACCTGGGGTGGTGCGGACTGGAAGGGGGCATACTGTCACCCGCAGGCGTTCCGACTGGCGGTTTCTTCCGCGCTGGGTTTTGGGACATAGGTACGGGAGGTACTAGTCCCTCCTTTGTGTCCGTTACTTTTTCCTCCTTGTAGCGCGGGGCCGCTGGGAGTATATCTACTCTCCCGGCCCAGCGGTCCCTGCGTTGCAACTTTCCTTTGGAAGCTCTCGCTCTTCCGGGTTTCTTCGCTCCTGCCTCGCTCTGTCCAGGCTCCAGCCACTCGCGCCCTTCAGCGAGTGTTCTTCTTACTTCCCTTCCCTCCAGTTTTTCTCTGCTGCCGCCGTGCCTCGGCGGTTTCTGTTTTCTCTATTCTGGCGGCCCCAGCCCCGCGGATAGGTGCCGCCCCTTTTCCCTGCGCTTTTCTTTTCTTTATTTATCTCTCTCCTCTCCTACGGTCCTGAACCCCCTTGCAGTCCTTGGCTGGTGGTAGTTCCGGCTCCCACAACAGGATTCCTCTGTTCCACTGCTGTGTTACCTTCAGTTACTCTTACGGATCCAGTCTACTGTTCTACTTTTCGGCTGGAACTACGTCTTCCGGGCTACAGACCAGAGGAGTCCAAGGGTTTTTTCCCCATTCGGGGTTTTTTCCCCTATTTCGGCTTGGTTCCGGAAGGGAGGTCCTCGGACAGCTGTTCTCTCCAGCGGTCACGGTGGCCTCCCTCCGTGACAAGCAAACTCATCGGAAAAAGGAGAAGGATTATCTATTCCGACGGCGTCTGCAGGACCCCGACAGCGATTCCGGCGGTTCAGGTGAGGAGAGTTTGACAGAAGGGGGAGAAAAGGGAGACCAGACACTTAAACTGTCACAGTCTTGTAGTCCCCCCCCCCCGCTATGAAGGAGTGTCGTGCCTCTGAGTCACTACAACACAGAGTCTCAGGTGTATAGTTCCAAGCTTGATTCTTGGCTTCTCGGACCTAAGGATACAACACCCAGCACATGTCCGGACTCCTACCAGCACATATTTCATCACCACTAGCTTTAAGGCATTACAATGAAACCTGCCTACCTGCAAGTATTTCTTCCCCCTTGCCTTACCATATTACCCTGAAAACCTTCTACCAGCAGGCCTTTCTTGCCCCCTTGCTTTAGGATAATACAATGGCACACTCCTATCAGTATGTCTTCCCCTCTTGCCTTATAGTATTAGCCACAGATTTCTTCCCTCTTGCATGGGGTTTTTGTCAAGCTGTAAGATTCTCACACACCTGTCATGGGGTTTCCTCCTGGGCAGTGGCAAAGGCAGATTTGAGTACTGGGGGAGAGGGACTCCAAGGTAGCACCTCCATCATAAAGGATTACAGGTCATCAGTGGGAATGTGTTCATAGGATGTATATTAATATTTCCACCTAATTATTCTGCGCACCTGAGCGTGGCAAGGGAGTCTGAATTAACACAAGAGTGATTTGAAGGATTCTCCACCGTAAATTGATTTGAACTAATTGGTTGAAATGGTACTTTGTACAGAGCACGTTTTTGAGACAACTGGGTAAAAGCCATACACAACATAATGGCAACACATGAACAATTTTGACATTACAGCACACAGACGCCAATGTGAAGCCCCAAAGTGCCAGAAGTCACCCGGAGCTCAGCTGACTGTATGTCGTAAATGTTTGCACATACAAGGCGCTTTCAGAGATGATAAGCATAGTTTGTGTATAATGACTGTGTTAGGTATAGCCAAAGATAGGTCCAAAACCTCCTTCCACAACTTGCCTTGTATGATATTAAGCAGGTTACCCAGATCGTGACACATATCTAGGTCATAGAGAATCACAGGTTCTATCTTGGCTAGATAGAAACGACGTATAGGTAGAATAGAAAATGTGCACAGTCTAGACAACAGACATTTCATTTGGGAGGCCAGTTTTCTCACCTTAGCATACAGAAAGATTTTCCACGCTTCCACAGTGGCCTTGTTGGTGATATTTTAGTGTAAATATGTCACTGAGAGCACCTGTTCTACTCTTTCAGGTCCCATCTTTCAGGTCCCATGGGCTAGTGCCTAGCTTTCAGTTTGGTGCCCTTTGAAAAAACTATCACCTTAGATTTAGAAGCGTTGGGTGAAAGATTGCTAGCTAGTGCATATTCGAAAAAAGGTTCATCTTGCATTGTAGGCCCCTAGATGTTCTATCAAAGACTATGAAATCATCGGCAGAAGCTAACTAGTCTAACCCAATGCTGCCTAACCTTGCTGATGAGCTAAAGGGGATGGAGGACCCCTTCCACAGACCTTCAACATCTCTAACATACAAATTGAAAAGTATCGGGCCAAAGTGCATCCCTGTTTCAGGGCTTCATAGGATTTTATCACTCTCGACAAGGACCCCTCATTGGTCAAGCTTATTTGCAGTGTTTTGTTTGCGTGGAGAAGAGCAAGTAGCTGTACCATCTTTCTAGGCACTTTAATGTCCAGATGTTTATACCACAACCTAGATCTAACAACACAGTCGAAGGCGCTAGGCATATCCAGAGAAGCTAGGTGTGCTTCCCCTACTTGGGCATGATGGATATAGTGTCGCAGGTGGGCCATAATAATGGCGTTAAGGGAAGTTCCCATGTCCTGCCGAAACCCTACCTGGAATCTGCTTAGCAGTTTAACAACTTGGTTAAGGTCGGTCAAGAGCAGTATAGAGAAGACTTTTCTAGTGGCATCGATAAGGGCGATCAGCCTACCAGCAGCTTCAAGTATTGGGTGCGGGTCACAATTTGCCAGACCTGCAAACACGTGGCCACAGGGATGAGGACAACAGAGGGCCCCTCAAAATGTCGAGCTATTCTTTCAAGTATTTTGTGAAGGAGGAAAGACAAATTCTGTAGAGTGTTTGTATGATAACAGGCGGATTATTCATGTAGTTCTGCATTTCAACTAGGACAGACGCACACTTTGTGGAAGGTTCCAGACTTTGCTGTGATGTGGGGATATTAAGAGATCTAGTGAGTCTTGATTTGCTTTCTGAAGGCTAATGGGTGTAATTGTTAAACTTTTTAGGGAGCCACTTTCCGGTGTCTGTGGCTAGTTCCTGTATTAACCCTCCACCCTGGCCCTCTCCCCCCTCCCCTGAGTAGGAGTTGGAATGAAGCGCCATCACAAGGTGCCGATTTCTAAACCAGTTCAGTAGATTCCATTCTTGATAAATTACTGGGTGCCACTAAAATGGGCATGTTTGTGATGGCGAAGAGGTTGAAGTAAGATATGCTTAGACTTTTAGTATCTTTTAAAGTCCATCTACTATATAGAGGTACACTTTATGGGAGCCAGGGAGCCAATCAAACTGTTTGTAGATGTCTCACCTGATGTTTGGCAATGAGACAGTCGAAGATTGGAACAGCATGTCTCTGCTTTTAACAAAGTGCTGCTTTGTCCTAATGCTGGGTCCTTTATTTGAGGGTTTTAGAGTGTTTGCCCAAGAATAGAGTAAGGCCTTTGACGTTTCATTCCACCATAGGGCTGATTTAAAAAAGCCTTGTACAATGGCGCAATCACATAGGAAAACACTTTGTAAATCAGCCCCCATGTGTGAGAGGAGGGTGACTAACTATCCCCTTGAAAGTGGTGAAACACAGAATTCATTGGTTCTTTATTCAGAAGCACCCCTTATTGTCCCCTTTAATCACAAGATGGGGAGAAAGGCTCAATCCTTTTAGAACCCAGAAGATGTAACCTGCACACGGGGCGAGTGGGGTCAACAGTGAGTATTAAGGTGACTGATCATTCTTTATATTGGGACAGGGGCCCAGGTCATCTTCAGGATGTGCATGAATTGGGATTCAAACTGGCTGATGGCCAAAGAAAGCTCATGAGCATTTAAAGGCAAACCTTTATTTTGTTGAGGAGGAGGTGCTTGCTGAAAAGTTTTAAAAATGTTTATGAGTGGCTTCACCATGACGCTGAAGCATTGTCAATGTTGATTTTGTACTAGTGAATTGTTTTTTATCTCACTGTCATCCTGGCTATAGAATTCTGTGTTCCATTGAATATGTTTAGGGGTTTCGGGACTCTAATATACCTGGTACCACTGTAATTCTCAACATCGCCTACAGTTTCTTGAAGAATAGGGGAAGTGTATTGCTGAGAAATAAATATTTGAAACCACTGAAGGACTTTAATTTTGAAACTGGTAAGTCTTGTGGGCAATAGCACCTGGATCGTTCGAATGACGAATGGGATTACCACTATAACCCATCTTGGGCCAAAATAACGGGACAGACTCAAAGAATATGGCAAATACTACTTTATTATCAGTTCAGCAGAAAAACCTGGCGAACAAGCAGATTGTAGCTCACACACTCACAGCACATTTCAGTTACACAAAAGGTTTCATACCTCATTATACATCAGCTATGACGTCATTCTACGTTGCAAACCGTAAAACCTACTAGATGGTGGGATTGGTTAAGGGAAACATATATGCCTATGATATGATCTGGCATTTGTAACGCACCTATACGCAAGTGTTTCAAGACGCGACGAGGCAAGGAAGGGGGAACAGAGGGAGGACAGAGACACAACGATCTTACTAGGCCAAGTGACATTGAGATCGCACAAATGCAGAGGAGTGGGGGAAGGGAAAAGTGCCAGGGGAAAGGGGAGGGGTCAGTGCTGTACATGGGATCAAAACAATAACAAGAAGTGTGGCCAGCAGGTGGCAGGTGCAAGGGTAAGTGCAGATAGCAGGTATCTAAAAGTGCATGTTGAGGGACTGTAGGGTTACAGATACAGACCCAAGGGCAAGGGTTGCCGGGAGGCATTGCGGGTGTGCAACTGGGCGGGCAGGGACCTGAGACCGAATCAGAGGGTAGCCAGGTGACCAGTCCAGTATCAGACAGGAAATCATCAGGGGAGAGGAAGAGAGAAGGCAGAAACAAAGAGGAAGGTCTTGAGGTGCTTCCAGAACCGGAGATGGTTCTCCCCAAGTTTTAGAGAGGAAGGGAGGCTGTTCCAGAGGGCTGGGTAATTTGGCCCCAGCCAAAGGAAGAGATCTACCACCGACTCATTACTTGGAGAAGCGATTGACCGTGAGGGAGGTCGAGGTGGAGGAGCGAAGAGCTTGAGTAGGAAGGTATTTGTGAAGAGAGAGTTGGAGGTATTTGGGACCCAGGACCCAGAATGCATTGTAGACATTGCAGAGGGTCATGAACTTAATCCTTGCAGCCACTGGGAGCCAATGCAGAGATTTCAGTGCTGGAGAAATACGATCCCTGGGCTTGAAACCCAGGACAAGTCTCACAGTGCTGCTCTGGATGAGTTGCAGAGGGCAGAGAGTAGAAGCAGGCAGATTTAGAAAGAGGCAGTTGCATTAGTCCAGCCTAGAGAGAACCAGAGCTCTAGAGACAGTGAGCTTCTGGGGGAAGGAGAGGAAAGGAAGACTACCTCTGAGGAGGTGCAGTTGGTAGTTTGACTTCTAAGAGACGTCAGAGATGCGAGGAGAAAAGGATACTGTGGAATCGAAGATGACCCGAGGTTCTTAGCCTCACAGGTGGGAGCAGGAAGAGGGCCAAGGGAGGCCATCCAGAGAGTAACAGGCAAGGAGGGTGCAGGTATGCCAATGAGGAGAATCTCCATCTTACTGGCATTAAGGCAGAGATCCACATTGCACTGAAATTTGAAGCAGAAGGCGGCAATGCGGTGGGCAAGAGGTGACAGGTATTGGTTGAACAGTCAGGGAGAGATGTTAGACCCCTGGGGAACACCACAGGTAGAAAGTGAGATAAAGGAGAGGAAGGACCCAAGTTGGACCTGGGAGAGTGATCAGAGAGGAACAAGGTCAGCCAGGCCAGGGCCTGATCAGTGATACCCAGGTTATTACAGAGACAATTGAGCAGGATGGCATGGTTGACCCTGCCAAAGGCAGAAGAGAGTTTGAGTAAGATGAGGACAGATGGGAGATTAGAATCAAGGTTAGAGAGCAGGTCTTCATGAATGTTCAGGAGAGCAGCTTCCGTGCTCAGTTTAACCTTATTTCCTTATTTCTTGCTTTTTGTTTTAAATCAAGCATCAAAGTGACAAACAACTGACTTTTTGTTAGTATTCAGACTTGGTTTATGTTTTTCTTTTATGTATTGTTTCTTATTTTGATTGTTTGAAGAATTCTATATTCAATCTTCGAATGTGTAAATTATGTTATTGACTATATATGTTCTTATATGTTGGATTTTATCATATGCATCACCTTTTTGATATAAAAGTTTTATTATCAATCTTCAAAATTTCTTCAAAATGTCTTCAAAATTTCTTATGTTTCTTGTCAAAGAGTGTCTTAATACACACAATACACACAATTGCATGCAACGTTCATAACCAGTGTCGTTATATGGGTTGTGACCAGGTGAATGTTTCAAATTCATTTATACTTCACATAGGCCAACTCCGGACATACCAGTCCCTCAGCTTTGTTGTGATTATCTGGCTGCTCTGAAGCAGGTCATGGAGACAAGCAACAGATTCAGTGTGAAGATTAAGCTGGGAGATGGCCAGCTTTTCAAGGATTTTGCCCAGGAAAGGAGTGATGGAGATCAGGCGATAGTTAGCCGGGCAGGAGGGGTCGGCTGAGGGTTTCTTGAGAAGAGGGTGCCCAAGAGAGTGCTTCAGGGGGGAAGGGAAGGCTCCAGTGGTGAAGGAGTGTTTGCAGAAGTCAGGCAGGGCAGGAGCTAGGGTGTCAATCTGGTCCTTGATGGTTTTGGAAGAACAGGGAAGAACCTGTTTTGACACAGACTTTAATAGATCGGCCTTGTCTAGAAACCTAGTCAGGGGAGAACAGAGGAAAGGAAGAGAAAGAGGAAGGAGAGGCGGCCACAGGGGAACCAGAGGTGGAGGAGAGAGTAGAGGGAGGAGGTGGAGAAGAGGACGAGAGGGTGGACAGAATATCATGGGCTTTAGCAATGAAATGAGAAGCCAGGGCTGTACAGAGGGCCTTGGAAGGAACAGGAGAGGTAGACACTGCAGCAGGATTGGCCAACTCCTTGCAGATTATAAAGAGTTTAGCCGAGTTGTTAGATGCCGTAGAGACACAGGATTTGATGTGGGTTCTCTTCTTAGTGCGGACAGAGAGCCCGTATTGCCTTTGGAGCAGGCGGCAGGCCAGTTTGTCTGAGGATGCATAAGAAGCTAGCCATTTCCTCTCACCCACCCTGCACTTGCGTTTAAGGGTGACAAGGTCAGAGTCATACCATGAGTTGCACTGGGCTTTGTGCTTCAAGTGGCACCTCATGATAAGGGCAAGAACCTCAACAGTATCAGAGATAGAAGAGTGGAGCATGGAAAGGGCTGTGTCAGGATGAGGACAGAAAGCGGCGACGAAAGCCTCAACTGACACACGCTTCATGGGCCGGATGACAGAGAAGGTAGGTGGCAGTGCTGGAGTTGGCTTGGCCTGAGGGGTAGAGAGGGAGAGATAGGAGAAAAGGCGAACGTGATCACTCCAGGAGAGAGAAGTCGTGAAGGGATAGAGAGGGGGAGGTCTGAGGAGATCAGAATATCCAGAGTGTGCCCTAAAAAGTGAATCAGGCCAGAGGGGAGCAATGAAAAAGAGAGAGAGTTTCAGTGGTCGCAAAATAGTCCAGAGGAGGGTCAGGAAGCATCCAGGTGAATGTTATAGTCTCCAAGAAGGAGGAGTTGAGTGGTCGAGGCCAGGATGGAGGAGGTGAGGTCCACCCACTCAGAGAGGAAGGAGATGATCTAACCAGGTGGGTGATAGATAGTAGCCACGGTAAGAGAGTGGCCAGGAGATAGAGAAAGCCTGCAGAAAGGCATTAGAAAGAGGAGTAGGCCTGCATAGGAATGACAGAGGCAGGAATCCACTCTGGGAAGGTCAAGGCTACAATCCCTCTGGAACGGTTGGACCTGGGCGTAGAGAGAATCTTGAAGCCATCAGGAAGGAGAGTGTCAAAGCTCGTGACAGAGCTGGCCGTGAACGATGTCTCGGTGAGACCTTGGACATCGAGATAAAGTTCTTCCAGGAGGCGGCAGATGTCAGAGGAGTGTTTGACAGCTGAGCAAGAGTTGAGAGTAGCAATATGGAGAAGGTTGCCAACCTTGAAAGACTTCCGGGGAGGGGTACACATCAGAGGTATATCCTGCAAAGGTGTAGAAGGAGCCCGAAGGGGGCGGCAGAAGAGGAAGGAGGAGAGGGCAAGGTAGCCAAGGAGGAGGCAGAGAGGTAGGCAAGGAAGCTGAAGAACGGAGAGAAGGGACAGCAGGAGAAGCAATGAAATTGATGAGGCGTGGGAGCGTCTATCAAAGAGGAGAAGGTTGGCCTGAGAGCCTTGGACCAAGACCGTGCCATTCAGGTAAACATTAATGATGACCTTAGAGGAGTGGAAGGGAGCCAGGAGAGCCTCCCAATGGATGCCACCACTAATGGGAGAAGAGAAAGGCGAGAACAAAGAGACCATATGAAGAGTCCATAGGTCTGGCGAGGGAACGAGAAAGAGGATGTTGGTGAGGGTCTGTCTGAAGGAAGCACTGGTATAGGTGTCAGCAATAGGGAGGCCAGGGTTGGAGATCAGGATATCCTTTTTGAACTTCTTCCTGCCAGACCTAGTGAGGTGAGCAAGATAGTCCATAGAGAAGCAGTTTGAAAAGATAGGATAAATGGAGAGCACCATAGAGTAGATGGGGGAAGAGGAGAGAGGAAGAGGGGTGTGGGGAAAGGTGGGGGGAGAGACTAGGGGAGGACTCAGGAAGGGATGCAAGCAGACAAGACTGAAAGGGACAAGACAATAGTGGACAATTGATTAAGTAGGCAACAGCTCAGATGGAAGAGCAGGTAGAAAACAAGGCAGTCCGGTAAGCAAATCACCTTACCAGGGCATTGGGAACAGAGCAGTCATTAAAAAGAGAACCTAGAGGAGGGTGGAGCACAGCAGAACACAGAACAATATACAAAACAAAGCAGCCTACAAATGATAAACTAGAGGAAGGAAGAATACAACAGAACACAGAGCAATACAATGCAAAACAGAGCAGTCAATAAGGAAGAGCAAAGGGGGACGATTGGGTGCAGGAGGCAGGAGAAGGGGAGCATGAGGCACATGTGATAGGGAGTTGCGAGGGACCACACTGTCATGGACACATGATGTGAAAAACCAAGGATGGAAAGTGCGTGGAAGGCGCAGTCGGGAGTTGCGAGGAACACATCTGCAGGGATTGCGAGGGACCACGTGGGCTAAAGACGCTCTGGCACAGGTGTGGCCAAGGATGGGGAGGGCGCTAGAGCACACACGATAGCGGGATTGCGAAGGACCATGCTAGTCAGGGGACGCGCAGAGCACGCGTAGGCAACACAATGGAAGATTGTGAGGGGCCGTGCAGGTAAGGGAGGTTAGGCGCGAGCGATGCGAGGATGGAGGTGGCGAGGGCACATGTGTAGCAAGCAAGGGTAGAGGGGTGTGGATGGGTACATGATCAAGGAATGCGATGGGCAATGCAGGAAAGGGCAAGCCTCTGGTCCATGGCCAAGGAGGCTGTCACGCCAGGGGGTGACTTGGTTGGCCGATTTAACAGGCCTGCCAACCAATGGGAGCATGGTGGAATGGAGGGAGGGGGTAGCGTGCACACACATGCTGCAGCCCAAGAATAAAACATTTACCTTTTACAAATGCACAATTTACTGTGCCACGGAGCACCTGTCCACACCCCAGCACTGGAGAATTTGATGTTGGCTATGCCTGATGATGGTGGGGAGGGCCTGTGGAGACAGAGGGATTAACCACATGTTGGTGCATGCTTACCTGCTGTCTGGGCACAGGTTTGAGTCCTGGGTCCCCTTGGTCCGAACAGGTCCAAAGAGGAATTGCACTTTTCTTCGCCTGCCCTCTGCTTCGGACACCTGGGCGAGAGATGCCCTTGATCTGAGAGTGAAGAGCAGGAAGGAGGAGGCAGGGCTAAGAAGGTGGGTGGTACTTAGGCCAGGTAACTAGATCCACTTGCACCTGCTTCCCATCTGCAAAGTAAAAGAGGCTGGAGGATGGCTTAATTAGGGAAAAAGAGCAGCAACCAGGAATGTTAAACGGGAAATCATATTGTGCCTCCTTTTCATTTATATTGGCCTAAGCCTAGTCGCTCTGCGAAGAAAACCGCGTTGCAAAGTTCTGATTTTGGATCGACTTCGCCATCATTTTTACATGTAGAGGGGCGGCCAATATTGTAGCAAATGTATAAAAATAGGAATGTCTAGATGTTCAGCACTCTCTGTCCTCTCGCTGACGGGCTGGTACTCATTGCGGGGTGTTGAGAGCCAGATAGCTATCTGTTTCTATGTTCTTTGTAAACTGTACAGTAGAATTAAAGATCTATGAATCTTTATAGCCTGTGTTTGGTGTATTTCCTTTTGTGATACTCAGCCTCGATATTTCCTTGGTTTTACAGATGGCGCTGAATAGGGACTCTCTAGATTGATGCCATCTCGTTGAAGTGTTGACGCGGTTATCGGACCAGGATCGGGTGGTGAGAAAGGGGGCCCCTTCTTGGATGAGACGCGATAATTCAACAGTACTGCACGACCCGATCCCTGGACGGTGAGCTTGCGGTCCGAGACTGCATCTTGACGAGTGTCCATATATCGAGGCAGGCAGTTTTGCCGAAATCACCAACCACGAGGGTCCTTTGTTGTCCTTAGTAATCCGATTGGACCTCCCTTAGTTCTTTGATCAGGTGAGTCGTGCCCCGATTCCAAAGTATCCTGATAATTTGATTTGGCGCATTGTCCTCGCGAGAACAATTATTGACCAGGTAACACCGGAAATCTGATATGCCTGAGAAATTGTCTGCCTGTTTCAGGGCATTATTCCGCAGAGACAGACAATCATTGGAATTTGGCAGTCCGGCGCCACAGGAGGGGTCGCCGTAGTGTACTATGTACTGTAAGCACGGCATTGGTAGTATAGTGTCTAATGATATTTGGCACAGACAAACTAGACATGCTTCCGAACTTCAGTGGCCAATCAATGGTAGCTTTGAAATTCCTCATATAGAATATTTAGAATCTATATTATTAAAGAAAAAAGCTAGACTTGCAGCGTTTGATGTATTGCAAAATTGGAAAAAAGAAGCTATGCAGCAGCTTAAAAGTAGAGAAAAACATGCGCGTCGACTTATGTCAAACGCAGAGAAAGCGTTACTGTATGACCAACAAAAACAGTCAGAGTCAGTTATGGACAGGGCTTTTCAACTTGGCATTCAGAAAATATATCCATCTAAAGATTTTCATGCGTCAGATGAATTCATTGACAAGCTTCTAAATGAACGAAGGCCTGGTGCCACTGCGCCACCTCCGTATGTACCTATTCCTGTTGCTTTACCTCTTCCTGCTGTTGTTCCTCCTCTCATAGCAATTCCTGCTCCTCCTATCGTTCCTCCTATTGCTCCTCTTCCTCCAATTATTGCTCCTCCTCCTATTGTTGCTCCTCCACCTGTACCTCCGCCTTTGCCTGTTGCCATAGGTTTGGTAGGTTTGTCTCTTCCGCCAGTGTTAGCGTCTTCATTACCTAATGTACAAGATTTATCTACTCTTTCTCATCCAAGTGGTTCTGTTCCGCTTGTAGTTGATAAGGGAGCGGAATCAAAGAATGTAACTCGTAATACAGTTTCTGAAGAAAGAAAGCGAGATTTGAATGCATGGGCTAGACAGTGCATGGAGAAAGGTGAACAATCTGATGTTTTTGCTACACTCTCTAATCTAGAAAGTGTTCCTGAGAAAAATGTTTTTATTGAAGGACTGGGAATTCATTTATCTGTAATGTGGAACAGACTGAATGATGTAGATCTCCCGCAAGGGTTGAGGGATCTGAATGTTTTAGCATATTCAAGAGATACTGCGGAGAAAGTATATGAGCACGTCAAGAGGGTTTTTGACTATAGAAGGGAGTTAGAAAAGTTACGAAATGAAGAAATAGATGCTGATAGTTGGAGCGCTATTTTTGTACAGAAACTGTTCCTTCCTCTTAGTAAGTCGATGAGTGAAGAAACACAAATTTGCACAAGAGATGCAATTAGATGGATTTCAGACATGTCGATATCTCCCGTAGAAGTATATGATACGTATAGTCAGTATATGCCAGAAATGCAGAGGAAAGGGATACAGGTTATGGTAGAATACCTGCAGGACGAATATATAAAAAGAAAGATTTGTTGTCCTGAAGAATTATTGAATATCTATAAGAGAGCTTTTTCGTCTGACACTCCTTCAGCTTCTTTAGTGCTCGATTTAGCTTTGTTGCTCAGTAAGCGTTCGGAGTTGCCTACTTCTCACTTGCCTATGAGAGAGGTTCCTCCAACATTTGTCCCTAAATTTGAGGTTCCGGCTAACGCCGCAACAGGTGTAGACGCCTATGACATTGATGCATATGATGTATCGCAGTTTGTTCACGTCCCGTTCTCAATTCAGTAGGTGAATACTATTAGACAATCCAGATATTAGAAAGAATCTGACAGGGTTCTATAAAGAAATTGAGTCTGTCTTGCAGTCGTCGGTATTTACTCTGGGTGACATAGATTTGTTATTTCCTGTGCTCCTACCTGCCGATTTGTGGAAACAGATTAGGACAGTAGATGATGTAGCAGGGTTAGGGGACACATGGGATAATTTGGCTAGGCAAGAGAGAGAATGGAAAGCTTGCGAGAGATCACCACAGGTAATACTGACTTTGCCTGATAGAATGGTGACGAAATTGAAAGCCTTAATTCCTGAGAGAAGGATTGTCTGGGACAAATGTACTGCTTGTGTCCAAGGGAAATCTAAGGGTGCTACCGAATTCTTTAATCGGTTTGAACAAGTGTTTTCAGATTTCAGTGGACAGGATTTGAGCACAGAGTCTGGAAAACGATTATTTGTAGACACATTTGTGTGTGGATTGTTACCTGACATCCAGTCGCAAATTATGACTTCTGAGAGCGCTTGGCAAGCTACGTCTCAGTCTGAAGTGTTGCACATGGCTCAGTATTATGAAAACCGAGTCAATAAGGAGAAAGAAAGGATCGAAAAGAAAAAGGGAGAGCTGAAGACTAAGGTGTTGTTGCAATAGATTGTTAGAGGTCCTAGAGGGGGTACTACACAGTTTAGGGGACAGTATGTTCCACAAGGTAATGTGCCATTGGGTCCTGTACACACAAACCAATGTGCTTATTGTAGACAAGAGGGTCATTGGCGAGCACAATGCCCGATCCTCCAGCAGAGGTCGAATAACACATTTGGTATCATGGATAGACGATCCAGAGGCTGCCCTGGTGAAGGGGGTCCTGGTAGAAGCCAGTTTTCTCAGAATTCACAGTCTTTTTCACAAGATAATCAGTCACTGAGTGTGGATAATAGAAACATTTTTGATCATCCTTCTACTGCTTATCTTTCCGAAGACCTTCCCTTTGATGATATATTGTTTCGCTAGGATTGCCCGAAGCAAGGTTTGGAACTGACACCTATTCCGGTTAATCAGAAAGGTCCCTATGTTGAAATGATAGTGGGAAATAGGAAACACCTATTTTTGATAGATACAGGAGCACAGAAGTGTGCCATTGACCATTCACAGGTTCCAGATATTCCAATGTCAGGGCAAACTAATGTTTCTGTAGGGTTTTCTGGTACGCCAGTGGTTAGTCCGGTTTCTCCGCCGGTACCGATTTCACTAGGTCCATTCACGGATCACTGTCCGTTTCTTTTGACATCGAACTTTGGTGAGAATTTGCTGGGGCTGAATTTGTTGAAGGAATTAAATGCGGTAATTCATTGTCCTTCGGATGCGTTTGACGATTTCACCACAGCAATTTTCTGCCTCACAGTTTCTGACTAGACCTTTGCCGCCAGAATTTAATGACGTTCCGGAGTGTTTATGGGCAATTGATGGCAATGACGTCGGTGTTTTACAAATTGAGCCCGTTAAAATTATCTTGACACCAGGATTAAAGTTGCCCCATATTCCTCAGTATAAGATTTCGGTTGATGGTGAGCAAGCTTTGAAGTGTATAGTTTCTGATTTTGTACACCGTGGGGTAATTGAAGAAATTGCAAGTAGTTTGTTCAATAGTCCGATTTTACTGGTGTATAAGAAAGGAGATAATGCAATTCCTTTTCATTTTATTATTGGTTTACGTGCTATCAACAAGATTGTTGCTCCACTATTTCCTATTGTGCCTGATGTAACAACGATATTAACTATGATCCCAGCTTCTGCTACTCATTTTAGTGTCGTAGATCTTAAGATCTTTAGCATTCCTATACACAAAGATAGCAGATACCTGTTCGCGTTCACCCTAGGGGGACGCTCGTTTACATTCGCACGTGTGCCACAGGGGTACACGGAAAGTCTGAGCATTTACAGTAGGGCTTTGAAAGAGCAGCTTGATACACTTGAGTTGCCCACTACTTGTACATTGCTTCAATATGTCAACGACCTTCTTTTAGCTGCAGATTCAGAAAGTGCATATAAGGAGGGCACCGTGTTGTTGCTTATCCACCTAGCAAAGCATGGACATAAAGCTTCACTGAAAAAGTTTCAATATAGTCGACAGGAGGTCGCCTATTTAGGCTATCTCATGTCAAAGGATGGAAGAAGATTGATGCCTGAACGGATTAAAATCCTTTCTAGCATGTCTGTCCCAAATACGTAGAAGGAAGTCAGAGCCTTGATAGGAATGGCTTCTTACTGTAGACAGTGGATCCCGAACTTCTCACTAGTGATCAAACCAATGTTGGCTTTGACAAAGAAGGGCATTTCTTTGCCATTGCCATGGAACTTGGAACACCATAAAGCTTTTGATCTGCTCAATACTGCACTGTGTTCAGCACAAGTTTTGGGCACAGCAAATTATGAAAAGGCCTTCGAGTTGTATGTGCATGAACGTGATGGCTGTGCTTTGGCTGTATTGATGCAGGAACATGGGGGGAAGAATAGGCTGTGCGGTTACTTTTCTTCCACCCTCGATCCTGTCGCATGCATTTGCCGAGATGTCTGAGAGCTGTTGCTGCTGCTGCTGCGTCTGTAAAACAGAGCGAGGGTATGGTCCTAGGTCATGCTTTAACCTTGTTGGTACCTCACTCTGTAGACGTTCTATTAAATAGAACGCAAACACAACATCTCACCTCCGCACGATTAACGAGATACGAATTGATCTTGTTTGCACCGCATATAAAAATTCAGAGGTGTTGTGCATTGAATCCGGCTGGATTATTACCTCTCCCGCAAGGTACTGCTTGCAGTGACGAAATGTCACATGACTGCCTTTATGCCAAAGAACAAGAAACTAAACGCAGGATTGATTTGAAAGACACACCATTGAACAATCCACAAGGGGAGCTGTTCTGTGATGGCTCCTGTTTCAAACTTCCAGACGGTACATCCACTGTTGCTTATGCCATCACTACACTAAGCACGATTGTGGAAACCAATCGAATTTCGCATAACTCTGCGCAGGTCGCAGAGATTATTGCATTGACCCGAGCTTGTGAACTTTCCGAAGTGCTTAAAGTAAACATATATACTGATAGTCAGTATGCTTTTGGGGTGGTTTACAACTTCGGTAGATTTTGCGCAGAACGAGGTTTCTTGACCTAACATGGGACGAAGATTCAATATGGCACCTTGATAGTTCAGTTACTCTCAGCGCTTGCACTTCCCACTCAGTAAGCAATTATGAAATGCGCAGCACATCAGAAAATCATAAATAATGTTGGAAAAGGAAACGCTTTCGCTGACCAGATAGCCAAACAAACTGCTACTGATCTCTATTCAGATATGTACACTGCAAGGGAAGCCACAAATGTCTGTACCATAGATGAAGGAATTGAGTCTATAAAGAATATCCAAGCCGATGCCACTCTAGAAGAAACTAAGCAATGGGCTGAGGGCTTGGCGCGGTTGGATGATGATGGGTGTTGGGGGGATAACTTGGAGGAAAAAAGGATGCTGCCAGATGCGTACTTCACTATGATGGTTTCAATGGCTCATGGTCCCACTCATATCTGCGCTAGGAAAATTTGTAAAATGTTAGAAAATGTCTGGGTAAACGTCAACATCCCGAAAACTGCTGAGCGTTTTGTCCAGAGTTGCATGGTCTGTCTACAGCACAATATGGGGAAGGGCACATCGACACCAAGGGGTAGTTTTGGTCCACCTTCTGTCCCTTTTGAAGTGATCCACTTTGACTTTATTGAAATGAAGCGTTGTAATAATTTCAAGTTTGTTTTGGTTGTTATTTGTGCTTTTAGTAAATGGGTTGAAGCCTTTCCTGTAAAAGATGCCACAGCAATGACAACGGCGAAAACCATGCTTAAGGAATATTTTCCTAGGTTTGGTTTGCCAAGGGTCATCTGGTCTGACAATGGTCCACATTTTATCGCTGCTGTAATTCTACAGATATGTGCGGGATTACAGATCGATAAACTGTTCCATTCGGCTAGACATGCTCAAAGTGCTGGATTGGTAAAGAGACACAATGGAATCTTGAAGAACAAGCTCGCTAAAACGTGTGCCGGCACCAATTTGAAATGGCTGGACGCATTACCGATAGTGTTGCTCTCCATGCGCACCACCCCACAGACAAGGACTGGGCTCTCCCCATATGAAGTGGTAATGGGTAGCCCAGCTAACATTTGGAATCTTCCGAAACCTAGAGCATTGAGGGATATTGAGCATGTACTTCTTTCTGAGTATTGTGACCGGTTAACTAAAAATCTGTATTTGATTCATCAACAGGTGCGAGAAGACCTCCCAGCTAAATACGAGGAGCCAGGTCACAGCATCCGACCTGGTGACTGGGTGTTTACTAAATCGTTTGAGAGAGCATCCTGCCTCGCACCAAGGTGGAGAGAGCCCCACCAGGTCCTCCTGGCCACACAGACAGCCGTACGAGTAACTGGGAGAAAGCACTGGATACATGCATCGCATATCAAAAAAATACCTTTCCCTTTGCCACACGACGAAGAAGTTAAGGAGAAACTTACTTGCTCTGCTCCCAACGATCATTTAGCATTGAGCAGTACTGAGAGTGCTTCGGAGACACTCCCTTAGCCCGCGGGGCCTGGGGAAACAGCTGCTTCATCTCCACACTCTCCTGCAGATCCTTTCGCATCCTTGTTAGGTTCTGCTGCAAATTCATCACTACCACCAGGAAGCAACGACGCACTGTTCGCAGATCACACTGTACCAGGAGTCACAAGGTACAATCTGCGGAGCTAGACTTACTGCACGGGTCGGCTGTGCCAACAAGAAGTAATCACGGGGCTTGTCCTTCGCCCCATCTTTTGCATCTGAAGGAAAGTAGGTGGCTGCGGATAGGGAAAGACTACGAAAACGCTTGATCAGTAGATCACCAGCAAACGGACTATAGAGTTTTTCGTTTCAAAGGAACAATGCCTGTTATCGCACCTACTCATACGGAACAAACACGTGACTGTGTGGCCAACAATGACAATGGACGATCACATACATAGACTTTTAAAATGTATTGTTTTCTTGTAATCATGTTAACCGGTTTCACAGTAGTAGTTGCCTTAGGATTTTGGTATATGGAAGAAGTACGTCCACTTGAAACATTCTTGCCTACTGAGAATGTTCCTACTGTAGCTACACCTTTCATGCATCTGCACACTCTATCTCCTAGAGACTCTCAGCATAGACAGAGTTACCACAATAATACAGTACTGCTTATAATGAATGCAACTCATGCCATTTTGAACAGGTCTAGCTGTTGGGTCTTCTCTCATTTACCGCAACATGGGGGAAAACGGTTGGGCTGTTATATTCATCTTTTGCCTCTAACTACTGCATGTTATGCCTCTGTAAGGGCACTATTCTTTGGCCGATGGAATGAGAGCATTTCGGGGAACTTTGATGGAACGAATTTGAACGAGCTTGAAAGGCGAGTTCGAAAGGCGAGCTCTAACACCTCTGGGATGCTCACTCTTCGCAAATAGGAGCAAGCTTAATGTTGCTTCTAGTAGGCCTTCTAATAGACTGTCCCGACCTTTTCAATCTCTGATCTCTTTCAAGATGGCTCCTATAGGCAATAGGGATGCCACGCCACCTTCTTATACTGTTAACCATAGCCCCAACTCAGTTTCTTTCTGCATACAGAGTAATGGTACTCAGTCAATGGGTGATTTCAAGGGTTGCACTAGTGTTGCAAACTTGACTAGTGAGGGCAGACCTTTGTACGTAGGTGAACCTGTCTACTTCATTTGCGGTAATTAAGCTTTCCCATGGCTGCCTAGGGGTTGGCAGGGAACCTGTTATTTAGGAATTCTGTTACATGGGGTATTTATAGCTAGTACCACAGAAATCTCTAGGGCTCATCCAAGGCGGGACAAGAATGGTGATACTCCTCCACAAATGCTGGGTGATGTAGCGAAATCTTTTGTACCATTTTGGAGGCAAATTATGAATTGGAGGATATCAGAAGACTAGCGAGAGTACTGGAGAAGACTATCAACCGGACCACTGACATACTCTATAACATTACTCTAGAGCAAACGGCAATCAGATTAGTGGCGCTACAAAACCGGATGGTATTAGACATCAACCTGGCTGGCGTGGTGGAGTATGCAAATTAGTGGGGTCCGCTTGTTGCGTTTTCGTACCAGATTCCTCCCCAACCATCTTTAAGGCAATACAAAATCTGCACGTCCTAAGTTCAGAAGTGCATGTTCCCGAGGGGAATTGGGATCTTAGTGCTTGGTTCTGGGACTTGATATGATATGATATGGCATTTGTAACGCGCCTATACACAAGTGTTTCAAGGCGCGACGAGGCGGGGGGGACAAAGGGAGACAGACAACGATCCTACTAGGCCAGGTGTCATTCAGATCGCGCAAGTGCAAGGGTAGGGGGAATGGGAAAAGTGCAGGGGAAGGGGAGAGGGGAAGTGCAGTACATGGTTAGTAGAATACAAGATAAATAATAGGGCCAGCTGGTAGCAAGTGCAAGGAAAGTGCGGGTCATGGTTAATAGAATACGAGATAAATAATAGGGCCAGCTGGTGGTAAGTGCAAAGGTAAGTGCCGGGAGAAGGGGCTGTAGGATACAGAGACAGTCCCGTAGTGCATGTAGGCAGTGCAAGGAAGAGTGGCTGGGCAGGTCATGAGATCGGTGAGTGGCCCAGTTGCAGATTCAGTGCAGGTTCAGTTATTTTAGCGGGGGAGAGAAGGAGAGAAAGCGGAGGCAATCTTGGAGATGGAAGCTTCTTTTAGTCTCATTGGTTACTCTGGGCATTCTGTTGTTCTGCTGTTGCTGTGTAAAATGTCTTCCTGCCATATGTTCAATGTTAGGGGAATGTTGTGCACAGACTATCGGAACATTAGGACCAAAGATACACGCACCGGAAAGAATGACCAACAAATTTGTGTTGAAGTAAATTTCTGCTGTAGACCCTATGGCTATTGACATATCTGATGAATGTGATTCAGGTTGTATGGACATTGAGATGTGGAGTTACTCGTAAAGTGACTAATTTTAGTTTAGCACTTGGCTTAGGCCAAAAGGAGGGTTTGTTAAATGGAAATCATAGTGTGCCTCCTTTTGATTTATATTGGCCTAAGCCTAGTCGCTCTGCGAAGAAAACAGCGTTGCAAAGTTCCGATTTTGGATCGACTTTGCCGCCATTTTTAGAATCATCAGCCATTTTGATTTCTGTTAGTATGATTCTCTGTTCTAAAATTGTGGACTGTGTTTCTAACTTGGAACCAAGCCTCCTGACCTTTGAGTTCTGTTAATGGTTAGAACATCCGAGGGCCGACTGTTTAGACTAAGTAATGAGACCTTGTACTGTGTATGAACTGTTGTCTCAGGTTTGTCTGCGCTAACAAGCCTCATCCACGAATACACATCGGCGACAATATTGTGCAAACGCCAAGGCTGGACACTGGCAGAACTACATTGTGAAGGGATATGTACTAAGGCTTACTGCTGGATCCAAGAATATACATCGCCATTATAACTTGATGGAAATGCAAACTCATGTAATCCTTCTGCATATTATTGTAAAAGCTGTATTTGAACTCGAAACAAACTCTAGACTGCAGATGATTAACATGTAGAGGGGCTGGACAATATTGTAGGAAATGTATAAAAATAGGAATGTCTAGATGTCCAGCATTCTCTCTCCTCACTCTGATGGGCTAGTACTCATTGCGGGGTGTTGAGAGCCAGATAGCTATCTGTTTCTATGTTCTTTGTAAACTGTACAGTAGAATTAAAGATCTGTGAATCTTTATAGCCCGTGTTTGGTGTATTTCCTTTTGTGGTACTCAGGCTCGATATTTCCTTGTTTTTACAGGCAGGTACCAGGCAGGCGGGGCTTAGGCCAGGTGACCTAGATCCACTGGAACCTGCTGCCCATCTCCCCATCTACAGTTTAAATAAGTGCTAGTATCATTATTGGATGCCCCTTATCAGACAGGCACGCCTTGAACAACCTCTAAATACGTAAAATACAGATAATAGCATAACAACAGCAGCGGATAGGCTTCTGCAACAATGTATGATCCACCATTACCTAGGCCCTCATGATTGGTTGTCATTCTGATACCAACCTTGGACACTCAAATTGTTAGCAGCACGTAAGCAACGAAACCCAGGTGCAAGGTAACAATGTTAGACAACTCTTTTTCGTAGCTAATTAGCCTACCATCTCTCATTAATTAGGCTCTAAGTCAAGACTTCTTCTTTGTTGTTGACCTTGCTGCATGTTCTCTCCCTCAGGACCTAAAAGGTAGTGAAGGTACATTGCTATCTTCATCTGGAGATTTATGAACAGGCCTTGTTTTCTGGTCTCACACCACGTGTTAAGAAATCATGATTTTGACCATTCTGTCCTTATATTTAGAGCTATTTAATTCAATTATATTAGGTGCTATTACTCCTCTTAGCCTCTGGAGACTTGCGAGACTCCATCCTGCATGCACTTTCTGCATCTTTGATTGTTCAATACTTGGAACTCACAATTGTTTACTCCTTTACTTAATCTAAGAGAAATATGTCTTACATACATGGCTTATCCTCTTCGACTTCTTTCCTTCCTTGCAGTTGCTTCTTGCTGTGGCATCCTTGATCCAACATTTTCTATGTGTTCAATCCACACTACCGGTCATATGGCAACACTCCCTAGTCAGATGGCAGAACAGCCAATGTCCAACATAGTTCTCATGGTCCTTGGAATAATAAAACTTTGTTCCTGGAGGGTGCCATACTGCTTCCTTTCAGGTGTTAATGGGTGGTGCTTTTGGTCTGCGTGTGCTTGTCAGCCACGGCATTCACATCGATCATTATCTTCATCTCAATAGCTTTCTTTATTGTCTTCATACATTGTCTTATGATTAGTCTTATAAGACAGAATCCTAGCAACACTAACTCTAGTATTACTCCCAATAATTTTAAGACATTTGCCAGCCAGGTTGGAACTTGCGAGAACAGGGATGAAAATCAGTCTTCATCATCTTCGGGTTCATCTTCTTCTTCCACCATGTTCATATGCAGGGTTGACAACAGAGTTATAGCTTCTGTCAGGGTTCCATTACCTCCATCATGGGCAGGTGTGTATGTACAGCAAGAAGGCCCCATTTTTGCAAATGCGTCCCCTTCCATTGCTGTAATTAGATCCAGGACATACCTGTTCTGGAGGGTCATGAGTCTGATGGCCCGCAAGTCTTCTTTTTTCGCATTAAATCCTTTTAGTGTCATGTTTATTGTAGCAGCTTCCACCTTGTGATTTGTAACCACTTGGCATTTTCTGCTGCTTAAATTCCTGGCATGAATATGGCTGTAAATATCACTGCCGTCCTACTGAACAATGTGTGCTCATCTGGGATGTCTTAATAAGCATCTTTTGATTTTGACAACAAAATGTTCTCTCTCTTCTGTCGGTTGAGGTTGAGTGACCTCTTCTTCGTTTAATGTACATCCATTTTTGGAAAATTGGCAATATGGAGATCATTTGAGGGATCACCAGTGCGGGAACATGTATTACCACCTTCGAACAGATTATTCCCCAATATTTAGGTAGCTTCATATTAGCTTTGGATCCACAGGCCCAATAGTGGTCCATCAGCACAGCAGTTCCCCCTTTCATTCCTGGCACATCCATTATATGTTTACATCCTTTATTTTCTCCAATTTGGTCACACCACTGTTTCTGAAGCACAGTGTTGCATTCATCATTGGCATTACAGATACAGGTCCTGCTTCATCTTCGAGCCATGTTAGTAACTTTGATTATTTGGTCCATTCCTTAAAGCATTTATCATTTACTATTTTCACTATCTTCACTGGTACAGACATCCATAAGTGTGCACTGCATCCCATCATTCCTTCTTCCCATCCTGTACTGGTGGCTACTTGTCCATGTACCAATAGCTGAGGTCTCTCCCAACATCCTCGAAATCCTGGTGTCTCCCATGTGTCTGCACAGTCCAGTATCTTTTGTTCCATGGTCTTCATCTCTTCTATATTCACACCAGCCAATGAGTGCAAGAGTGTTTTGCTCTTCCAACTTCGTTCTGTTATCATCTTCTGCATTTTTATGTAAGCACCTTCATATGGGAACGTTATTTTTGACATCCATTGTGGGGTTGCCCATTTCCCTTCAAATTGTCCTCTGTCGTGCATACTGCTAGATTCAGTGTGTCCATGTATCTTCTCTTTTCATGGCATCATTTCTCTTCGGTCAGACTTTTCTTACAGTTCTTCTATATCCAGTGGTGTCTGCAAGTTCATGTCTACCGCATCAGTTCGGGGATACATTTGGTATGGTTGTCTGAGTGCATAACATCTCTCATACCTACGATGTGGTATAGGTATGATACCATGTGTCATGAACACTGTACTCTTACTGTTCTTCCAGTTTGACGGTGTTGAGGGGGTGGGCTCTATAGATGATGTGTACACCTGCGTCTCTACACCTGTCACTCAGATAATTTGTCTTTCAAGAAACCAGACTGCGACTGTGTGTTGGGCTATCTATGATAAAAGGAGATGGAAGAGAAGGTATGATTATTATGATGCCACGTTGGGCTTTTTAAATTTTATGATAGTTTAATGTAGATGTACACAGTTTGGAAAACAGAAATTACTGTACAGGGATCAATTAAGTGTTTTAGTAATGGATGTTATTTAAGAACCCCAAACCTGCAGTACAAAAAATTCACATTCTCACTGCTAATTTTAGACCTTCTAATGATTTTGTTTTTAAACACCTTGCAACTATAAACAGATCTTCACGTGTGCCTCTCCCCAGCTACAAGTGATGTGCTACACGACAAGAAATATGGAAAAAAAAACTCCAGGTTACTAAATACTACAGTAGGGAACACAAGAATTGTTCCCACAGGGACTCAAATAAAAGCACTTCATTCCTAGAAATATTTCTTACATTTATCATTAAAAATGGTCTTACTGCAGTGCTTCAGAGAAGCTAGAAATGCCTTCAAAGAGCATAATGCAGAGCTGTGGGGTTTCCTGTGGCAATGTGTGAAAAGACAATCCAATCCTGTTTTCACTTAGAATTCTCTGACTTGTTGTTTTCCTGAATTTCAAATGGGAAAAAAAGACTACAAGTCCATGAATCCAAAGAGGAAAAAGTAGGACTGAATGGCCTTCTCATGCATTAACATGAAACACATGAGAGTGTTGCAAAATGACGTATCAGAAATGTTAGCTGCTGACCCTGCTAGAAACAAGATTGTGACAAATTGGATTCTGCTTTGATGAGCAGGGGTAAAATGGCCCACTTAGCCTTCACACTTCTATAAACCAAAAACACAATGCAATCATAAAGGAAACAGGCTCAATCAAGAGATACACCTCCTTCCCCTTTTGTTGTAACGCAGGCTGAGGGAAGGCTTTACTCTTAAGAGGGGTGAGAAGGTGATCTGGTAGTGACCGAAACAATACAGTACCACAGTCCAAAATAAAGGGAATGTCCAATCAAGGTTCTATACAACTATAAACACTTTAATAAAGCACACCATTTGCAAGTTGACCGAAAAGAGATTAGTATACAAAAAAAAACACACCAAAGGAAAGAACAGAGAAGATGTGACCAACTGGAGAAAGTAGCACTCTGAGTATAGTTCCAGGGGTGGTAGGTAAGGTAATACCATAAAAAGAATATTGCATTGAAAGCAGGAGAGACTGTGCCCTAACCACTCTCTAGGGGCCAAGTGGACCGTGGGAGCAGTGTAGGGTCACAGTACCTGGATTCGGTTCTTGGTGAGCTAACGCATCAGACCCAGGTTTAAACTTTGATGCAAAGATTCTTCCCACTTTCGGCTTTGTAAAAGAATACCAAAATAAAAATGTCTTTCACCTTGTCCTTTGGGTGAGAAAAATGTCCTCATCACACAGCACAAACAGTTTTTAACTTATCCCTTCTCCTGGGATGTACCCTCCTGACCTGAAGATGCAGGTTTCGCAGTTACCCAGTTTGCTCTTGGTCCCTCCTTGGTGGGTCACAGTCTTAGCTCCTGGTGGACTACGGGAACACTCAACCTTTCTGTGGTTATCGCTTTTCTCTCCCCCTCTTGGAGTATTCTTATTCTCATCTAGTGGTGGGTTACAGGCCTGCTCAAACCTGTTGGGATTGTCGCTCCTCTCACCCCTTCCTGTGGTATTCAGATTGTTAGCTCTCTGTGGGCTGTGGGCCTGCTCTGCCTTGTTTGTTTGATTGCTTATCTTACACCCATCTGTGGTTTTTGGATTGTTAGCCCCCTGTGGGTTCGAACCTTCTCAGCCTGCTGTTGTCTGTTGTTTCGCTTCTCCCTTCGTGGGGCATTCAGATAGTTAGCCTTCTGGGCACTTTGGTGTTTGTCAGAACAATGTGGTTTGTTACTTCTCTCTCCCTTTTGCAGGGTATTCAGATTGTTATCCCCCTTTGGGCTTCGGGGATTCTCAGTCTGGTGTGGTCTGTTCCTTCTCTCAACCCCTCCTGGAGTACTTGGATTGCCAGTCCCTTGTGGACATAGGACCTGCTCAGCCCGGTGCAGTTGGTTGTTTCTCTCACCCCTCCATGGGGTATCCGGGTGATCAGCTCCTTCTGGGCTTTGGACCTGCTCAGGTCAGTGCAGTCTGTTACTGATTTCACCCCTTCATGGGGTATTCATACTTTCAGCCCAGCATGGACTTGGTTGCAGCCTCACAGCCCTCCAACTGCTCCCTGAATGCTGCTGAGTACCTGTGTTACAGCAGCATTGCTCTGTAGTGTAGGTGGTCGCACTGGCCGTGTGGGTCAGCGTCATTGCCTTTGCTCTGGTTCACACAGTCTGCTGTTCCACAGTGTCTCTTGTGTCTCCGGTTTTCATCGTTGGTGGAATAGAATGCTGGTGCATCCGGTTTCGTTCAATTTTGCTTCAGTCTTCCATGCTCCCTCTGTGGTCGGACTCCTTCCTTCTCTATATTGGCAGCACTCTGTGGGCTGCCAGGGTCCATCCGCCGCACCAACTGCGTGGCTTTCAGCTTCTCCTGTACAGAAGTGTCTCTCTCTGCTGCGCGTCCATGCAAGCTGGTGTCCGGTTCCAAGTCTACCTCCCCCTTCTCCTCACCTGTCTCCTCCGAGGCACGTACACTAGGTTCAGTATCAACTTTGCCTGGCTTCTTTATAGTCCTTGGAACCCTGACCTTCGGTGTTCTGGTCTTCTTTTCGTGAAGATAAGGTCTGGCCCCTCCGGAGGCCACCTTGACAGAAGAGTGAACCTATCACCGGGGAACCCCAGGGGGCCAGCCTCAGTCTAGGGAAAAAGCCCGAAGGCGGAAAAAACCCTAGTTCCTAGATGGGTTCTTTAGATGGTATGGTTCAATTATGTCAGAGTTGATGAGGTAGTCAACGTGTGAGATGGCAGGAACTCAAGAGACCGGGAATCAGGACACGGAGCAAGGGTATCAGACCCTGAAAGTAGGGTATGGGAAGGTATAGAAAAGTAACGGGATACTGTGATTAGAAGAAAAGAGAAGAAAAGAGAAGGAAAGAAAAGGAAAGAAAAGGACTGCCGAGAAAAGGCGCAGTCTAGAATAGTACTAACCCCTGAATCCGACGAGATGGAAGGGAACCATTCGCCGGCAGATATCCGCCGCAGGGGACGTAAAGGTAGGAAAGGGACAAAGGCTCTAGGAAACTCGGAGGCGACCGGTACAACAACCGGCACAGCGCTTCCGTGAGAGCGGAAGAAACAACCAGTCAGAAGGGCTGAAGGAACAGCAAGTCAAGTAAGAAAGCTCCTGCCTCCGGACGCGGAACACAGTGCGCGAGCACCTTCGCGGCCGGAGAGCGAGGGTGAAGTTTAAGGTAAGGAGAAAATAGAGGAGCGGAAGGGTACCGCAGCTGTAGTAACCGCGGAAACAGTGAGTGCAGAGTAGACCGTAGCGAACACAGGATAAAGGGAAGGTAAGGCAATAGGAGTAAAGAGAGGAAACCAGGGAGTTATGAGGAGTAGGAGAAATACACAGGAAGGCAATAATCCGAGGTAGGCGCGATGAGAGCGTGAAATAACAGATACAACGCGCCGAAAAGTGGGCGGAGCCGGATATATATAGGCTCCATTGTCCTGTTGGGCGCCATGTTGGATGAGGACTAGACCGTTCACCGTCTGAACCGCCATCGATACCAATGCTTCCAATCTTGGTTCCTGACAGCTGGTGTCTCTTGTGTCTCTGGTTTTCATCGTTGGTGGAATAGAATGCTGGTGCATCCGGTTTCGTTCAATTTTGCTTCATTCTTCCATGCTCCCTCTGTGGTCGGACTCCTTCCTTCTCTATATTGGCAGCACTCTCTGGGCTGCCAGGGTCCATCCGCCGCACCAACTGCGTGGCTTTCAGCTTCTCCTGTACAGAAGTGTCTCCCTCTGCTGCGCGTCCATGCAAGCTCTGCAGTTAACTCCTCCACTGCGGTTGGCAAGCTGCTGTATTTGTGTTCTTCCCTGGAACGGAGGGGAAGATTCCATTCACCCTGTTTTGCACAAGGATGTGACCATGAATACAGGTTAGAAAGCAAGCCATCCACTTTAAAGGGGCCCTGTTCATGATTGCTCCATCCGTTTGGCGGAACACCCAACATCCCAGGTAATTCCACGGGTCTCGGGGATAACAGAATGTTTTACCTGGGGGCACGATGGGGCTTTGTTTTAGGTGAAACAGATGCAGATCACTGTGATGTGTATGCTCATCCTTCTTAGTGGCCACGTCTACTAGTATTTTCATTCCTACCATCTTCTGGGCAGTCTTCTTACATTGCACCATGTCTATTCTAATGACACAGAACCTAAATAACACTAGTAGTAGTGCAGGTTTGAGTACTTTGAAGCCGTTGGCCATCCAGGGGGGGATCCAGGAAAAGATATACGCGAGCCAATCTTCATCCTTCCCAACTGAGTTTGTCTCCTCCTCCATTTTAGCGTGCAGGTCCGTGAGCAGTGTTATAGAACTGTGAGGCTCCCATTTTCTTCGGGTGCAGGATTGTATGTACAGAAGCACGGACCAATCATTGCGCACACGCCACCCTCTATTACCGTTATGAGGTTGGGGAAATACCTCTTTTGAAGTTTCATGAGTCTCACAGCTCTGTGCTCCTCCTTAATGGCGTTAAAGCCCTTCAATGTTAAATGGATTGTTTGAAACAGCTCCCAACAATTAATATGTAACCATTTGGATTTACATTTGTTTGTATCCCAGGAACAACAGAGGCAAAGAACATCTCTGTTCTACTGAATAGTCTGTGCTCCTTTGGTAATTCATTGAGTGGTGTTTCTGTCTTGCTAGGGATATAATTACTTTTTTTTACCTGTTTGACCTCCATGGATCTTTCTTTCTCTGATGTGTATCTGTCATGTCTTCGGGTAGTTCCTACGACCTTGTCCCGACACCCAGTCCAGTGACCTACCCCTCCCATTCACCTGTCTCCCGGGGCTCACGCAGGCAACCCAGTTTGGCTCGCGCGCTAGCCAAACAAACGGCATACACCCTACAGTCACGATTGCGGCCGTTTCTCCATTGGCAGTTGCCATGGAGATTAGGCCACCGCTCGAGCAGTAACACACTCGCTCGTGCTGTTGTGGCCCGATCACGTGACCCGAGGAAACGGTCACGTGCCCCGGTTACGCGGTCACGTGACTCCGGTTAACATCATGTGATCAGGAAGTGGACGATATTTAGGCAGTGCAGTGCCGGTATCCTACGCTTCACAGCTGGTTTACCAGGAGTACTCTGTTTGGCTTTCTTACCTTTATTGCTTACCTGGCTTCCTTGGACTTGGCTTTTGTTTACTGGACTTCTTGTGGATCACGTTTGGATTTGGCTGCATCGGCTTTTCTGCTCATCACGGCTCCTGACCCCGGACTGAACTACGGACTTCCTCTGGATCACGTTCTTGTTTATCCCTTTGGTTCGGACGGCTCTTCCTGGCTTCAGACCTTCTTCTGCAACGGATCTCTTTTGGGCCTCCCTGATTGCACCTTTGCACGGGGAATCTCACTCTCCAGTTGGTGGCTGCCACCTGATTACCTGGGGCCCGACTTCAATACACTCTCCAGGTGGAGACTGGCGAGGAACATCTAGACCTATCCCGCAGGGTGGGTCCTTTGCCTACGTGAGTCCCGGAACCATCCTCCCGTTCAGGTTCTCCATCCCTTTCATCAGATCCCCGGTAAGACTCTGACTGTATTCGGATTATTGTATGTAGTGTCCTGACTGCTTGGTATCTAACCATTGCCTTTTTCCACAGCTGCCTTGGGGTTCCTAGTACTTCGGTTCCGGCTTCGGATTATCTCCACCTGTGGCCTCAAAGGTTGCACAGGGAGTGATTTAGTGATTCTCCCTGTGCGGCACTTGGGGATAGAGGTCTTCTATATCTTCAGGACTCTCAACACAAGACAGTATCCATTTTAGCAAACCCGTCAATTTGTATGTCCTTCTGTGGTACTACCAAGGCTGGTGTATTCAGTAGCACTAGGGAACATATGCTTCCCTAGTTTGAGGGCAACTGCATGTAAGCTTTGGAATCACAGTCCCAATAGAGATCCATGAGCGTGGCCATGCCTACTTTCAAACCAGGTATTTTCAATATGTGTTTACACCGTTCATTTGCTCCAACCTTTAACGGGCCATCATTCTGGAAGCATGGTGAGGGATTCTTTAGGAGTATTATGGGTACAGGTTCTGCTTCATTTTCTGCCCATGTGAGCAACTTTGAGTACTCTGCCCATTCATTGAGGCATTCATCATTCTCTGTCTGTGCTACTTCCACTGGCACAGTCAAAAGTGCTTGTGCTTTACAGCCCATGAGCCCTTCAACTCACTTGTCTCTTGTAAATACCTGTCCCAATACCAGTAGTTGAGGCCTTTACCATCATCCAGGCATTCCCCCTATTTCTTTCCTCCCATTTTTGGGACATGCTAACTCCTTTTGGGTTACTATCCTAGATTCCCCTCTGTTTTGGCCATCCAGTATGTATTGTACCATCTTATCCTTGTTCCAATAATCCTCTATCATTGCTTTTGTTTTTATCTAACTATCCTCAGAGGGGAATGTTTTCTGTGACATCCATCGTAATGTGGCCCATTTCCCTTGGAACTGTACCCTAGTTTTGGAGAGCACCAAGTGCATTAGGCACTGTGCTCTAGTCGCTGGGATTTCAGTACCCCCAAATGTCCTTGAGGCTGTCATGGTGTAGGGATGAGAGAACACACATAGCAGATCTCCCGCAAAGTCTCTCTTCCCACCATGGTCATGTGCTAGCACCACATATTATTGATCACGTGAGCCAAATTAGCCACGTAGGATTGTATTTGTTCAAAATTGTTATTGACACTTCTTTTGAGTCTTTTCATTTCTGTGGTGCCACTGGTAAAGAGTTGGGTAACCACTTCATTTACTAAGGGCACGGGCGTCCTATTAGCATATTCTTCTTTAGTCACATTATGATGAACAATTCTGGGTAATGCTATCAGGGTAAAGAGGTAGAGATAGCAGAATGCAAAGAATGTTGCTACAATCATTTTGGCCGGTGAGTCCATATTCTGCAAGTGTGAACGCTCATTGCATTGTCTGTGGACCAAAAACCTGTGCTTAGCTAAATTTAAATTTACTAAATTCATCATCATATATACTTTTGTGTTCCCCTTTTGTCCTTTTTTTATGATACTTTCAAGTTGATTCCCAAACTCCTAATGATTATAAAAAGAACTGTACTAGTATAGCGAGGAACATTCTTTCAAAAATAAAACTTGTTTTCAGGTTAGTCAGTAAGGCAAGGATTGGCACTTTACTTTTCTTAAACACGCTATAAGTGTTCGCTACGAATCAGAGAATAGGATAAAGAAATATCTGGAAAGGCACCATTTAACACTTTTTTCACAGTGTGCTCCTCGTTACGCTGTCGGTGAAAAGTTCTTAAGGACACAGTTTGTGAGAGCAGATTCTTTGCTTGTGTAAAGAAAGACAATCTATTTCATTTCTTCGTTTGTTTGTCTGTTCCTTGTCATTGCTCAAGTCTGTACTCTCCTCCTTTTTATTCTTGCTCTGCACCTTCTGGCACGTGGGGCAATGGGGTCTCACCTTTACAGGGTTTGACGTTGCTAATGTGGCCACGGTATGTATTGCTTTTGCCCTCCCCCTTTTCTAGCAATGGAAATTGTGTTAACTCTGCATTGGGTTCAGGCTCAGTCACCCCATTCATCCTTGTAAAGGCCCCAGTCATGCTCACTCTCTTTCGTCCTGGTAATGCTCTCAACCTCTGAGCGTATGGGGTGATGTAAGCTGCACAATCGACCTTTTGAGCTTTTGAGCATTACTGTGTGTCAGTAGCTCATAATTTTTCCCTTCTATCTCTCCCCCCTCAGACCACTCAGCCTCCCATTCAGGACTGTCCCCTTCAGAGGGACTGCATGCGCTTCTCCTCTCTTCCTCATCTTCACTTTCCCCCTTTCCTCATCTGAACTTATTGTCTTACAAATGCCATCACTTTCTGCAACTTCTTCATCTTCGAAATTCAATCGTTTTAGTATACCTCTCCCGTATCATCTCCTCATTGCCTTATCCAGTGAGCTGTGCTACTTCCTCATCGGGGACACCACTATGCTCCTCTTCACCTTAACAGTGGCACCTCCAACCCTCTTACTTCTATAAAGTGTCCAATCCTCCTTTGTTTCACAACTCCCTCATCCTCATCTGGAAGTGTGTGAGTCTTCATTATCTCCACCATTTCTCAAAAGTGCCTCTCCCAACTCCTCTCTCTCATTTTGTTCCTTATGTTTTTCCTTCTCTCTGTGCATACGCTCTTTAATGAGTTTTTCAATGTCTTTTTGCCTCCTCTCCCTACTTAACTATATCTGTCTCTCCCTTTCCTCCTCTGCTTCCCGTTTTGCCTTCTTTTCTGTTCCTTCTGTCTTTCCCTGTTCTCCTTTTGTCTCCTCAGCTTTTCGCGCTCCTCTCTTTCCTTCTCCCTTTCTGCTTCTTCTAATTCCCCCCTCTTCTCCTGCCATCTCTTTTCTTTCCTTTCCCTTTCATCCACCTCTTCTATTGCCTTTTACCATTTTCTTTCCTCTTCATCTGACTTCCTTCACTGTTGTGCCTTTTCTTCCTCCTTATCCCACCTCTCCTGCACTTTCTTTTCTCGGTCCTTTGCGTTATGGAGGCTTCTCCCATCTAGTATAAGCAATATCTGTCCTCCCACCCGTTCACTCGAGCTGGTCACTGTCCCTTCCTTATCACTCTGTCAGCTTTGCCTACAGTTCACGCGTGTGTCCTGTTATGTTATGTTATTTTTCTTATACCGCACCAAAGCCCGTAGGCATCCAGGCGCCGAGACAGAAGACGGCAGGCTACCAGTGAGAGGAATTGTACTAATAGAAGAGATGGGTCTTCAAGTGTTTCCGAAACATGAATAAGTCCCCGGTTTTACGCAGAGTAGCTGGCAACGCATTCCAGGCCTTGGCGCCTTGGATATGAAATGCTCTGCCAAGCCAGCGGGATCGTTTCACGCGGTGTTGGACTAGCAAGAGATCTTCCGCTGATCTGAGTCTTCTTGTGGGTTGGTAGATACTTATAACATCTTTCAGATAGATTGGTGCAGTCCCAAAGACGCATTTATGACAGATGGTAAGTAGCTTGAACCGAATACGGGCCTCAACAGGAAGCCAGTGTAGTTTTTTTCTAGCGGCGGTAATCGGTTCAGAACATTTCATCTGAAAGATGATGCGGATGGCTTTGTTTTGTACTTTTTGGAGTTCATAGATATCGGCTTCACTAGCCCCACATAGGAGTGCATTACAATAATCCACACGTGGTAGAATAATAGCTCTCACAAGTTTAGTGCGGTTTTCGATGGAAACAAGTGGGGCAACCTGTCCGAGCACTTTGAGATGGTAATTGGTGCTCTTTGAGGTAGCTGTAACATGAGCATCACAATCTAGACTACTCTCCATGTACGTGCCTAACGTTTTGACTTTCTGCACGACTTTTATGTCAGTGCCATCAATCCTAAACCCTGAGTACACCTGATCCAGTTTAGTTAAGGCCTGGCGGGGTCCAAATAGCATAAGCTCAGTCTTTGAGGCATTTAGGCAGAGCCAATTTGTAGACATCCACTTTTTTATTAATTGATACACCATGTCTACCAAGTTTTGGTCAGTATCATGATTACCAGTGATGTCAAGAACCAATTGGAAATCATCTGCATAATTGCAAAAGAAAATCTGAAAGAGTTCCAATTCATTGCAGAGGGGGAGGGTGTAAATATTAAACAATAAAGGGGAGAGACATGCCCCCTGTGGGACTCCACAAGTCAATAGTTGTGGTTCAGAGGCACAGTCCCCCCAATATACCTGGGATCCTCGACCCTCTAAAAACGATCTCAACCAGTCTATGGCATTTGCAGAGAGGCCCCCGACCGACTGCATTCTTTCAAGAAGGATGTAATGATCAAGCAGGTCGAAAGCTGCTGATAAGTCCAGCAACATAAGCAGCCCCAACCTACTTTCTTCCAGCTTGGAAAGCATAAAGGTCTGTAGGTCTAGAAGGGCACTTTCAGTGCCATGGTAACTTCCAAAACCTGACTGCTTAGAGCGAAGTATATTGGCCGACTGTACATGGTCCTGCAGTTGGATGGTTGCTACCTTGTCTATAAGTTTAAGTAGAAACAAGGTATTCGTAATTGGCCTTCAGTTTGCAGCGTCAGAAGGATCTAATCCAACTTTTTTTAATAATGGTGAAACTGCAACATTTTTTAATGGCTGGGGAATGTTGCCTGACCGAAAGGAGGCATTGGCGAATCTACATAAAAAAGGCGCTAACTGCTCTTTGTGCTCCAGAATAATTTTGGATGGGAGAAGTTCGCCAGGGCAATTTGTAGGATGCATAGATTTCAGAATATTTATCATTTCCACTACCGTGGTTTCCTAAAAAGTAAAGCCGAAAGCTGGGTCAGTTTTAATGGCAGTGTTGGACATGCAATCTTGTTTGGTATCAGCGGGTTTGGTGTCAAATAGTAGTGTCTTATTAGACAGCAATGTGGGCTTGACTGAAGAAGATGAGGAGGTCAAAGTTTCCTGCTTAATTTTATCTTGGGCTTTGCGTAATTTATCCGCAAATGCTTTCTGTACTCGGTCGCGTGTTTTTCCCAGGATCTGAAAAGGTGGAAAAGTTCCTTTGTCTGATCTCCTGCAGAACTAATTTGATTATTATAGTGGGTTTTCTTAGCCGCGAGAATTTCTAGTTTGTACTGCTTTTCTTTATGCTTCCAATCCAGTAGATTGGTCATGGAGCTATCTTTGCGCCAGCTGTGTTCGGCCTGCCTCTTACTAGCTCTGAGATCTACCAAGGAAGGGGAGAACCATCTATGACGATTTGGTAAATCTCTGACCAATTTATCTTTCAAAGGGGCGAATTTATCAAAAATATCAGTGGTCAGTTTATTATAGTTATCTATCAATGACTCAGGATCGTCAGTGTCCTTAGTTAAGGTCATCAGAGAAGACAGATAGTCAATCAAAATGGGTGTAGTTATGTTCTTCAAATTTTAAACTCTAAATGGGTGCGTAGGAACATGCACTCTACGTGCAAGGGCTGGAAGCTGCAAGACACAGGTGACGAAAAAGTGGTCGGACCAGATACATGGTGTGGTCAAGATATCTTCGACAGGTATGCTACTACTACTGACCCAATCCAAAGTGTGGCCCTTGTTGTGTGTTGGGTCAACATTATGGATTGTGATCTGGTAGGTAGCCAACATTTTTTCTAATGATAAGGCTTTTTTATCTCTCTTGTCACCTTTCCAACGGTTGAAATCCCCCAGGATGACCAGACCAGTATTGGATCTTTGCTCTGGGGAGGAGGAGGACGAAGAGGAGGAGGAGGAGGAGGAGCCGTGGGTGCTTTGCCCCCCATGTCGTGCTGGTTAACTATCCACTCCCCCGGGGTGGGTCTTCCACCTCATCCCCAAACATCTTCTATAGCTCTGGGATTGGTAATCTATTACGTAACTTCTTTCCCTTATGTGCATCATGTAAATATGTGGTCATGTGTTACAGCAGCGATTTCAAAAGACTGCCCTCCTGGGGCCAGGCTTTAGCCATTTTCGCTGTCGTTTCGCTAGTCAATTCTGTGTTATACTTGCAAATTGTATCCTTATATTGCGGGAGGGACTAGCACATATGCACAAGGGGAGTGTCTCCAATGATGGCACGTCACACTTTTGACTGGTGATACTTACCCTACCTTTAAGATACTTTTTATTCACAATCCTTCCTCTATGCTTCACAATTTCTCACCAACAATAAATCTGTATTCTCCAAATGTCAACACTCTTCAAACCCTTCTGCAAGCCTCTCCAGCTTCACCGACCCCACTTGGGGCACGCACCACAAGCGCTGCCCATATCCAAAACTCTGCCCTTTAAGGCCAAACCAAAACTCCATGTATTCCCAAAAGATGAACCGCTGTCCCCAAACCCTTGGTTCCACTTCTCAAAATCCTTTTCTCATGCTTTTGCTGTTACCCTACACTTGTGGGTACCACCAGAACCAATTCCGTCTCCCTAGCACAATATCCTTGCCCTATTCCATGGGCATACAAGCTCCCCCATCACTCCAAATCCTATGCACAGTGAACCAATAATAATTCTCCAAATTCTCCTTGCAAACTACCACTGGCGCAAGTAACCTCTACACATATAAAACATATGGGTGCACCCTCAAAAAAATAAAACGCCCAAAATCCCCACAGCCATCTTCCTGCCTCACTTCTAACAGCAAATGTGTCTTCTCTTAAATAACTGACCCTATGGGCAAGACGCCTTCTTCTATGCCATAGGCATAGGATAACTCATTTACTATTTTTTTTAAAATAACTTTTAGTGTTTCTTATCCCAAAACTCAATACCCCTTCTCGGAGTGTAAGGTGTCCCCTTCTGTAACGCCGGCTACAGGTAAACTTCTCATAAATAAACACGTCATCACTCTCCCTACAACTGACATGAACAAATCCTCAAATTACACTACCAGCTCCCTCCCACCTTTGTTTGTCAAATCAGTGCCCTCATCTGTGTGTCAGCCAAAACCTTCAGAACCCCTCCTCCCACAATCTTCCACTGTGCTACAGCCTCTGGAACCGCTCTTCCCGCAATCTGCCACTCCGCCTTCCGGCATGCATGGCGCCCAATGGGGGGCGGGAAGGAATTTCACAAGGAGGCTCCTGATGACTGCCTCAATTCCTGTGTGATTGGTTATCGGTCCTCACGGGTCACGGTGCAGTCCTTTAGTCTTGCGGTGGCAAAAAACGGTAAAGCACTGAGGGCATTGGCAAACGTCCTCTGCTACCACATGTAAAAGAGTGGGTAGGGCCCCCTGTGGGTAAGCAAGAGGACAGGCCAGGGGAAATTCCACACTCGAAAAATGGAAGAGTACAAAATTTGATAAAGAACTGTTTTATTCAACAAAACGCATATGAAACAGGGACAGCTATGGACATCACAGTGGTTTCCTAACTCTCGAATAACTCCAGGCCTGACAGCACCTTAAACCCTGTGATGGCATCACAATTGACGTTTCATTTCAGAAAACATAAGGTGGGATAGGATTGGTTAGGGGAATCAACTAGATATACATTGTAAATGGGTTAGTGCACTCATTGGTCAGGCTTTATCTAATAGGTCTGCATGAGACCACTTTCTAAAAGATACTAGTGAAAACATGTCATCGTAAGGTACTGTGAGTGGCTGCTGCAACTTTGAAAGATGCATGTTAAAGATGAGTCGGGATTGGTCGGTACTACTTTTCTCAGCACATGAGCAACAATAGTGGTTGGTGAGAACGGCACCAAGGTGCTACCTTATCCGAATACAGTTACCATTTTAGATTCTCTAGGCTACAAACCAGGACATTTATCTTTCAACATTGCACTGTCTTGTATTGTTTGTCCCAAGAACTGGATGGAAATGATGGTCTTATTCTGTCTGTCTCTGAATCTAATGAATAGTCATTATCCTCCACTGTGGGGCACGTGTGTAGTGACCACATTTTGGATTATCCTGTTTGGAATTTATGAGGATTTTAGCCCTTTTTACCGTGGGTGTCATTGCCTTCCTTGACCTCTAGAGACTTGTTCGAGCTGCTCTTCTCCCAATAGTAAGTCCGAGTTGGTGGGAATCTGATCTTCCAGCATTATTTGTTTCCCTGCTCAAGCTAAAAGAAATAGGTCTCCTGGAACTGTTATTGTCTGGTCCTTTGGGTGTCGATTCAAAACCTTCCTTCTGCTGTAACATTGGTGAGGCAGATGCATCTATTGTCCGAGCGGCTCAGATTTGGCTTTTCTGCTAACTCAGCGAGCCAGGTCCCCCTTCAGTTTCGAGGTCTCTCAATATCTCTCATTCACATAGACGTGCCTTTGCCCGTCCATCTTGTTTTACATGGCCACTCATTTTAGTTGCATTCGACATTAAGCAAGCTTTATGTGTGTTCTTGGGTGTCTTGCGTTTCAGCATAGAAAGAGAGTATATGTGTATATGTGTTCTAACCTAGTGGATGCAAGCATATGCTTTGTGTATAAGTGCAATTTGACCTTTTGTTTGTGTAACTTTGTGGTGGCTGTGTGTGTGCCCCGTGTCTAATGCACGTATGTGTGTTAGCACATAGTAGTGTTGTCATCCGCTTCTATCAGCTTCTTTACAGCATGTTAATTTCCTCCATTGCTTGAAGATTTATCTCCCATGTATTCTCTGCGGGGATCGGTCATTAGGGTTGTCTCAGTAAGTGGCGTCTCTCACACCTGTTTTACAGTGGTGGGGAGGAGTCAGATACCACAAGTGATGTGCACCTGCCTTTTTTATAGCATCGGAATGGGGAGGGGCCGATGTAATGACTGACAGATTCATTGGTCTGTCTTCATTGTCCTTGCCAATCCTCCCCTATTGGCTCAGGGGAGCTTGGTTGTGGCTTACATTCAAAGCAATGGAGCAGCTCTTTGCTTTCTATCAGAGTTGGATGGATGGAGAGGGTCTTCCTGCAGCCTCTCTTCACAAGGTTTGATTGTGTGCACTTTGAGAAGGAATATTGTGTGATCCACCATATGCTGCCTTTGGGTAGATCCGCACTAAGTTTGTGAGCATGTCCACCCCCATGTGCCTCTATATGAGACCCAAGTAATGTGACTTAATTGTGGACGTTGCCACTGAGGAGTTCTGTAACCAGATAGAAGAGAAGGCTGATGGCTGAGCTCCTTTGTAAGGCCAGAGATCTATGCTGTGACTTACAATATCATTTTTAAATATTGTGGGGGTATATTATTCCTTAGCAGACATGGTAACACCACCGTTACCTTAAATGCATGGACTTCGACTCCTAATGATGCAAGATATCTTTTAATATACTTTGGACACAGAGAACATTACAGTAGTGAGCTAATGCAGTATAATAATTATGATAATATTGATGATAATAATTGTATGTATGAAGAATAAATGTAGAATATGTTAAAGTTGGCACAAAATCCCCACAAAAACACAGTTTTCAATGTGTGGCAAACAAAAATTGTAAGCAAATTCTGTTTTCATGGTTTAAAAAGGACACATGCATACCGGTATTCAACTTAAATGTTGTACTAAATGAACATATTACCATAAATGTCTGCTTTTGAACAATGGATATGAAATGTCAAAGACAGGTCAGAAGAGAGGAATGTTAACACGTGGGAACGCATTTAATTAAATGCTCTTGGTGCAGCTGCAATTCATCTCTTTGCTGGCTCCAGCAGTAGCATTCTGATGACACAACTTAACTGCGATTAGTTGTTACAGTTGATTAATGTGTGCTATTGAATGAACATATGACAAAGCGCAAGTGACAGATTTTAAGATGTTTATAGAATATGAACCATATTTTTTCAATTCAGGCTCCATCTAACCAAGTATGAGTTGTTCATTCTACTTCATTCTAATTACATCTGTGTTGAATACTACTACAGTAGATGCTGTAAAAACAGGTTTGGGTGAGCAATAAAGAGGAGTCTATTGGCCTGGGATCCAGGATGCCACTTCAAGGGATAATTGCAAGGTACAAAGGGAGTCAAGAGGATAGGCCATGTACGTAAGACATATTTCTCTTAGATTAAGCAAAGAAGAAAACATTTGCAAGAGCCAAGTATTCGACAATCAAAGATGAGAAAAGCCTATGCAAGCTGGAGTGAGCAAGTCTCCAGATGCCAAGAGGAGTAATGACACTCAGCTTAATTAAATCAAATAGCAGTAAATAAAAGGTCAAAATGGACTTAATCATGGTCTCCTCACATGTGATACAGAAATTGAAAACAAGGGCTATTCATTAAGCTCCAGACGAAGATAATGGTTTACCTACACTCCCTTAAAAGTCCCAGAACAGAGAACAGGCTGCAAGGTCAACTATAAAGAAGAAGCCTTGGCTTGGGGCCTGACCGATGAGAGATAATGAACTAATTGGGCAAGTGGGTAGTAGTTCGACTGTAAGGAATTCGACCATCCCCACAGGGAGAGTGCGCTCGCATGGGCTTTTTGATTTTTTTGATAAATGAAAATGAATGATGGGAGTCCAACCTCCGAGAAATGAGTGCAGCAATTCTGCACCTATTTCATCTGCTTCCCACACCAAACGCATAGTCACATGTACTCTGGGAAGACACAGCCTTCAGGTGCCATCTTCCCCTGTCATATTCAGCTGGAATGTGACAGCCCTTGGGTACATCAAAGCATTCCAAGAAGGGGGAAGGCATATGAGCAGCCTAATTTAAATATCAAAGGCTCCATGGATCTGCATTCCTTTTGTTCTCCAGCTAGTGGCAGTGCATACTAATGAGAGATAATTGAAGCAAGCCTAGAGGAGGGGCTTGTTTGCCGGACAGACAACAGGAAGGTGGGGCTGACTCCCCTTTGTTATGCAATGTGTCAACTTGAAGCTAGTTCCCACCCCTCTCTATGAAAGGCTATGAAATGCATGCCTGGGCCCACTATTTACCGTCAGCAAACCCCTGCAGAACTGCCCCCTTTCGGAGGGGAGAAGTATGTGGTTTGGGGAGACAGGAAGTCTGCTCCCAGCACAAACTTCAAGGGAACCCTGTGCTTTAATCAAGAGTTACAGAGGGTGCAGTTAACCAGAGAGACACTTCGATCTACAACAGAGAGGGACACGGGTGGGACGTAGGTATATGTTGTCACCCCCTTGTCTGTCCTGTTGCAGTGCACTCTGGTTCTGACCACATGCATGACAGAAGATTGTTGGTGGTGACCCAGGATAGTTCATTAAGGTGGGCTTAGTCTGCACCAATCACTGGAGCCCATTTGGGCTTAAAGGAGGGCTGAACCCCTCACTTAGTAGATTATCTGAAGACTTCGAAAGGAGTAAGAATTACTCATGTGGACTCATTTAGACCCAAGCTGAAGGTACAGTCTACCTTACATCTTCCGCCAGTGAAGGAGGGCCAGGAGTTCCAAGAGGGAAGCAAGATCCCTACCCTAAACACCTCGCAGGGAACAGAGGGAGATACCGGACTTGGAGGACCCATCCAGCAGCTCCAGAACTGGTTCCCAGCCAGCACACAGCATGCCCTGCTAGCTTCCGCGTGCAAGCTTCCTAGGTGGAAGTGCCAGAGAGTATCTGAACTAAAGACAAGGCCATTGCCTGCAAACATTCTCCTGAGCTTTGGGCTGTCTGCCTTGAAAGGACATGAGCCCCGCAAAGAAGCTAGGTGGAGTGCCACACAAGCATCATCCAGCGTTCATCTTTTAAGGACATTTTTGAGAAAGTTGAGTCCTCAAACCGCATCTGTTTGTCATGCCGCTGTCACCAGGGTCGTCCGAGACACCTCGACCAGCCTTACAGATCTGCCAACCAGCACAGAGACAATTTTTGGCACAAGCCGCCACGTCAAACAGCCTGTGGACGTCCATCCAGCCTTGCTTGTCGAACTGCCTGCAGCCTGGTAGCCGCAGCGGCCTGCCGCCACTAACTCTGTCTCAAGGGCTGTGAAGCACCCTGGAACTGCCTCAATGCTGTCGAGCACCAAGAACTTCTTCAGCACCAGGTACATTGTGGTTCTGCCCCCCTGGTCCTTCTCCGAGGCCCCTAGAGACAGTTCCAACCCTTTGCCCTACCAACTATGCTCCTGTCAGTATCCAGAATGCATCCCTTTCCTTCGTGAAACTGTCTGTCCTCTGTGTTCCTTTACAGGGTGGGTTGTATTTTGTAGTGTGCTAGAACTGTCTGTTGTAGTAATAATAAAGTAGATATTTTATACAACATTGACTGGACAGTCCCTTTTATCATTGGGTAATTGTATTTTCGCTATGTTCCAACTAACCAACGATCCACGACCTTGCGGAGATAAGCCTGCCGTTCAGTCCACGTTACCAAAACTGGACAAGGAGGTCTTATAATTCACTTGTATTCCAATCTGTTCGGACCCCTTCTGGTGTACTAGAGGTGTGGGGTTGATTGATGGTTTAGAAACTGATATTCATCCCTTGACCACTGGTGCCCCGGAAGTTGATTTGTCACACTGACGTTGCTCTCTGCACCTGGGTTTCATTTTGCTTATGTGCCGCTAACAAGCTGTAAGTCCAAGCTTGGGAAAGAATGCAAACCAATCATAGGGTTTATGTAGCAACACGCTATACAATGTTGCACAGGCCAACCCGCTGCTGTTATTCTGCTATAATCTGTATTATGTGTATTTAGAGGTGGTTCAAGGCGTGTCTATTAGATAAGGGGCATCCAGTGATATTATTAATACATATATGATATATAGGCACATATGTTCCTGTAGTGATACACGAAATTGCAACCTTGCCAATCAGGGCTTTAGATGACAGCATTAGCCGCTGAAAGCCAATAGTGTATTCAAAGTATGTGCTAAAAATGCTGACAGTAGTCTGTTGTAGCACTTCCATTATGCAGTAGTGAGCTACAAGGAATATGCAGGCCTAGTATGAAATAGGTCAAATTAAGCATTGTTGATAGACAGGCAGGGAGGGCCCCTAGCTATGTAGCTAATAGGTATTTTTGGAGTGTTTGGAACATCATGGCACCTATATAGCGCTTAGATAGCCAGTCTTAAGCGCTATAAACACTAAGCTATGAGTGCATGCCTTTTAGAGCTTGCAGATGGGGTTAATACATCCCTGCTTCCCTTAGAATATTCAGCCTCACTAACGGTAGGCCTGGCTCCAAGCTAATCTTCCTTTTCTCTGGGAAGGTACTGATAAGACATTCCTCAGCCAGCGCAGATGGGAACCAAGGGAGGGGGTAGGAGCGAGCAGGGAGCATCTCAGAGAGAGCTGGGTTTTTTCCATGAACCAGCCTCACAGAGAAAGTTCTGGAACTATGCGTCATGGTGACTGACAGCAAGAGATTATAAAACATCCATGCACACATGGGATCAGGGGGAGATCGCCTGTGGACTTGATTCGTGCAGAAACAGGTGCCCGGCATTGGCTCATACGGTGTCCTTCAGCATTGTCCTCTGAGCGGGGCTTGTTTACAGCTAGCTTATGAGGGCCCAAGGTCTCCCCAGTGCTGCTTAAAGGGACGTAAGACTGTGTTTCTCTATGTTTCTCTATATTTCTCTATGTTTCTCTATATTTCTCTATGTTTCTCTATGTTTATCTAAGTTCCATGTTTCACTATATTTTGCATTGCTCTTTGTTTTATGCTTTGTAATATTCTCTAACTTGAATCCCAAATGTATATGAAATTCACTGCTTAGAATAAATATGCTAAAGCTTTGAGGGTGTCATTTGTCACTAGCATGAGATCACTGCTCAGCACAATAGAACCTGTATTTTGGGCTGAATTGGGTATTTTTGCTCTCAAAGGGCTGGCCCCGAGGAAGATTTTGCCCAATATCAAGACATTTGGTGGCAGCTTTGTGGGATTTGTGAAGAGCAGTGCCATGCTGACATGACAAATGGTGTGAGAGAACACAGTGTAGAGTGGGGAGCAGGCTGTCGCATTTCCTTGATGGTCTCACTGCAGCTCTGAGACTTCAAAAGGCAGCAATGTTGTGTCGGCTTGCCGTGGCCGATAGCTTGTGTGGTTAAGACTCCCTTCAGTAAATCAGTCGTGACTGACTTATTGCATGGGATTGGTGCCAGGGAGTACAAGGCAATAAACGAGCGGGAAATGGCTTTGTTTAAAGCACTCCGATGAATGGTTAAGAAAGATGTATGCTCAATTAGAAAAAGAATTTTATCATGTGGTTTCCCAGTTTAAAGTTGTAATTTGGAATGCATAATGAGACGGAGTTCTCATCTCTATTCTGTCATGAGGGCAGGAAAAATAATTGCAAGAATTTGACATGCAAATTGTGAATAGTGATTTAACCATTGACTCAGCCCCAGTGTGCTAGCGAGTGGGGGCTGTAATGTTCGGAGGCGAAGGTTCGCTTTTTTGATATATGCTTTTGAAGGGTTGGCATTCCTGAATAATGAGGAAGGGGAATGAGCCATGCTTAGGAGAATGAGTAACATCTGTGCTGAGAGCCTAAAGAGTTTTTTTTCTTTCTTTTGGCAACTGTAAAATTCCATGTGCTAATGGTGGCAAATTCTGTTTAAAGGAAACACACTAAAATGGTTATATTGCATTTTAGGCTGTGCCATGCTTTTAATGGGTGAGAGACTCACTTAAAAGGAAAGTGAGTGAATGTTATTTGGATTTTCGATTTTTGTGTACTGATTTGAAATTGCAGAATCAGTTTGCAATGGTTGGGGGGAAAAACAATTTATATTTTTCTAAATTGCCCCTGGAGTATTTTTGACTGTCCCCATGCTATGCCATGGATTTGTGCTGTTGCCTTATAAGTGATGTATGATTTGGAAATAGTGTCCTGTTGACTGTGATACATGGGGAAAAATGTTGTTGACACATTAAACAGCCCACAAGCAATAGAGTGTGGGTTGTTCTTGCAGAAAAAAAACGTGCAGGGAGCTGCACTAAACATTGGCATTTTTATTTTTTAAATGCACTGAACTGAGTGGTTATAGTTTGGCAATGGTACAACAGAATGAAACATCTGTGTGTGATAAGATAGCACAAAGATTTAATGGGTTGCGAGTTCTCTTGAAAGATCGCACATTACAAGAAAAAAAAAGACGCTTTGACATTTTGCAAAATTACATGGAGTAGAAACATTACAAGAAAAGTGCCGCTTTTGAAAACAAGAGTCTTGCTGTGTGTGCAGAGCTTGTGCCTCGAAGCTGTCTTGGGCGAGGTGCGTGAAGGCAAACAAAAGCAGAAACAGTACAAGAAAGAGGTAATCTGGATGAACTGTCTAAAACGAGTGAAGCCGCCACAGTATAAGAGTTATAGGCAAAAGAGATAAGCTGCCAGGTGCACACGAAAGATAAACATGCCTGCATTCCTGAGGAAGGGGGAGCAAAAACAGAGAGCTGTTCAAAAAGTAAAGAATTTGCCCAGTAAACTGTGGTACGGAGCAAAGGCTTCATGCAGGATGGCAGACGGGCACATCACATCTGAACATTTACCTATGCATCTGTGAATGGGCCAAGAAAAGACAGCTGCCCATTCCAACAGACATTACTGTGCAAACCGCATTCCCATGTGATGTGATGTGAAGTGAAGTAAAGCGCTATTGCTGTGCAAGCTGCATTCCAATGCTCCATGTGATGTGAACTGAAGTAAAGCGCTGTGCACTGGAGAAGAAACCTCTAGGCGCTTTGAGAAGAGAAAATACACATCTGGCAAACTGCAAGCTACATTGCCAGGGGATGGAGTAACTGACAAAGACATTATGGCATTCCAGATGGAAGCAAAACTGACAAAAAGTGCTTAGCCGTTTTGCAAGAGACAACATGCAGAGCGGGGCTTTGAAGTACAACATGAACACTGCACATTAGCCATGATCCAGAAGCCACACGGCTTAGTGCAAGAATGAATGATTTGTTGAAGCAACAAAAGAAACTGGCTTAGACTATCGCACTCAAAGGGGTGGTTCAAAAACAGCAAACGCCCTTTGAAAAAATGACAAGTGAAAAAACCAGAGGCTTGAAAAGACACTGCTAAGAAAAGAAAGATAAATAAACAAAGCTGCTCGTACAACTGCAAGCGGTATTGGACTGAAAGACTTTACCTTTGAAAAATGGAGTGATGCCAGCAGGGCAACCTAAACCAAGATCATGAGACACTGGAAGCAAGTTGGCGCCTGGCATTTGTGATCGCTTTGGTGAAAAAGAAAAGCATTGTGCGACCTGGGTACTTACTATATGGCTTTGTAAAAGCACAGATCAGTCTGAGGTACCATTGACCAGCTATGATTGCATTGCACAAATGAGTTTGTGATTAGGCAGTTACACCCCGTATGGTTGAGTGTAAATAAGCCCCCAGAAACATGCAGAAAGGTGATAAATAATTGCAGTAGCAATGACAAAGTGTGTAGTTACCTGATGAGACTTTTTGAAGATGGGGGTGGTATTAGGGGAAGGGGTGGATAACGCTGATATTGAAGTTTTGATGACATCCTAACATTTCTGTTTGTATTTTGCCTAGGCAAAGCACAACAAGACATTTTACAATATCAGGAAGTTAATATGCAGTTTGTGGGTGACACTGATCAAAGAAGGGTCAGACGCATTCTCAGAGAAAGCGAGCCACTGCGACATGCTATTTCAACTTTAACGTGCCCTGCACCGCACTCAATGCTGTAACCTGCGAATAGTGTCCAACAGAGTAATAACTTTTGCTGAACTGGCACGGTGCAGACTTGGCTAATTATCAAGTATTTGATGCTACACATTTAAATGACATGTTTTGCCCTTTCTTGTTTAAAGGACTATGGACAATGAATTGTGGACTGTAACATCAGGCACCACATACAGCTGTGTGACACAGCAATTGAATGCTAACACATTGAAAAATGGTTTTTAAATGCACTGTTGAGATGAATCTGAAAAAACCAAATGGTTTTACTCTTCCAACTGAATGGCTTTAACCAGAGATGTTTTGTTTTTTGAAAAAAAAAATATTCTACATTGCACGTAGGCAGGAGAATGATTTATGAACTGTTGGGGCAGCAGAATTATGCAAGCAGGAGTGTAATTAATTTTGAGATAAGATGAGTGCGCACATCAAAGTCACCTGTGCGTAGGTTAAGATTCTTAATTGAAGTAATGCTGCCAAGTGTATGAGCTATAATTTGAAATGGTAATCTTTGAAACACTGGATACTTTTACAGCCAGCTTAAGGCAGGTAAATGAAACCATGACTGACTTGATGTTTGATTTTATGACACAGAGTGTGACACGGTTTTTTGTTAAACCAACCAGTTTCATGTTTTTGTGGGGACAGCTGTCTCCAGCACACTAATGCAAAGAGTCACCTTTTGATTGTAAACATTTGGAATAATTCTTTGGAAAAGCGCTACAAATGAGTATCCACATGGAATTGCTAGTGTACTGGCCTGGCACATTGTCAGGCATCTTTTGTCACTGAATGGATACCATTTGTTTAATTTGTCTAATGTGATGTTTTTCTGACCAAGAACTGCAGCGAGTGTTCTCGCCAAGATCTTATGAACTATAACTTGACTAAATGAATTTTTTCCATGGTGTGATGAAACAGCCACTGCCGGATAGTAGTATGGTGTTTGTGGCTAAAGTTAATATTGTATATGGTAGATATCCCACTTGAAGAGGGGTATTCTCCAAGTCACAGAAGGTAGACACTGTGAACCTGTTAGATTTTCCAGTAGTAAGACAACATGTAAATTGTAGGCTGGTAATGCACACCTTCATTATTACAGTGCTACACTTAGACATAGATTTATCATGAGGCAATGTTTCCTTAGTACTACCAAGCTGCTACAAATGGAGTCCATTTCTATGGCCCATCACTAGAGTGCGCGTAGCTAGGGAGCTAGATTCATTAATTGCAGGAGCTTTATATGCTTGTGACATAGAAACTGTGCACTATAAGCTAGCCACTATGGGTTCTGATGCCAGCTCTGCTATAGAACTTCTGGCCTAGTGGGGCCCATTGATATGCCCAGCACTGCTACAAGTATTGACAGCCAATTGAAGATGACAGAATTTTAGACATGAAGACATTTTTGTCTGCCATAGGGCAGGTCAACAAGACTGCTAAATACACACAATGCATTGTATGGCAAACATTGTTAAATCAGCAGGTGTTGGCTTTTTACTGGGTGGGGGCAACCATCCTCCACACACTGGCACGCAGAGCTACAGTTACCAGCATACATATGGATTGAATTGCTTGCTTTTTGATTGCATGAATAACACATGCCATGCTTTGATGTAAATTAGTAGAATTGTTTTTATTTAGACAACCTGGTGCCCATGGGTTCACCTTGTTCACGAAATTAGATGGTTTCTGGTTGGGTTCCACCTACCTGGGGGAAGTGTCTAGTGTCACAGCCCATAGTCACGCTTGAATGCCCTGGGATCAGGGGGAGGGTAGGCCCTTAGGGTGAAAGGCTGCCAGGTTTTAGAATTGGTAACCATACATAAATGCAATAGTGCATTGTAGATTAGACTACACTGGATTGCCTTGACATTTTAACTGCATGCTGCTTTTTAACTGACAATCAGTTATACAAAATTGATTTAGGTATTTTTGTGTAGGCCAGGTTTTGGCTAGAGTAAATGTCCATGTTCACTTTGTGTAGGTATTTTTGTGTAGGCCAGGTTTTGGCTAGAGTAAATGTCCATGTTCACTTGGCGTAGGTATTTTTGTGTAGGCCAGGTTTTGGCAAGGGTATATGTCACTGTTCACTTTGTGTACATTTTTGTTTAGGTAGTGTTTTACCTTGCATGCCACGCTAACTAACCGCTATAAGATAGTTTGCTTAAACCTCTTGCAAAGCCCCAAGGTCTTTATCACTGCACTAAATACTATATTGATAGGTATTAGTCAGCATTTGTCGCACAAACGTTGAATAGGGGTGGAATGTAGTGATACACGAAATTGCAACCTTGCCAATCAGGGCTTTAGATGACAGCATTAGCCGCTGAAAGCCAATAGTGTATTCAAAGTATGTGCTAAAAATGCTGACAGTAGTCTGTTGTAGCACTTCCATTATGCAGTAGTGAGCTACAAGGAATATGCAGGCCTAGTATGAAATAGGTCAAATTAAGCATTGTTGATAGACAGGCAGGGAGGGCCCCTAGCTATGTAGCTAATAGGTATTTTTGGAGTGTTTGGAACATCATGGCACCTATATAGCGCTTAGATAGCCAGTCTTAAGCGCTATAAACACTAAGCTATGAGTGCATGCCTTTTAGAGCTTGCAGATGGGGTTAATACATCCCTGCTTCCCTTAGAATATTCAGCCTCACTAACGGTAGGCCTGGCTCCAAGCTAATCTTCCTTTTCTCTGGGAAGGTACTGATAAGACATTCCTCAGCCAGCGCAGATGGGAACCAAGGGAGGGGGTAGGAGCGAGCAGGGAGCATCTCAGAGAGAGCTGGGTTTTTTCCATGAACCAGCCTCACAGAGAAAGTTCTGGAACTATGCGTCATGGTGACTGACAGCAAGAGATTATAAAACATCCATGCACACATGGGATCAGGGGGAGATCGCCTGTGGACTTGATTCGTGCAGAAACAGGTGCCCGGCATTGGCTCATACGGTGTCCTTCAGCATTGTCCTCTGAGCGGGGCTTGTTTACAGCTAGCTTATGAGGGCCCAAGGTCTCCCCAGTGCTGCTTAAAGGGACGTAAGACTGTGTTTCTCTATGTTTCTCTATATTTCTCTATGTTTCTCTATATTTCTCTATGTTTCTCTATGTTTATCTAAGTTCCATGTTTCACTATATTTTGCATTGCTCTTTGTTTTATGCTTTGTAATATTCTCTAACTTGAATCCCAAATGTATATGAAATTCACTGCTTAGAATAAATATGCTAAAGCTTTGAGGGTGTCATTTGTCACTAGCATGAGATCACTGCTCAGCACAATAGAACCTGTATTTTGGGCTGAATTGGGTATTTTTGCTCTCAAAGGGCTGGCCCCGAGGAAGATTTTGCCCAATATCAAGACAGTTCCCTTAACCAATCTCTCCTTTCAATAGGTTTTACAGTTTCCCACATAGAATGACGTCTTAGATGATGCATATCGAGGTACAAGACTTTGTAAAATCAAAAGTGAACTGTGAGTGCATGCACTACAGTTTGTTGTTCGCCAGATTGCCCTACTTTATTTTATGCTGAGAATAAAGTATTACTTTGCCATATTGACTCTGTTCGGGTTATTTGGGTCTGAGTTCATTATTGTTAATTCCATCTAGCACATGAGACGCTCCAAGGTGCTAGAGCACAGCCCCACACTAACAATGAACCAGAAGTGATCCTAATCATAAAGGTAAAGCAGACACAGCACAACAGGTTTACCTCCTTCATCTTTTGTAGTAATGTGGGCCAAGGGTAGACTATATTCTCAGGAGAGGTGTGAAGTGATAACAGCAGCAAACGGAACAGCAATAGTACAAAGACTTTAAAAAAAAGAATCCCCTTTCAAAGGCCTACAAAATATAGACTTTTAATTAAACAAAAAATGTAAATACGTATCTAGAAAACACAAGCAAAAACCCACTGCTGTAGGGAAAAACAGAAAATTCAGAACTGTTATACAATAGGGCACTGGATACTTGGAGCATTCGGGGATCAGGTAAGGATCTGCAGCAATGCCAATGTTAAAAAAGGATATGTCTTTGAAGAAAAGGATTAAAGGGGGTCTTATAAATCATTATCGTCCCAAAATTGGACCAGGGGATATGGCCTCTTGGCAGTTCCTTATTCTCGGTCTGAGGTGATTCAACAGTGTCAAACTAGGCTTCTCACCGCTTTCCTTGTGCTTGAACCCGCTAAGAGATGTGTCAAGTTGAACTCATCCAGCACCAAGTCTACATCGAGTCAGCTTCAAGGCAGGGCTCTATGCCGTTCAAGCTGGCATTGGAGACAATGTGGTAACAGTTTCCGCTCGGCGGTGGGGTTGGTTTAAGATGATGTTACGATTGGGTCAGGTCGGCCCGTGACATGGTGGTTCCAGATGTTCGAGTAGAAGTTTAAATTGGGTCGAGTTGAGTTCCTGTTGGTTTGATGTGGTGCTTGAAAATACAGCCAGTCTCAGGCTTGCCCAGCTGTGAGCCAGTGTTTAAGTCACGGCAGCAAAGGGCTCTACAGGTGCAAAGCAGCATCAATGCAGCTTGAAGGTGGAGGCGAGCAGTGAAAAGGCCCAAAAAAGCTCCAAAAGAAGCACCATTTAGACTGTTGGCTCGAAAGGCATCAAACGTGGTTCAAATGCTGTTCAAAGCTGTGCAAACAGGATTGCAACTGCACTTGGACTTTCTGGTAGCCAGGGGATCTGAATCCAGGGTCTCCAGGACCAGCTAAATTCTATTTCTCTATACTCCCACTCCAGTGAGCTTGGCTGGCACCTACAGGGGATGCTTCAACTCGAGTGAGGCGGCTGTTCCAGTGCATCTGGCAGGGTGGGGAGTGGGGGAGGGGGCAGGGATCTATGTGAATAATTAATTAAAAAAACGGAATGAAATAATAACTAAAGATTTAAAAGGAAAAAATATAGACTTTGTTTTTAATTGGGGGTCCCTCCACCATGCCCCCATTTCCTCATGATTTTCAACCCACCTGTTTTAACCCCTTAACCCACGCCCATATATATATATTTTTTTATTCTATATTTTTTTCATTATTATTGTTTAGTTATTAATATTATTCTCTGTTTTCTATTCAGGCAAATGACTAGATACCGGGTGGCAGGGCTTATTCCAAACAGCAGTTACCCCAACTCTTCCCTGGAGATGGCTAGGGAACAGAGCTCTACTGTGACTGTGACGCTTTGTTATGTTCCCTACATTTGTACAGCACACCTTCACCAGCAAGGCCATTATGGCACGAAGGGGTACGAAACTAAACACAGAGCCAGAGCCAAAAGGGCAAAGAAAGCTCAGATAGAAAACAGAAAGGTTGTCAGAGCCCTTCCTTATAGTATTATTATTAGGTTTTTTATCATCTTAAATCTTATCCAAGTTAAGGTGCATTAAGTCCTGCAGAGCGAGAGAAGGATCTTGGTCTGCTCAGGACAAGCACATTGTCACTTGGCATTGGAAATAAGTGAGTCTGCTCCAAGGGGTCAAATCCCTGTTACTATAACAAGTGGCCCTTTCGGTTACAGCAGCTGTCCGGAATACACATCTGACTTTTGAACCTGCCCTCTACCACTGAAGAGCAGGTTCTGCGGTGGTTAGGAAACTGGTGCAGCAAAGGTATGCAGATGCACTATGGTTTTGTCATGTTGATTTACGGAAGGGGGGTTCTGATTAGCAGACACCCCTTTTAGAAATCAGAATTGCCTGCAACATTTGATTTAATAAAAATAAAACAAACAGGACTTTCACACCCTCGCCAGATGACAATCCATCGCTCATATGTCACTCACCTAATCAAGCCACATCAGGCAGTGAGGTCATCAAGTTTATGAGAACCAAACCAGACCATCAAAAGGAATGTATAAACTCACCAACGGTAGTGAATACCGTAATTCGAGCACCATGCAGCGTACTGACACCAGCCTCAACATTTCAGATGGAGCTAGAAACAAAACCAAATACCATTTTTAATAGATGCAAGCATTTGCACTCCTGTGCCATGGGTTAAATCATCCACAAATAAACGATTAAGAACTAAGAGATCATAATGGGAAAGGGCTCCAGTAGGGATAAGACAAAAATCCCTTTTGGACCCTATCCTATCACAAAACGTGTTCACTGAATAAATATTGGCTAAGAGGGCACCCTAGCGAGCTGCTTTCCGAATTCTTGACTTCCAAACCCCCATATTCCGAGAACGCTATTCTTAGCACTGCACAATGGAGTCATGATAGTCTGGAATGTTCTTGTCACCAAGTCAGAGAAAATATTGTTCCTCAGTGACATTCGAAACAGAGCACCGTGAAGACTTCTGCATTCCTTGCTTGTTCGCAGGACAGTGATATGAGCTCCTTGACACCTAATACTTACTTAAACACTGCCACACCTACATTCAACGTTCTTGCGATCTCGCAAACCCAAATAGCTCTCGCTGTTGAAAAGATAGATTTAGGAGCCTGGAAGAGGACGTCTCCCTCTCAGATCTGTAGGCGAACTCCAACGTGTTTTGGAAGCTAATGTGGCCCTTGCTCCCCAACCTTCCAGGAGCCCTCAAATGTATTTAAGTTTTGGTCAAGTGAAAGAGATATTTGCCATTGAAAAAGGATCACAGATCCAGTTTACTAGCCACCAATGTTCTGAAGGGAATGGTACCTGCATGAACTTTCTTGAAAGGACGCTGTGAAAGATGAAGCACCAGCTCATCAGGAGACCACCCCAATCCACCAGGATGGACTCATTCAGAGGCTCCCACATGTGTGCATTGTAGCCACTATGCCACCACTTGCAGTTCCCCAAAGATGGACTCGGTGCTTATTTGCAGAACAGGAATGGCCATTTCTATCAAAGATGACTTGCAGTGACACCTTTGTAGATGGTGCGAAGGGGGATGCCAATGCAGTGGTGCGGGAATTGAGGAGTGTATTAGTTACAAGGGTGCCATTGGCCTCTGGCTGGGGGGCTGGGGAGGGTGCTCTTCAGATGCACACAATTGCATTCTTGCACAGCGCAGGAGAGAGTGGTGGGGGGGGCTCCCTTTTGGTCAGGAGGTGGAATTTGAGACTGGCACAGACTGGCGGCAGGTTCAAATTGAGCACGATGGGTGGGGAATGGCGGAAAGGCCGAGATGAACGACAGGGGAGCGATGGTCAAGGGTGAGAGGTCAATGTGTAGTTTTAGCACTCCCAGGTAGCCATTTAATTGTTGGATCTACTGTGTACCGAGGGTTACGGTGCAATGGTGATTGTATCACATGGACCAGGAGTTATTGTGGTCTATTTTCTTATCTAATTTGTTTGTAGCTGTTTTTCTTATTACAGGGCCAACTCAGCCATTTATTATTCATAGTGTAATCCAATGGGTACCATTAGGCCTTTCACTGTGCCATAGCGTTCCACAAACTATACTTTTTTATCTCAAGGAATTGGACTGAGCAGCAAGCACACCTGTCAGATGTAACCACTAGATTTACATGGCCATTTATTAATGTAGCACTTTCCTGGTCTTCAGCTGTATGAATCTCAGTGTTAATTTGCTCGATTACATTACCCTTACCTGAAACTATAGGGAGATAGAAAGCCGCTCCGATCACAATTCCAAAAACCATTGGATTATGTGTTGGTGACATTTGTTTTTGCAGTGCTGGGAGTCAGGGCAACCTATGTGGAGATCACACAGTGTTACTGCTATCACAGAAGCAGAGGTCTTTTAGTCCGTTTTAATTCGGAACTATAGAGCTGGGAGGCAGGGAGTGCCGGGGAGCTACGTGAGGTGCTATATGTGTCCACAAAAAATGAACCACTATTACTCAGCAATAGGTGGCCACAACACGCAGGGCTATCTCGGCCCATCTATTTTATATTACATACATTATATATTTTGTATTATACTGTAACTTCACGTGAAGGGTGGATGTACAACTAGTTTTCTTGGACAATGCACCTTACCAACATTATGCAATCCTACCTATCAGGACCTTACAGTCCTTATCATTATAGATCAGTTACCTCAAAAGTTACCTCATGTTTTCCCGAAGCATTCTACTGTGCACGTCTTTACAAGTCCAACTCTTGGCACAGACACATCTGTCAGCTGGCTTGGCAAGAACAGATCTCTTTCCGGTGAAAGTTTCCACACAACAAGCACCAGCTTGCGCACATCTCTAGTCCATCGCACAACCACACAATAGCTACATCCAGCACAGTGAATTGGCTGGTCTAGATTTTGCCATCACAGTAAAGCCTTTGCTTTAAGCAGAGCTTGACTTTCCTGAAATGTTCTCTCAAGCTTACTGTTAACTAATCACAGTTTAGAAAGGTGCATTCCCACTACCCCAACCATGTTACCTCCCCCACATTCTACCCATTTTACCCCACTGAATGTGTTTTTTTATTGGCTAGCACCACCCTTTCCTATCTGCTACTCCAAACCCCCTTCCTACCATCCAAAGACTATGATCTGGCGACATTGTGGTGAGGCCACGATATGCTACAATTCGGACAAGGCTCTGGTGGCGTAAGACCACTAAGTTGTTGATGGGTATAGGATAAATAATGGATAACATAACATACCATAACATTATATTACATAGAATAACAGTCTTAATTCCAACCCAGAAAATAGGGGGATTCCCGGGCCTGCAAGAACCAAACTCAACCAACCACCCATTGCCCCTTGCTCTTCCAGACCACCAAGATCACTCCCCTCAGCCAGCAGCCTAACATTCCCCACCAGAAGCATGCTCCAAGCTTCCGGGTGGTCGATGCGGCACACTGGGTACCCAAAGGAAATCCACCAGGAGCCTATACTATCCTGATTGGAGCCCTGTCCCGTCCACCCAGAGCTCAACCTTGTCCATTTTTTACCACCCAAGCATCCCACACCCAAGCTCAACCCACCAAGAGCCCTTATCTGCCCACTGGGTTTCCACTTTGTGCATAAGGTCTAATGTAGGATGTGTGCTTCTGGGTGAAGAAAACAATACCTTTCTGGCATTCACATTGGTCAGTTTAGGTGAACTATGTATTTGCCATATAGGGGTTAATTCTACTATTGGATAGGCATATCTGGTGGCTCCTAGTGGGACCACCTCTACGTGTATCAATCTACAATGTTGCAGGGTCACAAAGGGGCCATTGGCTCCTGCAACATATTATACCTTCACGTGAAAGGTGACTCTGGATTGCACACAATGTGTCCTCCCAGCTCTGTGACCCTGGACGGCTACAAGGCCGAGTTTACCTGTTCAAGGCAAAGAGAATGCATATGGAGGTGCTGTGTGTTTCCTAATGTGGCCATCTCTGATCACCTAACCCTGGGAGAGTGCATTCAGTTGGCAGTTCGTTAGCAACACTTGTATCTTCCCACCTCTGATTTGGTGGGAATAGCTTCTCTCCATCCACCTCGATTGAATGGGTATTGTCTTGTTCTGCTGGATCACTTGTGTTGAGACCACAGAAAGGAGCGCTATTGCCTGAAATTATGAGGATTTTAGTCTGAATTTCTTGCAGGTGGCTTATCGTCTTGGTAACCAGTAATTTTTCATTTCGACTCGTCCTTGGCTGGGTGCATCGTTTCTGCTTGGCTCTGGCTGCAGCAATCATCCAAGCCCTTCCATGTATCCAAAACCTGTCTCCTCTTCCCCATTCATTTCAGTGTGCCTGTGCCTTCCATATTTGTCCTTATGGCTTTTCCATGTTAGTGGCAGTCAAGAATATGCAAGCTTGGTATACATATACTTTGGCGTCTTTCGATTCATCTTTGGTGAAGAATGTGACTATATATAGCAATATGTATGTGTGTCTTTCATCTAACTGCATGGGTCATAAGCATGTGTTTTGTGTCTTTATGCAATAAACTAATGCATGTTTGTGTAACTTCATGAATGGATGGCTATATACTTCATGTCTAAGTGTGGCTACATCGTGATGTCAGTGATGATGTCATTGATTTCTTGATTTACGGTCAGTCAACTTGTTCGATTGGTGGCATCTCCATCTCCTCCGGATTAACGACTGAGTATGTCCTAAATTGCTGTCTGAGACAGTAGTGTTTCTCACATCTGTGATACATTGATGATGGCAGTGAATGTCCTAAGAATGAGGAGCATTTGTCATATCTCAGTCTAAGGGGTGAGAGTCATGTGGGAGTCATGAGGGCCATACTTGGCTCTCTGTTATCATTCCCCCTCTGGTCGATGTGTCGACTAAATTACTTACCTGACTCTCTCTGTTCACGTGTAATTTCAGGAGCCAAACCTTTGTTATCCTTCCGAGATGTCCATGGTACTTTGCATGGTCATCCAAACTCCATGTCAGGTAACTGCAATCTCCACCAGGGTTGCACCAGACCCATTTTTCCCAATAGTCACAGGTGTTTAATGGAAACTCGAACATGGTGCGTGCCGGGAACAGAGGGCACTGCTTCAGTTGTGATTTCAGCGTATTCCGTACCTTTGTCTCTTCATCTTCTTCAGTCTCTAGGTCTACCAATACTTTCATCCGTGTGGTCTTTTCAGTAGTCTTTTTGGATTGCATGGAGGCTATTCTGATGACACAAAAGGCGAACAACACTAGTACCAGGGCTGCCACCAGTACCTTCAGTCCTTTGGCCATACACGTTGGCATCCATGAAAAGACAGCCAGCCTTTGTTCTTTTCCTACAGTAATCGTTTCTGCCTCCATCTTAGCATGCAGCTCTGATAACTGGATAATGGCCTCTATTAGGGTCCCATTGTCTTCATTATGGGCAGGATGGAAGGTACAGCAAGAGGACCCGATCTTGGCACAAAAACCTCCATCCACGCCCATGAGAAGGTCTAGAATATGTTTGTTCTGGAGAGCCATTAACCTCTCTGCTCTTAGCTCTTGCTTGATGGTATTGAACCCTTTGACAGTTGAAATTATCATGTGCATCAGCTACAAATGCATTATTTGGAGCCATTTGGCATTTGTGCTACTTTTGACTGCTGGAACAATGGACGCAAAGAACATTTCTGTTCTCCTAAACAGTCTGTGCTCTGGTGGTATCGGATGCAGGGACTCTTCCTTTTTTGATGATGCACAGTTCCCTCTTTTCACTCTGGTCAACCCTACAGATCTCTTGTTTCTTTGGCGAGTATCAATTTTGGAGAATCCATCTGCTTGTATGTCCTTCCAGGGCACTAACAATGCTGGTGTGTTAAACTGTATGAGTGAACATATTCCTCCCCAGTTAAGTGGCAGTTGCGGGTATGCCCTCAACCCTCAGGCCCAGTAGTGGTCCATAAGCACTACGGTTCTAACCTTCATGCCTGGTACCTACGAGATCTGCTTACACCCCTTACTCTCTCCAACCTTTACTGGACATCATTCTGGAAACATAAGAAAGCACCTTCAAGTGGTATGATAGGCATGGGCCATGCCTAGTTTTCCACCCATGTGAGCAGTTTTGCAATTGTTTCCCATTCCTTGAGCCAATTGTCATTTTGCCTTTGCACTACTTCCACTACTTCCACTGGGACTGTAACAAGTGCATGTGCTTTGCTCCCAACCACTCCTTCCTTCCACCCATCTGCTGTGTACACTTGTCCATACACTAGCATCTGCAGTCGTTCTCAGCATCCTGGCATTCCTCCTATCTCCCTTGGTCCTGTCTTGGGGCACTGTAACTCCTTTTGCATCTCTACCTTTGTTTCTCCCTTTTGCAGACCTTCTGTGACATATTCTATGGTCTTGTCTGTACTCCAGTAATGTAATCATTCATCATTTCTTGGGTCTTGATGTAACTATCTTCATACAGGAATGTCTTTCTGGACATCCATCATAGTGTGGCTCGTCTCCCTTGGAATTTTCTTCTTGTAGTGCAGGGAAATAAATGCATTATGCTCTGGCCTTTGGAATTTCAGTTGCTACGAATGTCCTGGATGATCAGTAAGATAGGAATTTACATGGCTGTAGTCTATGTCTGCACTGCACCTAGGTTTCTTTACTTCCTTAGCAGCGCTGATCGCCTGCCCAGATATGTATTCCGTAATGGCATGGATGGGAGTTATGTTAGTAGGGGTGAAAGCTTGTGCATGTGAAAATAATAGTCTTCATAGAACAAGGGGGGTAAAGAGGTAGAGACAGCAGAAGACACAAAACATTATCGCAACATTTCTAATTACATTTCCCATTTTATTACTGAGTGTTTTCTTGCATTGCTCCAAGGGTCTGTAAAATGTACCTGAAAAGCCTATAAAATACATAGTTATGAAGTTTTTGTGTTAGGTTAAGCTCTACATCTATATATTGGGAGAGTGCTGGATAAAACAATCGCTCCCACACTATACTGATTCTCAAATCACTGAGTAAGAAAATGATGGATGGATCCCAGCGCATCAACTTTGGATAGGTCTGAGCAGCATAAAGCAGAAACGCGCGAGAAAACAATCATAGAGGAATCATCCGCTCTGTTTGTGACTGTATCACAATTCTTATGAAATGATCTTGAAAGGACATATGTCAATTGTAGGCCATACATCTCGGACAGTCAGTACTTTCTCGATGAACCCTTTTTGTAAGGAAAAGATAATGTGCCTAATATAGGTGTGCACATTGTCCTTCCCTAACTCCTTGGTCCAGGTTCCGTTAGTAGGGGTTAAAGCTTGTGCATGTGAAAATAACAGTCTTCGTAGAACAAGGAGGGTAAAGAGGTAGGGACAGCAGAAAACACAAAATGTTATCACAAAATTTTGAATTACATTTCCCATTTTATTACTGAGTGTTTTCTTGCGTTGATCCAAGGGTCTGTAAAATGTACCAGAAAAGCCTAAAAAATGCGTAGTTATGAAGTTATTGTGTTGGGTTAAGCTCTACACCTGCAGTGCTGCATAGAACAATTGCTCCCACACTATACATATTCTCTAATCACTCAGTAAGCCAATGATGGGCATGTCCACACAGGGCAACTCTGGTTAGGTCTGTGCTACATAAAGCAGACAAGCGCGGAAAAACAATCATGGAGGAATCATCTGCTCTGTTTTTGACAGTATCATAAATCTAATGAAATACTCTTGAAAGGACATATGTCAATTGGGGAACATATATCTCGGACAGTCTGTACTTTCTCGATGAACACCTATTGTAAGGAAAAGATAATGTGCCTAATCTAGGTGTGCATATTGTCCCTCCCTAAAGCTTTGACCGGGACCAAGTTAGCTGCGGTTGTGGTTATACTTCATTGTCTTGTTCTTCTTCCATCAAATCATCTTTGTTTGGGTGGGAGGAGACCAACGGCAGGGCTTAATATCTCCAATGTCGTTACAAACCTTCTTACCGCTCAGTTTAACTGCACAATCTATGGCCTTCTATACAACATATGTCCCATCGAACCTGGGCTTATACCAAGGCCAGACAAAGTTTCTCAACAGGACAGTGTCCCCAGGGTAAAGAAGTGGTGGCTTTTGGAGTCCTTCATTAATTTCTGGGATGTTATCTTCCTTGCTGTTCTTTGACCTCTCCCACTGGGCCTGCAGTTGGCGAGAAATAAAAGAGGCACTAGCCATCAAAGAAGCAATATATTCATGCATTTCATTGCCAAATATGTCAGATTTGGCATGGTTGTCTGTCAATGCCCTAGTGGGAGGAGACTGGGGGAGTTGCATATGCCATCCGGTTACCACCTCATGGGCATTAAGTGGTGGGTGGATCAGGGAGGATTACACAGTGTGAACAGTGCAAGGGGCAAACAATGGAGCCATCCTGTTTTTAAGGTGGCTTTTATTTTTGCAATCTTTTCTTTGAGCAGGCCGTTGAGGTGCTAAGAGACCATGTTCCGCTGTGGGTGATAGGCACAGGAGAATGTGTGCTGTATCCCCAATAGAGTTGTGATTCTGCTCAAAAGTCTCATTAATGGAATTAGTTCCATTGTCAGACTGCTGGACCTCACACACCACCCATCGTGGGAACACCTCTCTAGTGAGAAGTTTCGCAGCTCTGAGAGCATAAGAGTGTGAGCAAGGACTGTGAGCAAGGACCGGCTTTGATCCATCGTGAAAATGGGCACACAACCACTATCATGTAGCGGTCGCCCTGGCACACCTGGATCATGTCTACGTAGTCTATGTGGAGCTGTTGGAAGGGCCCGATTTGGTGGGGTATGGCTCCTCTCACTACACATAAAGTATGCCCAGCTGTACATTGCTTGCAGTGAAGTTTTGCATGAATGTGGCAGGTGGGTAGAATAGTATAATTGCATCAGCGCAATCTGCAATAGTGCTGTTGGAATCACTAGCTTGCCTGTGCTCTCCTGTTGCCACAAAGCATCCATGGGGGATATTGAACATCCCCTTCTCAACCATAATTCTTTCTCCCCTATCGGTGCCCTTCCCTGAAATTCCACAATCTGCGTGGCTCACAATGTATTATAGCCTTCCTTTAGAATCATATTGCGCACACGGATATGTGTGTTTGGTGGGGTATCAAAGTCTGTGATTGCAGAGAAATATGCTGCGCACTTCGCTTCCACATCTGTGGCTTAGTTGCCCCAGGACACTAGGTCCTCCACCCTCGTGTTGGCCTGGCACTTCACACCCGATATTGCTGCTGGGAGTTGGAGCACATCTATGCGCCTTCCCAATAGGGCGCATGCTGCACAGGTGTGCTGTCAACATGTCAGAAGCCCCTCCTCTGTCACTGTGACAACCCAGAGTGTACTGTAGATGTCACACAGGAGTAATCAGAATACACTGTTACTTCCTGGTTCCTGTGCACTTCTAATGCCATTACGAGAACCACTAATTCTGCTGCTTGCGCTGAAAAATATCAAGGCAATCTCGCGCATGTTATTACTTCGGCTGTCCCGTCTGTCTTTATTTTCTTCACTACCATCCCCATATGTCTTTCCTTCATTGCCTGGTCTATCGCTGAAGACCTGTCTATATAATGCACTACTCCCACCTCAAGTGGCTTCACTCACACTTTCAGAAGGTCGTCATACTGTTCCATGTACATAGTACAGTCTTTTCACATAGTCTCCCTCCTCCACTGGTTTAACTAGAACCATCGTCAGGTTTACAGTCCTGTATTTCACCACCTTTATTGCTGGATTCGAGATAATTACCTCATATCCAGAAGCTCTCTGTCAGGGGCAGGACTAGCCATAGACCATGTATTGTTGGAACTGTAGGGCCAGGGACCATGAAGACACCTAGACCCAGAAAGCTACTATACTTAAAAAGGCTGTTATGCCCTTTCTGTAGACGTATTGCCGCCCAAAACTACAAATCCCAGCATTTGGCAAGCCAGGACTACATTTCCCAGCATGCTCTGCGGACTCGCGAGCCAATGGGAAGCCGCGCTGGGTGTGGCGCGCGAGTGCGCATGCGCAAGCCCCAAGGCACGGGGCTTGTGCTTGAGACATCGAGGAGAGTGGACATGTGCCCAGCAGCTCCTCGGAATTCACACGCGAGGGGCCCAGAACCTCCGGAGGAACCATCCGGCCCCTCGCTTCATAAAGATAAGTACCGCTCAGCCCACGGAGTGTCTGGGACCTACGGGGGAAGCGCAGGGGGGCATATCCCAACCCCTCCAGAGCCCCCTGCGCCGGCACATAGGAGCTAAGTGGGCGGGCTTCGGGGGAAAGAGTTCTGCTCTGTGATTGTGTGCAGGCGAAAGACAATACTATTTGTGGATGTTTTCACGTGTTTTGTCTCGTGGAACATAAACCGGAAAGGCGCACGAGGCGGGAGCGCATTACAGTGCAAAAGGCAGTCGGTCTGAAGGAAGACCGAATATTGGCAAAATATAGATCCTGGGGGGTTGAAGGCCACGTGCGGCAGCGCACCCAAAGGAACCTGAAAATCCTTGAATGCACGGAATGCTGAATGCGTGTAGAGTGTGTTTGGCAGAGTGAGAGACTGACAGAATCAGAAGGCACACGCTAATGCTTGTCCTTTGTTTTTTCCTTTTAGTGTGCATCTGATCACCTGACCGCAAGGACGTGGCACAGGACTCGACAGCCTTTGCAGGACAGGACTTAAGGACAGAAGTATAAGCTAAGTGTGCTTGTGCATGAGACTTTTGTTCATGAAAATGTAACAGGACTCACATCTTGTTTATCAATCCATGTTTGTTTTAACTTCATGTTCAGAGGAGAATGTACATGATATGTTGAAGGGCAATGTAGTGTGAAGGGAAACACCTTTACATGTAAGGGTGTTCAAAACACTTGCAGCAACCAGTTCAGGAAAAGTGTGCAGTCATCGTTTATCCTAAAATCCCCAGTCCCATCCATAACCTCTTCCTACCCCTCAATCCGGTTAACCTAAAAATCCCGCTACCTATCCACTCATCGAGCTCCTAACCCTCCTTCCCCGCTCTGGTTACAGAGGTCTGTGTAAGCCTTGACTTGCAGGCACTGAGACCATTGAGGGGGTGGTTGGTACTGCTTCGCTCCTGCGCCTTGGACCTGAGCATCCTGACACTCTCTGTGTAGTCAACATACTCTTGGGTCTTTAGAGGACTGCAAAGAGAGCATGATCCACGTAAAGCGTGGTGCTGCACCCCATCTTAATGCCCGCTGTCATTTCTACCGCGAATGCGTCAGCAGCCAGAGCTTGTTCGCATTGATAATGTCCTCTCACCACAGGGTCTAAACGTCCATTATAAAAGGCCCGTGGATTGTGCCCTAGGATAGTCTTCTGCACGAGTACCACAGTCATCACTACTCCATTGGAGTGTGAGAAAAATTAGAATTTGTCATGGTAGTCTGGGATCCCTAACACTGGAGCTGTGCATATTGATTTTTTTCAGCTCCTTCACTTTACTTTACTTTAAATTATTTATATAGTTCAACCATGGACCCATAGGTCTTAGGGCGCAGACAGAACACAAAACACAATAACATGGGAAGTCTGAGAAACAGTCATAGGGCCTCATTCCGAGTATGGCGGTAAGGGATAGCGGCCACCGCTAACGAGAGCGGTGGCGGTAATCCCTTACCGCCATACTCCGAGTTCCCTTAGCGCCATGGTGGTATTAACACCTGCTTTTAGCAGGTGTTAAAAACCATGGCGCTAAGGGACCTTGATGTTAATTACGCCACCGTAATTTACGGTGGCGTAATTGACGCCTTCCCCACTCCCATTATGCCCTATGGGGCAAGAATGGGAATGGGGAAGGGTAAATGGGGATTAGGGAATTACCACCCCGCCAACCTTGGAATGGGGCGGTAATTCCGCCAACCACCAAGGCGCTGCCGGTCCGGGTACGGCGTCAACCAAGGCGTTAATAGCGCCATTGGTTAGCGCCGTACTCGGAATGAGGCCCATAGTCATAGTCTAAGATCATAGACTAAGATCATAGACCTCGAATGCTTCGGTCATTTCATGTGTCCATAGCAACTCGCTCTCCCCTCTATGTGCTTCTCAGAGTCCGCTTAACAAGGGTCTTCTATATATACTATAATAAAACACCGAGGCTCTGCAATAATTGCAGAGGCCCAAGAACTTCTGCATTTCTCTCACTGTGTTTGGCATCAACGTTCTGCAGATTGCTTCTGCCCTTTCTGGAGGCACGTTTCGCCCTTCTTGTGATATCAGTTGCCCAATAAATAGCACTTCCTTCTGGCAATATTGTAATTATTTGTAACCCTTTTCTGACAATACTGTCAACAAGTATACAGAGTCATTTTGACACTGTTCCTCTGACTTGCTATAAATCAAAATGTCATCCACATACTGTATGATGGTGCTCCACATGTGTATGTTGTCAAGATCTATCTGAAAGACCCTAATAAAAATAGAAGGTTACTCACAGTACCCTTATTTTAATCTTGTGTGTTTCCACTTCTGGTTTCTATATAGAAACGAGGTCAGGTCCTGTGATTCTTCATGCAGTGGTATAGAGAAGGTGGCATTCTTCAAGTCTATTACTGTGAAGTGTGTAGCTTCTAGTGGGATGCTACACAGAATTGCCGCTGCAATAGGCACTAACAGGAATTCTGCTTCAATGATTTGGTTCAAGGGACGCAAATCCTGAATAAAATGCCACAACCCCCCGGTTGCCTTTTTTACACGGTGCACTGTGGTGTTACACTGTGATTCTGAGGGTACCTGAATGCCTTGCTCCCCTAGCACAGCAATTGTCTCACAAATACCTTTGTCTGCTTCCTTTGATAGGGGATACTGTCTCGCCCGTGGTAAAATAGCCCCTGGTTTAAGTTTTATCTTGAATGCCCCAATCCCCTTTAGTAGACCCACGTCATAGGGACCACTGGTCCATAAGACACTGGGTACTTGCCCCAAGTATTCCTTGAGAAATGGTGGTGGTGCTTTTCGCAACACGGCCATTCTCTGTGGTACTTCCCTGTAATGTATTGTAAACAGGTATACCAGAACCAAGGTTCATGCTACACAGTCATCGTTCAGCATAGTGCCCAGGCCCAATGAACCCTCCCCCAGTAATGACGGAGGACTCAGCCAAGGGCAAGTTAGAACTGCCCTTTATTTTCCATACAGACAGGGATCATACAAGAAAACGAATTTCCAGCAATCACTGCTCCTGAGCCTGTGTCAGGAGGTTTTCTTAGCAAATATCATCACAACTTAGAACCACTGCCCAAAAACATAAAACCCCATTCTATTTTGTGGCTGGGGTGGTAGGGCCTATAGAAGGCACCTATAGGTGTTAGCTAACAGGTCCTTTCATGTCAGGTGGTCTTGCCTGAGACTTCCCCAAAAACTATCCATTACATTGTTGGAGGGTTGCAAGACTACCATTGGCCATTTCCCATTACCCTCCACCCTAGGATGTTGTGTTCCCTGATTGGCTGCAGTGGGTCTCCTCGGCCTGGGACTCTGTTCTGTTTCTCAAGGTGATGAGAAAGACTATGGGCCTCATCACGAGTTGGGCGGTAATAGCTAATAGCCCTACCGCCAAACCCTCCGGCACTATTAGCGCCGGATCACGGGTTTGGCAGAACGGTTATTGCCCATTCCCCATCGGGCCCATTCGGGAATTCCTCATTCCCCATTCCCCATTGGGCCTCATTCCCCATTGGGCCCAATGGGGAAAATTCACGCTATTATCCGCCGGCGGTAAACGTGCCGAAAATCGGCAAATTTGCCATCGAGAAATCCGCCATGGTCGTGATCTGGCAGACCCTTAAACTAATGGTTCGGTCAGAAAATATTATTGTCCCTATGGTTCGGCCATGTGTTTTTAACCATAATTCGATCGATCGTACAAACATTTCCTATGCACCTTACCCGAGTTTTCGTCTCTTGAACTCAAGTGAAATCAGGCAGCAGGGTGCGGCCATCTTGTGATAATCTTATCACTTGCTGCATCGCCCTGCGTGACCTGGGTTTGCGGCACTAAATCATATCCCCCGCCCCTGAGCCTGACATCACTAGATGCATACCGCCCATTTCACAACGCCAAAGCACGTCTCGTGTCAACATTCTCTGCGCCTCAGCTAATGACGTGTCGCCATGTAAACGGCAGGAAGCCTCTTTCCTCGATAAGTATAAACAGACCGTTTCACAACACACAACAGCAGATTTTCTTTTCCCTTCCTCTCACTGTATTTCTTTGAGTATTCTGTGCTCTGGTCAGCTACCTTCCTTGCTTGTAGCCCGTGTGAACAGATACCAGTACCACCCCTATACATTATTTTTGTTTGTTTACCACACAATGGCAACAATAATGCCCTACCTGTACGAGCCCGAGTATTCCGAGGAGGAATTACTGGAAAGAGAAAGCTGCGTAAACGATGCGGCTTTGGACGACAGTTGGGCGGACGTTTCAACAGATGAAGAGCCTGGGCCTAGTCGCATGGACTGTGTTTCCACCTGGTGTACCTGCAATCAGTGCGCGCTAATGCCAACCGAGGAGGAGAACTGCTGCTGCCGTGAAAACTCTGGATGCTTGTCCTACATATCGCAAGGCGATCCACAGCCGCAATGCGTTACCGAGCTGCCAGACTTCACGGCAGCCTGTCTCACACGGTCCGTGTTGAGGATTTTGATAGTGCTTATGCACAAACTTCGCGCAACAGTTTAGCCTCGTAATCCAAGTAACGAGTAAGTATAGTCTGGTTGTGATGTCAGTTAGGCCACTACTATTTCATGGTTGTCCCCTATATTCTCGTAACTTCAATATATCATTGTCATATCAGTTTAGTCTTGCAATTCTCTAGTAATAGTCGCATAAAAGTCGTTCAATATTGTGCAGTGTCTAGTTAGCATTTGTCCTTGCAAAAATACCATTGGATAAAAGAATTGTCATTGACAACTAAGGTGTGATGCACTTATCTTGGTCATTTAAAAACAGTTTGTATCATTCTCTTTCACAGGTGGTACCGGCTGGTGGCCTATCGTTCGTACACATGGTGGCTTCATGGGAGGCTTGGACACCGCGTTCGACGAGTAATACCCGCCTGTGTCGTTGGTGCCATTAGACAAACTTTCCCTAGTGACAGCGGTCAGTACAGGGGATTTTACCTCGCTGAGCTGCAACCAGACCTTTACAATGTTTAGTATTTTTGTGCCATCAAAATAAGAAACCAAATAAAACACAACATATTTTTTACCAATGGTTGTTTCATTTTTTAAGTGAGTCAAATGTGTCTCCATTCCGCAGTGTTCTGGTGCCTTGTCTGCACCCCTCGGCCAATCCATCCCCCCTCCACTATTAAAAGGCAGTTCGCACCAGTGGATGTGCGCTTCCATGGGTGCTGTCATGAACGCAAAAGGCCAAGGTGCCAAACACCATGTACACTTCAAAAGGTATCTTACGCCCAGGGGAGACCCTGTGTCTCCAGGCAGGCTCCCCTTCAAGGAGGCCGCGCCCCGCAATACACATAAGTGTGTCTCCGTTCCGCAGTGTTCTGGTGCCTTGTCTGCACGCCCCCGGCCAATCCATCCCCCCTCCACTATCAAAGGCAGGTCGCACCAGTGGATATGCGCTTCCACGGGGTGCTGTCACGGGCGCGAAAGGCCAAGGTGCCAAACACCATGTACACTTCAAAAGGTATCTTACGCCCAGAGGCCATTGTTCACATGGCCTCCTCAGACCCCGTGTCTCCAGGCAGGCTCCCCTTGAAGGAGGCCGCGCCCCTGCAATACAAATAATGCCACGACATATACACATCATTCATTCACAAAAACACCCCTATTTGTAATTCTTTATAAACCACTTTATATTTACCATGAGAACATCTTTGAGCACTGCAAGTCAACTCGTGAACGTGCTACTCTGTGAACGCTTCGAGTGTGCTACCTGTGAACATCTCCCTGTTCTCCTGCCACTAATTACTCTGCTTGCTGAATCTAACTGTTTGTTGGTCAAGGTAAGGGCATGTATCCTAATCATATCTCCTTCGTTTGTAAATTTATATCTATTTCGAAGTACCGTACTCAGTAGTGCTATGTTAATTTGTCTCATTGTTATTGACTTGAGTTTCTTTTATTATGTTATCGATATATCAATTTTTATCAATGTCAATTGGCATTGCATTGCATCCTTCGCGGACCGTGTCTATAGTATAAGCATGTTTCCTTTTCGTGCACGATAGAATATTCAAGGGACAAGTAACATGTTCTGATTTTCAACACATCAATGAATCGTTTGTGAAATGTATCCCATAACTGAGCTGCACACGCTGCACTGGTTTTGCTGTGGTTCCCAAAAGAAACCGTGCAATGAACAATGTATGGTCCAATTCATTCTTTCTCACAATAATTTTCTAATAATGTTGACCTTTATTTTGCAGAATTTACAACAATGCCTGCATGTTCTATTTTCGGTTGCCCTTCGAAGACCCATGACAAATCCGAAGGCATTACAATGCATGTATTCCCTAAGACTGTTGATTGAATAAGAGAATGTGTCAGACATTGCGGATATCCACAGGAAGAGCTTGAAAGTAGAGTCAAACAAGTCTTGGAGGACAAGAGGGGTTGTCAATACCGCACGGGCAGCCTGCACTTCAACCCGGAAATGTACGACACATCCTTGTACACAAAGAGGAATCAACTGAGAACAACTCGAAAATTGCTCCCAAACACTATTCCGACTTTATTCGTTCACATGCCCCCACAGGTGAGACACGCTTCCGGATGTAGCTTTACGCCTGTATTTTCGGTGTAAATGTCACTTATAATACTTTCGATATTTATGTGATTGAATAGCTGTTTAAATAATGACTATTTTGCTAAACATCAGTCCTTGTTTTTTAGAACCCACATAGAAAATTGATTTATGGGGACAGATAACTATGCTATATTATGCATTTACATAAGCATAATTTTCTCGTATTGAGTCTCCTTACATGCCACTTTTTAATGTTGGAATTTCTAAATCGAATAATACTTTCCCTTTACAACTCCATGACTATCCACCGAATATGAAGCAACAAGATTCAACATCCATGTCTTGCCTGGAGTCATCAACCACTTCGAGCGCGTATCAGGTAATATTACCTAGCTATTCTGTTCCAGACTAGTTTTATGCACGGAATTCTAGATAATGTGATCATATTTTCACAGCGTATCATTGCTTTACACAATGTTTATCGTGGTTTGATATTAATATGTACCTTTGTCGTCTTTCCAAATTGTGTGTCCAGTTTCCAATATTTTCATCCTTACTAATGCAAGTACTGTGTTTCAGGGAGATGCTGAGGCGTACACTACAATTATAACATTCCTCTTAGGAGATCCAGTGCCAGTGGTATGGGTCTTCACAGTTCAATTGGACGACATAATCTGATCATATTTACATATCGTGTAATTGTTTTACACAATGTTTCATTCATACTTTACTATTGATATGTACTTTTGTCGTCTTTCCAAATTGTGTGTCCAGTTTCCAATATTTTTGTCCTTACTAATGCAAGCACTGTGTTTCAGGGAGATGCTGCAGCGTCCTCTACAATTACATTATCCGTTGTAGTTGTTCCAGAACCAGACCTTGCAGGTGATCCGGCGCCAGAGGTATGCGTACTGACAGTACCATCTAATGAAAGAAAGTCTGTCTAATTATATGTGTAATGCAAATGATTTATTTTATATGGATACTTTTTTTTGTAGGGATGTATATAAGATCCGTATATTGAACCGGAGGCACGTGGATCTGAGTCGGTGCGCCAGCTTGCTAATGTTGATGTTAGAGTAAAGAAGGTTTCAAAGAAAAGAAATAAAAATAAGGTTAGTTATAAACACTTTATATTGTTGGCAATTGTTTTGTGCTCAGGCCTTCATTATATGCTTTTAATGTAAATCGTACAACACTGTATGTTGGATTTACACTGAACATCCCTTTTCCTATCTGTCCTGTAGTTGCCCAATGGAGTACGGACTATGCAGACACAGACAGCGATACAAATGACAGATGCTGCTTGCCAAACTGTTTTCACCATGGAGGAACTATTAACTGAGGCGCAGTGTGTTCACACTCGAGATGCCTATGTCAAATGGCCAGAAAATAAATTTAATATGACTGGCTAATCCAGCAAAGTGTTTTTGGACCATTGCTACAATGCGCCTGCTCAGCCAGATGAAGGTGAAAGTGAATTTATAGAAGATAGTTTTACATTACTCGATGAGCACTTGACACTATTGACACCTGCCAAGAAGATGCCCCCCAAAAACAGTCCACTTTGATGTTTTCTTCTATCCATGGTCAAGTAACAGATGTTGAAATGACAGAGACTGAAGCATCAACACTATTGACTGATGAAACAGACAAAGATATCTACTATAGTATGTCCAGTTTGGCTGATATGTCCACAACGGTTCAGTCCGAAACAACAGTGTTGCCGGATGACAGTCTAATAAAAGAGGCCAAATACATAGTATTCGACAGCAGCTTGATAGAGATTATAAAGATGCTGAAATGTGTGCATTCAGTGGGAGGGGAAGTATGTGGGAAGCCATTGGTGAGCGTGACTCGTCTAACACATGGGAGTAACCTCAAAATACATGCCACCTGTGAAAAGTCACATAAAACATTTTCATGGTCCGCTCAACCTATGCTGGGGTAACTGCCAGCTGGCAATCTACTGTGTGCAGCAGCTTTACTTTTCAGTGGCTCTAGTTTCACGAAGTTATCCAGTTTCTTTCAGTTTGTGGGACCCCATTTCATTTCTAAAACGTAATACTACAAATACCAATGTGATTATCTTTTCCCTGCCATTAGTGAAGCTTGGTAAATTGAACAATTGGCTATTCAAAGTACATTCACCGACAAACGGTTCAGGCTAGCCGGCGATGGACAGTGTGACAGCCCCGGATTTTCTGCTAAGTACTGCACCTACCATTTTCAGGATATGGAAAGTAAGAAAATTGTGAATTCGGTGGTCGTGCAGGTGTCCCAATGTAAATCCTCAGTGGCCATGGAGAAACTTGGTTTTATAAAATCAATGGAAGATCTACAATCGAGGGGAATGCAAATCGACCTCATAGCCACGGACAGACACGTTTCAATAGCCAAGACAATGAGAGAGCAGTATCCGAATATTAAACATCAATTTGATGTATGGCATGTTGCCAAATCAATCAATAAAAAAATCTCTGCGGCAGGGAAAAAAAAGGTTTTGGAAGTATTTCACAATGGTCCCAGTCTTTCAGCAACCGTCTTTGGTGGAGCTCCAAAACATGTGATGGGTCTGTGGAAATTCTACTGGAAAATGGCGCTCACTAATGCACCACTGTTCCAACTTTCACCACTGGACAGAAAAGCAACATTTCCACCAATGTGAACATGGCCCTTTGTCCCCAGAGAAGGCACGGAAGAAGAAGTGGTTGATCTCATCTTCACCTCCACACAAAGCCTTTGAGAAGATTGTGTTTGATAAAACTCTATCAAGAGATCTGAAGGGGCTCACAGAATTCCGTCACATTTCGGCATCCAAGGGATGAAATCCTGGACTTTACTAGCGGCATTAGTGCATAATGAGAATGTAGGCCGGGAAGAATCTAGAACTGCAGAAAACTTAGGGGCGCTTCGCTACACTATGGCCTTTATGAAAAGAAGCAAAAAATGGGTTGGCAAACCAGTATATGAGAAAATGGAATTCGATTTTGTGAAAGATCTTATTGTTAATGTCTTCGAGATGCATACTCATGGAATTGCACACAAATCTGTTCAGAGCACACATACATTGCCACAAAAAATTGCCAACATGCCATGTCCACCCAAAGCAGAGCTCGTTAAATCGTTCAAAACCCAGTTCAAATGATTACCATCTGTTTTTATTTTTGCAAAAAATGTTTTTATAAACTGTATAAATAAAGTATGCAATGTGTCTTTTGAAATCTATCCTCTTAGTCCTTTTCTTAAAAAAAAGATTACAATTATTACGATTGCTTTCACATTTCACAGTTTAGTCGAGCTACTGCGGGACCTTCATTTTTCGTGTTAATGACCAATGGATAACAGTGTGTAAGAATCTTTGGGTTTTGGCAGTTGACTTGCCATAAAGTTCTGCAAAAAGCTGAATATCTGCTCGTCCTACAAAAGGGATTAGACCTAGGCCACAAAACATTCTAGGCACGCAAGAAATACTGACTGTGAAAACATGCCATGGGGTAGGAGGCCATGAGATAAGCAGAGATGGGCCTTTTACTAGACACATTTTGACTCCGTTTTTGTGTTACATCGACTATAATTTGGGAATAGGGGGCATTCTGTCATTGGCAAGTTTCCCCTACAGCTCAGCAGCGCCACGAACAACGAGCAGTGACAGCCTCCAATTTCCTGTGCCCGTGCTTCAAAATGCATGTTCTCATGGATGCGTTGACACGGGATGTTGCAAAGTAAGAATGTATGTTCATTTTGAGTGAAGGTCACCAGCTTTGAATTTTTGCTTGGGAGCTGGGAGGCCCACGTGTCCTGCGCACAGTACAGGGTTCTATTGTTTTTTTACATTGAGAGGCAGGGACCATTCCGAAAGGGATTGAATTGAAGGGGGGGGTGTAATAACGTATGATATGATAAGGTTGCCCATTGCGAAACTGGACCTAGTTACATATAAGCTCAGTTTATGAAAAATCCTTGACACGAACTGAGGTGTCTGCATTACGGTCTGCATTGCGCCAAGAGAATGGAAATGCCGAATATAATGTATGTTTCTCTTTAGACGATTTCATACCAGAACTAGTCGAAATACGAATAGCTGACCATTATTGCTGGGTCACATTGTACTTGTTCGTTCTGTGTGGCATACTGCAATGAAGTGCTAGTACAACCTTTGTGTGCTGGGCTATCTACCGGGCACATGGGCAGGCCAGCATCGAGACTCATGTAGACCGCCACTCATTTCTCCTTGGTTCTATGCTAATAAATCATTAAATTGTTTGTGCACCTCGAATTCTTGCCCCAGTTTACGCATTACGTTTAGAGCTCAACATACTCCATTGCACTATCCTCGGAAGCAAATAGCGGAGTACTTTGATATTCCACGTTGTATTCTCTCGGTTCACATTGTGTCACCTCTGCGCTAATAAAGAAAATGATTAACTGTAATAAAGATTGGCTACTGAGACACAGTTCTATTTTTATCTTTTGCAAACAGGTACATCGTGCCATTCTGCGATTGTCATCTATTCCAGACCCCGACCGATGGATTATTCGACCGCCAGCTGCAGCTACATGTCAATCACTGGATCTACTTAACCGTCTTTTGGGACGACAGACAAGGTCTTATATGCCCGCACGCGGTACCAGCGATTAGGAGCAACATAACAACCTTTACGGTGGTCTAGTGCCAAGTTCATGCACCTGCTTTGCAATTTACCTTGCGACCGAAGTGCTTCATTTAGACAAAATGAACACCCTGTGTACTCAAAAGGAACAGCACGTGACTCACGATAAACATTTGCGGATTTGCGGAATGAGAGCAAAGAAAAAAAGTTACATTTTGATTGATTATGTCAGACGCCGAACGTTATCGAAACATTTAATGTGAAATAAATGTACTTTACCAATTGTACAGTCTTGTTGTTTCCTTTTAAAGTACAGTTTCATATTCCTAATTGTGACGCACTGTGCTGTGAGACGATGTGTGTTGTTTTCCGGGTTCCGCGTTTAGTCGCGTAGGTGACGACTGGGCGCGTTTGGCTACGCTGCCCAGTAATGTCACGGAGAGAGGCGGAGAATATCAATGATTTGGTGATGACAGGCTCAGGGGAGGGGGATATGATTTAGTGCAGCAAACGCAGGTCACCCAGGGCCATGCGGCAAGTGATAAGATTATCAGAAGATGGCCGCGCCCTGCTGCCTGATTTCGCTTGTGTTCAAAAGACGAAAACTTGGGTAAGGTGCATAGGAAATGTGTGTACGATCGATCGACTTATGGTTAAAAACACATGGCCGAACCATAGGGACAATAATATTTCTGACCGAACCATTCCTTTAAATGTGGCGGTAATAGCGCTACCGCCGCATGTAAGGGTTACCGCCAAACTCGTGATGAGGCCCTATGTGTCCCAATTGTTGCCATTGGTATATCCACCTAGCCTGAGAGAGTGCCTGCAACTTGCAATGTTTTTGGGCAAGACATGTATCAGTTCTTGTCTGTGTCGTTGGGAACAGCTTCTCTTCCCACCACGAGTAAATGGCTATTGTTTGGCTCAACCGCATCACATGGGTGAGAACCACAACACTGAGCCTTTTCCTCTGCAATTATTGAGTATTTATTCTGTTGTTTTGCAGGTGGCTCCCTGACCCTGGAGTCCAGAATTGTCCACCCGCCTTTGTTCTTTGCTGTGAGCACTGGCCCCTTGCTTCGCGCTGCATGTCTTCATTCCTTGTTCTGAGGCCTGTGGCTTTGTGCACTTTCACTACAGTTGTTCTATGGTTTCTCTATGTCTATATATGTTATAGTATTTCTTTCTCTTGAGGTTGGTAGTATTCAGTTCTTCCTGGTTCCTTATGTGTCTCTGAGGTTCCACATGGTTAGTTGCAATAAGCGGCTGCAACCTTATTTTGTGTGGCTCTTGCTCTCTTACAATTGCGTGTTTGACTAATGAAAGAAAATAAGAAAGACTTTCGACAGTCTGTGCATGTATCTGTCCTCTATCTATAGAGCTGTGTATGCATGTTCTTAATGTGTGCACATGTGTGTCCGTGTAATTTCGTGCAGGGATGCAAGTTTGCCTCGTGGCAAATCTTACTTTGTCCTGGTGTCTCTAATGACATCAGCACAACTGGATATTTATCATTAGTCAACCTGGTCCAGTGTTGAGGCATCTGTATCCATGAAGATGTCAGCTGGATATGTTTTGAATGATTGTCTAAGAGAATATCTGCTCACATATGTAGAATTTCTGGCCCACCTGTGGGCTGGCTAAACAGTGAATGGCATCTTTCATTTCTCAGTCTTTGGGCTGTCATGTGTATAGCGGTCACAAGGGGCTTTCCACTGACCCTCTCTTCAGTATTATCACCCAGTGTGTAATGCTTCTGTCAAACACCACCTCGTGATCTGATCGATGGCCTTGAAATAGTTCCTCATCTGTCACGACAGTCAGTCTGTATCCCTCCCCCACGGCAGTGACTGTTCTCGTTGATCGTCCTGTGTCATTAGTCCCATACAATAGTATTCTCTCGTCTCTCACTATAACTGCCTTGAGTTCTATTGGATTCACTTTTCCTTCCTCTTCATCTAAGGGAATCTTTGGTCAATACTTCCACTCCATATTGAAACAACTCAACATCTGTTGGCACCCCTGTCCGCAATATGCCTGGAGGAGCTCTGTTCATGTAATGAATTCCTGGTATCGAGCACACTATCCCTTGGTCTGTGAATGAAATAGTCATGTTAGGTCGGCTAACCATGTCTCTACTGATTAAGTTCACAGGTGTCTGTCGGGTATATAGCAATGGCATGGTTAGGTCGAGTTCTCATGTGGAAAATGGAAGTTTGTCGGTAAACGGAACCAAGTTCATAGCCCCAGAGAATCATTGTGCAATGCCTCACATTGGGTATCTTCCTTCCCTAATACAGGACCGAGTCGCCCCCGTATCCACGATAAAGGAAAATGTCTTGTCACCTATCGTCACCCCTATACGTGGTTCCTCAGCCAGACTGGGTGTAACGGATAGGATTGAACATATCAGATCTGTCTGTGGGCTGTCCGATTGTAGGTATAATGACCTTACCCTCTCTGAGAAACGATTGCCCCTAAGAAAAGTCACCCGCCCAGCTTTTGCCCGTGAGTCAGCATCGTGGAGTCTGCATGTGTCATTATTATGGTGTTCTGCAGTGCTGGTTGTGATGGCTGAATGTTTCCCTGAATCTGCGATGCATGTGTCATGGGCTGAAATGGCTGTATTTACATGTCCTGTGTGTACATCTGTCGCGGAGCAAATGCCTGCGCTTGCGTGTGATCCTGGGCATAATAGTCAGTCTGCTCTGTTTGATATGTGGGTTGGTGCTGCACTCCCCCATTCTGGGGCATCCCACCTCTGTTTCTACACACTCAAGATATGTGGGCCATTTGCCCGCACACCCAACATTATACGGAACCCCCTGTTGGTCTTTGCTGTCCTCCATGAAACCCTTCAGCGTCAGATTGCATTTGATGCCTAAACCCTCTCCCCTAAGGTGACCCTGAGGGGAGATTGACCTGTGGTCATTGATTCATATCCTCCCGCCCTGCCAATACTCCCCCTGCTATTCGAGGTCTGGACTGCGTATGCTGAGTAACCACTCCCTCCCCCTCGTTAGCATTGCCCCTTCCTTTGTGTACTTGGATTCTTCTTCACCAAATTCGCCTTTTCTATTTTCTTTCCTCACGCATCTTTCTCGCATTCTCTTGCATTAGTCTACAATAGTGCACTATGGTTAGCTGAATTTCTGACCATAGCTTAGCCTCTATCCCCAGTAGCTTCTTAAGCTGTGTTTGCACCTGCTCAGGCAACCCTTGACATAATATGTCGTACAATAACCCCACTGTTTTGTCCCATTGCTCTCTCATCTCAAAACGTCATTGCTCCTGAATCTCTTGAATATATTGAAGTGGTTCTTCATCCTCACGCATTTTGCATACCATAATCGCGCCTATATCCGAGGTGTTTGGGTATTGCACCCTTAGAGTTTGCCATAAGGCTGCTCTGCAGTTATTGAACAGCGTGCCATTGTGTGCCGTGTTCTGCGCAGTCACTCCGGGATACCCTGCCCTTTTCCATACATCGTCTATATACCTCCCCAAGAATGGCTGAAAGTAAACTCTTCATGTCACCCACTGCTAATGTCGTCCCAGCTGTCAGCCTGTGAAAACAAAGAAATAATATGAGGCTAGGTAGCCCAAAAGGAAATACACCAAACACAGGTTACAAAGGAACATACAAAGGTCTTTATTTTATGCTAAACAGTTACAAAAAGTCAAAGACAAATCAGATAGCTATCGGCCCTCAGTACAACACAGCAAACTCCAGTGTGGTTCGGTGTGCTCAGGGAGTGGGAATAGTCATTAAAACAGTCAGGCTTTTATACAATTTTCAGCCTGCTGTCCAGCCCTACTGCGGGTTAACTATTCCATAAATACATTACTGATCTAGGGTTCGTACCAGGTTCGCTTCTAATTTGTTCATCTATATGTACCTAGTTCATCTTTGGTTTACACATCAACAAGTCAAAATGGCAACAGTGCATTCTCTAGGTTTAACATTAAGCCTTAGGACATAGTTTATACAATGTAGTTAAACAGGCGTTCCCATTCAGTTATTCAAACGACATTGCAGTTAATATATGTTCATAGATCAGTTTCGTTGACACAGGTAATCCATTACACACATGTCAGCAAAGGACAAGGTCTCAGTTCATGACCCTAACAAGTGGCCTGCAGGCAAGGTACATATTAGCTGTACACAGGGGTCATGACGGCCGTGTTCTATTCTGAATGACATCGTCCACCATTTTAACTCACAGGGTGACTTTACAGGGAGAGAGAACTTAAAATGGCGGTTTACATTGATTCTAGGGTCAGGACCTCGCAACATGAATTTCTTCAGAAGTAGCTTGTTAGCAGCTTGGCGTAGGCCAATATACATATATTCATAGCAATAGGAGGCACGATATTATTTCCAGTTTGACAAACCCTCCTTTTGGCCTATGCCAAGTGTTAAACTACTTCTGATCTCCTTGCAAATAACTCCATACATCATCGTCCATACACCCTGAATCGCTGTCGCAAATATCTATTGCCATCAGATCGTTTACTAAAATCTCTTTCAGTGCATATTCTTTGGAGGTTTTATCCGGGGCATACACTTTATGTCCTATCGTACCTATCGCCTGAGCGCAAAATCCCCCTAGCATCGAACATATAATAGGTAGACATTGGATAGAACAACAAAGGAACAACAGAACTCCCAAAATGATCAGCAAGACTGAAAGCACTTTCCAACCCCGAGATCGCAAGAAGTCCCAGAACCAAGCGCTAAGGTCACAGTTTCTCTCGGGAACATGCACTTCTGATCTAAGGACGTGCAGATTCTGTATTGCCTTGAAGATAGTTGGGGAGGAATTTGGTACAAAAACACAGCAAGCGGACCCCACTAATTTACATACTCCACCACGTTCAGCCAGAACGACATCTAATGCCATCCGGTTCTGAAGTGCTACCAATCTGATCGCTTTCTGCTCTAATGTCATGTTATAGAGTATATCTGTGGTCCGGTTGATGGTTCTCTCCAGTACTCTCGCTAGTCTCCTGATGTCTTCGGAATTCGCTATCTACCCAAAGAATGGAAGGAATGATTTTGCAACATCTCCCAAAACCTGTGCTGGAGTGTCACCATTTTCGTCCCGGCATGGACGAGCCTTTGAAACTTCTACAGTACTTGCTATGAACACCCCAGGTAACAGGATCCCTAAATAACAGGTTCCCTGCCAATCCCTGGGTAACCATGGAAATGCTACATTACCGCAAACTAAATAGACAGGTTCGCCTACATTCAAAGGTCTGTCTTCCCCAGTCAAATTTGCAACATTGGCACAACCTTTAAAATCCCCCATTGACCGAGTGCCATTCCTCTGTATGCAGAAAGAAACTGAATTGGGGCTATGGTTAACAGGGAAGGAGGCATGACATCCTTATTGCCTATTGGAGCCATTTTAAAGGAAATCAAAGATTGGAAAGGACGAGACAGTCTATCAGAAGGCCTAATAGAAGCAATGTTGAGCTTACTCCTATTTGCGAAAAGCGAGCATCCCAGGGGAGTCAAAACACGTTTCTCAAAACTATTCAAATTAGTGCCATCAAAGTTCCCCGAGATGCTATTGTTCCAACGGCCAAAGAATAGTTCTCTAAGAGAAGCATAACAAGCAGTTGTCAAAGATAAAGGATGAATATACCAACCTAGCCCCTTATCCCCGTGTTGCGGTAAATGCGAGCAGACCCAGAAGTTAGACCTATTAAAAATAGCATGCGTAGCGTTCATGATAAGTAACAAGGTGTTGTTGTGATACCTTTGTCTATGCTGAGAGTCCCTAGGGGACAGAGTATGCAAATGCAAAAAAGGAGTGGAAACAGTAGGTACATTTTCAGTCGGTAACAAGGACTCTAAAGGATAATTTTCTTCGACGTACCACAGGCCTAAGACAGTGACTATTAATAACCCAAATATTATCATAAAAACACAGCAATACATTTTCGGGGCCCACATTGTATGTCCATTGTCCTGGCTGGTCACACGATCATTTACAAGTCCAATACGAGCGGTGGTGGTAGCAGACATTGCAATCTTCAAACAACAAGACCCCATTGTTTTTGGCTGGTGACCTCCCGGCCACGCGACTTCTTAGTCCTTCCACAACCCTAGCCAACAGAATCCCCTTTTCTCAAATGTGGGCAAAAAGCAAGCCCTCGATGACTCTTGTCCTTCTCCGAATGCACAGCCGAACCGTGCCGTAAGTCTATCAGATGCACAGCAAAACCGTGCCGTATGTCTATTTTCTTGGACGTAGATTGTACCTTGCTGTTCCTTGTACTGATTGATCCTGAAACAATGTGTCGTCACTTCCCGTTGGAAGCAACGTATCAGAGACAAGTGCAGATGCCGAATTTGGGACAGCAGTTTCCGGATGCAAAACATTTGGAGAGTGTGGAGACAAAATGGCGGCTTCCCCAAGCCTCACGGGCTCAGAGAGATTCCCCAACACACTCTCAGCACTTTTTACTGCTTTGGGATCGTTGGTTGCAGCGTTAGCGAGGGGTTCTGTTTCTTCTGTAACGTGTGGCACTGGGTGAGGAAGTTTCTTGACATGCGACATGTTGATCCAATGCTTCCGGCCTGCGATGCGCACCGCTGTCTGGGTGACCAGCAGGACCTGGAATGGGCCCCGCCACCGTGGTGCAAGGCAGGAGGAGCGCTCAAAGGACTTCACGAGCACCCACTCCCCTGGCCATATGCTGTGGCCCGGGCCTTCGTATCGCACAGGTAAAGATTCACGTACCTGGTGATAAATAAAATACAGGTTTTTAGTCAACTGGCTACAATAGTCTGAAAGTAATACATTTTCAACATTTCTTAGTGCACGACATTTTGGAAGGTTCCAGATATTGGCAGGTCTCCCCATTACCACCTCAAATGGAGAGAGCCCAGTCTTAGTTTGAGGGGTTGTACGCATGGATAATAACATGATCGGTAAGGCATCCGGCCATTTTAATTTGGTGCCGGCACACGTCTTAGCGAGCTTGTTCTTGATGATACCATTGTGTCTTTCTACTAGTCCGGCGCTCTGAGCATGTCTGGCCGAATGGAATCGTTTGTCAATTTGCAATGCCGCACATATCTGTAGAATTACAGCAGCGATAAAATGTGGACCATTGTCGGACCAGATAACTCTCGGCAAACCGAACCGCGGGAAGTACTCTTTTAACATGGTTTTCGCACTGGTCATGGCTGCAGCATCTTTGACAGGGAAAGCCTCGACCCATTTACTAAAGACACAAACAACCACAAGGACATATTTTAAATTGCTACACCGTTTCATTTCAATAAAATCAAAGTGGATGACTTCAATTGGGACAGAGGGTGGCCCAAAACTTCCCCATCGAGTTGATGTCCCCTTTCCCGCATTGGGCAATTTTAGAAATCTTGTCATTTGCCCAAACTTTCTCTAACATTTTCGTAACCTGCTGGGCACAAACATGTGTAGAGCCGTGTGCCAAGACAACCATCATCATGACATAGGCGTCAGGTAGCAGCCATTTCCCTTCGACCGTATCCACCCAACACCCATCATCATCAAGTTTCCCCAAGCCTTCAGCCCAACTCATAGACTCTTCCATTGTGGCATCAGCTTCGATATCCTGTACAGAACCAACACCCTCATCCATTGCATAGGCATTTACAGCCTCCCTTGAAACATACATCTCCGTGAAGAGATCAGTGGCAGTTTGTCTAGCTATCTGATCAGCGAAAGCATTCCCTTTTCCAATATCATCTACAATCTTTCGATGTGCTGCACATTTCACGACCGCTAACTGAGGAGGGAGCGCAAGCGCTGAGAGCAGTTGTACTATCAGGGAGCCATGTTGAATCTTGGTGCCATGCGAAGTTAAAAACCCTCCCTCACCAAAGTCTCCCAAAGTTGTGAACCACTCCAAAGGCATACTCGCTATCGGTGTATATATTTACTGAAAGCCCTTTGGAAAGTTCACAAGCTCGGGTCAGTGCTATAATCTCTGTGGCCTGTGCGGAGTTATGTGTGATTCTCTTGGTCTCCACAACTGTGCTCAATGTGGTGATTGCATAAGCAGCTGTGGATGTACCATCCGGAAGTTTGAAGCAGGAGCCATCACAACACAGCTCCCCTTGTGCATTATCCAAAGGAGTGTCCTTGAGATCAATTCTACCCTTTGTTTCTTGTTCGGTAGCATACAGACAACCGTGTGACTCTTCATCACTGCAAGCTGTACCTTGCGGGAAAGGTAGGAGTTCAGCCGGATTAAGAACGCAACACCTCTTAATTTGAATGTGAGGAGCAAACAAGATCAATTCATATCTCGTCAACCGTGCGGAAGTGAGGTGTTGCGTTTGGGTTCTGTTCAGTAGAACAGCTACAGTGAGGCACCATCAGGGTTAGATCATGGCCTAGCACCATTCCCTCACACTGCTTTACAGACGCAGCAGCAGCAGCGACAGCTCGCAAACATCTTGGCAAAGCGCATGCTACAGGATCAAGGGCGGAAGAAAAGTAACCGCATGGCCTATTCTTCCCTCCATGTTCCTGCGTTAATACAGCCAAAGCACATCCATCACATTCATGCACAAACAACTCAAAGGCCTTTTCATAATTTGGTGTGCCCAAAACTGGTGCCGAGCATAATGCAGTCTTGAGTAACTCAAATGATTGCTGGTGTTCCGTGTTCCATGGAAATGGCAAAGAAATGCCCTTCTTTGTCAAGGCCAACATCGGTTTTATCACTAGTGAGAAATTCGGGATCCACAACCTACAGTAAGAAGCCATACCTATCAAGGCTCTAACTTCCTTCTGTGTATTTGGGACAGACATGCCAGAAATTAACTTTATCCTTTCAGGTGTCAATCTTTTTCCCTCCTTTGACAGGAGATAGCCTAAATAGGTGACCTGCTGGCAACAATATTGAAACTTTTTAAGCGAAGCTTTGTGACCATGTTTAGCTAGATGGAATAAGCAACAACACAGTGCCCTCCTTACAGGCGGTGAATGCAAACAAGTATCTACTGTCCTTGTGTATAGAAATACTGAAGAAAGCATTCTTCAGGTCCACAACACTAAAGAAAGTAGCTGCAGCTGGTATCATTGTTAATATTGTCGCCATATCAAGCACAATTGGAATTTGCGGAGCGACGACTTTATTAATGGTACGCAAATCATTTATGAAATGGAATGGAATTGCATTATCGCCCTTCTTGTACACGGGTAAAATCGGACTATTGCACAAACTACCTGCAATTTCCTCAATCACCCCGCGATGCACAAAATCAGAAACAGTGCATTTCAAAGCTTGCTCCCCCTCAACTGAAATCTTATACTGTGGAATGCGTGGCAGCTTTATCCCATGTTTCAAGACTATTTTAACAGGCTCAATCTGTAAGATTCCGACATCATTGTCGTCAACCACCCATAAACATTCCGGTGCATTACTGAATTCTGGCGGTAAAGGTCTAGTCAAAAATTGAGAGACAGAAAGTTGCTGTGGTGAAATCGTCAAACGTACTCCATCAGAAGAACAATAAATGACCACATTTAATTCCTTCAACAGATTTAACCCCAACAAATTCTCTCCACAATTCTAAGTCAAAAGAAATGGACAGTGGTCCGTAAAGGGACCAAAGAGATAGGTACCGGCGAAGAAACCGGGCAGACAACTGGTGTGCCAGAAAACCCTACAGGAACGTTGGTTTGCCCTGACAGTGAAATGTTTGGAAGCCTAGAATGATCAATGGAACACTTCTGTGCTCCAGTGTCTATCAAAAACTGAAGTTTCCTATTTCCCACTACCATTTCAACGTAGGGACCTTTTTAATTAACGGGAATAGGTGTAGGTTCCAAACCCTGCTTCGGGCAATCCTAGCGAAACAAAATATAATCGAAAGGAAGCTCCTCAGATAGATATGCAACAGAAGGATGATCAAATATGTTTCTAGTATCCACACTCGAAGTCTGATTGTCCAGTGAAAAAGGTTGCTGGGGATCCTGTGAAAATGACCTCTACCAGGGCCCCCTACACCCGGGTGACCTCTGGATCGTCTACCCATATTTCCAAATGTGTTATTCGACCTCTGTCGAAGGACGGGGCATTGTGCATGCCAATGACCCTCCTGGCGACAATAGGCACACTGATTAATGTTCACAGGACCCAAGGGCACATTCCCTTGTGGAACATACTGACCTCTAATCTGCAAACTACCCCATCTGGGGCCTCTAACTATTTGTTGTAACAATACTTTAGTTTTTAAATCACTTTTTCTCTTCTCGACTCTATCTTTTTCATTATTGACACGGTTCTCGTAGTACTGAGCCATGTGCAGTACTTCTGATTGGGATTTCGCCTGCCAAGCGCTCTCGAAAGACATAATTTGTGACTGGATGTCAGGCAGCAATCCACGTACAAATTTGTCCACAAATAATCTTTTCCCAGACTCTGTGCCTAAGTCTTGTCCACTGAAATCCGAGAATACTTGTTCGAACCGATTAAAGACCTCGGTAGCACCCTCAGACTTCCCTTGGACACAGGCCGTAAGCTTGTCCCAAATAATTCTCTTTTCAGGAATTATGGTTTTTAATTTCACAATGATTCTGTCAGGCAAAGTTAGTATCACCTGATGCGGTCTCTCGCCAGCTGGCCTTTCTCTATCGAGCCTAGTTATGTTAGCTCACGTATCTCCCAACCCAGGTGCGTCGTCTATAGTTCTAACCTGTTTCCACAAATCTACGGGCAGGAATACAGGAAACAACAAATCAATGTTGCCTAGGGTGAACACTGAGGACTGCAAAACAGACTCTATGGGCCTCATTACACGGAAGCCGGTAAACCATGGTGCTATTAGCAACATGGTTGCCGCCGGTACCATACCGGTACCACCATGGAGAAAAGGGGAATTACCACCCCATTCCAAGGTTGGCGGGGCGGTAATTCCCCCTTTCTCCATGGCCCTTCCCCATTCCCATTTTTGCCCCATAGGGCATAATGGGAATGGGGAAGGCAGTAATTACGGTACCGCAAATTGCGGTACCGTAATTAGCACCAAGGTCCCTTTGCGGGTCCCAACTTTAACAGCTGGTCTACACCAGACGTTAAGGTCGGGTCCCGCAAAGGGACCTCGTAGTAAGGCGGTAAGGGTTAATGGTCACCGGTACCCTTACCGGTGACTGTTAACCCTTACCGCCTTCCGTGTAATGAGGCCCTATCTCTTTATAGAACCCTGTCAGATTTTTCCTAATGTCAGGAATAGACTGTCTAATTGTGTTCACTTCCTGCCGTGAAAACGGGACGTGAACAAACTGTGATACATAATGTGCAGGGATGTTCACAAAGACTATATTATGTGCAGGATCAGCCGCAATCTCAACCTTTGGGACAAATGTCGGAGGTACCTCTCTCATAGGCAACTGAGAAGTAGGCAACTCCGAACGCTTACTAAGCAACAAAGCCAAGTCGAGCGCTAAAGCAGTCGAAGAAGTGTAAAGTGAAAAAGCTCTCTTATAAATGCTCAATAACTCTGTGGGACAACTAATCTTCCTTTTTACACACTCATCCTGCAGGAGCGCTACCATTACCTGTATCACTTTCCTCTGCATTTCTAGCGTATATTGACTGTATGTGTCATATACCTCAACAGGAGTTATCGATATGTCTGAAATCCATCTAATTGCGTCTTTCTTACAAATGTGCGTTTCCTCAGATATCGATTTACGACACGGAAGAAACCGTTTCTGTACATACATACTTTCCCCTTCGTCATCCTCATTCTGTAACCTTTCCAACTCCTTTCTGTACTCAAATATCCTCTCAACATGCTCATTTACTTTCTCCACAGTGTCTCTTGAAAATGCTAAAGTGTTTAAATCTCTTAACCCTTGTGGGAGATCTACATTATTTAATCTTCCCCACATTACACACAAATGAATCCCTACACCTTCAATGAAAACATTTTTCTCAGGAAAATTATCCATATTAGAAAGTGTGGCAAAACATTAGATTGATCATCCCTCTCTATACAATGCTTAGCCCATGCAAACAAATCCTGTTTCTTTTCTGTAGGAACAATATTACGAGTAACAACCCTCGACCTCGCACCCTGATCAACTACAAGCGGTACAGGACTACTTGGGAGTGGGGGTGCAGGCAAATTCAATGGAGGTACTATTACCGGTGTAATGGGAAGAGGTGGAGGAGCAGGTGGAGGAACGACAACTGGAGGAATAGGAACAACATGTTGAGAAGGAAGAGCAGGAATAACAGCAGGAAGAGGTACAGCAGCGGGAAGAGGAACATACGGAGGTGGTGCAGAGGCACCAGTTCTTCGTTCATTTAGCAATTTGTCAATAAACTCATCAGAAACATGAAGATCTTTAGAAGGATAGATTTTCTGAATACCGAGTGAGAAAGCCCTGTCCACATTCCTAACCGACTCAGACTGTTTGTCCTGGTCATATAACAACGCTTTTTCAGCGTTCGTTTTATGACGGCGCGCATGTTTTTCCCTACTCTTAAGCTGTAGCAACGCTTCTCTTTTCCAATTCTGCAAAACATCAAATGCTGCAGGTCTAGCCTTCTTCTTTAACAAGACTGACTCCAAATATTCAATACGAGGGATCTCAAAACTACCATTGATTGGCCACTGAAGTTCGGAGGCATGTCTGGTTTGTCTGTGCCAAGTATCATTAAATACTATACTTCCAATGCCATGCTTACAGTGCATAGTACATCCCGGCAACCCCTCCTGTGGTGCCGGATGGCTAAATTCCAAAGATTGTCTATCGCTGTGGAATAATGCCCTAAAGCAGGTAGACAATTTCCCAGGCATATCTCAAATTCTTGGTGTCACCTGGTCAATAATTGTGTCTGCAGATACAATGTGCCAAATTCAAATTGTCAAGATTAAATCAAGAATCGGGTCACGACGCACCTGACCAAACCTAAGGGAGTCCGATCGGATTTTAAAAAACTTACCTAACAAATTTTACCTTGTGTTTGGTGATTTCGGCAAATCTGCCCGCCTCGAAAAATGGACCCTCGTTAAGATGCCGTCTCAGACCACAAGCTAATCGTCCAGGGATCGGGTCGTGCAGTGCTGCTGAGGTGTCGCGTCTCGTTCAGTGGGGCCCCTTATGTCACCCTTCCGATCCCGGTCTGATAGCGTGTGTCAACCTTCAACAAACCGGCATCAATCTTGAGGGTCCCTATTCAGGGCGCCAACTGTGAAAACAAAGAAATAATATGAGGCTGGGTAGCCCAAAAGGAAATACACCAAACACAGGTTACAAAGGAAATACAAAGGTCTTTATTTTATGCTAAACAGTAACAAAAATTCAAAGACAAATCAGATAGCTATCGGCCCTCAGTACAACCCAGCGAACTCCAGCATGGTTCGGTGTGCTCAGTGAGTGGGAATATTCATTGAAACAGTGAGGCTTTTATACAATTTTCAGCCTGCTGTACAGCCCTACTGCGGGTTAACTATTCCATAAATACATTACTGATCTGAGGTTCGTGCCAGGTTCGCTTCTAATTTGTTCGTCTATATGTATCTAGTTCATCTTTGGTTTACACATCAACAAGTCAAAATGGCAACAGTGTATTCTCTAGGTTTAACATTAAGCTTAGGACATGGTTTATACAATGTAGTTAAACAGGCGTTCCCATTCAGTTATTCAAACAACATTGCAGTTAATATATGTTCCTAGATCAGTTTCGTTGACAAAGGTAATCCATTACACACAGGTCAGCAAAGGACAAAGTCTCAGTTCATGACCCTAACAAGTGGCCTGCAGGCAAGTTACATATTAGCTGTACACAGGGGTCATGACGGCCGTGTTCTATTCTGAATGACATCGTCCACCATTTTAACTCACAGGGTGACTTTACAGGGAGAGAGAACCTAAAATGGCGGTTTACATTGATTCTAGGGTCAGGACCTTGCGACACAAATTTCTTCACAAGTAGCTTGTTAGCAGCTTGGCGTAGGCCAATATACATATATTCATAGCAATAGGAGGCACGATATAATTTCAAGTTTGACAAGCCTTTCGAGCTCATAAATCCATTTCCCAGCCCCAACAGTCAATGAAGGTTGCTTGCATCTTAAATTGTTCTTGTCCATTTGCTGCAACGGAATATACTGAGGCCGCCCACCACTCTACTCCTATAATCAAAACTCTGTCAGTCTTGTCCCTCCACCCTTTCTGCCCATGTCTTTAGTGGTGGTGAACGCCCTTGCCATCTCTGTCCATTTCCGTCCTGGCAGGGCCCTGAGACTCTTTGCATGTGGAGTGATATTGTCTGCACGGCGCGATCCACCATTAGGATGCAGAAGCCACCCTTCCATATCCTCCTCTCCTCTGTCCATGTCTTGTTCGCCTCCCCATACTGTGTCTCTATCAGGGCTTAATTCTTTGGAGCGGTGAGGGGGTCTTCCCTCTTTGTCATCCTCACTCGCCTGTGAATCCTCATTCGACCCAAGGATTCTGATACTACTGCCACTGTTCCCTTCTCTCTCACTCTCGAAGCTAAACCTCCTTAACATTGGGTCTTCCCATTGTTTTCCCTTTGCTAGTTCTGTAGTTACGCTTTCCCCCCTCACTGAAGGCCCAGTAGCACTCCTATATGCCCATAGGTCAGCCGTGCTGTTTCTCTTACTCCTGTAGAGTTCCCCTAATCTTCTTAATATACCTTCCTCATCATCATCATCTAAACGTGCCAAGTCCATCTTAATATACACTGCCTTCAAAGAGCATCTCTCTCTACTCTCATCTCTGTCCCGCTCGTATCTCTGCTCCTCTTCTTCCCTGAATCAGTGTTCTTTAACGAGCCGCTCAACTTCTATTCTCCTTTTATCTTTTTTTTATTTGCAATTGCTTTTCAGACTCTTCTTCTGCCTTCCACCTTGGATATCCTCCATCTCTCTCTGTTTCTTTTCCTCCTTTACTTCTCTTTCTCATGCTTCTGCTCGCTCTCTCTCTTTTGCAACCTTTATCTCTGGCCATTCTTTAGCTTCCTCCTCTGCGTCTTTACTAGTTGGTAGTTCTTTCCCCACGTGACCTGTCTCACTTGCTGCTTTCCCGTCCAATTTGAGCAATATCTGTCCACCTACCCATTCATTCAGGACTATCAATTCTTGGCCATCACTAAGCCCTCTGTTTCCCAAATCATGCTCCATTAACTTTGCTTGCAGCTCACTGCGCTCCTTAGATTCGCTGCTGATAGCTTGCGTTACTTTACTCGCTTGCTTTGTGCAACTAAGTTCATCTCTGCCACTATACGCTGGCAGTACAAAAGTGGGATTGATGTATCCTGCAAGTGCTTTTAACTGCTTTACTGGGTAAAATCCCTTACTTTCTGTTTCTGCTTCTATGTCCGCGGGTTGAGGAGGAGGAGGAGGGGGAGCCGGCAGCCATTTGCCTTCCATATCCCATTGACTCATAGACTCATCATCCAATGCCACTGGGCCGAGTCCCCTTCCTCATCCTGAATATTTTCCATAATTTTAATATGGCCAGTCGCTTCGTTAATTTGTTTCCCTTGTAGACTGCATGTAAATAAGTGGTCACTTGTTGCTGCACACATTTGGAAAAGCGCCTGTCTTTGGGCTATGGCTTTACCAACTTGCCCTCTGAACTGCAAGTCCATTCCGCGCTATACTTGTGTATTTTGTCTTGATACAACGGGAGGGAGTTGCATAAGTGTTGAAGAGGTGTATCGCTCATTTGTCACCTTACGTAACACTTGTCAATACTTACTTGACCTCAAATCGGGATTTGAACATATCCAATTTTACCCTGCAATTTTGCAATTCACAATCTGAATACTGTCTCTGAAATACCATGTATCCAAATCTTAACAGTGCAATGAACTCTTTTCCTTAGCCTCTCCGGCTCACCACCATCACTGGGTGTGCTCTGCACACCGCCCCACTACGGCTCTTCACCCAAGTCTCAAATCACAACTCTACTTGTGCACTTCTCATGCTCCACCCCAATGGCCTAACACTAGTTCTCGAACTAAATTGACAGTCTAAGCACTGAAATCCACCACTTGCAGTGCACTTCAAGTCCTATTAAACTACCTTGCCGGTGTTGACACCAATACCTTAGAGGAACAGTTCTCGATGCCTGACCCTTCAGCATATATGTCTGCTTATTAATTACCCAAACACAATGACAAACATGAAGTAACACATACACAGCCGTCTTCCTGCCTCAATAACAGTATAAACCATTAAGTCACATGGTCTCTCTTCTAAAGCATCGTCATATAGGAATACATCCCAGAGAGATAAAATAGGAAACCACCTTCCGTGATATAAGCCAGCTTCTCCCGCTAACACCTATACACAGGAAAACCATATATAATTATCCATAAACCAAGCTAAATAGCCTAAATCACAGGGAAACCATTATTATATGTTTTTTCATCTGTAAGCTAGGCTGACCATCTAACCTGACTGCCCAAACTGACCGCCTAAAGAGCAGACAATCCTTACACAATAAATAAAACACACCATAAAGAGCATGCAGAACATTTCCTTTCCCCCCCACCTTTGCCAAATGGCTGAGCTTATACTTGCACTCTGTGGTTCGCTGAAGCCCCTCGAACACTGACTCCCCCACAACGTGCAATTCTGCCATCCGGTCTGCTAGACGTCCCACGGGAAACGGGCAGGAATTTCCTCCAAAGGTGGCTACTGTCGGCCTCTTCTCTTTTTGCCCACGTGTGGTTTTCGGCGTCCGTATTTGAGGCTCAACGCGCAGTCCCTCTGGTATGCGGCAGGATGAGGTGGCTTACTGCGAAAAGGTTTTAGCGACCATCCCTCGGCTACCACTTGTTGTAGAGCAGCACGGGCCCTATAGCAGTCACCCAATTACCAGCAGAGAGACTCTCTGGCCCATCAAAAACTCCCCGCCGCAAGAACGGAAGACTGTCTTTATTATCTAACAAAACGACAGAGCTCACACTAGAAAAACATGACTTCTTAAGGGCACTCATCTTCTGAGCATGTGTCAACCGGTTTTATCCAGGAGTGACATCACAAAACCAAGTTCCGTCCCCGAAACCTATCGGGCATTCACATTGGTAAATTGAGGTGAACTATATATGTGTTCTATAGGGGTTAATTCTACTGTTGGATAGCCTTATCTGCTGTATCAATCTCAATGTTGCAGGGTCTCAGACGGACCATTGGCTCCTGCAACATTTTATACCTTCACGTGAAACGTGGTTCTGGATTCGGCAGAATGTGTCCTCCCAGCCCTTGGACACTGGATGGTTACCAGGCTGAGTGTACCTGTTCAAGGCAATGAGAATGAACATGGAGGTGCTTTGTGTTCCCTAATGTTGCCATCTCTGATCACCTAAGCCTTGGAGGGGGCATTCAATTGGCAGTTTGTGATCAACACTTGTATCTTCCCACCTCTGATTTGGTGCGAACAACTTCTCTCTATCCACCTCAATTTAATGGGTATTGTCTTGTTCTGCTGGATCCCTGTAATTGTAAGGATTTTAGTGCGCATTTCTTGCAGGTGGCTTATCATCTTGGTAACCAGGAACATTCCGTCTCCACTTGTCCTTGGCTGGGTGCATTGTTTCTGCTTGCCTCTGGCTGCAGCGATCATGCAAGCCCTCCCATGTATTAAAAGCCTGTCTCCCCTTCCCCATTCACTTCAGTGGGCCTGCAGCTTCCATATTTGTACTAATGGCTTTTCCATGTTAGTGGCAGTCAAGCATATGCAAGCTTGGTATTCTTTGGCATCTTGTGGTTCAGCTTTGGTGAAGAATGTGACTATATTTAGCGATATATGTATGTCTGTCTGTCATCTACCTGCGTGAATCATAAACATGTGTTTTGTGCCTGGTATGCAATAAACTAAAACATGTTTGTTTAACTTTGTGAATGAATGGATATGTACTTCATGTCTATGTGCGGCTACATCGTGAAGTCAGTGATGATGTCATTGATTTCTTGATTTGTGGTCAGTCGACTTGTTCAATTGGTGGCATCTCCTTCTCCTTCAGATCACCAAATGGGTATGGCCTGAATGGTTGTCTGAGAGAGTAACGTTTCTCACGTCTGTGATACATCAATGATGGCGGTGAAGGGCCTAAGAATTAGGTATATCTGTCGTGTCCCAGTCTTCAGGCTCACAGTTGTATGGGAGTCATGAGGGCCATACTTGGCACTCTGTCTTCAACATGAGTGCATAGACTTCTTTGGAGACTGGAAATCCTCTCTTGAACAATAAACAGAGGAACAATTGGAAAGTACTGGAGTATTGCCAGCAAATAAATATGGCTTTAAAATCAATGCTATTCGGCCCACATAAACAGTGTAGCGCTTATATAAAAGCTGAGTGAAAAACATTCTGCCAGTTCAGAGACTCTCACTGGAGTTGCGCGGGTCATAGAAAGATTTTGAAAATAATACACCACACATCTCAACAATAAAATTAATCTTATTGTACATCATAAAATCAGCGTTTTACAACCGAAAAATAATTCAATAAAATGCCCGCCATGTAATGGAGAGAAGGTACTATATGTAGTCTCCTCTCCCTTTCCATCGCGGCCAGTGAAAAATTAAAAAATTAAAAAATCTGCCATTGAAAGGAGAGAAGGGACTTCACATAGTCACTTTCCACTTCCATGATGGCCACTCTCAGAAGGAACCCCGGGCCGCCGCGGTGAGCAGAGCCTTGTCATTCAGGTAAGGAACTGGCGAGGGCGAATCAGATTGTGTGAAACAATCTGCTTGTCCCTCACCAGGTACTAATGTAAAGTAAGTTAGGGGGAGCACCGCCACCGCTTGACAGTTTCTTCTGCAATCGCAGACCTCATTTTGAAACATGGAGCACTGAATCCAGGAATTAACGAGGAAACATATTTATATCAAATACGCTTTGAAGCGCATATCATTTGGATATCTGTTGGTGAGAGCATAGAGCAGAGATAGCTCAGTTTTGGATCCACTGAAATACTGAATACATGCACAGCATGTCTGGTGCGAAGCGAAAATCGGGCTGAAATTCCCATATAACATGACAGACAGGACAACACCACGAGATGGATCAATAACTTTCAAGGAATCTTTGGAAATGTGTCCATAAATTGTTGCGAATTTGTTGTGGAATAGAAAGACTGTTTCTAGCCTTCAAAAAGCCGAATTTGTTGGTGAAACATCTGCACATGCACCAGTGGGTTGATGTTGGCTAAGAAACATGTGTGCACAAGCCTGTAGGTGTCACCGGCTTAAAAATATTTGTGCACATGCTGATAAGTGCCAATAGAATGTTGTTATTACTACTGATGAAAAATTAATAAACTATATGATTATGGCATTATAGACTTGCTCATACTTTGATAGTTGTTTCAACACAGCGCTGTCACAAGATGTGGTGAGGCCCGGGGCAAAACATTTGGTGAGGCCCTCTTATGATTTTTTTGCACTGGGCCAGCTGCGGCACCCCTGCAAATAGGAGACTCGAGAAATCTCCCCTTGAGTTTGTGTGGAAGAACCCAAATATGGTTTATTTCTACAACTGCAAATCATCAACTATAGCAAATTTAGATTTCTCTACTGAAGAAATGTTTATGTCAGACTAGCTTATGTATCACATGCATAAATATATATATAGGATAACATGACGGCATGTGGTGCGTGATGCCAGCATTAAGGAGCACAGTGTCCCTGTGTGCACATTAAAACACACATCATAAACAGTGGCAGTCAGATAAGATGATGTACAGTGGGGGCATCTGCTTGGGGGCCCATTTCAACTGTGAAAGCTGAAAGGCCCAGATGCCCTCCCTCAGTGGGGAGACCGACAGCGCAGTGGGTTTATTGGCCCCACTCACTATCCGCTTTCAGAACTGTCATCCAGCCCCTACCGGGCTGACCAATGGAGCCGTGGCCAGACGCAACAGGACACAGACGTTAATCGGTGCCTGGGCTTTGCTGTTAAGAAAGGCCCTGCAATTACTAACATAAAACGTTTCGCTGTTATCACCTGCATTCATATGCATACATCTTTAGGTAACTGAAATTGTGATGTGGGGTTAGCACTTGTATACCAGGGGAGTGATTAGAAGGGAAATGGTGATATGAGACATCTCATTCTCACTGGCAGTAGTCCTTAAGTGCAGGGTTTCAGAAATGAAGGAGATAGCTGCCTGTAACATTGAAGCTTCACAGAAATAGTCTCATTTGAATGTGGAAAGATGTTAGATGCCCCTACAGTAGGTTTGCCCCTCTCCCAACATTTGAAGTGTTAGTCCCAACCCACCCCCCGAAAGTTTAGCCTAGGTGCACCTCTAATGCTGTGACCCCACCTCTTAACTAAGTGGCCCGTAGGGCTGCTAAATGTAGGGGTGGGGGCTGGCACACACACTCACATACCACACTTTCATAGATGCACTCATCCACCAGTCACACAACTCCTTACATGCATGCATACATAAAAACCAAACACAGAGTTGACCCTAACATAAACACCAACATGCACGCATGCATTCATACACATATACATACTCATTACAAATATATACACATTTAATTTTAAATTAAAATAAAACACTATACTTACCTCCATGCACCCTTCAAAAGTGGATGGCCCTGCCATCACTCTGACACGTAGACATGCTGCCTGATAGGAGAGAACTCCTCTCCTATCAGTCAGCGTGTTCACACTGAGCAACGTGAACACACTGACTGGCAGGAGAGGAGTCCTCTCTTGTCATTCAGCATGTCTACGTTGTCAGCTGAATAACCATTATTTTGCTGTTTGTTGCAGAGCCAAACGTTTTTGCAACAAATAGCAACATCATTGCTGGTGCAGAGAGCAGACAGCACAGTCCCCAGTGTGAATAAAGAACACAGGAGCACTATGCTGCCTTCTTTCTACTCAGGAGAGGGTGCTGCGAGGCCCCTGGCAAGCACGAGGCCTGGGGCAGTTTGGCTCTCCTGCCCCCCCCCCCCGACCCCTCTCGTGACGGCCCTGCACAGTGGTGACTTACATTTTAAGTTTTTAGTCTATTTCCTTTGTCTGCCAATAGTACTTATTCGAAAAAGCATGTTTGGTCCCAGCAAGCATATTAAATAGTCAGAGTCACAGCTGAATAATTGGCTGGAAGCACTATATGATGAGCAGTACCCTCATTGCATTCTGCGACCAGTAGGAAGCTCCCCAGTTTACCCAACCTTTGAGAATCGAGCATTGCACTCTGGGATGAAAACGTTGTGCCCGATTCACAATACATTTTTCCATTCAAGTGAAGGGATGCAGTAGCGTGAAAAAAGGGATGCACTGAAGGGATGCGGCAGTAGCATGAAAAAAGGGATACATTGAAGGGATGCGGCAGTAGCGTGAAAAAAGGGATACACTGAAGGGATGCGGCAGTAGCGTGAAAAAAAGGGATACACTGAAGGGATGCGGCAGTAGCGTGAAAAAAAGGGATACACTGAAGGGATGCGGCAGTAGCGTGAAAAAAAGGGATACACTGAAGGGATGCGGCAGTAGCATGAAAAAAGGGATACACTGAAGGGATGCAGCAGTAGCATGAAAAAAGGGATACACTGAAGGGATGCAGCAGTAGCATGAAAAAGGGATACACTGAAGGGATGCAGCAGTAGCATGAAAAAAGGGATACACTGAAGGGATGCAGTAGCGTGAAAAAAGGGATACACTGAAGGGATGCGGCAGTAGCGTGAAAAAAGGGATACACTGAAGGGATGCGGCAGTAGCATGAAAAAAGGGATACACTGAAGGGATGCGGCAGTAGCATGAAAAAAGGGATACACTGAAGGGATGCGGCAGTAGCATGAAAAAAGGGATACACTGAAGGGATGCAGCAGTAGCTTGGAAAAAGGGATACACTGAAGGGATGCGGCAGTAGCATGAAAAAAGGGATACACTGGAGGGATGCGGCAGTAGCATGAAAAAAGGGATACACTGAAGGGATGCAGCAGTAGCTTGGAAAAAAGGGATGCACGCGGATGGACAAAGGCTGAAGAAAATGGGCCCAGATTCACCAAACTATTTTTGCTACAAGTGTTAGGACGTGCTAGCGCATCCACTGTACTTGCTCCAAAAATATGCACAATGCACAAAGGGCCTCTGTGAAGATAATAAATGCTCACAATTGGATGACATTCCCCCTTGTACAATATGTAAAGTAGAGAATTAGGCACACAATTCTGTCTCTCACCTATAAATGCCAGAATGCTAAGGAGCCACACTACCTCACTAATAGATTGGTGAGGAAATCATCAAGTAGAGCCTGCGCTCATCTGACACTCTCCAGCTTATCCAGCCAAGAACTCGCCTAAAAAAGTTTGGTGAGTGTAGCTTCGAATGTAATGCTGCACTTGAATGGAATACCCTGCCACTTAATATTAAAACATCTCAATCAATTTCTGTATTTTAAAAACATGTGAAGACGTTGTTCTTCAACCTACCTGAATAGACTTTCTACCTAATTATCTATTATTCTTCTCCTTAAGCTTTCTCTTGGTGCGCTCTGAGGCCTACGCGCATGTGGCACCTTATAAATAAATAATAATAATAATAATAATAATAGTAGTAGGCAAAAGGGCACGTTGCCGCACATCTTAAAATGCATCTTGCATTCACTTGTGGGATACGTTTAGAAATGTACGGAAAACAAATGTGCCTGTAATGAGATGATCCTTTCTGACACGTTTATACATTTTTTTCCATTCACTAGGGTAGATCCGGTATGAACCACTGCTCTACCACTTGCATTTCTATCCCTCGGTAAGGGATAGAAAGGTGTATTTCTATCTTGTAAAATTTTGCAATGACATGTCCTTAAAGACCCCGTCACTGTGAAATGCACTGTCTTCAGCCAACTGGGGACTGGGAGCCAACATCAATTTGTTTGCCCTTCCAGTAGGGTGGACATGGCCTTTAACAGCCCGCCAGCCTGAGCTAAGGTAGGCCAGAGTGAAGCGGGCTGTGGGCTAGCAGCACGGATCTCACAATGAAACATTTTGAAAGCAATTCACACTCTGGGGATCGTCCAGGGTGCGAATGGCTTTCAAAAAATGTCACTGGGAGATCTGCGCTGCTTGCGCAGCCTATCTCCCGATGAAAAATGAAAAAAGAAGATGGCCACTGCCAAATGGAAAAGACACAGAGTCCCTTTTCCATGTCTATGCGGCACCCAGACGGGATGAGCTCCGTAAGTGGAAGGGGTGGAGAGGCTCCTTTTTGCCACCCCACAATGAAAAAAAAAGTGCCACCCACCGAAGGGCCTTGGGTGGCTGGCACAGCTAAATAACTAGCTGCAAGCACTGTATGATGAGCCATACCCTCATTGCATGCTGGAGGATTCACCTCCAGCATCTTGCTTGAGGTAAATCCTCCACTTTCCGTCAAAATGTCAGCCATTTTCCCGCGCTGTGATTCAGCTGGTGGTAAATCTGCCAAAAATCTCCATGGAGTTCTAAGGTCTCCAAAAATAGGGAATTAGCACCATTTGTATTCCTGTGATAAATCCTGTGGCGGTAAAAGCAATTCTGTTTGCTGGTATTTCAGTGGATTTACCACTGAAATACGGCCAAACTTGACAAGTGCCTTCAGTGTTTGTTGCTGGTGAGTATTATGTGACATGAAAACATCTCAGCTGCCTGATTTATTTCCCTGTGCACAATGTCAGTTTAGTGGAAATTATAGCTTGAGAAAGAGGACAGATTACATACACTGCACTGGTAGCAATGTTTTTTAGTACATACTTTTTCTGTGGATTAGCCTTTCAAGAAAGCTATTCAGTGTTCATTTTGCAGTACACGTGCTCTTATTCTGCTCATCTTTACATAAGCGTTAATGTAAGGAGGAGAACATGTTTTATCATTATCCACACAGTGGCCTGTTGTTATTTCTACACAATGCCTGCACCACAGATGTAGTCCATGGCACATAGCCCGAAGCAGCATTTCCTTTCTTTCAATCTTCATGTATCTTCTATTCTTTGCATCACTGTCTCTACTTTAGCCTCCATCTATGTTCCTCTCTTTTCATTTCTTACGTTGCTTCACTCTCTGTCTTCTTCGCTTTTTCTTTCCTTTCTTACGTTCCTTCTCTCTCTGTCTTCTTCGTTTTTCCTTTCTTACGTTCCCTCTCTCTCTGTCTTCTTCGTTTTTTCTTTCCTTTCTTACTTTCCTTCTCTCTCTGTCTTCTTCATTTTTTCTTTCCTTTTTATTTCTTGCGTTCCTTCTCTCTCTGTCTTCTTCGTTTTTCCTTTCTTACGTTCCTTCTCTCCCTGTCTTCTTCGTTTTTTCTTTCCTTTCTTACTTTCCTTCTCTCTCTGTCTTCTTCGCTTTTTCTTTCCTTTCTTACGTTCCTTCTCTCTCTGTCTTCTTCGTTTTTTCCTTTCTTACGTTCCCTCTCTCTCTGTCTTCTTCGTTTTTTCTTTCCTTTCTTACTTTCCTTCTCTCTCTGTCTTCTTCATTTTTTCTTTCCTTTTTATTTCTTGCGTTCCTTCTCTCTCTGTCTTCGTCGTTTTTTCTTTCCTTTCTTACGTTCCTTCTCTCTCTGTCTTCTTCATTTTTTCTTTCCTTTCTTACGTTCCTTCTCTTTCTGTTGTCTTCGTTTTTTATTTCCTTTTTATTTCTTGCGTTCCTTCTCTCTCTGTCTTCTTCGTTTTTTCTTTCCTTTCTTACGTTCCTTCTCTCTCTGTCTTCTTCGTTTTTTCCTTTCTTACGTTCCTTCTCTCTCTTCTTCGTTTTTTCTTTCCTTTCTTACTTTCCTTCTCTCTCTGTCTTCTTCGTTTTTTCTTTCCTTTTTATTTCTGGTGTTCCTTCTCTCTCTGTCTTCTTCGTTTTTTCTTTCCTTTCTTACGTTCCTTCTCTCTGTCTTCTTTGTTTTTTCTTTCCTTTCTTACGTTCCTACTCTCTCTGTCTTCTTCGTTTTTTCTTTACGATTGAAAGGCAGAAAGAGACACATAAATGGAAAGGAAGGAAAAGGCTGCCATATCCTCTGGATCTGGGGCGATGTGTGCAGTGTAGCGTCTATGGCTCCTAGCCCGCCAGGACCCAGTGGCGGGGTCATCGCAGACTTGCATGAATCATACATGAAATAATGGTGCAAAATTAAATCTGTCCAAAAGTAGAGCAGTGGAACATACATGCGATTGCAGGCTCTAGGCCATGCCCTAGAGATGTCATTTTACCAAAATGCCAGGGGTAGCGGAAGTAACATCACATGACCCTTGACCTCTGATGGCATCACAGGAAGTGGTGTCATTTGAACCCACCCTGAAGTGACATCACGAGATGCGATAGCATTGTTCCTAAGTAGACTATGAAAAATATGTTTATGATATCATTGTAATGTGATATACATTTCATACGAGAATGGATCACCATATGCATCGTTAAAGGATAGTTCCGGGACTTTTTTTTTATTGTCCCTACGGTTCGGCCATGTGTTTTCAAGCATAAATCGGTAGATCGTAGAAAACTTTCCTATGGACCTTACCCGACTTTTCGTCCATTAACGCACTCGAAATCAGCCGCCATTTTCTGATAATCCTATCATTTCCCCCCATCGCCCTGGCTCACCTGCTTTTGCGGCACTAAATCAAATCCCCCGCCCCTGAAACAGATTTTATCAAAACATTCATATTCCCCGCCTCTATCCGTGACGTGACTGAGCTGCGTAGGCAAACGCGCCCAGGCGTCTTCTACGCGACTCCACAGAGAACCAGGAAATCAACACAGATGAGCTCACACAACACAGCGCGCCACAATTGGGAATATGAAACTGTACTTTTAAATTAAACCGCAAGATTGTAAATTTGGTAAAGTAAATTTATTTGACATCAAATGTTTTGAGAATATTCAGCGATTTGCATTTTTATTTGCTCACGTTCCAAAAAGTTCGTTTTGAGGCACGCGATGTTCCTTTGCTGTACACAGGGTCTTAGATCATCTCACAATACAGCGCCACAATTCGGAATATGAAACTGTGGTTTAAAAGCAAACGGCAAGATTGTACATTTGGCAAAGTACATTTATTTGACATCAAATGTTTTGAGAATATTCAGCGATTTGCATTTTTCTTTGCTCTCGATCCAAAATAGTTCGTCTTGAGGCACGCGATGTTCGTGTGCAGTATACAGGGTGTTGGTTTACGATAAAATAAGCTCTTCGGTCGCACTGATAATCGCATGGCTGTTCCAACAACGAGGCACTAGGCCACCACAACGGTCTGTATGTTGCATCTAGCCGTTAGTACCGCGTAAGGGCATACTTGTACTTGGCGATCGTCCCATAAAATGGTCAGGGTGGTAACGTTGTTCACGCGGAGAAGCAACTGGCGGTTGAAAAACCCATCCGCCGGTGTCTGGTACTCGTGACACATGCAATAATGGATGATGTACCTGTTTGAAAAACATAAAAAATGAAATTAGTCTCACCATCAGATCTTTATTAAAATTATTAATTTTATATATTAGGTCGGGAAATTATTTCATAGCTAGGACAGTGCAACTGGGTATTATACGTCAAGGGGGGGCTGTAGGATACTGAGACAGTCCCCCAGTGCAGGGGTTGACAGGGAGGCAGTGCAGGTGGAGAGTGGAAGGGCCCAGTACCGAGGTCGCAGACAGTGGACCAGTTGTAGCAGGGGAGAGGGAGAGAGAAAGCAGAAGCAAAGAGGAAGGTTTTGAGGTGCTTCCGTAAAAGGAGATGGTTCTCCTCAAGATAGTGCGCGGTACAAAACAATATGCCACATAGAACGAACAAGTACAACTTAACCCGTCTTTAAAGCTACTGTATAGTAATTAAATTGCGGTAAAAACTCATCTAAAGAGTTACTTACATTATATTTGCATTTTCCATTGTGTCTGTGCATAGGGCAGCCCCGAAATACCACTCCTTCTATGCCGACGTTATTTCTTCTAATGAACGAACATTAAATGGCTTTCGTTTCTGAAATTATATTCATTATCGTTTCTTACGTTATTGCCCCACACCCCCAAAAAGAAGTCTTTCGGGATGGTCCCGGCCTGTCAAGGTCAAATAACAATAGAACCTTATACTGAGTCGTGGGCCTTTCCGGCACCCGAGCAAAGAATCAAAGCAGCTGACCTTCACTTTGAACGAGCACACATTCCTAGTTAGCTACATTCAGTGTAAGGCCATCTCACAGGACTTGAAATTTACACTCCATCTTTGCATTTTGTCTGCGTGCATTTGCAGCCCCAGAGAACCATAAATACGGAGACATTCTATATTTTTTGAAAAATGATTTATATTACTGTTTGGTTTAATTTAATGCGCAAATGAACAAGGTTGGATAGACACATTGCATGTACATTGAGCAATCACTTTTATTTACACAATACATAGTTACACATATTCAATGGGCCTGCAACATGAGGAGACTCCAGAGCAAAGTCACAGGTGACACCCGGGTGGTTCGCACAACTGCACGGTGAAGGGAGGGGCAACGGTGGAGAGACACATTGCATGTACACTGAGCAATCACTTTTATTTACACATTACATAGATACACATATTCAATGGGCCTGCAACATGAGGAGACTCGAGAGAACAGACAATAAAATTACAATCATTTAAACCGTGATGTGTATTTCTCAATGAGCTCTTCTTTAGGTGGACATGGAACACAGGCAATGTTGGGTGGCAATGCAGTTGTCCCCTGCACAGGTTCGTTCACAACTCCATTTATGTGCCTATCTAGGACGTCAACAATAAGTCTTTCAATAAACTCATATTGCATATCCTCAAACACTGGTTTGATCACCCATTGTTTACTTCTTTTAGTGAAGGCCTTATTGTAGCGAAGCGTCCCTAAAGTTCCGGTCGTCCTACTTTGTTGACGGCCAACATTATGGTTATGTGCCAAGACCGCTAGAAGAGTCCGATTTATCATGCCCTCCATGCCAAAATGCAATCGTTTTGGCTTGTACTTTAGGCACATATTGTGGAACACCTCCAAATCTCCTGTGTGGCAGAATTCCGTGAGTCCCCTCAAATCTCTTGTTATAGTTTTATCAAATACAATCTTTTCAAACGCTTTGTGAGTGGGTGATGAAGGAATCAACCACTTCTTCTTCCGTGCCTCCTCTGTGGACAAATGGCCATGTTCACAATTGTGGAAATGTTGGTTTGTGTTCCAACGGTGAACGTTGGTACAGTGTAGCATTACTGACCGCCATTTTTCCAGTAGAATTTCCAACGACCCTCCACATGTTTTTGAGCTCCACCAAAGATGGTTGCTGATTGACTTGGACCACTGTGAAATACCTTGCATATCTTTTTTTTTACCTGCAGCCGACATTTTTTTATTGATTGTTTTTGCAAGATGCCAAACGTCAAATTGGTGATTTATATTTTTGTACTCTTCTCTCATTGTCTTGGCAATTGAAACGTGTCTGTCCGTGGCTATCAGGTCGATCACCATTCCCCGCGATTGTAGTTCTTGCAATGATGCTACAAAGCCAACTTTCTCCATGGCCACTGAGGATGTACTTTGTGACACCTGCACGACCACCAAACTCACAATTTTCTTACTTTCCATGTCCTGAAAGTGGTAGGTGCAGTACTTGGCTGAAAATCCTGGGCTGTCGCACTGTCCATCACCGGCTAGCCTGAACCGTTTGCCCGCGAATGTACTATCAATAGACATTTTTTCCATTCTCCAAGCTTCGCTAATGGCTGGAAATAGATAATCGGTTTGGTATTTGTAGAACTGAGTTTTCGCAATGAAATGGATTCCCACAAACTGAAAGAAAGACTCTAACTTTTTAAAACTTGAACCACTAAAAAGTGCAGCCGCTGCACAAAGTAGATTGCCTGCTGGCAGTTGCCCCAGCATGGGTTGTGCAGACCATGAGAAAGGATGATATTTTGTACAGGTGGCATGCATTTTAAGGTTAGTGCCTCGAATTGCACGAGTCACATTAATCAATGGCTCCCCACATACTTCCCCACCAACCGAATGCCCACATTTCATCCGAATAATAATATCAATCAAACAACTATCGAATACAATGAATTTGGCCTCTTTCCTTATACTGTCACTCTGCATCCCAGCTGGTTCGGCCTGTAACGTTGAGGACATGTCACTCACATGAAAGGTAGAATCTCTGATATCGTCTTCCGCTATGTTCAGTGATATTGATGGTGTTTCATTGTCGTCCACTTCATTCTCTTCCATTGCAACATCTGTTCCTTCTCCGGCGATGGGTGAATAAAACAATTTCTTCAAATTTCTCGCGGTCTTAGTTTTTGCGGGTGTGGATTCTGTGAATTGATCTCCGACTGCATCCGAACTACCAGGAGGACATTCACTATCAATGGCTGGTGGTGGTATAGCTCCGTTGTCAATCACTTCATATTCTTCCCATTGGCACGATGCATCTCCAGTCTCAAGTCCCTGCCAAAAGGTTTGACAAGCAACATCTCTCGTTCGCTTCACTGTCTGTGTAGATCTAGTTCGTACACCCACTCGCAACTAGAGGACAGATTGGAAAAGGGATGTTCAGTTTAAACACAACTTACAGTATTGAACTATTAACAGTGAAAAACAACATAATATAGTGACCAGGACACTAACCTTCTTTTGCTTTCTTTTCTTTGAAACTTTCTTGCCTCGAACTTCAACATCAGGACGCTGTTGCTCCGACTCGTGTGTGCATGTCTCCACTTCCTCTTGCGCTGCAACGACTATATTTTCATGATAAGCACATCCATCACGCACTGACGCTCCATCGACTCCCTGAAACATAGAACTTTCATTAGTATGTATAATAATATCGAAAACACAAAATGTACTTGGGGACCAATACACACGTACATCTCAATAGCAAAACACGAATGAACGCTTTGTGTAGAACATTCAAACGACAATTATTCACGCATTGTTGATCTAGTTAGAAGGAACTGTCAAGATCCATACCTCGGGCTCCTCATAGACTTCCATTGATGATATTATTGAAGATGATGCTTCAGTAACTCCCTGAAACACAGTAATTGCATTAGTATGGTTTTCTATTTTGTTAAAAAGAACATAAACTTTGTGCAGGCGTCAACGGCTCATCTAAATAGACCTGCACAAATGATCAGTTGTCTAAAATAAATAATGGATATATAAATATGATTCGATTTGCTCGATCGTTGGAAGTGTCACCACCCAGAGATCTGCATCAACTACTAGGGGTGATGTTCTTGTAGAAGAAGCTCCGTCATCTCCCTGAAACATAGTACTTGCGTTAATAAAGAAGGAAGTATAGCGGATGTAATCACGTCATATGATTTCTCTTGATCGAACTGTCAGTATCCATACCTCGAAATGCATAAGCACATCAAGGGACGATGTAACTGCGGTGCACACTTCTGCAAGCTGTTGCGCCGACCCGTAACTGCATGCTCCCCCTTCTTCTTGGACTAATGCTCCATCGACTCCCTGAAACATAGGACTTTCATTAGTAATGAACACAATATTGAAAAAGAAGACACATAGGAGGGCGACGACAGAAGGACATATCAATGGCTAAAAACGAAAGAAACATTGTGTGTAACAATCACGCTACAAGAATGCAAGATCTGATGATCTCCATCGATGGGACTGTCCGGAAACGTACCTCGAGCTTCTGAGTGACATCAACGGTAGTCGTCAATACGTTGGACTCCTCAGCATCTCCCTGAAAGACAGTACTTGCATTATTTTGGATAACAATAATTATAACTGAAAACAAAGACTAGAGGACGAGTACAAGGGTGTACCATTAGGTAAAATAATTACACGATAAATTAAAACTATTGATTTACATGCCTAAAACAAGTCAGTGGCAGAATAGCCAAGTAAGATTACCCGATAGGCGCTTGAAGTGGCTGATGACTGCAATAACGACACGGATGGAGAATCTTCCGCCTTCATATTGAGTGGATACATAAATGGGGAAATTATTGTTAGCTAATGCTACACACTACCGCAAGGCTGAGAGATAAATACGTAAACTTGACTCACCAGTGGAGTGATGTGGACGAATAGAGTGGGAATAGCGGTTGAGAGCAATTTTCGCCTCGCTCGCGGTGTGTTCTTCTTTATTAGCAATGATGTGGAGTACATGTCAGAGGTAAAGTGCCTGCTGCAGATGCGGTATCGATCACCCCTCTTGTCCGCAAAGACTTCTAGGACTCTACTTTCAAGCTCAGACGGTGGATATTCGCAATATCGGACCCATTCTCTTATCTGATCTATTGTCTTAGGGAAAACATGCATTATAGTACCTTCAGATTTATTATGGGTCTTCGAAGGGCAACCGCCAATGGAACAGGCAGGCATTGTGGAAAGTTCTGAAAAGTAAAGATCAACAATTCTCTATGAATACCAATGTAAACTCAGAACATGTGACTAGTTCCTTGCATGTACTGTCTTGAACGAAAAGAAACTGGACGCAAAATGATTATGGTACATGGCCTTACCTTGACGAACAAACAGTTAGATGCAGGGATCAGAGTAGTTTCTTGTCGTAGAACAGGGAGCAGTTCACAGGTTGCAAACTGACGAGTTTCCTCGAAGTGGTCACGGAAGTTCACAGAGACGAAGAGCAGATAACCAGCACCTTCACGGGTTGACTAGCAAAGCGCAAAGAAGTGCTCATTAGAAATATGAAGTGGGTTATAAAGAATTCGAAACAGGGGTGTGTTTGTGAATGAATGACGTGTATATGTCGTGGCATTATGCGGTTTGCAGGGGGCCGTCCAGCGTGAGGGGGGATGCTTGGCAGGAGACACGGGGTCTGGAGGTAGACATGGGAACAACAACCCATGCTCTATAGACCACTTTGAAGTGTACATGGTCTTTGGCACCTCTTGGCCTTTATCGCTCCCTGACAGCTCCACTTGCCAGCACAAGTACCCCGGTGCGAACTGCCTTTGATAGGGCGGGGGTGGATTGGGGCGGTGGTCGTGCAGACAAGACACAGGAAGACTCGTGAATGGAGACACACTTATGTGGATTGCAGGGGGCCGTCCAGCGTGAGGGGGGATGCTTGGCAGGAGACACGGGGTCTGGAGGTAGACATGGGAACAACAACCCATGCTCTATAGACCACTTTGAAGTGTACATGCTATTTGGCACCTCTTGGCCTTTATCGCTCCCTGACAGCTCCACTTGCCAGCACAAGTACCCCGGTGCGAACTGCCTTTGATAGGGCGGGGGGGTGGATTGGGGCGGTGGTCGTGCAGACAAGACTCGTTTGCCGCAGGGCCTCACCAAGGAGAGGCCATCTAACTGCATGTAAGAGGCAGGCTGCAGGATCTAGTACATGGAAGGCAGGGGGGTGAGTTTATAAATACCTCAGCCTCCCAGGAGAATATATGGGTGCAGTTCACCCTGGAGACCCTGGATGCCTAGGCAGTTAGTCAGCAGCAGGCTGGCCTGTGGTGGCAAGGCGGCACGGGCCAGAGGGGGTCATCTCTGTACCCGGTGCCCAAAAGGATGATTTATTATGATCAACCATATTGATTATTTACCTATAACCATGTTTTGTATCAATAAAATCCAACGGCCTTCCTTTTATTGCCAACGCTTGAACAAAGTGGAGACACACTAGATTCATTTAAAAAATCAAAACAACCATTGTTAAAATATATGTTGGGTTTTATTTTAGATCTTAATTTCAATTGAACATAAATAATAAACATTACACATTGTAAAGTTCCGGTTGCAGCACATCCAGGGAAAATCCGCGGTATTGTCCACTGTCGCTGGGGAAATGTTGTCTAATGGCAAGTACCGCACAGGCAGGTATTACTCTCCGAACGCGGTGTCCGAGCCTCCCGTGAAGCCACCAAGTGAAGCAACGATAGGCCACCAGCCTGTACCACCTGTGAAAATGAAAGATGCAAACTGTATTAAAATGACAAAACTTTCTTATCACTGTCGATTCAGGTAAAAAATGTCATTCTGCTTTGAAAAAAATTCTATCTAGAAAATGCACAATATGGAACCAATTTACATGCATTCGAACGATATGTAGATGTCATTTTATATGTGGGAGACGACCATGACATAGTAGTGGCATCACTGACATCACAACCAGAGTATACTTACTCGTTACTCGGATTACGCGGACGAACAGTGCCGCGAAGTTCGTGCATAAGCACCATCATCATCCTCAACACGGTCCGTGAGAGGCAGGCTTCCCTGAACTCTGGCAGCTCGGTGATGCATTGCGGACTTGGCTCGCCTTCCGAAATGTAGGCCAAGCACCCGGAATTTTCACGGGAGCAGCAGTTCTCCTCCTCAGTTGGCATTAGGTCGCACCGATTACACGTGCACCAGGTGGAGACGCCGTCCATGCGACATGGTCCAGGCTCTTCATCCGTTGACTGGTCCTCCCAACTGCCGTCCGAATCCCCATCGTTTTCGCGTGCTTGCCTTTCCAGTAGTTCCTCCTCGGTGTACTCGGGCTCGTACATATACGGCATTATTGTAGCCATTGTGTGGTAAAGAAAGTAAAATAATTTACAGAGATGGTACAGGTGTTCACAAGGCCTAGAAGCGGCGAAGGTAGCTGACCAGAGCACAGAAACGAGTCACAGAATACTCAAAGTAACACAGAGAGAGGAATGGAATCGAAAATCTGCTGCTGTGTGTTGTGAAACGGTGTGTTTATACTTATTGAGGAAAGAGGCGTCCTGCCATTTCCATGGCGACACGTCATTAGCTGAGGCGCAGCGATTGTTGACACGAAACGTGCTTTGGCGTTGGGAAATGGGCGGTACGCGTCTGCTGATGTCAGGCTCAGGGGCGGGGGATTTGATTTAGTGCCGCAAAAGCAGGTGAGCCAGGGCGATGGGGGGAAATGATAGGATTATCAGAAAATGGCGGCTGATTTCGAGTGCGTTAATGGACGAAAAGTCGGGTAAGGTCCATAGGAAAGTTTTCTACGATCGACCGATTTATGCTTAAAAACACATGGCCGAACCGTAGGGACAATAAAAAAAAAGTCCCGGAACTATCCTTTAATATCAGTGTGTATAGGCCCATGTTACCAAATTACTGTGAATGCAAGCAGACGTCCAAGGTCAAATGATAATGATGTGTTATTGTATAGCACTTACGCAAAAGTGCTTTATATAGAACAAATGTACATACAATATCACCCTGCCTCTGTTGTTACTCATGTATTGACCTCAGAAGGATGAACGGATGAGTTGGCCTTGCTAGGATTCGAAACTGCAACCTGCAGATCACACACACATTCCAGCAGTGAGCACTCAACCCACTGAGCAATCTTACTGGCTATAGTAAAATTAGCGATTACATGCCTGAATGTTCTCAAAGTCAGAAAGCAAATTACACTCTATAGTGGATACAATTAAACTGGTAATTGCGACCAGAAGACCAGTTCATCTGCAGGTCTGGTGTAAATTTGCCCATATGTCAAGCTTGTGTGGATCTACTTTTCAGGCTTCATAGGTTGGCAAAAATACATACCACTGGGAGGGTTCATAACTGTGTATTAAAGAATTTAGAGTAGCGCAGGGAAAGCAGCGCACTCACACGGCAACTCGTACTCTGGGCACTCGTTACCTCATACATACAACAAAGCAGTTATTGTGACACAATGAAATCAGGGGCCACTTTATCTGCTATGGTCAACCATTTCTACACTGTACACAAGCTTTTAGGCACAATGATTTTGTGAAGTGGCAGAGGACACAGAGATGGAATGTTTTGTAATGATCGTAACAGAGACAACGCCAGAAAAAAACAGGCTATAACTGCAACCTGCGAAAAGCAAAATACATAGTCCGAAATTGATGATTATTCTACTCTAAATGCTTTTTGGAAGTTTTTGTCTGCATTGTGAATTTGAGGTGTTTAAGAACGGACTAAATCAGTGACTCAACCCCTGAAGTGTGCCTAAAATAAGCCTTTAGAGTAAAGTCTAGCAATTATTGTATAGAATTACAGAATGACAAATTATTTACTATTCCTATTGTTTCTTATTTAGGGTAACTGTTACAATTGTGGAACCCCCTGTTTTTTAAGAGTCCTGGTTAATAAAGCCAGCCTCAACAGAAACAAAGAGTCACATGGTGCTGGCCACTGGCCAGAAACTTCCATTTGTAATTGAATTTTTTTAGGGGTAGCAAAGGAGACCACACGGGTAGCAAAGGAGACAACAAGGGCCACAGTTGCGACCCCTGGCAAACCCCAAATGACGTCCCTGCTGTGCCCCCTAATGGCCTACGTACAGAAGGCCACTTACAAAAGGTCACCTCACGTACATAGAGGGAAGCCGAAACAGTGCACCAAAGTGCCGAATTGGGGCGGTGAGAGTAGTGTGGTGGTGGGGCTTTGCAACAGGAATGGGGGTGGAGGAGACCCCACCCAGAAATTGACAGGGGGATGGTAGGGGTGATTCAAGAGACCGCCCTTGCGGAGGCGGCCTTCATGGCTGTGTTCTGAAAAGTCGGTCTTTTGTATGATTTGATATGATATTTTAATTGTATCGCGCTCATACAAAAGTGTTTCAGAGCGCAACGAGGCAAGGAAGGGGAATACGGGAGGACAAAACAACAATCTTACTAGGCCCAGTGACATTGAGAACGTGCACATGCAGGGGAGAGGGAAGGGGAAAGTGCAAGGGAGAGGGGAGGAGTGGAAAGTGCCGAGCAAGAGATAAAACAACAACTGGTAGTGCAGCCAACAGGGTGGTAAGTGCAAGGTTAAAGCACAGACAGGGGGTGTCTGATAAGTGCAGGTAAGGGGACTGTAGGGTTACAGATACAGTCAGACCCAAGTGTAAGGGTTGCCAGGAGGCAGTGATGTGTGTGGCTGGGTGGGCGGGGACCTTGGCCCAGAAATCAGAGGGTAACCAGGTGTCCGGTGCTGAAGCAGACAGATCAGCATGGGAGAGGAAGAGCAAAGGCAGAAACAAAGCGAAAGGTCTTGAGGTGCTTCCAGAACCGGAGATGGTGCTCCTCAAGTTTCAGAGAGGCAGGGAGGCTGTTCCAGAGGCAGGCCCCAGCCGAGGAAAGAGATATACCCTCAACTCGTTGTTTGGAGAAGTGACCGACCCTGAGGGAGTTGGAGGTGGAGGAGCGAAGAGCTTGAGTAGGAAGGTATTTGCAGAGGGAGAGTTGAAGATATTGTGGGCCCAGGGCCCAGAAGTCCTTGTGGACAATCCAAAGGGTCTTGAATCTAATCCTTGCAGCCATTGGGTGCCAATGAAGAGATGAAAGGGGTGGAGAGATACGATCTCAGGGCTTGAGGCCAAGGACAAGTCTCACAGTTCTGTTCTGGATGAGTTGCAGGCAGATTTAGAAAGAGGCTGTTGCAGTAGCGATGAGGAGAATCTCTGTCTTACTGGGATTAAGGCAGAGATCATTGGTGGCACACCAAGGTCTGCAGGGGTTATACCATAAACCCATAAAAGCTATGTTATATGGGGAAGAAAATATCACTTCCAAAATAGTTGACTTGATCCAGCCCAAAATGAGGGAGGAAGATGCTAGAACTACTGAAATTGAAGCGAAAAGAAACTGGATGAAGCAGAGTGACAGAGTGGGCAAAGTCAAGATACGATGAAAGAGCTGCTGAGTCAGAAAGAATGGTCAGGCGAGTTTTACTCATGGTGAGCTGCTACACATAAGAAGCAGACTGATATGGAAGTGGACTCATGTGCTTGACTTAAAGGAATGGTTCGGTCAGAAATATTATTGTCCCTATGGTTCGGCCATGTGTTTTTAACCATAAGTCGATCGATCGTACAAACATTTCCTATGCACCTTACCAGAGTTTTCGTCTCTTGAACACAAGCGAAATCAGGCAGCAGGGTGCGGCCATCTTGTGATAATCTTATTACTTGCCGCATCACCCTGGGTGACCTGCCTTTGCGGCACTAAATTATATCCCCCGCCCCAGAGCCTGACATCACCAAATCATTGATATTTTCCGCCTTTCCCTGTGATGTTATGGGGCAGCGTAGCCAAACACACCCAGTCGTCACCTACGCGACTTGACGCAGAACCTGGAAAACAACACACATCGTTTCACAGCACAGCGCGTCACTATTAGGAATTTGAAACTGTACTTTAAAAGGAAACAGCAATACTGTACAATTGGAAGTACATTTATTTCACATTAAATGTTTTGATAACATTCGGCGTCTGACATATTCAATCAAAATGGTACTTTATTTCTTTGCTCTCGATCCGCAAATCCGCAAATGTTTATCGTGAGTCACGTGCTGTTCCTTTTTGGTGCACAGGGTGTTCGTTTTGGCTAAATGAAGCACTTCGGTTGCACAGTGAATTGCAAGGCTGGTGCATCAACTTGGCACTAGACCACCGTAAAGGTTGTTTTGTTGCTCCTAATCGCTGGTACCGCGTAGGGGCATATTGGCCCTTGTCTATCGTCCCAAAGAATGGTCAAATAAATTCAGTGATTGACATGTAGCTGCAGCTGGCAATTGAAGAATACATTGGTTGGGGTCTGGAATAGATGACAATCGCAGAATGGCATGATGTACCTGTTTGCAAAACATAAAAATAGAAATGTGTCTCAGTAGACGATCTTTATTAAAATTGATCATTTTCTTTATTAGCGCAGAGGTGACACAATGTGAACCGAGAGAATACAACGTGGAATATCAAAGTACTGCGCTATTTGCTTCCGAGGATAGTGCAATGGAGTATGTTGAGCTCTAAACGTAATGCGTAAACTGAGGCAACAATTCGAGGTGCACAAACAATGTAATGATTTATTAGCGTAGAACCAGGGGGAAACCAGTGGTGGTCTACATGCGTGTCGATGCTTGACTGCCTATGTGCCCGGTAGATAGCCCAGCACAAAAAGGTTGGACTAGCACAACATTGCAATATGCCACACAGAACAACCAAGTACAATGTAACCCAGCAATAACAGTCAGCTATTCGTATTTCGACTAGTTCTGGTATAAAATCGTCTAAAGAGAAACTTACATTATATTCTGCATTTCCATTCTCTTGGCGTAATGGAAACCGTAATGCAGACTCCTCTGTTCGTGTCAACGATTTTTCATAAACTGAACTTATATGTAACTACGTCCTGTTTTGGAATGGACATCATACGTTATTAAACCCCCCTTCAATTCAATCCCTTTCGGAATGGTCCCTGTCTCTCAAGGTCAAAAAAACAATAGAACCTTATACTGTGTGCGGGACGCATGGGCCTCCCAGCTCCCAAGCAAAAATTCAAAGCTGGTGACCTTCACTCACAATGAGCATACATTTTTACTTTGCAACATCCCGTGTCAACGCATCCATGAGAACATGAATTTTGAAGCACGGGCCCTGAAGGGAAAAATTTGGGGCTGTCACTGATCGTTGTTCGTGGCGCTGCTGAGGGGTAGGGGAAACTTGCCAATGACAGAATGCCCCCTACTCCAAAATTATAGTCGATGTAACACAAAAACAGATTCAAAGTGTGTCTAGTAATAGGCCCACCTCTGCTTATCTCATGGCCTCCTACACCATGGCATGTTTTCACAGTCAATACTTCTTGCCTGCCTAGTATGTTATGTAGCCTAGGTCTAATCCCTTTTGTGTGACGAGCAGATATTCAGCTGTTTGGGGAACTTTATGGCAAGGCAACTGCCAAAACCCAAAGATTCTTACACACTGTTATCCATTGGTCATTAACACGAAAAATGAAGGTTCCACAGTAGCTCGACTAAACTGTGAAATGTGAAAGCAATCGTAATAATTGTACTATTTTTTTTTTAAACAGACTAAGAGGATAGTTTTCAAAGACAAATTGCATACTTTATTTGGACACTTTATAAAAATATTTTTGGCAAAAATAAAAACAGATGGTAATCATTTGTACCAGGATTTGAACTTTTCAACAAGCTCTGCTTTGGGTGGACATGGCATGTTGCAAATGTTTTGTAGCAATGTATGTATGCCCTGAACAGATTTGTGCGCAGTATGCATCTCTATGACATTAATTATAAGATCTTTTACAAAATTTCCTCATATACTGGTTTGACCACCCAATTTTTACTTCTTTTCGTAAAGGCCATAGTGTAGCGAAGCATCCCTAAGTTTCTTGCAGTCCTAGATTGTTCACATCCCACATTCTCGTTATGCGCTCATACCGCTAGTAATGTCCTAGATTTCATGTCTCCGATGCCGAAATGCAATCTCTTTGGCCTGTACTTTAGGCACATATTGTGGAACACCTCCAAATCCCCTGTGTGACAGGATTCTGTGAGTCCCTTCAAATCTCTAGATAGAGTTTTATCAAACACAATCTTCTCAAGGGCTTTGTGTGGAAGTGAAGATGGGATCAACCACTTCTTCTTCCGTGCCTGCTCTGGGGACAAAGGGCCATGTTCACGTTGGTGGAAATGTTGGTTTTTTGTCCAGTGGTGAACGTTGGAACAGTGGTGCATTAGTGACTGCCATTTTTCCAGTAGAATTTCCACAGACCCATCACATGTTTTGGAGCTAAACCAAAGATGGTTGCTGAAAGACTGGGACCATTGTGAAATACTTTCCAAACCTTTTTTTTTCCCTGCAGCTAAGATTTTTTTATTAATTGATTTGGCAACATGCCATACATCAAATTGATGTTTAATATTTGGATACTGCTCTCTCATTGTCTTGGCTATTGAAACGTGTCTGTCCGTGGTTATGAGGTTGATTTGCATTCCCCTGGATTGTAGATATTCCATTGATTTTATAAAACAAAGTTTCTCCATGGCCACTGAGGATTTACATTGGTACACCTGTACGACCACCAAACTCACAATTTTCTTACTTTCCATGTCCTGAAAATGGCATGTGCAGTACTTAGCAGAAAATCTGGGGCTGTCACACTGTCCATCGTCGGCTAGCCTGAACCGTTTGTCGGAGAATGAACTTTGAATAGTTCAATAATCCAAGCTTCACTAATGGCAGGGAATAGATAATCACGTTGATATTTGTAGTATTGCGTTTTAGAAATGAAATGGAGTCCCACAAACTGAAAGAAACTGGATAACTTCGTGAAACTAGATCCACTGAAAAGTAAAGCTGCTGCACACAGTAGATTGCCAGCTGGCAGTTTCCCCAGCATCGGTTGAGCGGACCATGACAAATGTTTATCTAACTTTTCACAGGTGACATGTATTTTGAGGTTACTGCCTTGCATTAGACGAGTCACATTCACCAATGGCTTCCCACATACTTCCCCTCCCAATGAATGCACACATTTCAGCATCTTTATAATCTCCATCAAGCTGCTGTCGAATACTATGTATTTGGCCTTTTTTATTAGACTGTCATCTGGGCAAAACACGGTTGTTTCGGACTGAACCGTTGTGGACATATCAGCCAAACTGGACATACTATAGTTAATATCTTTGTATAGTTTGTCGGTCAATAGTGTTGATGCTTCAGTCTCTGGCATTTCAACATCTGTTACTTGACCATGGATAGGAGAAAACATCAATTTCAACTGTTTTTTGGGGGGTATTTTTTGGGCGGGTGTCGATTGTGTCAAGTGCTCTGCGAGTAATGTAAAACTATCTTCTATAAATTCAATTTCATCTTCATCTGGCGGAGCAGTCGCATTGTAGCAATGGTGCAAAAAGACTTTGTGAATTCGCCAGTCACATTAAATTTATTTTCTGGCCATTGGACAAAGGCATCTCGAATGTGAACACGCCGCGCCTCATTTAATTGTTGAAAACAGTTTGACAAGCAGCATCTCTCATTTGTATCGCTGTCTGTGTCTGCATAGTCCGTATCCATCGGGCAACTACAGGACAGATAGGAAAAGGGATGTTCAGTGTAAATCCAACATACAGTATTGTACAATTTACATTAAAAAGAACATAAAATGAAGGCCTCAGCACAAAACAATTGCCAAAAATATAAACTGTTTATAACTAACCTTATTTTTCTTTCTTTTCTTTGAAACCTTCTTTACTCTAACATCACCATCAGCAAGCTGGTGCACCGACTCAGATCCACATGCTCCCATTCAATATACGGTTCTTGTATACATCCCTACAAAAAAGAGTATCCATTTAAAATAAGTCATTAGCATTACACATAAAATTAGACCGACTTTCTTTCTTTAGAGGGTACTGTCAGTACTCATACCTCTGGCTCCGGATGAACTACAAGGTCTGGCTCCGGATGAACTACAAGATCTGGCTCCGGATCAACTACAAGGTCTGGTTCCGGAACAACTGCAAGGGATAATGTAATTGTAGAGGACGCTCCAGCATCTCCCTGAAACACAGTACTTGCATTAGTATGGATTAAAATATTGGGCAAAACAATTATACAATATGAAAATATGATCAGATTATCTTGTTTGATGGAACTGTCAAGACCCATACATCTGGATCAACTACGAGGGATGTTGTCATTGTAGAGGACGCGCCAGCATCTCCCTGAAACACAGTACTTGCATTACCATGGATTCAAATATTGGAAACTGCACACACACTTTGGAAAGACGACAAAAGTACATATCAATAGCAAAGTACGAATGAAACCTTGTGTAAAACAATTACACGATATGAAAATATGATCAGATTATGTCGTTCGATGGAACTCTCAAGACCCATACCTCTGGCTCCGAATCTACTACATGGGATTATTTTAGTGGACGCTTGAGCATCTCCCTGAAACACAGTACTTGCATTAGTAAGGATGAAAATATTGGAAATTGAACATATCAATATCAAACCACGAAAAACATTGTGTAAAGCAATGATACGTTGCGAAAATATGATCAGATTATCTCAAATTCCATGCATAAATCAAGTATGGAACAGAATAGCTAAGTAAGATTACCTGATACGCGCTCGAAGTGGTTGATGACTCCAGGCAAGACATGGATGTTGAATCTTGTTGCTTTATATTTGGTGAATAGTCATGGAGTTGTAAAGGGAAAGTATTATTCGATTTAGAAATGCCAACATTAAAAAGTGGCATGTAAGGAGACTGAATACGAGAAAATTATGCTTATGTAAATGGATAATATAGCATAGTTATCTGTTCCCATAAATCAATTTTCTATGGGGGTTCTAAAAACAAGGACTGATGTTTAGCAAAATGGTCATAATTTAAAAAGCTATTCAATCATATAAACATCGAAAGTATTACAAGTGACATTTACACCGAAAACACAGGCCTAAAGCTAAATCCGGAGGCGTGACTCATCTGTGGTGGCATGTGCAGGAATAAAGTCGGAATAGCGTTTGTGAGCAATTTTCAAGTTCTTCTCAGTTGATTCTTCTTTGTGTACAAGGATGTGTCGTACATATTCGGGGTAAAGTGCAGGCTGCAGATGCGGTATCGATCATCCCTCTTGTCCTCCAAGACTTTTTTGACTCCACTTTCAAGCTCTTCCGGTGGAGATCCGCAATATCTGACCCATTCTCTTATTCGATCAACAGTCTTAGGGAATACATGCATTGTAATGCCTTCAGATTTGTCATGGGTCTTCGAAGGGCAACTGAAAATAGAACAAGCAGGCACTCTTGTAAATTCTGCAAAATAAAGGTCAACATTATTCGAAAATTATTTTGCATAAAATGTGAGAAAGAAGGAATTGGACAATACATTGTTCAATGCACGCTTTCTTTTGGGCACCACAGCAAAACCAGTGCAGCATGGGCGGCTGTATTATAGGATAACTTTCACTAACAATTCATTGATGTGTTGAAAATCAGAAAATGTTACTCGTCCCTTGGTGCTTGAAAAGGAAACATGCATATATTATAGACACGGTCCATGAAGGATGCAATTCGATGCCAATTGACACTGATAAAAATTGATATATCGATAACATAACAAAAGAAACTCAAGTCAATAGCAATGAGACAAATCAACATAGCACTACTGAGTATGTTACTTCGAAATAGATATAAATATACAAATGAAGAAGATATGATTAGGATACATGCCCTTACCTTGACCAACAAACAGATTCAGCAAGCAGAGTAGTAAGTGGCAGGAGAACAGGGAGATGTTCACAGGTAGCACACTGATGAGTTCACTCGAAGCGGTCACAGATGTTCTCAGATAACACAACGAAGAGTAGATTAGCATCGGTCACCTGGCTTCTCAAGTTGCACGTTCACAAGTTGACTTGCAGTGATCAAAGATGTTCTCATGATAAATATCAAGTGGTTTATAAAGAATTACAAAAAGGGATGTGTTTGTGAATGAATGACGTGTATATGTCGTGGTATTATGTGGATTGGAGGGGCGCGGCCTGCTTGAAGGGGAGCCTGCCTGGAGACACAGGGTCTGAGGAGGCCTTGTGAACAATGACACCTGCACGAAAGATAGCTTTAAAGTGTACATGGTGTTTAGCACCTTGGCCGTTTGTGCCCCTGACAGCACCCCTTGGCAGCGCACATCCACTGGTGCGAACTGCCTTTGATAGTGGAGGGGGGATGGATTGGCCTGGGGCATGCAGACAAGGCACTGGAACACTGCTGAATGGAGACACACTTATGTGGATTGCAGGGCCATGGCCTGCTTGAAGGGGAGCCTGCCTGGAGACACAGGGTCTGAGGAGGCCTTGTGAACAATGACCCCTGTGCGAAAGATAGCTTTGAAGTGTACATGGTGTTTAGCACCTTGGCCGTTGGCGCCCCTGACAGCACCCCTTGGCAGCGCACATCCACTGGTGCAAACTGCCTTGATAGTGGAGGGGGGATGGATTGGCCTGGTGGTAAACGTGAAATCATATCGTGCCTCCTTTTGATTTATATTGGCCTAAGTCTAGTCGCTCTGCGAAGAAAACCACGTTGCAAAGGTCTGATTTTAGATCGACTTTGCCGCCATTTTAGAATAATCCGCCATTTTGATTTCTGTTCGAATGATTCTCTGTCCTAAAATGGTGGACTGTGTTTCTAACTTGCAACCAAGCCTTCCCGACCTTTGAGTTCTGTTAATGGTTAGACTGTCCGAGAGCCGACTGTTTAGACTAGGTAATGAGACCTTGTACTGAGTATGACTTGTCGTCCTAGGATTGTCTGCGCTAACAAGCCTCATCCACGAATACACATCGAGGACAATGTTATGTAAATGTCAAGCGTGGACACTGGCAGAACTACATTGTGAAGGGATATGTACTAAGGCTTATTGCTGAAGTCAAGAACATACATCGCCATTGTAACTTGTTGGAAACACAAACCTATGTAATCCGTGTGCATATTATTGTATGAGCTATCTGTGAACTCAGCACAAACTCTAGACCACAGATTATTAACATGCAGAGGGGCTAGACAATATTGTTAAAAATGTATATAAACCCAAATGTTTAGATGTCCAGCACTCTCCCTCCTCACTCTGATGGGCTGGTACTCATTGCGGGGTGTCGAGAGCCAGATAGCTTTCTGTATCAGATCTGTGTTTCTTTGTAACTGCGCAGTATTAAAAGATCTGTGAATCTTTATAGCCCGTGTTTGGTGTATTTCCTTTTGTGGCACCCAGCCTCGATATTTCCTTGCTTTTACACTGAGGCATGCAGACAAGGCACCGGAACACTGCTGAATGGAAACACACTTGATTCACTTAAAAACTGAAACAACCATTGATAAAAAACATGTTGTGTTTTATTTTGTTTCTTATTTTGATGGAACAAAACTACTACACATTATAAAGGTCTGGTTGCAGCACAGCGAGGGAAAATCCCCTTTACTGACCGCTGTCACTGGGGAAAGTTTCCCTAACGGCACCAACGACACAGGCGGGTATTACTCGTCGAATGCGGTGTCCAAGTCTCCCATGAAGCCACCATGTAAACGAACGATAGGCCACCAGCCTGTACCACCTGTGAAAAAGAAAGATAGAAACTGTTTTTAAATGACCAATATAAGTGTATTAAACCTTAGTTGTCAATGACAATTCTTGTATCCAATGGCATTTCTTCCAGGACAAATGTTAACTAGACACTGCACAATATTGAACGACTTTTATGCGAGTATTACTAGAGAATTGCAAGACTAAACTGATATGACATTGATATATTGAAGTTACGAGAATATAGGAGACAACTATGAAATAGTAGTGGCCTAAATGACATCACAACCAGACTATACTTACTCGGTTACTTGGATTACAAGGGCAAACTGTTGCGCGAAGTTTGTGCATAAGCACAATCAAAATCCTCAACACGGACCGTGTGAGGCAGGCTGCCCTGAAGTCTGGCGGCTCGGTAACGCATTGCGGCTGTGGATCGCCTTGCGATATGTAGGACAAGCATCCAGAGTTTTCTTGGCAGCAGCAGTTCTGCTCGCCGGTTGGCTTTAGCACGCACCGATTGCAGGTACACCAGGTGGAAACACCGTCCATGAGACTAGGCCCAGGCTCTTCATCTGTTGAATCGTCCTCCCAACTGTTATCCGAAGCCCCATCGTTTACGCATCTTTCTCTTTCCAGTAATTCCTCCTCTGAATACTCGAACTCGTACAGGTAGGGCATTATTGTTGCCATTGTGTGGTAAACAAACGAAAATAATTTATAGCGGTGGTACTGGTATCTGTTCACACGGTTACAAGCAACAGAAACGAGTCACAGAATACTCAAAGAAATACAGTGAGAGGAATGGAATAGAAAATCTGCTGTTGTGTGTTTTGAAACGGTCTGTTTATACTAATTGAGGAAAGACGCGTCCTGCCATTTCCATGGCGACACGTCATTAGCTGAGGCGCAGAGAATGTTGACACGAGACGTGCTTTGAAGTTGTGAAATGGGCGGTACGCGTCTAGTGATTTCAGGCTCAGGGGCGGGGGATATGATTTAGTGCTGCAAAGGCAGATCACCCAGGGCGATGTGGCAAGTGATAAGATTATCACAAGATGGACGCGCCCTGCTGCCTGATTCCGCTTGTGAGAAAAAAACTCTGGTAAGGTGCATAGTAAATGTTTGTTCGATCGATCGACATGGTTAAAAACACATGGCCGAACCATAGGGACAATAATATTTCTGACCGAACCATTCCTTTAATATAATAAGGTGAGTAACCACATTTGTAGACTGACCAATGCCGATTTTCATTTGGTCAAAGGCATAGGTCTGACATCTGAGAATCCCTTGTTCTCTGTAACATAAGACAATCATTGGTACCTACCTACCTAAGAACTTTGGGGTTTACCCCTCACACCATTGACAGGCCCCTCAAATGTGAGAACTGTGTGTCATGTTCATTCGGGGTGAAATGGGATCCAAAAGAGGCCCTGGAAATAATTCTCAAAGTGGCCAAATAGTATATTTTTTAAGCAAGCCCAACCCTTTTCGTATGAGAAAATGTGAACATAAAATAGATTACCACACAAAAGAGGCCTATGGTGCAGAAGCCTACCGAGACATCTCCAGAGTTCCCTATAGGCCAGTCCACCCCTGTGTTCACTTACATTTGAATGGGAGGAGATGCCACGTGGAAAAATGAAGCAGCCCTTACATTTTCGTTCTTCTGTAACACTGGCCGTGCGATTTAGTCTACATTGGTAAAACATCAAGATGTGTATCCACGAGAATAGAAGATAATTCACGAAGAAGAAATGTACACTAGTGGAAGACATTAGCACTGTACACCACAAGGACACAGATTGTGAGTGGTCGATGTTGGGAGTGAGTCATGGAGAAACTCTGGTGAATGCTAGACTGACCAAAGAGGAACCATTTTAGAGCATATTACTTCCAGACATTGATGAGGGTCTTAATAAATTGCTCAATTGAGGGATCACGTGGCTGTAATGCATTGAGGCTCTCAGGTGGCAATGATCCTTTAATGCAGGTCGCCTAAAGAGGTAACTACAATATCTGTGGTGCTCATTAAACATCTTGATTTAGTTGACCTAATTAGAGGAGGGGGTTTGCACACTACATGTCCCAGAATGCAGCACTGGCTGAAAGTACCGCACAGTGCAAATTCTTAGGACTACTAGTGGGCCCTTCTCTAATATCACTATCATACTCTGCGGAATAACACGGACGGGCATCGGTATAGCTGTCATAGAAGACCCACGGCTGGCGGCAATATTAATGTGGCAAAGTAAGGAAGCATGTAATATATGGATACGTCCCAATGTTTTGGTCTCAGGGGACCTGTTTCAAGACAACAAGATATCAATAACACAATATATAAGGGGAAACAAGTTACCCATCCCTTTCAAACTGACACAATTCAAGATTGCACATAGCCCCAGCTCGATGATTCACAAGTCATCAGCATTGACATCAAAGCATTTTTCATTACCAAAAATATGTATTTATTCTTTTTCATACAAAATCTTTAGCACCGTTCCTATATATAGAGAACATATTTCAACATACTTTCAACAAACATTGATGCCCAAAAAATGTTTGTGCCAGGGATCGGTCATGTGTGCATTTGACTATTATGAAATGAGTTAAATTGTCTGTCAAGAGCTGGTGGTTTTCAGCAAAATAAAAACACATCACATTGTACTAGCCCCTGGGCACAAAAATGTTTTGGGTGTCGACGTTTGTTGAATGTATGTTTAAACATGTTATTTATATTTATATACGGACGGTGTATGTCACATGTTGCTAAAGATGTTGTATGAAAAAGAATAATGATATATTGTTGATAATGAAAAACGCTCTGATGTCAATGCTGATGACTTGTGAAGCATCTAGCTAGCACTATGTGCAATCTTGAACCGTGTCAGTGTGAAAGGGAGGGGTAAACTGTTTCCCCTTATGTATTGTGCTAAAGTAAGGAAGCGGACAAGGACAGACAATCACGGACACAAGGGGTTCTGGGAGGCCCCTCTCATTTTGATAGACTGGTATAAAATGTAAAGACCAATGTTGTACTAGGTGTATGCTTCAGTGTGTTTGTCCCATAGGCTGACTTATCATTTCGCCCACCGAGTTTGGATTAGGAGGCGGTGCTTTATGAGCTCTGCTATTCTGGCAATCTGATAGCATGGATTTTGCACGTGTGTTCTCCATCGGATGAATATACATATTTTGATCCTTTTTATTAAACAATCTAAGCAGCAGGCAGAACTTTAGTTATAGTTTGGGCTGTATATCTTTTTCAGGCGTTACGTAATATATGAATCAGAGTCTGGCTTTTCTAATCAATCATCACTCTTTTCCAACCCTTGCAAGTTTATCAAGCTCTTTCGGAGACAATTTACTAAAGTGAAGACATATTAACCGAGTATCTGACCCGAGAGAGGGAGGAGCTGTAATTTGGGCATCGGATGGTGCTCGCTGTATCACACGGACAGACTTCTTACCACACAACATGGCCATAGGGATTAACCTTTGCTTTGGAAGATTCATTATTTAGACACCCGTTTAGGTGGTTTATAGTGACATAGTAATGATGTGTCCTAGTAAATGGTATTGAGTTGAACCATTGGGCCTCATTACAACCCAGGCGTTAAGGGTTTAGCGGCGCCGTCGGCGCCGTTAACCCTTAACGCCTGATTACCATTTTAACGCCTGCTTTTAGCAGGCGTTAAAATGCAAGGCGCTAACCCGCCTTGGTGCTAATTACGGCACCGTAACTTACGGTGCCGTAATTAGCGCCTTCCCTACTCCCATTATGCCCTATGGGGCAAAAATGGGAATGGGGAAGGGTAAATGGGGAATGGGGATTTACCGCCCCACTCACCTTGGAATGGGGCGGTAAATCCGCCATCCACCATGGTGTAAACAGAGTTTACACCATGGTGGTAAAGTAGGGAACTTACCGCCTGGGTTGTAATGTCTGGACCAGTGTCCTGTCTTTAGTTTGATTTTTATTTCGGGCAGGGGGTGCCCATTACTCTGGGTTTGCTGAGAACTGATCCTCCTGAAGAAGACTTTAAGGAGCTCGAAGATAGTTACCATCACAATTTGAAACATATGTTGACATTTCTTTTCAGCCCAGGGTCATGAGGGGTGACCACATTAATAATACGTTTTGTGACTCCCCTTAGATTTCCTTACTGCATCAGAAAATCTGTAATGGTTTTTGTATTGTTTGTGGTTGAGAATTATCCATGTACTTTTGGGCCTGTATGCATTGCAATCTATACGATTTACATACTTTATGGATGTGGAAAATACCACAAATCAATCCATGTTCTGTATATAATTAAAGTTCTATGTAGTGTGTTTCTGTGTGTGTGTGTGTGTGCGTGCGTGCGTGTGCGTGTGCGTGTGTGTGTGTGTGTGTGTTCGTGCGTGTGAGGAATTCGACCATTTGCTGGGAGGGTGTGCGCTCACCTGTTTTATTTTTTATTTTAAATTAAATTGAATGATGGCAGATCAACCTCTTGAAAATGTGTTGCGCTAATCCGCACCCATTTTCCTATGCTCACCGCACAACATACAGATAGACCTGTGTACTCTGGGTGACATAGACTACAGGCGCCTCCCCCCTGTCATATTTAGTTGGAATATGACAGCCCAGAGTACATCAAAGCATCTCAGAAGGGGGAAGGCAAAACCTTCCCCCTGCCATGGCTAGCCTAATTAACTAACAAAGGCTCCATGGATCCACATTTTCCTTAGTTAGGTGCAGCCTCACATAATAATCAGAGTTAATTCAAACAGGCCTGGTCGCATGAGTAGCAAAGGACAGGAAAATCCCAACACCCCTTTGATATGCACTGTGTCAACCTGGAACCAACTCCCGCCACTCAGTATCAAGGGCAGAGACCTGTCATGTCTGGGACAGTGGTTTACAGTAGTCATCCCTGCAGGGGGACCCCATTCACAAGGTACGAGTATGTGGTTTGGCAGCGACCGAAAGTCTGGTCTCGCCGTAGCTTCAAGGGAGACCTGCCGCTTTAATCAGGAACCACAGAGAGCTCAATTAACCAGAGAGACCCTTTGATCCAGAACAGACAGGAAGATGGGTGGGATTTAGCATTACATGTTTCCACCCCTTTACCTTTTCTTTTGCAAAGCAATCTGGTTATGACCTTATGCAGACAGGAGATTGTTGGTGGGGCCCTGTGATTGGTTCATGAAGGTAGGCTTAGCCTACACCAAGCACTGTGGCCCATTTGGCTTTAAAAGAGGTTGAGCCCCTCTTTTGGCAGATCATCTGAAGACTTCGCAAGGAGTAGCAAGAAGAACACATATGGACCCTGGCTGAAGGTACAGTCTGCCTTACAGCTTCTGCCAGTGAAGGAAGGCCAGGATTTCCAAGGAGGGAAGCAAGATCCCTCCCCTAAACATCTCCCAGGGAACAGAGGGAGATGCTGGATCCAGAAGACCCTCAAGCAGCTCCAGAACTGGTACCCAACCAGCACAAAGCATGCTCTGCTAGGCTCTGCAAGCAAGCTTCCTAGGTGGGAAGTGCTAGAGAGTCTCTGAACCAAACCAAGGACAAAGCAGTTGCCTGCAACACTCTCATCAGCTTTGGGCCGTCCTTAAGGGGCCACACAAGCCCAGTGAAGAAGCTAGGAAGAGTGCATCAACAAGCATTAACCAGCATCCATCTGAAGGACACTGCACTGCTGACTGTTGTCACGCCGCAGTCGCTAACATCATCCGAGAAACCTCGAAGAGTCCTTCAGACCTGTGAACCAGCACTGAGACTATGATTCCTGACCCGAGCCGCTGTGTAGGCTAGCCTGCAGCCGTCCATCCAGCCACGCTCGCCAAACTGCCTGCCGCCTGAAACCTGCAGCTGTCTCCCATCATGAACTCTGTCACAGGATCTGCAAAGTGCCCTGAAACTGACTTGACCCTGTCGAGCAACAAGAAGATCTACAAGCACAAGGTACATTGTAATTCTGTCCACCTGGTCCTTCTCCGAAGGCCCCTAGTGACATTTTATGACTCATTGCTCCCTTTGTGCTGAAACCAAGTAACCTTGAAGTATTGAAATTAATTACTTTACTGACTACCCTCCTGCCAGTATCCAGAGTGCATCCCTTTTCCTTCTTGAAACTGTCTGTCGTTTGCATTCGTTTACAGGATGGGTTGTATTTTGTAGTGTGCTAGAACTGTCTGTTGAATGATAATAAAGTAGATATTTGTATACAACCTTGACTGTACAGTGTAGGAGGTATTTTGTAGTATTGTTTTTATGAGCCTGTTGGGGTATTTTGTGCTATATTGGTGAGCCCCAGATACATAGAACTACCTGGTATTATTCTTATATCGGGAACATGAGCGTTAAGCCAAAACCAGACTTGGTGTGCACTAGATCACAATTTCGTTGTGATGTGGTATTTTATCTACAATACCACACTGCCTTTTTGATGGTGCCTCAGGTTAATAATTACCAGGACACCTGAAAATCATTATTCATATAACCAGCTCCTTATGAGGTGAATACCTTCACAGTGACCTATATTACCTTGTGTTTTATCACATGTGGTAAAATAAAAAATACCACCTGCGGTAGACCGCAATCACAACCTGCCTCACATGTGTCTGTATACTATTACGAGAAACCAGAATAAATAATAATAGTCTAAGGCTGCTTTAGCTTTCTCTTTTTGTTTTTAGAAATAATTCGAATTATGCAAAATATCAAAAACAAGACATGCAATGCACAATGTTCTCACATGACATTTTTGTGTGATTAAAAAAATGGAAATTAAATATCCACAAATGCAACCCACTTGCAGTTGCTTTCCCCCGGAATGAATGAGCTTCTCCCCACAATGGACTTTAACCAACCTTTTTCGTGTTATGATTGACTAGCAAAGTGGCTGCGTTCTGTGCACTGCAATCTAGGGCTGGGATGCACCCCACCCATTTAGACATTAAACAAGTGATCATCACATGTACCTATTTCCCCTTGCTGACCTTTGCACAGGGCCTACACAATCGATTTGCTAATCCGACCAAGAGAGTGACAAACCTCTTTTCATCAATGGCACCCTGTGGGATGGGGAGGTAGGTTGAAATTGTGCTCACACTAAGCATCTCCTTGTATAGAGTTCTACATCCTGTGACATGTGTGGCCAATAAGCATAATCTTTTAACATTTCTAAAATTTTCTGGGAACCTCTGTGGCCTGCAGTTATGACATTGTGGGCATCATGTAACATCAATCCCCGAAATTACAAAGGTACTACGCATTATATTTGGCCTGACACAGATTCCAAAATCATCAGCCCATCTGTAACTGAATTCTCCATTTGTTTTTTAACAACGCCCTCAATTCCTCTTTCCCTTTGCAGTCCTCTTCATTCAGAGGATTTTGCTCTGCATCTAACAAATTGTTGTAAAATGGTCCTAAAATAAGATCCACCTTTTGTTCAAATCTTGATCAGGACTATCAAAGCTCCACTGTGGCACAGACTGTTCAACTGTTTTCTGAGTTTTGGATGCAATAACACGCAATTGATGTGCTTGGTTCTTAATTTGATTTTTTTCTCTTTGCTCTAGATATTAACTACTTCCTTTCCCCAGTGCTCCAGGAGTTGGAGACAGCCAGATCCCCTTGGCCCTCATTACGACCCTGGCGTTGGACCATGGTGCTATTAGCACCATGGTCCATGCTGGTAACTTACCGACTCCACCATGGCGGAATGGGGAATTACCGCCCCATTCCGAGGTTGGCGGGGCGGTAATTCCCCATGCCACCATGGCCCTTCCCCATTCCCATTTTTGCCCCATAGGGCTCAATGGGAATAGGGAAGGCGCTAAGTACGGTGCCGCAAATTGCGGCACCATACTTAGCACCAAGGTCCCTTTGCGGGTTGGATTTTAACGCCTGCAAAAAGCAGGCGTTAAAATCGCCAACCCGCAAAGGGACCTCGTAATCAGGCGTTAAGGGGTTAACGGCGCCGCCACCTTTTGCGGCACCGTTAACCCCTTAACGCTAGGGTTGTAATGAGGGCCCTTGAGTCCACTGGATGAACCGGAGACCACAGAAAAAGCCCCCTGGACCAAAGAAGGGGGAGAAGATGGTGACCCCAGAAGGAAGTCCCGCTTGCAGAGGAAAGATCAGGGGGCTGCATTCCACACACTGCAGAATAAGACAGCACATTTTCTGGTCCTTCTTGGTACACATAGTTATAATGAAAACACTGTGTATCACTTTAGTGGAAGGACAAGTTCTAATAGAACCGGGACCAGCTTCAGGAATTGCAGTGGAAGAAGCTCTGGGTTTTATACTAGGGAATAGAAGACTTTTGTATCAAAACATTTATACCAGCTTAAACCCAGACTTGGTCATTGAAAAGTTTCTTAATGTCTCAGCAGTGAAAACTGTTCCATTGAAAGACTGGATACAAAGCTGCAAGAAGGGAGCTCAAAGAGTGGTAAAGGAAGTAATGTTCCAGTTATAAAAGACCTTTATGTGTTCATCTAGCGTCAAGAAAAGGAGGGGAAAAGAATGGCCGGTCTTTTGATTGCAACAATTGTAATGACCATAGTTGGAGCTTCAGTGTGTAAGACAATATCAACAGCTAAAACGTTATCTGTAAACACATTAGGTAGCAAGGCCCAAGAATTAGGACATGATTTAAAAATGTTGCAACACGTTTTAGATGGATTTAAGGGTGAACAGGGAGAAGTGATTCATTATGTGAATCAAACAATGTTGACCCTCAATGAGCAGGCCACGATATTAGAACATAGTACCAACATTATTGTGAAACGTGATAAACTGCTGCATGACATTTTGAAGGTGGTAAATCCTTTAGAAAATAATCTGACAAAGTTTCTACGAGAAGTTCAAAACGCAGTGTTCCAATTGATTCAAGGGCATATACCACTGTATTTTGTGTCATCTGATATCATTTGTGAAATGATGGTGCATATTGCACAAAGAGAGGTAGAAATGATCCAAGAAAAAATTGTGTTTGAAATGGTGAGTGCAATTCCATTGTACATTGATGTAGAACGTACGGAAATAGGTTTTCTACTGTGCATCCCATTTGTTACTCCGGAGTTGATTTATCAAACTAAGTTAGTACATAATGTAGGTTTTTGGCAAGAAGACAAATATGTCAAAATTGTGACTCCTGAAATAGTGGCATTTCAGGCTTGGGAACCTGACTTGTATCTGATTCCGAAATTAGATACCTGTGTGAAGTTCAAAGAGCAGAACCATACATGTCTCAGGAGGATAGCTCAGGGGCAACATTTGAAGCAAGACGACGCGAAGCAAACAAGGTTTGATCCCTGGCTCTGTGCTTAGAAACCTCTGGGTATTAAGCGCATTATAAATAACCTATTATAAATATTATAATTATTATGTCCAGGGAAGCCATTAATACCTGACGCAGCGGGAGCTATTTGAAGTTTGAGGGCTGGCGATGGTGTCTCAGATGGATGTGAAGTGTCTATAAGTAACCCAAAGAATGTGGACTTAACCCATTCTAGATTTATTAAACACAGTTGGTTGGTGAATACTTCGGTAATAAATTATACAGTTATACACCTCAATCATGAATCTTTCATTGTTAAGCAGTTACAGCATAATCGGTTCTACATATCTGTCTCCAAAGATACAGTGGTGTCAGTTGGTGGGTTACCCTGTTTCATGCGGGAGGCAATTTGTGGGAAGGAAAGGTGGAAAACATTGATTTCTTTCAGAAAAATACATTTCCTATTGATCCTGACATTCAATACTTATTGAAACATAAAAGCCTACACAAAATTAGAATGAATTTAAATAAACATAATACGAATATGAGTGACTTAGGCCTGATAGAGACGGATGTATTCAGTTGGGAAACCTGGATAGAAAGAGGTTTGGTAATTGTGGCAATATCAATGGTAATAATTTTGGTCTGGTTGATCACACTTACAGTTAAAATGCATATCATGATGTTTGCATAAGTGACAATTGGGAAAGGGAATATCCAATCGAGTGATGTGCACATATTTAAAAACTTTAGTTCTTTGTGCAGTCATTTTTTGTGTCCAAGCAGAAAAAAAGGAGGGAGTATATAGGAAGAAAGGAGGCTCTGAATTTTAGCCAGGTCAGCATTTCAACAAAGATGAACATTTATCCCATTTGCCTATAATGGTGTGAGGGCCTGGGTTGAATATAGTATATGTGAGTATTGTGAATGCATAGAGCCCATGCCAGCAAAAAGGAAGGTTTTGAATTTGGCATTATATAACAGCTGATGTTATCATTTTGTACCACACTATAATTATGGACTGGGCGCAATGGAAAATTAACTAACATGTATTCATTCTACTGATACCTTAAACCCACTAAGCTGTCCCATTACTAATATTCAATGCAGCTCAGCCCATGGCTTTTGGTGCAATTTGGTAAGCTGAATGGAGGCTGTGCAAGGTTAACTGGAAGTGCAAGAAAATAAACATGAACAATTAGATTCGTTTTTCCGTGAATAAAATGTTGCTCAAAGTAGGCCCATTGTTCATTTCTTGAACAGGAATGCAGCGCGGAAGAAATCTAACACTTTTCATCCATTTGATGGCTTTCTAAAAGCCAGGCTAACCACATGTTCTATAAAACATTCTAGTGAGGAGGTTTGACACAAGGAGGTGGTTTTGATTGGCACATTATATCACAGAGAAAGGCAGGCATTGTTACATTTTATTTAAGCAACCATACATTTATGGGAGGTCTCAGCCCGAGGGTTTAAAAAGAGCTGTCTCTCAGCAGGCTGGTCTCTCCTTCTCTTTCTCATTCGGGCAATCTTGATCTCTGGCTGATGCTGGGAGTGTGCTGCACCCACAGGCAGACAGGCCAGATAAAGAGTTCCTCCTGTCTGGGCAGCTAGTTGGGACAACAGTTTTGCAGTCTGGAGCACACAGAACCAAGTGCATTCTTGGGTGAGTTCCAGTTAATTGAGGAGCATGTATTTTGTTGAATGTTGTAATAAAATTAACAAATGGGGGTGTTGTGTGAGGGCTTTGGATGAGTGTATGTGTAAACAGTAACAGCTAAGAAATGTATGGTCACAGTTGTAAACGCAGTGTTTTTCTTGTGTTACTGATTCTATGTAAAAGCGTCAAATATAGCTGGAACTTTCTTTAAGCTGCAAAATGCAAATGCTATCTTCCAAAGTTATTACACAACAGTATTTTGAACATTAACACGAAAAAGGGTGTTTAAAGCCCATTTTGGGGAGAAGCTCATTTATTGCGGGGAAAGAAACTGCAAATGGGTTGTAAAACCTGACAACATGGAGAGCCTGGGTTGTTGTTATCATTCTGACATCATTACTCTTCATTATGGCATCATTACTCTTTGATATGGAATCATTATCCATCATTGCATCCTGTCATACATTCTGTAGTAGCATCATTAGACTATCCACATTATTAGAGTACCACTTTGTAGCCATTAGCCATTTGCTTATAGAATGATACACTGTTGTATTTGAAGTGACATGTAGAGCCATTTAGAGACATTGGTATATTTGTAGTTACACATGTAGAGATATGTTAGGTATTATGTATGCATTGTAGAGACACCATGCATTTAGTGTGCAATTAGAATATGTTTGCATCATGTAGTGCTTGGGTTTGCGAGAGAAAGAGTAAGCACTATAGAAAGCATGTAGCTGGCTCCTAAGCCATTTTGAATGGAGACACACAGAAGCACTTGGTTCTGTGCGAAGTTGTTATGAATTAGTGTGAAAGAAAGGAATATAAACAGTTTCTTGGCAGGCAGAGACAGATAACACGACCCTTGTCCGAGTAGAGAGACGGCCTGGCTTATCAGCATGGCTGGCTGGCTGTGTTCGCGGGGAGAGAAAAGGTGGGGGCCAGGCAGCGCCACATAGATAGAGGGAGAAGTGCTTTTGCATGAGAGGAGAGATGGCCTGTTCTCTGGAGGAGAGAGGGATTTCGTGAAGCTAACAGTGGTATGAATGGAGAAATAGATGGATAGATGGTGTTTTGCACCGCAGGCAGACAGAAGGCTATGCTAGTAGATATGATGGCAAATGTCACATTGACAAAGAACCCAACCAGAACACGGAGTGAAAGTACATGCTACACAGACTTTGAGGCACTGCTCAAATATAGAATTTGCTGACAGTAGTTTAGAGGAACGAATGTAACCATGGGGAATGAGTATGTCATTGAATAGTATAACCAAAGGTATGCTGCTCTCTGAGAGTTTGTTTGAGCTGCTTCTAGATGGTGCTAGATGTAGATGGAGTTCGATTTCGATGAGAGAGAGAGGTGTTTGCTGTGGCAGCGATACAGCCTTGGCAGATCAGCTTGGGAGAGATCGAGAGCTTGGGGAAACATTCTGATGAGGCCTTGATGAGATTGATCTGGCAGAGAGAGAGCAATGTCTGGCTCTGACTGACTGGCTCGTTGCAGAGTGAGCGAAAGAGGAGAGACAGAGCAACACTGAGAACAGCAAAAGGGGAGTATTGCTGAATAAGACTTGTGCATGGGCAATTAGAACAGACTCACACAGAGCTTTGGTGGGCAATTAGAACAGACTCACACAGAGCTTTGGCTGACATGATAGAGGGGGTAATCAGACAGGGATTGTCTTAGAGGGAGAGAGTGCGAAGATTGGTGTGGATTGAAGAGGAATGCTGAATGCTGGCACTTGCCATATGTATATTGCATTAGACATTATAGATCCAGCTGATCACAGGCTTGCATTAGAAACCTGTAAGGCTTATAGAAAGTACACTGCATGGTAGATTTGCACCAAAAGTATAAAAGGTGCAAATTCGATATTTGCATAGTTTTATTAGTGTTTGCATCATGCTTTGTTGTGTATGAATAAAAGTGTTCTTATTGTTTGAATTGATTCATGTGTTTTCTTTGAGTCTTATGATTTGTGTCCATAGGAGTAAGATAGGAGTATGTTAGGGGTAATCTAGACATAACACAGTGCACAAAGGTCCTGAGATACACAAGCAGGGGGCATAGTGATCCACACCCCCCTAGGCGTTGTCTATGACTGATGCATGGTCGCCCACTAGGGGTAGGCCAAAGGCAGGAATTGTTTTAGGAATAACAGGGTTGTATTTGTGGATATTTCATTTCCATTTTTTGAATCACAAAAAATGTCATGTGAGAACATTGTGCATTACATGTCTTGTTTTTGATATTTTGCATAATTCTAATCCTTTATAAAAACGCAAGTTAAGATAGGCCACTCATAAGGAGCTGTTTATATGAATAATGATTTTCAGGTGTTCTGGTAAGTATTATCCTGTTGTACTGCCAAAAAGGCATAGTGTGTTATTGTAGATAAAATACCACATCACAACGAAATTGAGATCTAGTGCACACAAAGTCCAGTTTTGGCTTACCCTCATGTTTCCCACATAAGAATAGTACCAGGTGGTCCAATGTATTTGGTGCTCACCAATATACCACAAAATACCCCAAAAGGCTCACAAACAAATACCGCAGAATACCTCCTACAACAGTCCCTTTTATCACTGGCTTATAATTGTATCTTTGCTGTGTTGAAAATAACCAACGATCCACAACCTTGTGGAGATAAGCCTGCCATTCTGTCCATGTTACCAAAATTGAACAAGGAGGTTTATAATTTGCTTGTGTTTTCAATCTGTTTGGATTCCTTCTTATGTACTAGAGGTGTGGGGCTGATTGATGGTTTAGAAACCGATATTCATCCCTGGACCACTGGTGCCCGGAAGTTGATTTCACACCAGAACTCCTAACACTGCACAAATAAATGGCTAGCTGAGGTAAACTGGAAAAAATCACCCTCAGATGCCAAAAAGCTTCTATCCACAGCAGCTGCCAAACACTATAAAAAAGCCATCCACTCGGTAAATCCTACACCTACAACGCTTGCATTGCCAATGCCAAATCCAAATCCCGTGAAAAATTTGCCATCCTTAGGAAACTAGAAAACGCTTACACCCCCCCAGCTACTGTTTCCATAGACATCCAGTGGTGTACTATGATTCAAAATGCCATGCTCGCCAAAATTGACACTCTGCACATCAAAATCGCCCCTAAACAATCCCTCATTGACCCCCTGCAAGCTTCGCAAATAGCATCCTCCACCACTCCCAGCTCCCAAAATCTACCCATGTTTTACTTCTGCAACGTCTCAGAAGACGAACTCAAATCCATTCTAAAATGGCCCAAACCATCTTGTTGCATAGGAGACATCTGCCCTGCAAGCCTTATTAAAGACTGCTCTGACACACTAATTCCCCTTATTACCGCCTTCATCAATGTCTCCTTCTCTATGGGCATAGTCCCTACATCCCTCAAGGAAGCCTGTTTACACCGTCTCATTAAAAAATACTTGCTAGACCCTACCATCCCTACCAACTACCGTCCCATCACAACTGTCCCTTCCTGCTAAAAATCCTGGATAGAGTAGTCTACCTGCAAATCCAGCAATTTCTTGAAGCCAATCATGTCATGGGTATGCGTCAGTCAAGATTCCGTCCAAGTAACGGGACCTAGTCTGCACTACTGGACCTCAAGATCCAATTTGATGAAATCGGGGATGAAGGTAAACCTGCCCTCCACGACCCATCATCTGCGTTCGACTTAGTGGACCATAATATTAATATTCTTGACTGTATTTTTAGTAACAGAATCTATTATTTTGTTCTTTCCTTTTCGCGATTTGAATAATTTTGAGTTATGTGGATCCTAGGGCAGCATCTTTCTTCCTCAGCCAACTTCTCTCCCGAGCCAATATCTTGGTTCTCCTCATTCCCAGGGGATAGAACCCTCAGAGTATTTGTCAGAAATGCCAGCGCCCTACCAGCCCGATCACTTGTGGTGTGCCCCAAGGATCATGTTTGTCCCCACCCTTGTACAACATATTCACAAGGCCACTATTTACACGCCTATCCTCAATTGGCATCTCGTATAGAAACTATGCTGATGACACGCAGATCATGCTGCCCCTCTCATGTAACTACTGTGATAACTCTGCCAATCTAAATACCATCTACCTGACCATAGAGGCCTGGATGGCCACTCACTGCCTACGTCTGGATGATGAGAAGATCGATATACTTCTCGTACGACCCCTTTCGGTGATCCCAAAAGTGAATATATCACGGCAGCAAGAAAACAAGCCCACTGGCTCCGCATACGGGAGCGGATTCCCTTCAAAACACTCGCCATCACTCACAGATGTCTGTCCAAGGACATACTTATCTCACAAAATAACAAAAGCGGCATCCACCAGACCCACCAGAGCAGCCTACGCCCACAGCATCGGAATGCCCAAATTTAAACGGGCCAAAGCGCAGGATCTAGCTTCCCTGCCATTGCGGCCAAACATTGGAACCTCCTCCCGCTTACCCTGCGCGCTGAACATTCCTAATGGTCATTCCAGAAAGCGCTAATAACACTGCTGTTTGTCTAACTTGAGCTAGTAGCTGACTCCCGTACCTACTTAAGAGCAATTAGTGAAACTGACTTAACATTGTTATACAATATTGGCACTGTCTTTGCAAGTAACTGGTCAAGCAACAGCGCCTTGTTGCCCCACGGCTTAGAGCGCTTTACAAAAGTAAAAATAAATACATTGAATGGCTTAATTTCGTTTATGTATGTGTTTAATGATATGCAAACAAAACAAGAGGGGTGCCAGGGGTGCTACTCTGGGTCCCAGCAGTAGTAAGCTCAAACAGTCCAAAGATGTTCTCCTAGCGCTCTTTCATGCCTCAGCAATCTTTAGGGAGGCTAATTGGATACAGGTGTGCAGTGTTAATGATATATGTGTGCTTTTTTAATTATTCTGTTTAATAAATCAAATCACGTAGTACACATACTACATACACTCATGCGGCTGGTGCAAATAAATTAGTCAATTGGGTCCTCATTTTATTTCTAACTGTGCACGGAGGAAGCAGGGTGAAAAGAAGAGTGTTGAAGGAATAATGGAAGGAACTAGTTCTGCATCACAAACATCTCACTGGTAACAGTTGTATTTAGCACATACTTTCCCTATGAATTAGCCTTTGAACCATTTTAGGGAGTGCACATTTTGCACGAAAAAGGGCCCTCATTTTGGTTAGTGTTAGTGTAAGGTGCTATTTTTTTTTTTTTTTACCATTGTCCACACAGGACCAGTTTCATAATGTGTACTCAGTGCCCAGACCACAGAGATAGTCCACAGCCCCTTCTTTCAACAGAACTTCTCTACCCAACTTTGCCTGGTTGTTTATTTTGCCCCTTCTATCTTAGTCTTCATCTCCCTACCTCTCCTCTCCTTTTCTCTTTCCTTCTCTTGTCCACGCCGTCTTTCTTTTTATCTTTCTTATTTCGGGATTGTAAAACAGAAGTTAAAGAAGCATGGAAAGGAAAGGAAAGGAAAGGAAAGGAAGGAAAGGAAAGGAAAGGAAAGGAAAGGAAAGGAAAGGAAAGGAAAGGAAAGGAAAGGAAAGGAAAGGAACGGCTGCCACCGGCTGTGGATGGGCAGTGTAACCTCCAAAGCTCCTCTACCACCAGGGGCCCGGTGGCGGGGTGATCGGAGGCTTGCGTGGTTCTATGATGTAGCCTGCGCAACAATAAATCTGCCCAAAAGCAGAGCTGTGAAACATAATGTTATTCTTATAACTGCCAAAATGTGTATCTCCCCTAATTTGCCACCATATAGCACTACTAAAAATAGTCTGATTTGAGGAAGCAAGAGTCTAGAAATATTGGTTTTGAAAATACAGAAGAAACTGGGTGACTCTGGGCGGTAGAATGTGGGAGAAGCGAAGAGCCAGAGAAAGGGCTGCTTAGTCAGAAAGAATGCGGCCCAGGCAGGTATTTCCTGAAAGACTCCACAGGTCTAAAAATATTACCAAAGAGTAACACAGTGCTTTACTTTTCTTGTGTAACACTGTCACTTACAAAGGTCGGGCTTCGTGCAGGGCCCAGTACCGCAAACAGAACCACGCCCGATTCCAAACGTGAGTCATGGAAACAGGAGCCTTCTCTCCAAATAGACGCGATTTGCATTTACACATGTGTCAAATATAAACATCTGTGATCATTCTTTTGTTTCCAAAATGCTCCTTACAATGCAAACCCAATAGAACTCTCATTGGTGCTATTAGTCCCCTTCCCCATAGGTGAACTTCAAAAGAGTACAATAACAGTGTGATAGACCGTCCATCTTAAAAAAAATTAGAAATTATCATTCTATCATATTAAAAAGAGCCAGTTTACAATTTTAGTACAATACATATTTTGAATACCTTATTTTGCCCTGAGATTCACATTATTGTGTCTCTCAAAAGGTACTTTCATCTTGGAAAGGGTGGCTCAGATTAAAACCAAGGATCTGTTTTTTTTTTTTTCTGTAAGCTTCAAGGACATTTTTCATCGTACGTGTTGGCCACTGATTGGTTGTTGGTACCAATAGGTAACTAAAATAGAAAAATATGAAATGCTGTTTTAGGCCATGCTGCCCGGTCCTCTGGTCCCTTATAAAATCGGTCTGAATCCCCACACAGGAAGAAACGTTAATCCACTGTGTTGTGTGTCATGTTTCATAATGGAGCATAGATGCTGCCAGTCAAAAATAAATTAACTTTCCAATGAAGATTGCCTCCATTCCCCCCTTGTGTGAGACACAAGAGCTGTGGATTTGCTGTCTGCACAAGATCACAAGGTTGCACTGAAATTAATCCCTCAATTGCTGCATTGTCAGTTGTACCTAATGCTTTCTTCCACATGGTTGGAACACAGGGCTCATAGAATACTGTTCATCAAAGATCATGACGCTGCACTGCAAGGAATACATCCATCTCCATGACAACTAAAAGAGAGTTGGTGATGTAATTCACGTCATCAAAACATGTCCATGTGTATCTTAGTGAAGAATGTGATCCCTGTGATTGGTTATAGGATATCAGCTCAGGAAGGTGTGACGGGATTTACACATGATCTGTTCTTCTGTTTCCACTGTTCGCCCCCTTCATGTACGCTGTCACTGTTCGCATGGCAGAAGATGCGTGACTCCACTTTACTGCCCATATTCAGTACAGTGAAACATTCACAATGGGCACACTTGACTGTTGTCACCATTCCTGCAGATCACATTTACTTTCACGAAGTAGCCCTGAGGGGAACAGTGATAGTGCTGACCGACATGAGTGTGGGTAAAGCACTTCATTGACCACATTTGCCATGTACCATGCTGACTAATGATGTACTCTCATTCACAGGGGACCAGGACGAGCCTCATGAGGTGCATGATGGTGAGAAGGTAGGCTGAAGGATGTAGGAGAATGGCCACACGCGACCTTCTTGAAATAGGCAACTGCTTCACAATCCATCATCCCACAACCTGCACCCCCTAGGGAATCCCTGCCCTCCAGAAGCTGCACCATTCATCTGTAGGCCCATAGTGACACTACAACAATCTTCTGCCCCACTCCTTTTTCTTTTAGCCCTCACTCTTGCCACCATAGCTGATAGTGCCCTGGTGAACATTATGGAGAGGGTGTCAGATGGAGGCAGGCCAAGCACTGGCAGAGGAGAATGGACGGGAACTAGCAAATTCATCTGCAGCCCATTAGGCAGGTGCACCAGTCCCTGGAGGCCGTTCAGAAAGAGTGGAGCACTGCCAACACATTGAGAGAGTAATTGATTGATGAGATAAAGGAGGCAGGAAAGGAAGCAGCAGTGCCTACTGCAGAGACCTTCGCTGGGGCCAGGAGGATGAGGCCTTGCCTGTAAATAGGCCTTTAAGCGCAAGACTTTCTTTTCCACATCCTCCTTCCACCCTCCCTCCTTTGCTAAAACCCACCCGCTGAGATTGGTGACCAGGCCCCTTATGTGTCCACCTGGGTCCTGGCCTCCCACACACAATCTCCTTCAGCCTCAGCCCACTCCTAGCACTTGCCTTAGGCACCCACTGGCCTTTGCTATCAAAGGCCTGCACTTAATTATTTATTGGCAGTTGGCCCCTATCACCAAATGATCTCTGCCCATCAGTCAACAGTTTGCAACTTACTTTCTAGCACTTCCCTCCTTGTTACTCCTAGCACCTAACTCACCTCCTCTCAACCCTCTCTCTCTCTGCCCTTGCACAATCGGAATTCTCACAAGATCTAGTAGGACTGCCTCGCTCTTTCATTGTTATATTTGCCTTTCAGTCCCATGTTCCCTCCCTGTTTCCCTGTGGGTGCTTTGAAATATAATTTACTTGATGTATAAGCGCCTTACAAATGCACAATAAATAAAAAATAAAACAAATCCATATGTTTGACACCCCCTCAGGTCACCAGCATTCATGTGTTCATCCACACTCCAGGTCATATGGCAACACTCCCCAGTCGGTGAACAGAACACCAAACATCCCACAGAGTTCCAATGATCCTTGGAATAATACAACTTTGTTCCTGGTGGTGCTATAGGACTTCCTTTCCGGTGCTCACGGGTGGTGTTCTAAGTTTGTGTGTGTTCATCAGTCACAGCATTCACATTGATCATTATGTTCATTCCAACAGCTTTCCTTGCTGTCTTTTTGCATTGTCCTATAAATGTTTTCAGGAGACAGAATCCAAGCAATACTAACACTAGTATTGCTATTAGTATCTTGAATGCATTTGCAGGCCAAGTTGGAACCCATGAGAACAGGTATGAAAACCAAACTTCATCATCTTCGGTTTCATCTACGCCTTCCACCATTTTCGTATGTAGGGTCGATAACAGAGTTATAGATTCTGTCGGTATTCCATTTTCTCCATCATGGGCAGGTGTGTATATATAGCAAGAAGCCCTGATATTTGTGTGGACGCCTCCTTCCATTTCTGTAATTAAGTCCACAACATAACTATTTTACAGGGTCATGAGTCTGATGGCCCTCATTTCTTCTTTAATTGCATTAAATCCTTTTATTGTTGTGTTGTTTGTAGCAGTTCCCACCTTGTGATTTGTAACCACTCTGCATTTAATGCAGTTTGAATTCCTGTCATGAATATGACTGTAAATATCACAGCCGTCCTACTGAACAATTTATGCTCATCTGGAATGTCGTGATAAGTTTCTATTGATTTTGACAAAAAGTAATGTTCTCTCTTCTGTTGGGTGAGGTTAAGCGACCTCTTCTTCCTTTGATATGCATTCATCTTGGTAAGTTTTCTATGTCAAGGTCACTTTAGGGGACCACCAATGCAGGAACATGGATTAACACCATAGAAAATATTCCTCCCCAGTTTAGGGGCAACTTCATGTAAGCTCTGGATCTACAGGCCAAATAGTGGTCTGTCAGCACGGCAGTTCCTCCTTTCATTCCTGGTACAGCGATTATGTGTCTACATCCTTTATTTTCCCCAACTTTGGTTTGACCATTGTTTCTGAAGCACGGTGTCGCATTCTTCATTGGCAATATGGATACGGGTCCAGCTTCATCTTCTACCCATGTTAATACCTTCGAATACTTGGCCCATTCTTTAATATATCTGTCATTCACTACTAGCACTATCTTCACCGGTGCTATAATCAATAAGTGTGCACTGAATCCCAAAATTCCTTCTTCCCATCCTGTACTGGTGGCAACTTTCCATATAACAATTGCTGAGGTCTCTACCTGCATCCTGTTAATCCTGGTGTTTCCCATGTGTTTGTACAATCAAGTCTCTTTTGTTGAACAATATTCACCTCTACTCTATTTTGACCATTCAATATGTACTGGATCATTTTGCTCTTCGAGTTCGGGCCTTTTATGATCTTCTGTGTTTTAAGGTAGGCATCTTCATATGGGAATGTTCTCTTTGACATACATCGTAGGGTTTCCCACTTCCCTTCAAATTGCCCTCTTGTAATGCATACTGCTAAATGGCTGAGGCACTTTGTATCATGTGCATGTATTTCTCTTGCTAAAAATATTCTGGCTGTGCTCATGGCATAAGGGTGAGTGAACATGCATAGTAGCTCTCATCTGACGGTCCTCTCCTCACCTTACCCATGTGCTGGTACCATAGGTCATTTTTTAAAATGGACTGATTTATCAAGGTATGCATATATATCCTGATAATCTTCTCCAATATCCCTCTTAAGACAGTAGATTTGTTTGGAAATATCAGGGAAAATGTCACTCATGCTTTTGTTAGGAATAGAAACAGACGTCTCATTATTGGACATTCCATCTTTATTATAAAACATCATTTGGCGAAATTCTATAAGAATAAGGAAATAAAGAAAACGCATTGTACAAAATGCTGTAACAAGAAATATTGCAAAAGAGTTCACGTGCTGTACTTTGTTTTGTGCATTAAGCAGTCTTCTTGCAAACAAGGTGTATCTTACAAAATGCATTCCTGGTATTCTTCATAATAACCACCGTTTTTTATAACAGAAATTGTAATAATATTGCAATGATGATCCTGAGAATAATGAGGGCTGTCTTGGGATTTCCAAAAAAGGTGACAATATTAGTGTTTCATCACACTAGAGCTATATAGGATCGAAGTATATATATATAAACAGCATGCAGAAATGTGGTGCAACGTTATAGGCAACATAAAGTGTCCTGTGCTTTGTCTCTTTTACCTAACATGGAGAGTTCTGTGAACACAGAAAAGTTATTAGTTTCCCTTTAAACTTGGCAATGATCGAAAGTTCACACTGTTTTATTTTGATGGCTCCTGTTGGCTCTTGGTAGCCGATATGGTCTGCATACAAGGAACGTCTTCTTTTGCTTCACTGTCAGCAGGTGCCAGAGGGGTAGAGCTCTCTCCTTTGTAGAGCTTTACATCATTCAAATGCAACCAAGTGTGTCTTCCTTGAATCTTCACAGTAGTGAGGGGTGACCTCCTCTACTAGGTACGGCCCTTCAAAATGGGGCTTATCCCAAGTGCGGACAAAGCTTTTGATGAGCACTTGGTCTCCAGAATACAAACTAAGTGGTTTCAAATGTGTGCTAGGGCTGATCGTTTGGCTGTTTTCTTCAATCTTCTTTGACCCCTACCTCCAATTTCTTTATCTGTTGGGATATAAAAGAAACACTAGCAGTCTTATTTGTCAAATAATCATGCATTTCATCCCCTGTTTTTGCTACACTGTGAGTATCCGTTTTTATTCGAGTGGGAGGAGCAAGGGGTACTTTCATGCAGCGTCCAGTCACCAACTCATGAGTAGTCAGGTAGTGATCTGAGCCAGGCTGGTTTCTTAATGCAAATGGGACAAGGGGTAGGCAATGCAGCCATGCCTTCTTCAAAGACAACTTTATCTTTGTTATCCTCTCTTTGAGGAGTTTGTTTAAATTCTCACAAATGCCATTTGGCTGTGGGTGACAAGCAGATGAAATGTGTTCTTTATGCCTAATAGAAGAGTTATTTGTTTGAATACCTCATTTACGAAATGCGGCCCATTATCAGACCGTAGGCCTTCGCATTACACCCCATCTAGGAAACCCCTCACATACTAGAAACTTGGCAACACATGTGGTATTGGGGTGTGTGTGTGGACCTGCCTCCATCCATCAGGAAAAGGGACATGCTACCACTAACATATATCTGTAGCCATTACATGTTTGCAACATATCCACATAATCTATATGCAGATGCTGAAAAGGACCATTGGACGGGGTATTGCTCCTTTCACTGTTCGCAAGGTATGCCCTACTGTGAATTTCTCACAGACAATACAGTTCACAATACATTGTGCAACGTGTTCTAATAAATTTGGCAAAAAAAAACAGTCTTCTGCGATCATGGCCACAAGACTCTCTCTGGTTATATGTGCAGGATAGTGAAGCTGATCCAGCACAACTTTCAATAATGCTAGAGGCGTAACTTGCTTCCCAGTACTATCTTGTCTCCATATAGCCTCCGTGGGCGATAAAGAACACCCCTGTCTTTTCCATAGATATTGTTCCTCTTGTCGAGCTCGACCTTGCAACTCAATTAATTGTACAATCCATAGCATATTAAAGCCTTCTTACATCATCATGCATCATTCTGACATTTGCTTAACACTTTCTACTTCAAAATTAGAAATGTTGGCGAAATAGGCTGCTCTTTTTGCTTCAATGTCTGCAGCTTCATTGCGTGAGAAATCATGTCTGCCCTCTTAGTATGGGTGGTGCATTTCACCATGGTGATAGCCAATGGGAGCTTTAGTACCTTAATAAGTTTGTCCAATAGCGCCGCATGTTGCACTGGTGTGCCGTCTGCGCAGAGGAAGCCCCTCCTTTTCCAGTGTGACAATCCTGCATGTACGGTTAATGTCACATAGCCGCAGTCAGAGAACACTGTCCCTTCCTCATCCGCATATCTCTGAAGTACAGAGATAAGCAGCACTAACTCTACAGCCTGTACTGATCAATGCGAAGGCAATATTGCACTTGACACTACTTCAAATTCACCATTCGGTTTTAACTTCACTACTGCTGCTCCTGTATGTCTTTCCCCTATAATTTGATACATTTTTTTCAAAGAACCATCAATTCATAAAATGTCCCCCTTCTTAGAGCTTTTTCTTTAAAGTGGGGAATATTGTCATAAAACTCAGTATATGTTGTGAAATCATGTACACAATCCTCCTTTTCTACTGGTTCTGCTATAAATGTTGCTCGATTCACTCCATCTACATCTAACAATTTTAATTGCTGGATTTGAAATGATCGCCTCATATCCTGACGTTCTTTATGTAGTTAACATGCTTTTAGGTGTCTCCAAAATGGCGAATAAGGAATGCTCGACCAATAACGTCATTGAGCACCCCATTGTAATACTTGCAGCTTTTTCAATTGCAAAAGCCGCAGCAGCTAATGCTTGTTCACAGGGGTAATGCCCTTTCATTACTGGACGTAAAATCCCACTGTCATAAGCTATTGATTTATGTCCATGTCCTAATGTTGTCTCCTGCGTGAGGACTGCTGTCATCACCACTCCATTTGAATGCAAAAATAAATAGAACTCCTCATTATAGTCTGCAATCCCTAACAAAGAGGTTGTACAAATCGCCCTTTTTAACTCTTCAAATGCTTATGCCATCTCGTCTATCCATACTATCTCACTTTTACTTGTCTGCACTTCTTTGAGTCCTTTTAAAAAAGTGGTCTAATATATGTACTGTATTCAAAAACCTAGGCCCAAAAATAATTGCATAGGCCTCACTGTCCCAGGTCTTAGTGTTTTCATGATTGCTTCTGCTCTCTCAGTTGTCACTTTTCTACCTTCTTGAGGATTAGCTGCCCTATATACAGGACCTCTTCCTGACAATACTTTTGTTTCTCCTTGTCTACTTTGTATCCCTTTTCTGCTAATACTGTCTTTAACTGAACTGAATCCTTTCTGCATTTTTCTTCTGTCTCACTGCACACTATTATGTCATCTACATACTGGATTAGAATGCTCTCAAGTTGTATATTACCTAGGTCCATCTGAAGATTGATGGGGACTCTCAGTACCCCTGTGGTAATCTTGTATGTTTCTACCACTGGTTTCTATATGAAAATTAGGTTAAATCTATTACTGTAAAATATTTGGCTGTAGCTGCAATATTACATAGTATTGTAGCTGGGTTCAGAACCAGAGGAAACTCTGCTTCAACAATATTTTTTAGGGAGCGTAGATCCTGAATAAATCCCCACGACCCCCCCAATTGATTTCTTTACTTGGTACACAGACATGTTACATGGGGAATCTGATGGTACCAATATTTCCTGCTGTATCAAAGCAGAAATGGTTTCAAATATATCTTTATCTGCTTCTCTGGACATGCAGTACTGTTTTGCTTGTGATCAAACTGCTCCTGACTTGAGCTTTATTTTAAGTGCTCCTGGTCTGCTCAATAGACCCACATCATATGGACTGTTGGTCCATAAAATACTTGGCACCCTTTTTACATCTGTCTGGAAAAATGATGGTTTATTTCTTACCAGTGCCATTCTCTGTGGTATTTCCTTATACTTTACTTTCATCCAATAGGTGAGACTTATAAAAAATACTAATCAATCTCCTGAATTCTCATCTCTGAACAACTCCTCTGTCAAGTCTGTTAATCTATACCCTTGTCAAGAGCTATTACTGTTCTACATGCTCTTCCTACATCGTCTGTCCCATAAATAATCACCCTTTCCTCTTTCACTATCACTTCTTCCAGTTCTATGGGAATAACCTGTCCTTCCTCATCATCCATAGGCACTTTTGGTCTAAACAAAAATGTGTCCGGTATCCTCAGTAATTGAAATTTTAATCCAGGAAGCCATGTCAACAAAAGATTTACTCCATATGAAAATATTTCTGGATCTAAATGGACACCTTGTAATGCTTTGTGGCCTGTAAATGATAATATAAATAGTCTTACATTCATGTAATATATCCCTGGAGTGGAACGTACAATCCCTTTGTCAGTCAGTCGCCCAGCGGGGTGGCTGTCCTTGCCGGACGGTCAGCCAGCCAGTCATCACGGAGTGCATTTGGTACTCCTGGGGGACTGGGCGAAGGGTCTTTCGGGCACCTCCCACGCTTCCTGCCTACACCGGACGCCCTGGAGCCAGAGGCGGGCTTCACTCGTGAATCCCAGCATAGGCAAAATGAGGGAGGGGACCGTGCCTGGTTTGGCGCGCAGAATAGATCTTAGGAGGGACCTTTCCACAGAGAGGTGGCGAAAAAAGAAGACCCGGGCCATTTTGACAAAATTGGCACCCATGGGTGCTTTACTGCAGCTGCAACGCGGACCGCGGTAAATGCACACCACAGTAGTAAAAACGAAACCACTGCCATTAGCCACTCAATGAGGAAGGGGTGGCATAAAAATGTTGCATGAGGAGCTAGGCAAAGGGGGATGCTGGGTGGCCCCTCCAGCACCCTATTGTGGGATGGTGTCTGCAGGGTCTAGAAAGTTACAAATGTAAGTAAAGTCAATTTCACTTTACTGCTCTGGGAAACAGTAGTTTATCCCAGAGAAGGTAATTACACCTTGGGGAAATCTAAGAGACTTCCCTGTGTCATTGAACTAAAGGTGCTGTATGCCACAATGTAAAAGAAGATACCTATGGAGTTTGTCAAACTCCACAACCAAAACAAACACAGAGTTCAAAAATCACATTAGAATACATGAGAGAGTGGGAAAAAGGGTCTCACTCTGTCCAGGTTAAAAATAAATTAAGTCCTCAAAATCCAGCAAAGTTGCTGGGGGTCTCTAAGGTAGAGGGAATTGGCACATTTCTGAAAATTCTCCCTAACAGACCTCGACGCGTGAGGGACCATGGGCGCAGTGGACGTCATGCTAGGGATGGTGTTGCTGGCGCGCCCTGTCGGCATCCATTTTCGAGTTTTGAGAGCAGCAGTGGTACTCTGCAGCTTCCGCTGGATGTTGGCCTATGCACGGCATGTGAATCTAAGCAGATGCAACCATCAGAAATATGATACCACAGCATAAGCAGGTGAGAGCAGCTGCCCCCCTGCGCCCACATTTTGGCCTTAATTTTATTTAAAAAGGATCTCCCATCCCCAGTACACCCTCGGAAAGGCTGCGACCACTTCCTGGTCTTTGGTGTCCCTCCCGCCTCCCATTCTGCCCTCCAGCTCCCATTGGTTAATTCCCTGTTGAGCCAGCATCGTGTCCCCCTGTCGCTTCCCCCTGCTTCCATTCCACAGCAGAAGCAGGTGAGAGCAACTGCACCCCAGTGCCCCCATTTTGGCCTTAATTTAAAAAAAGGCTCCCCCAGCCCCTGTGAACCCTTGGAAAGGCTGCAACCACTTCCTGGTCTTCGGTCTCCCTCCCGCCTCCCATCCCGCCCTCCAGCTCCCATTGGTTAATTCCCTATTGAGCCTGCATCGTGTTCCCCCATCGCTGCCCCCTGCTTCCACTCCGCAGCAAAAGCAAGTTACAGCAGCTGCCCCGCAGAACCCCCATTTTGGCCTTAATTTAAAAAAAAGAAGGATCCCCCCAGCCCCTGTGCACCCTCAGAAAGGCCGCAACCACTTCCTGGTCTTTGGACTCTCTCCCACCTCCCATCCCGCCCTCCAACTTGGTTAATTCCCTGTTGAGCCTGCATTGTGTCCCCCCGTCGCTGCCCCCTGATTCCACTCCACTGCACACAGCAGAAACAGGTGAGTGCAGCTGCCCCCAAGTGCCCCCATTGTGGCCTTAATTTAAAAAAAAGAAGGATCCCTCAGCGCCTGTGCACCCTCGGAAAGGCCGCGACCACTTCCTGGTCTTCGGTCTGCCGCCCGCCTCCCATCCCGCCCTCCAGCTCCCATTGGTTAATTCCCTGTTGAACCCGCATCGTGTCCCCCCGTCGCTGCCCCCTGCTTCCACTCCACAGCAGAAGCAGGAGAGCAGCTGCCCCCCAGCACCTGTATTTTGGCCTTAATTTAAAAAAAAGAAGGATCCCCCAGCCCTTGTGCACTCTCAGAAAGGTTGCAACAACTTCCTGGTCTTCAGTCTCCCTCCCGCCTCCCATCCCGCCCTCCAGCCCCATTGGTTGACTTATCTGGTCATAACTGACCCTCCCGGGCAGCCCTCTGCCCAGCAGCCCCTGCGGCTAAAGGCCCAGAGGCAAAGGGTGGCTCCTATAGTGGCGGCTCCAAGATGTGTTTGCTGGTGTCAGCAGGGGAAGCCAGTGAAGCCAGCAGCTAACAGACACCAACAAAAACTGTAAGTGTGGCATGGGTGGGGTGTAGAGAAATTACGCTGCTCCAGAAAGCCCCCGCCACTCTACCTTACCTTTCCATAACATAGACTGCCAAATCCTACATAACGCATACTTAGAAAGATATGCGACTCTCAGCCTGATTCTATTCATGGCAGGATTGCAAATGTTGCCTTTCGTAGCATAATAACATACCTGTCAATCCTAACAAATGCCACACCTAGAGAGAATTGTATACTCTAGCATGTGCCACACTTGGATGAAACTATGAATGTCACCCTACGTCACAGTTAGATGAAACTGTGAACTTTAACCTGCACCACACTTAGCTGAATCGTGAACTTTAGCCTGAGCCGCACTTAGATAGAAATGTGAATGATAGCATTGCCACCCTAAGATGGAATTGTGAACCTCAGCCTGCCCACACCAAGATAGATTTGTGAATTTAGCCTGCGCCACAATTAGATGGGACCTTGAATATTAGCAATGCCACACTTGGTTAGAATTGTGAACATTAGCCTATGCCAGACCCAGACAGGATTGGGAATATTAACAATGCCACACTTGGTTAGAATTGTGAACATTAGCCTGCGTTGCATCTAGCTGGGATTGTGAATGTTAGCAATGCCACACCTGGTTATAATTGTGAATATTAGCCTATGCCAGACTCAGACAAGATTGTGAAATGCTAGCAATGCCGTACTTGGTTAGAACTGTGAATACTAGCCTATACCAGACCCAGACAAGATTATGAAATGCTAGCAATGCCACACTTGGTTAGAACTGTGAACACTAGCCTATGCCAGACCCATACATGCAGTGTCTCACTTAGACATCCCCATCTCTCACTTGGCCATACCCATATCTCACATGGACATTCCCATCCCTCACTTGGACATTCCCATCTCTCACATAGACATTTCTCAATTGGCCATACCCATATCTCATTTGGACATTCCCATCTCTCACTTGGACATTCCCATCTCTCACATGGACATTCCCATATCTCACTTGGCCATACCCATCTCTCACAGGGACATTCCCATATCTCACTTGGCCATACCCATATCTCACTTGGACATTCCCACCCATCACTTGGACATTCTCATCCCTCACTTGGACATTCCCATCTCTCACTTGGCCATATCTTGGATATCGAGAGTGCCCTAAAAGTTTCACTGTTAAATTCTGCATCTGGATATTATGGTCAAGCGATATTGAATATGCCTTAAAAATGTCACTGTGTTGAATTCTGCTTCTAGATATTATGATCAAGAGCTATTGAGTGTGCCCTAATAGTTTACTGTGTAGATCTCCACCTCTAGACAGTGTGGCCAAACAACATTGAGCATCCTCCAAAGCCTCACTCTGTATTCCGCATCTAGATAGCATGGCCAAACAACATTGAACATCCCCCAAAAGCTTCACTTTGTTGAATCCTGCATCTAGATATTATGGTCAAGTGCTAGTGAATGTGCCCTAAAGCTTCTCTGTGTTGCATTCTGCATCTTAAAACTGTATCACCCCCCAGATAGTATGGCAAAGTGACTATGAATTTGTACTAAAAGTCTGTATCTCTATGCACCTGTTTTACCCGTGTTGTTGCCATATATCTGTATCCCCCTTTATACGCTATATATCTGTATATCTGTATCCCCATTTATACCTGTATCGACCCATGTCGCTATATATATCTGTATGTCGCCATGTACGTCCCCACCGTCCTGCTCACGTGCCTGGTCTCAGGCACTTTACAGATAACCACCTTATCACACCACTACACATACTCTCTACTATACATCATCATTCAAACTAGAACACAGCTATACCCCTGACAATTCGGCCTAGCTGTTCACATACGAATACGACCCCATGAACACCTCATCACCCTAATAAAATGCAGCTAGCTGAGCACATTCCAGCCTAGCTGCTCACATAGGCGTTCCTCAGGCCTAACGCATCCAGAACCCAGTCTGGATGTCCACCCACCAGAATGCACACATCCAACTGATATTCTCAGCACCACACCTATCGCTAGGAAGCAGCTACCATCCGACAACCACACCTGCTGCACACATATCCGGTGCACCCACGCACCATACAACACTATTTCTCTCTACTGACCTGAACTACGGTTCCCGAGGGCGCTCAACCTACCAGTGCTTTGAGGTCATACCAATGATATATAAGGCGCTATATAAATGCCAAGTAACATAACATAACAAAACAGTGATAGATATTGTAATATTAAGTTTTGTCATCAAGTCACTCCTAATATATTAACTAGTGTCTGTTGAGAATACAATAATGGCATAGACAAGTCATGTTCTCCTATTGAAATTGGTAATTTATCAGTAAACGGAACCAAACTCATAGCCACAGGGAATCCCTGTGCATTGATGGTGATGCCAGACATTGGATACTTTCCCTCTCAAAAACAAGAGTGAGTCACTCCAGTGTCAACAAGAAATTAACATGCCTTGGGCCTCATTACGACCCGGGCGGTAAGGGAACAACGATGCCGGTAAAAGATTACCGGCATCGCTTACAGCTCCGGACGATCATGACCCGCCAATCCGCTATTAGCGGCACCGTAATTAACGGTGCCTCTAATAGCGGCATGGGCGCGGGCACGCGACCCTCCATGTCGGCAATACCGGCATGGCGTAAACAGGAGGACATCACAAGTCAGGCGGCCATGCAAATAACGGCCCACTGAAGGCCGAACAGTACCTTACCGGCATGGAGCAAATACCGGCATCGCGGACCACCCGTAAACGGCCATGTGCAGTGTTCCCAGCTGCCACAGGTGCACACAATCAGCACAGGTGGAGGAAATATAGACTGGGCAAGCACAAAAGGAGCACACTCCACCCCTTCCCACACCCAGTCACACACCACAATGATTCCCATACTACTAGCAATGCTGGGGCTGGAGGACATGATTGCAGTGGAACTCCAGCTACAACAACGACAACAACAACAACAATAACAACAGGCAGCACAGAGGAGATGCAGGAGGAGAATGAGGGTTAGGCAGGCCCAGCATGCCCCACCAGTGCAGCCAATGGTACCACGCAGGCAGCCCCCAATCTCTCGCATCAGAGCCAGTCCATACAACCTAACCCCTGAGAAGATCCACACCCTGTACCGTCTGGACCGGGACACCATCACCACCATTGTGGACATGATACATGACGACATTGTCAGCCTGATTGAAACACGCACTGCCATCCCACCCCTACTGAAGGTAGTGTCTGTGCGCCACTTCCTGGCCACAGGCACCTACCAGCACACAGTGGGGCACATGCATGGCATATCACAACCATTATTCTCACGTACGCTCAACCAAGTGCTTGATGCCCTCCTGAAGCACACAGGCAACCACATTTACTTACCACGGACTGCCCAGGAGATCTCAAACACCAAAGTTGGTTTCCATTCACTGGCCGGCATCCCTGATTGCATTGGCACCATCGTCTGCACCCATGTGGAATTGGTGGTCCCACATGCCATGGAGGTAGCATACCGCAACCGTAAGTTATACCATTCCATCAATGTGCAAATGGTATGTGACTCAAACAAGATCATCACACATTGTTGTGCCCGATTCCCCGGATCAACCCATGATTCAATGGTCCTGCGGAACGCCACGATACCACGCTATATGGAGCGACATGCAGGGCAGAGATCCTGGCTTCTCGGTGAGTTGCATGTTAGGCTCATGGAAATGCGATGTGGGTAGGTGATTGGGGAGAGATGCATACTTCACCTCGATGAGATGGGGTGGGGAGAGATGCATACTTCACCTGGCTGAGATTGGGTGGGGGAGATGCATACTTCACCTGGTTGAGATGGGGGGGAGAGATGCATACTTCACCTGGCTGAGATGGGGGGGGGGGAGATGCATACTTCACCTGGCTGAGATGGGGGGGAGAGATGCATACTTCACCTGGCTGTGAGTGCCTGAGAGAATGGACCATGCTCATACACCAAAGCAGGCCTGACCGGACCTGACAACATAATGCATGATCTATGCTGCCCTACCATGTGAATGATGCAGTGTCACAACCATTCCATAGCCATCTACATGTGCACTGTAGTCAATCAGACCGTATCCCCCGCAACACAATGCAGCTACAAGCAATTAGTATGGCCAATATACAGCACCAAATACCATCAACAGAAATGACCGTCCTCCATTACTGCGTACAAAGGAGTTACATGAGGGTCAAATACATTAATACACCACTACACTGACACAGAGGTGCAACAAAACTGCATGTCACCATTTGTTGTGCATAGTGAGATCATCATGAGGCTGCCATCAACGGTGACAGGATGAAAGCATACAAATGACTGCACATCAGCCAGATCCTGGTAACAACTGGCGTGGACGAACACAGTGGATGAGCCCCCTGTGGCCACTAGACGATGGCACGCACACCTGTCCATAAGTGGAATACACACATACCAGTCACATCATGTGTATCTATTCATGCATTGAAATGTGGTTGCAATCAGGGAATAAATACATGCTATGGTGTCATTGATACAGGTACCATATGATGTAATGACTTACACATATACATTGTTGCCCACATGCAGGTGATGCAGGCTATCCCCTGAAGAGGTGGCTCCTTACCCCAGTCCGGAACCCACAGAACAGGCACGATGAGGACTACAATCGTGCACATACACGTACCCGTGTGGTGATTGAGCAGACATTTGGCCTCTTGAAGGCACGGTGTCGCTGCCTCAGGAGGTCTGGTGGTGCACTCCTTTACCCCAAGATCATCATGGCATGTGTCATGATGCACAATATGTGCATCAGACGGAATGTGCCTATGCCCCCTGACGCTGAACTGCAACCACCTGACGATGAGGATGAGGAGGGTGGAGATGGGGCTACACTTCAGGGAGGCAGTGATGCACAAGAGGGACGTGCCATGTCAGACTCTAATCAACCAATGTTTCTAGCACACATGGGCGGGGAGTGTGACATGGAGGTGGCACTCAGGGCACTGGGTGTGTCAGGGACATGGACACTGTAGACTGTTCACCAATAAAGCACACATACACAATAAGTAATGTCCGCACATGTGAATTAGGATTTCCCAACAGGCGTATTAAAGAAATATAACAAAGTGCACAAGCCCTCCACCCCACACACCCTCTCCCTCCTCCCCCTTCAACTCCCCCACACACCCTCTTCTCCCTCCACCTCCCCCCTTTACTTCGCCAAAAACATGATGTGCAGTAGCGTGCAACATTAGTCCACATGGCACCAATATGCCTGGCTGTACCTACAGCCCTCCCCCAGCACCAGGTGCACCCCTGTCCGATCTGCGCAAGTTCCGGGCAGACCTACGCACGGGGCTGGTCCTGGTTGAACTTGCATTCGAAGATGTCCCAGGTTGTTCTGGCAACTGTGGTGGACGCATGTCCTGCATTGCTGCCACCATTTCGGAGAGGACCTGCCGCACTACTGCCAATTCAGCACAAATGTCCTTCGAGGTGGTCTCGATTGCTGTTTTCAGGGATGCAGCACATTCCCTAATGTCATCCCTTGCCCAGCCACATTCCGTTATATGCTGTGCCAACAGCCCGGTGAGCTCCTCCTTGTGCCTCTGAATGGCCCTGATCCTCTCTTGGCTGGTTGGAACTGTGGTGGATGTGTGAGGGGTTTCCAATGTGCTTTCTTCCTCATGCATTGTTGGAGTTGGGCTGGAACTTGTGGGCCATGAATCACCAGGAGATAGCCCGTGCATGCTGCTGTTCTGCAAGCTGCATGGGGAGAGTTGTGGGGAATGCAGGGGGCCTGTGGCGGGTGTTGCACCATGCAGCTGAACATCTGCCTCATCGTCCGAGATGGCTGCTGTGGCAGCTGTCTCACCCACTGTGCTGCTGGCAGCCGATGCAGTGCCTTCTGCAACTGGCTCCTGAGTGCTGGTGGCTGGTGTGGGTGCTGTTGTGGGGGCCGTAGTGCACATTGGTGCTGTGGCCTCTGGGGTTTTCTTGGCCTTCCGCAGTGGTGCAGGTTGGCCTCTACCCCTTGAATTCGAGGGGCGGTGTTCTCCCCTCCTCGCCCCTGGCCTTCTTTTGTGGTGTGGCATCATCCTCTCTTGTGTCCTCATCACCGCTGTCTGAATGCGTGCCTGTGGGGGACCAATAGAGGGAGAGGGCTAGTGATGGGTCTACAGGCATCGGGCATGCATTGGGGTGGCTGCATTCATATGGAATGGCAGGTGATTAACATTGGGGGAGTGACATACGGGTTGCTTGGCTTCTGGGTGGGTGATGCATGGAGGCGTCTGTGTTGAAACACATATGGGGTGCATTATGCATGTGGACAAGATGATGCTGTGCACTGCCTGTAGGCAGTCTTGTACATATATGTCTGGTGGACCCTGCTCTACATGATTGCACTGTCAGTTCAGGTGGACATCATCATCTTGGTATTAGCATTGTTTAATTTGGGACACCTACCTGCATCGGCCGATGAAGGGGCTCCTCGCTCCATGTCCCCCACTCCCTCAATTGCCTCCGTCCCTATGGTGCTGGTGCAGATCTCCTCCCATGGTTGCAACTTGATGGGGGAGTCCGTACCTCCGCCTGTCGCCATCCCCAGGTTGCGGTTGGCAGAGAGGATGCTCCGCACGCGTAAACGCTGATTGTCCCAGCGCTTACGGACATCTGTGGGAGTGCGGGCTGTGGTGCCAATGGCACTTACTTTCTGGGCGACCTCTGCTCATATTTGTTTCTTGCCCTGCACGGCAGGACATGTCAGGGGAGAACACAACATCTGCATGTTCCTGCAGCATGGTCAGCTCCTCTCGGGAGAAGCGCTCCTTGCGCAGGCAATCTGTGGATTTTTTGACAGCTTTCGGCATGGTGAGATGCAGCAGGTTGTGTTGGAGTTATGGTAGTGTTCTGGGGGTCAGATGGCTCCTGGTTGTGGTGGATTGTGTTTTTAAAGATGGCCGTCGTGCTCTTTCCCGTTCCTGTGCGATGACGCTACTTCCGGTTCTGCTTATTAGCGGTGACCACTAATAGCGGTTACCACTATTAGAGGTCACCGCTATTAGCAATCACCGCTAATGCCGATGGCTTGGATGCCGGTGGGGCTATTTGCACTATGTACGATGCCGGAAAGGGTGATTTTTCACCCTTTTACGGCATGGCTGTGGGGTCATTACTGGCATGGCGCAAAGCTTGTGCCCGCGTACTCGTAATAGGCCGCTTTTAACGGTCTATTGCCAGCAAGGACACAGTAGTTGCTCCATGCCGGTAATGACCGGTACTTACCGCCTGGGTCGTAATGAGGCCCCTTGTCTCCTATCGTTACCCTGACCCTTGGTTCCTCTTGGGGGTCTGGTGTCACAGACAGTACTGAACACATCAGGTTACTCTGTGGGCTCTCCTATTGTGGATATAAATTCCTCCCTCTACCCGTAAAGGATTCCCTCCCAGTACTGTCACACTTCCTATCCTGGGTGAAGGTATTTGTGGGGATCCTGTTTTTGACTTCCATAGTGGCATTTTCACCTGTTGCATTGGAGTGGACTGTTGTGTCTGTGCTTGACGTGTTTGCATAGGTGCTTGCTGTGGTTGCCCTTGGGGTGACTGTAGTTGCAGCAGAATCTGCTGGGTTTGCTCTATTCGCAGCGCATTTTTCTGATACTGAATGTAATCTTGGGCATAATACTCCAGTGGTTCTGTATTATACAGTGGGAAATAACCCGTCCCCCCTCTTGGAGCTTGCCAGATGTGCTGCATGCTCCCTCTACTTCTACACGTTCGGGTAATATGTCCTGTCCCCCCACAATTACAGCACAGTTGCAGTTGTCCTCTATTAAATCCACCCCCCATGAGGGGTTTGAAATCCGCCTCCTCGTCCCCTAAATCCAGTCCCTCTACCACGTGGCCTAAACTTGTACCTGCCCTGATCTACAGGGTACACAACGAAAACTGGGTGTTTGTTTGCACCAACCTATGAGCAGTCAGCAAACCTTGATGATATTTGTCTTCATTGACCGTGTCACATTTGCAGGAGAGATAGGGGTACAGGACCCCACCTCTAAAACTTGAACGTCATTGAACAGTCACTCCTACATACAAATGTGCCACACTGTGAGTACTGTGATTCAAAAACTGATGTTTATTATCACATCCAGTGCTGGAGATACATCTTAATTTGCCCTATATTGGTGACAGGGCTATACATTACATATCTCATTTCTGCCAAGCAATAATGTTTCTTATGCGGTCTGCACACCTCATAATAACTGGGTTCAATCCCTGACAAATTGGCAGCGCTTCTACTGTCTCCGTTAAGCAGTATGTATAGCCCTGGTCAGTTTTTGAATCACAGTACTCAAAGTGTGGCGCATTTGAATGTAGGAGTGACTGTTCGATGCTGATCTACAGGGTACCCTACATTGATTGGCTGTGTAGGCTGTAACTCTTGTGTGACCACTTCTTCACCGCTCGTCAGTACTGCCCTTCTATTGCAAATCTCGACAACTTTTTCTGAACTATCTTTGCTTCCTCAAGTTTCCTATTCTAAGCTTTTTTCTTATTCTTCTCTTGTAACAATCGACAATGATGAATTATAGTCAACTGTATTTCTGGCCATGGCTTTGCTTCCATCCCTACCTGTTTTTTCATCTACCTTTGCATTGGCTCAGGCAGTCCCTGACATACAATATGATAATGTAGCGCTACAGTTTAATACCACGGTTCCCTCATCAAAATCTGCTTGAAAACATTGTTTAAAAACATTGAGCCATCCAGTATGGACGAAAGCACAGGGCTGAAACCCAAATCCACCTTTTGCCCTAATGACAATGATACTAAACCAGCCCTTATCACAAAAATGTGTTAAACAGGAAATCAGAAACCTGCAGAAGAAACAAAAGCCCCTCAGACACAACCTTACCAATGGAGAACAACAGGCACTCAGACAACTATCATCCAACAACAATATCGTGATCAAGACAGCAGATAAAAGCGGGGGCATAGTGATACAAAGCATAACCCAAAACAAGATGATGGTTATGATCCTTCTGGAAGATGGCAACAGCTACAAAAAATTAAGTCAAGACCCAACCCAAACCATCCAACGGGAAATCACTGCAACTACCAGTTATGCTCGAGAACAAGAGTGGATCACGGACAACGAAGAAATAATTCTGAACACCTCTCAGGGAAGAACACCAGCATTTTATGCACTCCCTAAGGTGCACAAGGATGCCTCTAACCCACCCGGTAGACCCATCATCTCAAGATGTGGTTCCATTTTGGAACCCTTATGTACATTTATTGATTTTTTCCTTAAGCCCCTATGCCAGCGCACACCTACATACTTGAAAGATACCATGTCTACTATCAACATTTTTTAAAACATTCCCTTTGACAACACTCAAGACACTCTGGCCACAATGGATATCAAGGCACTATACACGAGTATTCCCCAGACAGCCGCTCTGGAGTGTATAAAATACCATTTTACTCACCATATGGAACAAAGAAGAGTGCCAATCAACTTCATCATGGAGCTTCTAGAAATCGCACTGACTAAAAACTTTTTCAATTTTGATGAAACATTCTACCTGCAAACCAGTGGAACTGCCATGGGGGCAGCATTTGACCCCAGTTTAGCAATCATATATATGGCAGTGTACGAAGCTTCATTTGTTTTGAACACACATAACCCGTTCCTGACCAAAATCAAACATTGTTACAGGTATATAGATGATATCCTGTTCGTCTGGAAAGGAACATCACCTGAACTCTCCGCCTTCCATTCCTGGCTCAATACACAATCAGCAGAAATCCAATTTACCTTAAGCAACAGTCAAACATCCAATAATTTCCTGGACCTGACGATCACTGCAAAGGAAAACAGGCTCCAATGTACTTTATATAGGAAAGAGACTGACAGAAACACACTGCTTCATTTCAAAAGCAGTCACCCGCAAAGCCTGAGAACCAATCTTCCATTTGGCCATTTCTTAAGAGTACGCAGAAACTGCTTAGAAACACAACAATACTGACATCATGCTGAACATCTGGAATCCAAACTCTTGGCCCGAGGATACCCAAGGAAACTACTAAAAAATACACGTAAAATAGTATTATGCATTCCAAGGGAAACCTTACTAAAACTGAAAAGTAATGTAACAACTGATGACCGCATTACTTGTGTCACCACCTTTGGTCCAGATACCAATTTTCAAGAAAATCATAAAACAGTTCTGGCCACTTGCTCACCAAAATTCACCTGATGAACCGATACCTAGGATGGCTCTCAAGAGATCAAAAAATCTCAGTGAATGGCTTACACATGACTGTCTCCCCAAGAAAAACATTAGAACAGGACTGTAGAATTTGAGAACAATGACGGACCACCACCCTTGTGGCAATTGTTCAGTCTGCAAATACACCAGCAAAACCAAATCTTTTTAAATCGAAGGTAAAGATTGTTTTTTACAACAATTCACCAACTGCAAGACCCCTAATGTGATCTACGCCACCGAGTGCCGATGTGGCCTCCGTTACGTGGGCCAAACTGCAAGACCTGTGCACAAACACATTGGGGAACACCGTTCCAAAATGAGGTGTCGTTCCATCTCAGCACCTTTGGTTACCCACTTCATCGAACCTCCACATACACAAGACCAGATGAAATGGTGGGTCCTTGACAAGATTCAAAATACCTCCAACATCAAAAACGCCTTAAATTACAAAGAGGCATGGTGGATATTCAAATTGCGCACTATTGAATATGGGCTGAATGAAGCCTCTGCTTCAGAAAACTATCATCACAACTGAACCCATTGTCCAAACCCTTTGAACTCCTGGACATTAGCATCCACCTGGCCGGGTACCCTATTCAGGGCACCCACCCTAAGTCTGGCTGCACCTGAACATACCCTTGGCTAGCTGCCATTTTATGACTGGCTACATCAGGGGCTTTATAATACTGCACCTCACCTGCCCCCCCACCAGGTTAACACCTACTTGAACTACTGATAGCTCGGGTAGATATTAGTAACTACTCCTCAGTAGATATTCACCATGTAGCCCCACATTGTACCACACCATACTACATCACAGACAGGCAGCACATAGCCTTTACACCTGCCCTGCCTTACTTTACAGCATTCTTTCTCCATCCAATCTCTTTACATACCTCTTCAATCTCACTGTATGTATGCACCCATCCAGTCAGGCTCTGTATAACCAGAGCACCTTCCTTCACCCACCCTTCACAGTGATGGCCTGGCACTGTTACATCTTCATGCCTCCAATTACACCCGGCGGTTTACCAGGCACACATCCTGGCTTTATTTATTATTTTTTATTTTAAATTTTGACGTACAGAGTGTCCATCACTAGGCGCCCAAACAACAAGGGCACACTCATACATTATACCCACCTTAACGTTGCCAGCTCGACAAGGGAGCTATACACTAGTCTCCCTGCGCCTGCACACACACGAGACCGAGTGCCTCTCCCCTGCAGGACAGTGTTACACAGCACAATGCGACCATACACTACCCTAATACGCATGCGTAACGTCCGTTCCACAGCCATGCCCTGGGACACAGTCTAATCCCTGGCACATGGGCACATCGCAAAATACACCACTCCAGTTCTACACAACCAAGGCTCTGCTATACGCCCTCAAAGACTACCGTCACAGGTCGCGGTGAACTTGCTCCGTGCCGTCTCGACCGCCCGACCCTGTCAATGCAGGTATGTCCAAAGCCCTAGGTGCCTTGATTAGGCTTTTCTACAGAAACTTCAATTTCAGCATGAAAGGAGACTACTTTCTTGCCCTTCTCCCAAGCTGCTTTCTAATGGCACTCCATTTTGTTACAGGAGTCACCATAAAACTAGCATGAATGCCCTGCATCCAGACTGACCCTGGCTATGCAAGGCACCCTACCATCCTGGATATTCTTCTATCCCTTGATACAAGAAGCTATATTTACTGTTAGGTAAGAATGTTTTCTTTTACCCAACACCGCCAACCCAGAGGTTTTTCCAAGCACTTAAACCAGTAACAGAGTACTTCTGCTTTGTGTTTTGTTTCCAGCCTACACAGCGGCTCACCGTGGGACATATTTGACCAAGACCATACCGCTAACTAAGGTACTTTTACTGATACTGGGATTCCCAACTCAACTTCCAGTTCAGCTCCATCTCCCTTCTTTCACTCCCAGCCCAGATTCACCCAAGGTTAGATGTTTTATCCCTCTTGTTTTGGAAGACACATATATATGTGTTACTTTTGTTATTCACTTAACATCTATTGACCGAGCACTACTTGCTTAAATACCCCATAAGCAATACCCCAATCTAAGTAGATCTTGTATTCTGTTTTGTGTTCACAGTATACAGGCTGTCACAATCCAACTGCCCAGAAGAAGGCTCTCCATGTATAAGCCAAATCGTCACTGTGGCAGGTGCCACCTGCTGTCAGTTCAATATCCGGGAAGTTTTCTTCCCGACGTATACCAAGGATTGGCCACTACCCATTTAATGTGTAACATTTGAATACAAACAACAAGGTTTTGTTCTATTTCCAAACAAGCAATCAGGTTTATGCTCTCTTGACATTGGACCTGCAGTACTTTTTCATGCCTAGCAAAATGACATGTTCACAGATAGCAACTGTGTTTTTCAGCAAAACGTACTAAAACTTTGTTGTGACTATGTTTGTTTAACCTTATCACAAGTATTTGTGCAATACTGGATGTATTGAAACTCACCAATGCTTTACAAAAATTGTAGAAACAATGGATTACTCCTTGCTTTTGGTTTAAATGTCAGGAATTGATTGTCTCATGCTAAGAGTAATGTCCTGTCAAATCCAGTACTGTTAACCACTCCTTTTCTAGGACTTATGCTTAGTTATGCTGTGATTACACATGGATATGAATATTGTCTCCATTCTTTGCCTGCATACTCACAATGACAATGAATATCTTAGTTGTTTTTATACCATGTTAATTTGATTTCTACCTACATTACATGTAAATAAACACATGCCCCCTAATTTATGGGGTATGTAATAGTTTTGTGATTCATTTAAAAAACCGTCCTGTTATCCCTCTGCATGTGAGCACGACTTGAATTACTTGCATGATGGGTTTTTGGTGATTAGCATTAACAACAACACACTTTTTCGCAAATAACACAACATTCTACACTTTAGAAATGTTCCAACTTTATCCGAGGCTACCACACCCCCAGTTATACACCCTCATCTCAAGACGCCAAAGTTTTCGAATATCCTGAATATAAGTAACAGGATCTTCATTCTCTCCAATTTTCTGTGTCATAATTGGACCCATGTCTACGTATCAAGATATTTGTACTCTAAGTGCCCTCCATACATCTGTTCTGCAATTATTAAATGGCACTCCATCATGTTTTTTGTGCTTGTCTCCAAATGTCATCAGCTCTCTACACTGGAATAGCTGCTAGTAGGCCTTTTAAACCACCCACTGATAATGCTATTCCCGCTGTCATTCATTCTAACTCATAAATCCATTTACTGCTTCCGAAGTCAAACTGGGTATTTGCATTTCAAATGATCTTAATCCAGTTGCGCGCACTGGAAGGTATTGTGGTCGTCCTCCCCCTTTCTCTAATAACGGGAAATGTGTAAATCCTGTTCTACAATCGTATTCAACCATGCTTCTTGTCTTCCAGGTGGGGCTGGTTTTGCCTGCTCGTCTGCACCCTGTTAATGACCTCAATCTACTTACATAAGGCAGGGACATTTCCCCAACGCTATACAATTGTCCTTGTGGTCATTTGGAATATGATATAGGTTCTGGTGTTTTTCCATCCGATTCTCCTAAATCTGACCACTTTACCCCTCTTTCTATGTTTGGGTCTATCGAGGAGCCACATGAGCCCTCTCCTCGCACTCTCTCTTTTTCTTCCCTTTCTTCATCTGACATCATTATACCCCAACTGGTATAGCTATTATCCCTTTCCCTGTCATCAAGATCTAGTCTGCTTAGGGGCAGCGTTCTATGATTGTCCATCATTATGTCATCCTATCTACCTATTGTTTCTCTCGGTGGAGATCCTTCTATACTCCCTATGGTCTTATAACCATCTTTTTCCCTCATCTGCCTATATAGTTCCCCAATGCTTTTCCCTATGCCTTCTGCCTCATGCTCATCTGCCCATGTTGGTACTCTAGGTATCTTGTGCAGCTCCCTGCAAGGCTGTTGTGACCGTCTGAACTGGATAGTCCAGCTCCTTTGATGAGCAGCAATTACCCTCGGGATGGATGGGGATGCATATCTTACTCATACATCAAATAATAGAGCTGACTCAGGAAGTTCACAAAAGGAAGACTGTTTTAATATCAGTTATCCAAAACAGGGAGCATAACGAACATCAATGCAAACGCTCGATCTTCAAACTCAAAGCATTTAAGAAAAAACTACTTTTATAAGTAAAATGTGTCATCAATGACTTTGACCTATGTCACTACCAACATCATTCTACGTGGCAAACTACAAAAACGTATGTGCATGGGCTATTGGTTCTGAGTCAACATCTAAGTATATGATCCATACTAGTCCAAAAAAGTGTAACTATGGGATTCGTTACCTAACATCAGGTGGGAAACTAAGCCCTCCTCTAAAAATTACCATTTTGAACGTCACAAAATACATGACGTCCCATTGGTTTACACACTATAGGACCCCTGAATACGCAGGTCCTCTACAATTGGTTGGCACTCTACACATCTTCAGTACTTTTCAACCTACGATAGCAGCCTGCAGGCTGGCCGTCCAGATGCTGGTGACGTTGCTTAACATTAGCTTCCCACCTATTAACATGTAAATCCATCATCACCTCAGTGGTCTACTGTCAATTAGGCCTTTGAACTTCGTCCTTGAGAGTGTTCTTAGTTCTGAGAAAATTAGGGAGTGAGAAGCGCAGTCTGTCTTCATGTGTAGGTGTGACCATCTCGTTCATCCAACTTCATGCTTCCATATGACTAGAGACCATAAAATCAAGCCTTTTCGTGTATTTAATATTCTTATTTCAATAGACCTCTGACGTCTTCCTTGTTATGTTCATTCCTTCTGAACAGGAGGTTTGTTCTTTCACTCGATTTTGTATCCAAAGCCAGTTTACTGCAGTTTGATAAGACCGTGGCTCTTTGGGGCTCATCCAACCTCGCCTTTCTGAGCTCCGCTTTTGTAATTCAATATCTGCTTTTTTAACTGAGACATACTGAACTGAGGCCTTTTTGCTAATTTCCAACCTGCTTTAAAACGTTTAGTGGAAACATCCATAATTCTCTCATTCCTATGTATGTATTGCCTCAATCTATTTACTATAAGCTTAGAGCTAGCTTCACGATTACTTTGCTGCTTGTGTTTCATCTGCATCTGTACACATGTAAAATTATTTAATATCTTCATCTGTTTCTGTGGCATAGAGTTCTTCACCTTGAGCCCAAGAAGTCACTTATCCTTATTGCTTTCTTGATGCCTTATAGAATATCCGCATTCTCTGGTCACTGCATCCTTTTATATACTTCATCTTCAGCTCCATGTAACATATACTTGGCAATGGCTAGTTCAGCTGTTCTGTACACATCACATACTCTAGTTTCCAACTCACAGGTAAAAGGGGTGGGTCTATTGAGGTGGGGGTACTTGGATCCTTCTCTACACTCCCCCCTCTGGGTGATTCATCGACCACTCCCACATCATCCTTCACATGCAGGCAGCTTGGCTGAAGAACAGCTTCTTTGGGACCCATATCTTTATGACTCACTTCAGGCATCCTGCTGTTTTCCCATGCCCATCCTTATTCCATGTCATAAGCTGGCACTGCCCACATGGACTACAGTAGATCCATCCTCCCACATATTTTTTATGATTCTTCGGATACAGGAACTTTGTCCCCTCAAGTACATGGATACTGGCCTTCACAAAGTCTCTGATCTTTTCATCTGTCAGGTCTTTGGGCTTCCATCCTGATTACACATCGATCATGATCTTCAACCCTATGGCTTTCTTTGCTGTCTTCTCGCATTGTGAGATTATTATCTTGATCACACAAAATCCAACCAATATCATCACTTTCAGGGCTCCAATGAACTTAAAAATGTCTGCCATCCATTGTGGAACCCAAGAGAAGAGTGATCCAAACCAGTGTCATCAGCAATGTCTTCTACTTCCTCTATCATTTGGCAGTGGAGCTTCGTCAGCATGTCTATGGCTTCTGTCAATGTTCCATTCTCATCATCGTGAGTAGGTATAAATGTGCAACATGATTCTCCAATTTTTGCACAAACACCTCCATCCATTGCTGTAATCATGTCCAGGAAATATCTTTTCTGAAGAGTCATCAATCAGTTGGCTCTCATCTCTTCTCTGATTGCATTGACTCCTTTTATTGTAGTGTTAATTGCCTGCTGCAATTCCCATCTGGTGATTTGTAGCAACTTGGTGTTTGCTCCAACATGAACAGCTGGCATGAAGATCAATGTGAACACAGATGAGGTCTGGCTAAACAGTCTGTGCTCATATGGTATGACACCGAAAGCTTCTATTGACTTGGCTGAGAAATAGTTCTCTCTCTCTCTTCGTCCTCTTAATCAGCTCCACAGATCTCTTCTTCCTCAGGTCAGCATCTGCTTGTGGAAAATTGTCAATGTGTAAATCACCCTTTGGAATCACTAAAGCAGGAACATGGACTTTCACCAGTGTTCATATTCCTCCCCAAGCTTCAGGCAATCTGATATAGGCTCTGGCTGCACAAGCCCAATAATGATCCATGATCACTGCTGTATCATTCCTGCAACATCAAAGATTCGACCACAATTCTTATTTTCTCCAACTTTTCTTGTGCCGTTATTTCTGAAGCACAGCTTTGAACTTTCCAATGGCACTATATGCAGAGGTCCTCCTCTGTCTTCAACCCAAGTCAGTAGTTTAGCAAGTCTTGGCCATAATGGCTTATATCCATTCTGCACAATGTCAATGACTGGCTTATAGCATCCAATGATCACCCAGGTTCTGCAGACGACCACTCCTTCTTCCCATCCATCGGGTGATAACACAGATCCCCAGATCTGCATTTGACCACTATTCTTCCATCTTCGAGCGTCCTCTGAAGATTTTCCTGCAACCTCCAATTTCTTATTTTTTGCTTCCCATCTGATTCCAGCTCCTTTTACTCCAGGCTTCTCGTATCTGATCACATGATTCTTAATGTGGGCTCTGTTTCTTGTCTTGGTATCTTGCGCATAGTCATTTTCATCCGGATCTGTCCATTCAGTAGCCCCTTTGAGGTATGCATCTCGGCCCATGAACTGGCCTCTGGTTTTGCAAAGTGCTATGTGTGAAAGACAATGAGCTGTCTGGATGTCTATTTCGATAGCTATGAAGATTATAGACTTTCCCATACTGTATGGCAAGAGTGCACACACAAAGCATTCCTCATTCGAGGTCCTTCTTCATACTTCTTTCATATGCTGGTACCAAATGTTATTTCCCAAATGTGCCGTACTGTCCAGGTAATCACTTAGCTCGAAATCATCTTCTTGAGTGTTTCTTTTAGTTCTCATTCTCATCATTTAACCTTCCATAATCATATCATGAAGTGTACCAGCAAAACTCCTTCTTTCTCTATAAATCATAGGCACATCTGTCAGTGGACGGGGTATGCCTACATGTGTTCCCTGGGTAGGAGAAAGTTCAGAGAGTTTCCTCCTCTAACCATAACCTTTAGGCATAAACATGTCTCGCAAAATCTCCATGTGTGTCTGTCTCCTAGGGATTATCTTTGTGTTCTTCACCAGAGGATCAGGTGTTTTTCCATACATCATCTGTACAGGCATATTGTCTGGCAACCTCTCATCTTGCCCATTTGCCAGGCCTGTTTCTTGTGTCTAAACAGAATTTCTACAACCTTTCTTGCATGTGAATGATTGTTAATGGCACTTATCTCAGACTCAGGTAATTGGTCATCTTTCATTGGAACAGGCATAACTACAGAGGGTCTTGGGTGCTTAGTAGTTGCCACAATTGCTACTTCCTTTTGCTCAGAAAGATTCACTGGAGTCTTAGCTCCATGTATATCAAGGTAGTAGGATGTGCGGACTGTGAGTGAGAGCAGTATGATTCTAAACAGAATGCAACCATAAATAAGGCAAAGGTATGTTGATGTACAACACCTATTCCATGGACAACGTGAATGTCTTTCTACATCTGGGATCACAAAGTTGCTACGAGTACTACCCATTTTTTATTGCCTAAGGAAGGAAAAAAGTAATCTTTAATACATCAGCATTACACACTCCTCATGGAAGTTGCGGTCCTGCCTCAGCACCTTCGTCCTCGATCCACTTGTCTGCTTGCTGAATGATAGAAATTAACTCTCGATCTCTGTTTTAAACCAATGCGAAATATAAATGTCTCCAGTAAGATGAAAGCTGCTCTCAGTATGTCTAGATCAGTTCAACGACATATACTAGCTCCCAGTCCACTCATCGAATCTGCTTTAGGCCAGACGACATGATTAACTTCTTTCGGCATGAAACAACATGTCTGTCTTTGTCAGCAATCTTCTCGATCTGTCCCTCGAAGGAAAGTTTCACACCACTGTCCTGTGGGTTCTCTCAGAATATAGGCTTACATGGCTAATTATTCCCTCCAAGATCACAGTCAAATTATCAGTGTTACTGGGATCCTGAGGAATGTAAGGACGTCTGTGCATCTGCCAAAAAGATGTGGGTATTCTTCAATCAGCCGAAAGAACACCACATTGACAAGTCTGTGTGCAGCCTCAGGTGATAGGGGCATTTGTGTTATCCCCACTATAGTCAGGTAACTGCAACACTTGCTCAATGATTGCTGCAAGTAGTCTCCTCACAATCGAGCCATTTTTAGGATCTTGCAAAAAAATACGTATGTTAGAAGTTCTCCCCACAATTGCTGGATATGAGCGCAGCACATAGAGAAAAACTTCAAATATAATCCTTGAAACGTTTTCATTGGATAACACCATGGGCAAATCCGAACAAGAACTCAGTATGGAACAAATCAGGATACTGCACTCTGTTCCAGTTATCAAAGCCACGATCAGAGTCTGGCATATTCCTCTTCTTATGAAGGCTTAAACATGCCTCAGTCCAAAGTCAATAAGCTACTGTGGCTTTAAGAATATAGATCTTCCCTTAACCCTGCAACAGATTTGCACAGAGTGTTCAAATTTGCTTCCCTTAACCTTTTCAGAGACAGCTAAAAGGAGTGTCCCGGACCAAGCCACAGTCCAACAATTTTTTATATTTTTTATTTGTCAGCTTCTGCGTCCTCCTTCCTCGTCATACATCTCATCTGCACGTGCTGTGGTTCTTCCCCATTGCTTGTACTTGCTTCTCAGTGGGGTGCGGAGGGCAGAGAGGTTTCTCCAGCAAAAATGTTAACGTCTCCAATAAATATCCAATCACGCCTGCCCTGCACTTTGACAGCAGACGGCGTGATATGTTCCACTATAACTGGGCTGTTGAAACGGAGTGCGTCCCAACTTTTTCTCATGTGGTTCCAAATTAAGACCTTGTCTCCGGCGATTAATTTGGGAAGATGAAATTCTTGAAGTTTATTTGTTGAAGCATCTCCTTCTGTGTTCTGTACTGCCCTGCACTCTTGTCACTGCAGCTGTCCTGAAATGATAGAAATACTGGAAGTCATAGTTCAAATAATAATACATTTCCATTCCAAACAAATCTGCAGTTGGCTGAGTATTACTTCTAACTCTGGACCGAGGCATTAGGGGTGTTCTCATCCGCTTCCCAGTCACAATTTCGTGAGGCTTGAGGTGGTGGTCAGAACCTGGTTGGTTCCTCAAAACATATAATGCCAGTGGTAGGCAATGCAACCACCCTTTCTTCAGAGTAAGCTTCAACTTGGCTATCCTTTCCTTAAGCAAGCCGTTGAGCCTCTCACAGATTCCATTTCCTTGCAGATGATAAGCCGAGGAAAACTTGTGCTTTATACCAAGCAACAAGCTGATCTGCTCAAATGTTTGGTTCACAAAATGCGGCCCATTGCTTGACCTTATTACCTTACATACTCCCCATCTAGGAAACACTTCCCGCACCCAAATGTCTGCTGCACAGGTGGAATCTGGATGCGTACAGGGACCTGCCTCAATCCACATTGAGAAGGGACATACCACAACAATCATATATCTATATCCATTACATACTTGAATCATATTCACGTAGTCGATATGCAAATGCTGAAGGGGCCAGTGGGTCTGGGAATAACCCCCCTAACTGTGCGCAGTGTATGCCCAGCCGTGAATTTTTGACAAACTATACAATTCATCATAAAAACAGATTTGGTACAAACCAATCTGCAGCAATCATTGCAGCAAGTTTCTGCCTAGTTGTGTGTGCAGGGTAGTGTAGCTGTTCCAGCACCACCCTCAGTAAGGCTACAGGCATCACCGGTTTACCATTGCTGTCCTGTTGCCACAATGCTTCAGAGGGGTTTAAAGAACATTCTGTCAAGGATGGCACTCTGTCAAGAGTGGCACAGGGCTCCCAGGTAGGGTTTGGGTGGCTGTGCTGATGTAAGGTGACAGATAAGTACACACACAGCAGGAAACTCAACAAGAAAGAAAAGTAGGCAACTGTGTTTGTGAACAGAAAGGGGCAGGAACTACAAAGATACAAACAAACTGGATTCCCTCTTGGGGTGTATGCAGATATGGAAAAAGAGTGTTCCACAGACCTTTGGAAACTCCAGCCTTCTGCACGGATTACTATTACAGAGGCCCACTCTGTCTGCTCATGGCTGGGAACAACAGCTGTGGGTGTCTGTTAAACACAAAACACGACAAGGGAAAGGGCAGAGGTTACCTGTCGGAAACCAACAGTCAAGCTCTGTACAAAGGATCAACATAAAAACACAAGAGAGACAAGAACATAAATAACCAGGGACAAGGAAGTCTAAGAGAAATCCAGCAGAAGGGAATGAAGGAAGAAACAGTACAATAGAAATGGGTAAACTAAAGGGGAGGACAGAGGAGTCAAGGAAGAGAAGGACAGGGATCAAGAACAAGGGGTTGCAAATAAGAAAGAGAGCAAGAGAGCAGCAGCCAGGAAAGTGGGGGGCTGCAAACAAGGAAGCAGGGCTGCAGTACCAAATGGTACAAGGTACAGAAAAACTGTAGTGGATTGCAGAGGACTAGTTGGAGGCAGAGAGTCCAGAGGAGCAGGACTGAGAGCTGTAGTAGGCGGCAGACAGAGAGCCCAGAGGAGTAGGGCAGCAAGGAGCGAACCCAAAGGAACAGGGCGTAGAGGCAGAGAGACCAGAGGGTCAGGGCTGAAAGCAGAAGAGAGTAGCAGGCTGCAAGGCAGGGAGCCCAGCGGAGCAGAGTAGCAAGGAGCAAGCTCAGAGGAGCAGAGCAGCGAGGCAAGAAGCCCGGAAGGCTATGGCTGTAGGCAGCAGAGTGTAACAGGCTGCAAGGCAGGAAGCCCAGAGGAGCAGGGCTGTGAGGTAGGGAGCCCAAAAGGCTAGGGCTGTAGGCAGCAGGGTGTAGCAGGCTGCAAGGCAGGAAGCCCAGAGGAGCAGGGCTGTGAGGCAGGAAGCCCAAAAGGCTAGGGCTGTAGGCAGCAGGGTGTAGCAGGCTGCAAGGCAGGAAGCCCAGAAAGAGCACTGGAACAAAAGCAGGGAAATGCAGCAGCAGGAACAGCATACAATTTCGAGACAAAAGGCAAAAAGGGGCTGGGAGGACTCTTGATGCAAGAGACTGAGCTCCTGCAGGCAGCTGCTTAAATACCGCCCTGCCCTGTACTGAGGCAGGCTAATTGGCAGCACCTGGAGCAGCACACCTGAATACAATCTGCCTCCTCCCTCTCTGGTCCCGAGATGGTGGAAGCAGCACTGATCCCTAGGGCTTCTGGGGATTGTGGTTCCAATGCTGACGAATGGGAATGGCTAGGAATTGATAGCTGTAGCAAGGTGCATTGTGGTACATGTAGTTAGTTGAGTTATATAAGAAGGCACCAAAGTCACGCAAATGGGAATTAAGTACCAAAGTGTGAATTGGGGTTGTTCCAAGAGTATTCTGAAGATAAATGAATAACAAATAGTCCATGATGGTTGCCAATGTGTGCGCCCATGGCGCAGGCATGACACATTCTCTTCATGTCCACAAATCTATCTCATCTTGAGGTGCTTCCCCCTGAACCTCCACAAGCTGCGTTTTTGACAAATCACTATATTTTCAACCACATTCATCAACACAACCATTTTCTCCTTTACACCAGGTGTTCCAAAGGACATTATATTCTCTGAACATGCAGCGATTTTCACTTCATGCTGCTTGTTTCCCGAGTGAAATAAAGTCTGTCTTTTTAGTATGAGCTGCGCATTTAACGACCGCGATGGCCACTGGGAGTTGTAGTGCCTTAATAAGCCTATCCAATAAGGCGGTGTGCTGCACTGGCATGCCATCCGCTCGGAGGTAGCCCCTCCTTTTCCAACGTGCTAACCCTGCGTGCACTGTTGACGTCACATAGGCGGAGTCGCTGTACACTGTTACTTCCTTGTCTGCATGATTCTCGAGCGTTACAATCAGCGCCACTAACTCTGCAGCTTGTGCTGAATAATGAGACGGTAGTCGTGCACTTACCAATGTCTGAAACTCCCCATTGGCTGTGTATTTTACCACAGCAGCACCCGTATATCTCTGTCCATCATTATTATTGATTCTTGAAGGACCGTCAAGAAAAACAATTTCTCCATCTGCCAAGGCATTTTCTTTTACTCTTGGGATTTCATCATAGAAATCTTCATAATTCAAACAATCATGCGCATGCTCATCCTCCACCAGTGGTTCGGCTACAAACATGGCAGGATTCACTATTCTGCATCAAACTATTTTGATCGCTGGATTTGAAATAACTACCTCGTAGACAGAAGCCCTTTGAGACGTCAATGTGCCCTTAGGTTTCTCTAGAATAGCAAATAGTGCATGCTCTACAAATAATGTCATGGAGCATCCCATCACTATGCTTGCAGCTTTCTCTATGGTGAATGTGGTGGCAGTCAGAGACTGTTCGCATGGAAAGTGACCTCTCATTACTGAGTCTAAAATCCCACTATAATATGCAAGGGGCTTGTACCCCAATGTGGTTCTCTGTGTAAGGACTGCTGTCATAACAGTGCCATCTGTGTGTGAGAATAAAAAGAATTCCTCAGCATAATTAGCAATCCCTAAAACCAGAGCTGTGCAAATTGCTTTTTTCAGCTCTTCAAATGCTTCTTCATTTTCTCAGTCCACGCGATTTTTTCCTGTGTTACCTGTGCCTTCTTTAAAGCTTGTAGTGAAGGCCTTATATATGAACTGTAATCAAATACCCATGCTCTGACGTATTTACATAATCCAAAAAACCTCTGCATGTGTTTTTTCGTGTGTGGTTTTGTGGTTTTCAAAATAGCCTCCGCTCTCTCAGGAGTAACCTCCTTTCCCTCATGTGAAATCAATTGGCCAATATACAACACTTCTTGTTGAAAATATTGAAACTTCTCTTTGTCAACCTTATATCCTTTTTCAGCAAGTATTATCAGCTGAACAGAATCGCGTCTGCACTCTTCCTCTGTAGTGCTACAAAATAGAATGTCATCTACATATTGCAGAACAACACTTTCCAAATCAATATTGCTCAAATCCATCTGCAGGACTCTATTAAAAATTGATGGAGATGATGAATACCCCTGGGGCAGCCTAGTGCTTTTCAGTCGTGTTTGTCTGAATGTACATGACGTCAGATCCTTTGAGTCTTTGTGCAATGGGATTGAGAAAAACGCATTTTTCAAATCAATCACAGTGAAATATCATGCTCCAACAGGTATATTACATAGAATTGTGGACGGGTTAGGGACTAGCGGGAACTCACTTTTACAATTTGTTTATTGGCCTTAAATCTTGAATTAGTCTCCAAGACCCCCCTTCCCTTTTTTCACAGGATAAATTGCGGTATTACACAGTGAATCTGACGTCACTAAGATGCCCTGCTCCATCCTGACGGAAATTGTTTTGAATATATCTTCATCTGCCTCTCGAGACATGGGATACTGTCGTCCTCGAGGTGAAATTGATTTTGGTTTCAGTTTAATCTTCACTTCTCCAACCCCCTTCAATAGGCCGTCCATAATGAAGCTGGCAGGTTTGCCATGTCTTCCTCAAAATACTCAGGGCGTTGCTGTGCCATCATCATTTTCTGAGGTACCTCTTATTTGATTGCTTTTACCCAATAAGTAATACTCATCTCAAATACCACTTCGTCATCAGATAGATGATCGCCAAACATATCCTCATCGGTGACGTCAGTTAATCTGTAACCTTCTCTGATGGCAATCACTGCACACCATTGTCTGCCTTTGTCATTGTCCCCATCAAGCAAAGCCATTTCACCTCGCACTATGGCTGCTTGCAATTCTAAGGGAAACACTTGCCCTTCTTCTTCGCTCATAGGTATCTTTGGTCTAAACAGAAATTCATCAGGTATTCTCATTGCTTTGCCTGCTAGGCCTGGTAGATATGCCAATAGAACATGCACTCCATAATGAAAAACTTCTGGCTCTAAAGGTATTGCTCTCATGGCTATTTATCCAGCAAATGCTCCAATGATTTCACACACGTTTAAATAATACATTCCTGGAGTTGAGCACACTATGCCTTCATCAGTAAACAAGATCGTCATATTGAGCTTTGTCATCAAATCTCGGCCCAATATATTGACATGTGTCTGCCTAGAGTATAGCAAAGGCACCTTCATGTCACTTTCTCCTATAGAGACTGGTAACTCTTCGGTGAAAGGAACTCGACTTGTAGCTCCTGAAAAGCCTTGAGTATTCATGGCAGTGCCAGACATTAAAAAACGTTCCCTCACATATAAATGAGCATGTTGCACCCGTGTCTACTAAAAACAAAAATCCTTGCCCCCTATAGTGACGTCTACCATTGGTTCCTCATGAGGATTTGGTGTCACGGATAGGACTGAACACATTAAGTCTCCCATTGAGCTGCCCTATTGCAGGTACAGACACATTTCCTTACCTGAAAACGGATTCTCTCCACTAACAGTGACACTCCCTATCCTAGGTGTCGTTAACTGCCCTGTACTTCTACTCTGCTGAATCTGCTTGGGCGCATGCTGCGACTCCCCTTGTGGTGGAGCCACTGCTACCAGCTGTATCTGCAAGCCTTGCTGCACTCTCAGCACTTGCTGCAGTTGCATCGTTTGATTCTGAGCAAACCCATCATTATACTCATGTGAATATGCAGGCGGGTTTGAAATCCCCCGTCTTGAAAATTGGTTATTTTGCACAAACCCTTGACTTCTACACATGGGAACAAAATGCCCTGTCATCCCGCATATCCAACATTGAGGTGGCCTCCTAATCTGCCCATCCGGTATGTTCTGACTGTCATTCTGCATATTTTGAAACCCACCTTGGTTGTTCTGAAAACCTCCCCGATTATTTTGCCAATTCCCTTGATTAGTCTGAAAATCTCTTCCTCGAAATCCACCCCTTCCAGCCGGAGTAAATCCATTATTACTTTGGTCAAACTGCCTTTGGTTATTCACCTGTGGCATACTTGCATTCTGCTGTGGATTCGGTCCATCTACACTCGTCAACATTGCCCCTTCAATGGCATATTTAGACTGCTTTTTCTGCACTAATTTTGTCTCTTCGTCCTTCCCGGCATCATCTTTTTTGTGATTCTCTTCCTGCAAGAGCCTGCAATAGTGCACAATGGTCAGCTGAATCTCCGACCACGGTTTGGCTTCAATACCTATTAATTTCTTGAGCTGCTTCTGTAAAGGTTCTGGTAGCCCCTGGCATAATATATAAAATACTGGTATAGATTTTGCCCAAGACTTGCGCGTTTCCAAAGCCCAAGATTCCTAAAAATGTTGAATATAAATCAACGGATCATCTCCGTCCTTCATCTTTTTCGTCATTATAGCTCCCATATCGGACTTATCTGGATAGAGTACTCTGAGTGTCTTCCAGACCGCCGCCCTACAGTTATTAAATGGTGCTCCATCATGAGCAGTGTTGACTATAGACACCAGGGTACCCTGCCCTCATTCATACGTCATCAGCTCTCTCACCAGGTATGGTGATGAGGAGACCCTTAATATCCCCTATGGCTAACGTGTTTCCTCCCGTCATTTTCTCTAATTCATGTTTCCATTTCCGAGCGCCCGAAGTTAAACTCGTGCGTTTACAACTTAAGTTATCCTTGTCCATTTGGGCCACAGTATATATTGCGGTCTAACCCCTCCTTTCTCTAACAAGGGGAACTGTGACACCCCAAACTCATTCTCATCTCTCATCATTTGTCTGTCCACCGCAGGGACGATATTACCACATCGCCTTCTACCAGGTAGCGATCTTAATCTGCTCACATAAGGTGGCGATTCTCCCCTTTCACTGTAGAATTGCCCCTTGGGTCGATCTGACTTTGTCAGTGGTTCTGGTGCCCTGGTCACAGGTGCGTTTAAATCTGACCATCTGACTTCTTTCTCCATTGAAAAACATCCCTCAAGGCTGCACACATCTTTTCTTCCTTCCCCAGGGAAGGTGTCTCTGTCTTCGTCCGACATATCCTGTGCTCAACTTGTGCAACTTCTCTCATCATCATCTCTGCTCAGAGTCAGTCTATCAAGAGACAGCTCCTTTGGCCTAGTACTACATGAGGCTCCCTCTGTGTCATACAGCTGAGTACTCTCGAGTCAATCGTTTTTTCCCTTCCCCTTTAACTCTTTCTGGGCTTTCATTTCATGATATACTTTATCGATCGCTTCCCCAATGCTCATAGAGTCAAACCCGTCTTCTAAATTTAGTCTAGACGTGCCTGGTAATGACTCGTACTCTTGAAAAAATACTTCTATGTCATCCCATGCTACTTCTGGCTCAGGATCTCTTACCTCCTTCTCCAGGCGATCGATGCTCTCTGCCATCTTTTACGTTCCATATCATCATCAAATTCTCTTTGTTTCCTTGCTTCCTCTCTTACTCTGTCTTCTACGTTTTTCCTCATATCCCTTCTCTCATTTGCCCTGCATATCTCCTCATCCTTTCGCCTTTGTATTCTTTTATCCCTTATTTTCAGTTCCTCTGCTTCTATTCTTTTTTGTTCTAACCTTTCCTGCTCATCGATCGCTCTCTGTCTATTATCGCGTATTCTTTGCTCTTCTGCTCTCCCTTGTTTTCTCGACTGTCCTCTTGGTACAACTGCTCTCGTCTCTGCCTATCCTTTCTTTTTGCTCCTCCATCTTTCAATCGTTCCTCTCTTTCCTTATCTTTTTTGTTTTGTTTGTCTTGATCTTCCCATTGTCTTACATCCTCAATGCTTTTACCATCAAGTTTTAATAAAAGCTGGCCACCCATCCATTTATTCTGTAAAAGCACTGTCTCATCAGCCTTGTCATTTTCTCCTTTCCATCATTTTATCTCTCTTCCTAAATCTAGAGATGTACTTGCTTGATCACTCCTTCCCTTATTGCGTCTCTCTTTGTCCCTTGGGACCTTAGAGATGACATCTTTCTCAGTATTTTTCTCGGTGCTTTTGTCATTGCTTTGAACAGGTGACTCATATGCCGGGTTACTATATCCTGTTGCTGCTTTAAGCTCCCACAATGGGTATAACCCATCGTCTTTCTTGCTCTCGTCTTCTTTTTCAGCTGGGGTGGGAGGAGCAGAAGGCTCCTCAGCGCCCTCTCTGCATATATTAAGTATCCAATCTATAGGAGGCTCTTTATCCTTCTCTTGTTGATACATCTTTCAAAGCTCTAAACTAGTTAATTGCTTCTCTAGCTTCTTCCCAGTATACGCTGCATGCAGATATGTCATCCTATGCTGCAGAACTGCCTTTGATAGCGAACTTCCTTGTGGCCACGGCATAAACATTTTATCTGCGGTTCCTATAACCCATTCCGCACCGTACTGTTTAAACTTAGGTGCATGCTTCAGTAACTGCTTACAGAGATGCACAAGTCTATTCTTAACTTAGTATAACACTCGTTTATTATCATTCACCGATTTAAAAGGAACGTTTCATAAAAATAATATAATATGAGCGAGCACCAATCGTTGCAGGCACCAATCCTGCGAACCACAATTTTTTACTTTAATCTTACTAAAAATAACCATCAGGTTCAGTTCTAATCAAACAAATAATATTTTCCACTTATGACGTCATTATTCACAAACCACATAAAACAAACAGACAAACTCAACCAGTTACATAAATCTCCTATAATCTTCTTAATACTCGTTTTGCACTCTAAAAATACTCTGACTGGAGTGTAAGTTACCCCTTTCGAACTGCCTTTAATCAGAACCGTCTCCTAGTAGTCCAATATGGGACTATGGGTTCAAACTTCTTCTGTTACGTCATAAAAAACGCATGCCAGGGCATAGTCTCTTATCATGGCCTCTCTCACGATTTATGTTATTGCTCGGCCACACTCGAGTCAATATCTCATTCCCCACATAAATTATACACTTACTCTCACGTTATGTTTTATTCTGCCTCACTCCGTTACTCTCTTTTTTCTTCACTCATCACCCATGCTTTTGTCAACTCACTCAATTTTTTACTCACCAATATCATGTTTTCCTCTTCTGACTCTCGGGATCGTCTGCCTTTTTATCGCCTCTTCAACCTTCCGATAAATCCGCTTCACGTAGAATTGGGAGGGGATTCTATGGAAACTAGGGGACCCGTCACACCCGGTCTTTCAAGACACTTTTTACATTTTATACCAACTACTATCTACGTCTTTTCAGTCGAATGCCAAAGGTTGTTCAATATTACCAAAACTCTAAAGTTTACTCAGATCGATGGCTCTTAAACCATCCTCTTCTACCAAGTGAACTGGATAGTCCAGCTCCTTTGATGAGCAGCAATTACCCTCAAGATGGATGTGGATGCAGATCTTGCTCATACATCAAATAATAGAGCCGACTCAGGAAGTTGACAAAAGGAAGACTGTTTTAATATCAATTATCTAAAACAGGAATCACAACGAACATCAACACAAACGCTCGATCTTCAAACTCAAAGCATTTCAGAAAAAACTGTACTTTTATAAGCAAAATGTGTCATCAATGACGTTGACCTACATCATTACCAACGTCATCCTACGTGGCAAACTACAAAAACTAATGTGCATGGGCTATTGGTTCTGAGTGAACATCTAAGTATATGATCCATACTAGTCTAAACAAGTGTAACTATGTGATTGGTTACTTAATATCAGGTGGGCAACTAAACCCTCTTCTAAAAATGACCACTATGAACGTCACTAAATACACAACGCCCCATTGGTTTGCACACAATACGACCCCTGAATACGCAGGTCCTCTACAATTGGTTGGCACTCTATCCATCTTTAGTACTTTTCCACCTACGTTAGCAGCCTGCAGGCTGGCCATCCAGATGCTGGTAAGGTTGCCTTAACTTTAGCTTCCTATCAATTAGAATATCAATCCATCATCACCTCAGTGGTCTACTGTCAATTAGGCCTTTCACCTTCGTCCTTGAGAGTGTTCTTAGCTCTGAGAAAATTGGGGAGTGAGAAGCACAGTCTACCTTCATGTGTAGGTGTGACCATCTCGTTCATCCAACTTCATGCTTCCATGTGACTAGAGACCATAAAATCGAGCCTTTTCGTGTATTTAATATTCTTATTCCAATAGACCGCTGACGTCTTCCTTGTTATGTTCATTCCTTCTGAACAGGAGGTTTGTTCTTTCACACGATTTTGAGTCCAAAGTCAGTTTACTGCAGTTTGATAAGACCCTGGCCCTCATTACGACCCAGGCGGTAAGGGGTTTACGCCGGCGTAAACTTCGCCAACCCTTACCGCCTGAGTACGAGTTCCCGTAGCGCCATGGTGATTTTAACGCCTGCTTTTTGCAGGCGTTAAAATCCATGGCGCTAAGGGACCTTGTTGTTAATTACGCCACCGTAATTTACGGTGGCGTAATTAACGCCTTCCCCACTCCCATTATGCCGTATGGGGCAAAAATGGGAATGGGGAAGGGTAAATGGGGATTGTGGACTTACCGCCCCGCCAAGGTCAGAATGGGGCGGTAAGTCCGCCAACCACCATGGCGGAGTTGGCAACTTAGCGCCATGGACCACGTTGCAAATAGCACCATGGTTCTCCGCCAAGGTCGTAATGAGGGCCCTTGTCTCCTTGGGGCTCATCCAACCTCGCCTTTCTGAGCTCCGCCTCTGTAATTCAGTATCTGCTTTTTTAACTGAGACATACTGAACTGAGGCCTTTTTGCTAATGTCCAACCTGCTTTGATACATTTAGTGTAAACATCCATAATTCTCTCATTCCTATGTATGTATACGTTGGTCGCTTGCAGCAATCTATTTACTATAAGCTTAGAGCTAGCTTCATGATTACTCTGCTGCTTGTGTTTCTTCTGCATCTGTACACGTGTAAAATGATTTAATATCTTCATCTGTTTCTGTGGCATACGTTTCTTCACCTTGAGCCCAAGATGTCACTTATCCTTATTTCTTTCTTGATGCCTTATAGAATATCCGCTTTCTCTGGTCACTGCATCCTTTTATGTACTTCATCTTCAGGTCCATGTGACATATACTTGGCAATGGCTAGTAATACTACCATTCATCTTTGCCGTTTATTGGTTCGGCTTCTTCAGGGATTTCATTTAGATGGCCATCATATTTCTTTGTGTGCAGATAAGGTTTTCTCAATGGGTACCTTGGCTCCCAGATTCTCCTAGGTGCTGGCCCTTTTACTGGCACTGGAATGAGTCCATATTCTGCTCTTTGTCGATTCAGCTGTTCTGTATACATCACATATTCTGCTTCCCAACATACAGGTAAAAGGGGCGGGTCGATTGAGGTGGGGGTACTTGGCTCCTTCTCTACACGTCTCTCTTCCTCCCATCATTCTCGTTATACAACACTGGTATTACACATCTATTAACGAGGTGATCTATTTCATCACCCCTTTGTCCTTTACTCCTCATTTCCTTCTTTTCTTCCTCTTCCCTTCTTCCCTGTAACCTTCTTTCTTTCAATCTTTGTGTTTCCATTTCTTCACGCTTCTTCTTCGCCCCATCTTTTCTCTCAATCTCCTTTACGTGATCTTCATACCTTCTTCATTCTTACTTTCATTTCCTCTCTTTTTCCTTCTCATCTTTGTATGCCCTTTCTCTTTGCTTTTCCATCCTTTCCCGCTCCTCTCTTAATTCTCTTTCCTTAACATCATCAATACCCTTTCTGGCTAATTTGAGTAATATCTGTCCTCCCATACACTCATTCTGTACAATTGTCACTTTGCTGACCTTCTCTTGCTCTCCTTTTTGTCTCTTCTAGCTCTATTAGTCTATCGCTTCTCTCATTACACTCCTTCTATTTACATACTTCCAGACATATATTAATCTTACTTTCTTCTGTAGTATCTTCACTGCTATAAGTAGGGGTTGCATATATCACATTAATATACCCCGCTGCTGCTTTTAACTCCTTTAGAGGATAAAATTCCTGTTTCTGAGTGGCTGTACTATTGTCTTCAGAAGGAGAAAGAGCAGCCGAGGGTTTTGTTCCCACCCATTCATGCTGATTAAGCACCCACTCCTTCTCGAGAAGGTCTTCTTTCTCGCTCTGATACATTTTCCATAGCTCTAATACCCAACCATTTTTTGTAACCTTTCCCCTGTATACGCAGCCTGTAAGTATCTTGTCATGTACTGCAATACTGTTCTTGATAGGGAACCCTATTGAAGCTTCGGCATGAACATTTTGTCAGCGGTGCCTTTTACCCATTCAGCATATTTCCTAATCTTCGGGGTATACCTCAGTAATGTTCTGCACAAGTGCAGAAGGGGAGGTCCCCCATAAGTCGTTTTTAACTGTCAATACTTATCAGATCTTTTAATCTTCTACTATAATCAATTAGCATTATCTCAACGTTATTCTTTCCTTCTTTCACAATCCTTTATATATCACAAAAATCCATTTGGGCAAGCACCACCTATCTCCATCCATTCCTCCAAAAATATTCTTCAAAAACCTTTCTAAGCCTACACAATAATATTCTCTTTGCTTCTTTGTTACAGTTCTATTATGTCTCACTATCCTGTTGTTTTATTATTGCCCATCTAAGAATCTTATCTTTCTATATTTATTCTTAACTGCTAACATCCTATCAATGGTGGAAATTGCTTGTTTTTAGGGTCTGATAATCAGTCAAATTATTACTGTTGTTCTATATTTCCAGTCTTCAACCTCCATTTTCACAACTAATAAAAACCATGCGTCTTTTTTAAAAAAAATCAACTTCTTACACTAAGATATTCATAACCCCAAACAAATGTGTACAACAAATTCTACAATCGTCTTTCTTTCTCTTGTAAAAGTATGTCATCTCAATTTTACCCCATTTTGGAGTGTGAAACGCATCCTTCATGTTGGCCTTGCCTCTTGAACCACTTACTTAATACTCCATCTTCGAGTGTGATGCGTTCCCTTCTATCTCCTTGGAAAAGGTATTCGAGGTATCTCTTCTTAAATCAATCCTGGTACATTTTCCCCAGCATATATATTTACACATGCAATTCAATCCCTCCCCTTTAATTTGCCACTTTCGATGTTCTACCTATGTCTGTGCTCAGTTCGTGCTCTTCGGTATCGGCTGATCCTAAGTCGACCACTTCGCCTTCAGTACGAGGGCCGACAGTGGGGAACGGACATGAATTTCTTCAAAGAGGCACCTGCGGACCGTCTCGATTTACACACGTGATTCTTCCGCTCTCCATAGGAAACTCTGTGATCTTGTTGCTGATCGTGGAAGATATCAAAAAACGGAGAGTCTGGATCTGAACCATCTGCTCCGCTACCAAATGTGCTATAGCACCTGCAGCGTTCCAAGTGCCTAATGGGATTACCACAATAAATTATCTCTTGCTTACTATTATACAATGCTAACGCCCATCTACTTAGCATGGCTGCTTTGCTTGCATTCTATTTTCTACTTTAGCAAGTTTCTATATGTCTAATCTACCTTGCTTTCTGCATATATGGATTTATTACATCTCTTGTCACTTATCTTCTTAGTGTATATGTTTTTTCTTCATATTCGCATATGTCTTTACTTAATTCTTCATTCTTTAGCTATTCATACATCGAGTTCAGTGCATCCACGTATGTTCTCTCTTTAGTGGGGTCACTTTAGATCTACCACACTTCACTTATAGTTCTTCTATGTCCAGTGGTGTCTGTAGGCTCATGTCTACTGCATCAGTTTGAGGGTACATTCGATACAGGTGTCTGAGTGCATAATGTCTCTCATACCTTCTATGTGGTATTGGGATGATACCAGGTGTCAAACAGTGCTTTCTTGCTGGTCTTCCAATATGACAGAGGTGAGGGGGTGGGCTATATAAATGATATCTACATCTGCTTCTCTTCACTGCCAAGGTCACACAGGTCAAGAATCCATAAATGGTCAACTGATCCCCCTTCAATTCCTAATTTTTGTTGGGTTTGTATTTCATATCACCCCTTCCAAATTGGAACATGTATTGATGTTATCCCCCCACACCCTCAACCTTGCTTTTACCCTGGGTTTATACTGGACCCCCTTGGACCATGAATATTTGTTGAACCCTTCTTGGACTCTAAGTTACTATTGATCTCTGATTCGATCCTACATTCAGTGGTTGCCACCCTTAAATAGTTCATTTTGGCTCTTTAAACATGTACACTTTTTGGAATTACATCCTAATCTTTGCACTTCCAGCACCTTTTCAATTCATGTAATAAAGCAATATGACCGGAGCGGCGGGGGAATTACCGACTCTGGTAATGCCTGGCCCGCTTTCCCTTTCCATGGCGGCCATCCAGAGCGGACGCGCTGGAAACAGAAGTGTCCCAGCGCGTCCGTTCCCAAAAGAAGACAGAGAAGAAGGTAAGTGAGGTTGGGAGGGAGGTAGGGAGGCGGGGAAAAAAAAAGAAAGAAAAACGTACCTGCGCCCCCGGCGGGGGATGATGGAAGCCTCCAGCCGTTGTCATGGTTCAACCGTGGAAAGTATGGAACAAATGGCGGCTTCATTAGGCCACCGCGGAATCAGTACCAGCGTACTAGTGTTTCATGTGCCTTTTGTTTACATAGGCCGACACGCCCCCTTGCCAGACGCGCTGCAACTCTTTCGAACTGCCCGCGTCGGACCGCTCGGTGCTCTCTCCGTGTGGTTTTTGCTCCGTTTCCTACGCTCTCAGCCCTCTTACCTTACTGTGCATCTTCCTTGCCTATGTTTGCCTTCCCCGTGACGGCCAAGACGATTTACTCTAAATCCTTTTTCTTTCTACAGTCGCGTCCTTCCGCGTACCGTGTTTGCCTTCCTTCTCTCTTTTCCCCCTTCGCTGATAGCCTGCCTCGCACGTCAGCGCTTCCTTCCCCCTCTCTTGCACCTTGCCAGCTTCGCCTTTTTCTTTCTCTCTTACTTTCCTATCGTTCCCCCTTTTCTGTTAACCATCACTCTCCAGCTCTCCCTATCTTACCTGTATAGGTGGCTGTCCTACCTTCAGAACCGATTTGGACTCCGAGTTCTCAGGATCGTGCCTCTTCCAGGAGGTACAGCTAGTACGCCATTACACCGTAGCTGACCTGGGTCCACTGCATACTCCGGTTAAGGATTTGGATCTTTCCTCCGAAGCAAGATCTACATCTGCATGTTGATTCCGCTCAGGGTTTTTTGCGCCTTACCAGGCTTTTTCCCTGAATTTGGGGGCGAGCTCCCTTGGGTCCGCCTGACGATTCTCAAATCATTGTCAAGGTGGCCTCGGGTGGAGAGCGTCCTTTTCTCTACGAACGAAGGAAGGGGAAGAAGGCGGAGAAAGGTGAAGAAGTACGCAGAAAGGAAAGAAGAAGAGACAGAGAGTCTAACCTAACCCTTACACCGGAGGTCACAGGTGGGGAGACACAGGGGGAGGCTTCTGCAGATTCTGACAGCCGTGTGGAGGCACAGAGTGGGGATGGCCCGGCTCGGAGTCTCCACACGGCTGGAGGCTGCCATCATCCCCCACCGGCGACAAAGGAGCAAGAAGGTAAGTGGGGTGGGGAGGGCAGGGAGGAGGGAAAACAAAAAAAAGAAGCCGTACCTGAGTCCCCGGCGGGGGCGAAGGCAGCCTCTCAGCCGCGGGGAGGCTCGGAGTGGAGATGGACCTGCTTCGAACCTCCTCATTGGCTGAGGGGCTGCCACGCCCCCTGCCGGGGACAATGGCTGTGGAACCCCGGCAGAGGGATTCCCGGCCGGGTAATGGCTGGGCGAGGGCCAATCACAATGGTGGTTTCATTCTGATTGCGCCCTCGCCGGGTACTAATTTTAAATATGAGCTACTGGTGTCATTTGAGTTAGTGTTTTTACTGTTATTTGTTTTTGAGGTTGGGGAAGAGTCGGCTATGTTATTTGAAATAGTGATGGACTCATCTCTATCAGAGGAAATTGTTCATTCATTCTTCTCGCTGTTGGAACCCACCCACATTGTCGTGTTCTTGGTGGCCAAGCCCTCTTCTCTGCCCACCAGCAACACCACCTGTCCCACCCCTCTTTACATAGGCTCTGAGCAAATATTATCCAGGGCCGGTCTTAGAAGCCACAGCGCCCCAGCAGCAAATCAAAAATGTGGTGGCCACATTTTTCAATAGGCATGGCAGGCGCCCTATTGTTATTAAATGCGCTCTTATTTCAATAGGGCATCTGCCGCCCTTCTCCCACCACGGCCGCTCGGGCAGACCTTGAAAGACTCCCCCGAGCTGAGGTGGCAGGGTCTAACGGCCGGTCGGATCTGGCTATTACTAAGTCATTTTAGGCGGAAAAAGTTATAGGCCACCAGTATTACATTGGTTGTGTTTTATGCACAGAAGATATGCACAAAAGACATATCTGTGTACTGGAGGCCAAAACGCATGAATCCCCTACAGTCCCCGCGCATGTATTTTCTATGCAATAGGTCTGCAAACACAGCTCGTGCAGACCGGGGAAAAATCAAGGCGTGAGAAGCTAAGAAGCTCACGCTTGTTCATCCCCATAGTTTTTATGCCCCAGCAACCATCAAAATGCGCACCAATGCAAGAGATTGTTTGTGTTCCAGAGATGCATCACAGCGACTGAGGAAGAGGCTGTACAGGAGGAGGAATAACAGTGGAGGGACCATCAGGAGCTAAGGGGAAAAATGACAACAGAAGCAATAGGCACATACCACCTCTTGTCTGTTCAGAGGGAAAGCCTGTCTCCTTTGCAGAATATCGGGTACTTATTCCGTGCCCAGTGTCACCAGTAGGGGCTTGTGCGTATGTGGTCAGACAGCCACAATTCTCTAAGCGCAATGGCTGTCTCCAGACTAAAGAGGATGACGGCCAGTCACTAGAAGGGGAGTCTAGCACAGGATTATCTGAAGATGTTATTACCACAATTCAATAGTGCCCAACTTACGTGTCAGAGAAATCATTGCAGCCATGACATTAACACAAAAATAAAGATCACTCGGTCTCCAGATGAGAGGTCACATCTCCAGATCGAAGTTAGAGAGCAGTGCCTCCTTAGAGCACGGGTGCTCTAATCATTGGGTGCTGTTACACTCACCTGGTCTCTGCGGAGGCATTGGGGCATGGTTGCAGCCCTCCCTGAACTTCAATCACCACCTTCAGGCCTCTCCCTCAGTAGAAAATCTGTGAGCAGTTATACGTGGTTATACTGCTCCTGCGTGGAGATAAGAGTGTGTGAGTGCGCCAATCTGTGATTGTTGTACCTCTCGAACCCTTCACCCCAAAGTACGGTTTCTGTGAGCATACGCCGGCCCAAAAAGCTCACCTGTGAATTATGGAAGATAAGCTCTCCGTCCTGCTACTTCTGGCAGGGGCGCGTCGAATGGGATCTAGTTTCTTCACTGATCCCTGATAAGGATTAGTCCAGTCCAGTTGCGACTATGCTTCTCCTTATGCTTGGTAAGTCTTTCTTGAGCTCTTGTGATGCTGTTCGTTCTGTTTAATGTCTTTATATGTTGCTCCTATTTATGGCCGCAATAATGTCTCTCTTCTGTTTTCTTCCCTTAGATGGAAATGCAGCCTCAATGCAGCTGTGAGACGCGAGATGCGGCCGGATGGAAGATGGATGCTACCGCAATGTTCGACAGCAGGTAAGTGATGGTTTAAGGAAAAGCGCGAAGTATGGCGAAGCGCAACCTTAAACTGATTGTTTTTTTGATGTCTAACCTTGTCTTCTGTTTTTCCTTGCAGGCGCTGCTGTCGACAATGGACCGTGTTGTGCTGCAGCGCCAAGATGAGGATTTCGGTGTTCTGGAAAGTGAAAAGATGAATAATTGGTTTGCCAACGGGATGCACAGGTAAGAACAGCTTCCCCCAGTTGGTAGGTATGCTGGCAGGAAGCAGGATGTCCCGGAAGCAGGATCTTCAAAGGTAAGTCTGACCTCAGGCGACGGTGAGCATTACGCTGCTTGCAGGTGAAGACTAACACAAAGCGTCTGTCTTGAGGATCGGGGCAGCTTATACAGCTGAGATCGTGAGCACGCCCATTAGGGCCGGTTTACCAGCCACACCCTGCCACTCCTAGAGAGTGAGCACGTGTAAAGGCAATCCATTAGCAGCCACACCCAAGAATGCACTTGTGGCTGCTTAATGAATGGAATGTTCAAGGTTAATGCATCCTGCTTAATGGATGGAATGTTCAAGGTTAATGCATCTGAAGTGCTATGTCCATAATAAAAGCCTTTTGGTGTTAAATGGATGTTCTTGTTTTCTTTTGTTCATAAGCCTGGCGCCAAAGGCGCCAGGACAGTGTCCACCCAGGTCTCCTGTGCATGTGACCCCTGCTTGCCTGTGCCCCTGATTTCATGACCATGACAGGTGCCTGGTTTCATTTGCAGTCGCGCAGCTGAGGCGCAACCCTCTGGATCCCCATCTGCTTCTGGTTGACTCAGTGAATTGCTATTTAAGCAAGCCAGACATCTCTGTTTTGCTTTCATAATGGTATTCTGTGACGAATAAACTTCCGGGGCAGCAGTGGTCCAGGGATGAATATCGGTTTCTAAACAATCAATCAGCCCCACACCTCTAGTACACCAGAATGGATCAGAACAGATTGGAACAAAAGTCAATTATAAACCTCCTTGTCCAATTTTTGGTAACGTGGACGGAACAGCAGGCTTATCTCTGCAAGGTCGTGGATCGTTGGTTAGTTGCAACACAGCGAAAATACAAGTATTACCCAATGATTAAAGGGACTCTCCAGTCAAGGTTGTTTAAAAATATCAACTTTATTATTATTACAACAGACAGTTCTAACACACTACAAAATGCAACCCACCCTGTAAAGGAAGATAGAGGACTGACAGTTTCACAAAGGATATGGATGCACCCTGGATACTGACAGGAGGGTAGTCAGTAAAGCAATCAGCCTTAAATGTTCAAGGTTGTTTGGTTTCAGCACCAAGGGGGAAGGGGTTGTAAATACAGAGAAGGACCATGGGTGCAGAACCCCAATGTACCTGGTACTTGAGATGATCTTGATGCTCGACAGCGTCGAGTAAGATCCAGGACACTTTGCAGCTCCTGCAACAGAGTTCAAGACGGGAGACAGCTGCGGGTATCAGGCAGCATGCAGTTCGGCAAGTGAGGCTGGACGGCGCAGGTTCAAGAATTTTTGTCTCTGTGCTGGTTGGCGGATCTGGAACACTGGTCGAGGCGTCTTGAACAGCTTTAGTGACTGCAGCGTGACAACAGCCAGTGGTGCAGCCAGTTGCGTTTCAAGGGCTCAACTGCCTCGAAAATGAGGGGCTTGGGCTCCTGCCACCACCCCCCTACTAAATTCATGACAAGAAAGAAGGCCAGGAATCACTGCAATCATCCATTGTATTTTGCATAAATTCCTAATGGACCTATGATTGACAAATACTTTGAGAGTTATCACCTCTGCCAGCCATACCGACCAAGGGATGTACATATCCACCCATGCATGAATGAAGAGCCGCAGGGCATGGTTAGAGAGACCTATATGGACAGCCTGGACTAGAGCACCAAGAAGCCATGTTGCTGACATCATTAGAGACACCACAACAAAGCAGCATTAGACATGAAGCACACGAGTCATCTGCACTTCGGGACACGAACACACACTCGAATACATGAAGAACATACGCGTACAGTTCTATAGTTAGAGAACAGATACATATACATACTGTCATTGCTTTTATTATTTTTGCCATTAGCCACATGCAGTAATGCATAAACCGCAAGGCGCAAGAGATCGTGAGCAAAGCTTGCAGATGCTTAAAGGTGAATAACCCAATGGAACTGCAGGTGCACCTATGGGACCTGACAGAGCAAAGTGTGACTAACCTATGGAGAATGTAGTATAGCATGGACCATAGATGTGTGAGACAGGACCTGCAGCCAAGGTCAAGAAATACGGATGACATTCCAATCCCCAGATGACAAAGGGACCAGCTGCAGAAAATACTGATACATCCTCATAATTCAGAGCTGCGGAGCTCAAATTCATGGTCCCAGAACACGTGACGCGGCCAAAACAAGTGTTGCGCCGGACAGGAGAGCACTCTCATAAGGCAAAGGTGGTACACACAAGTTACAATACAGACACATAATCGTTCTCATCATCTTGAAGCGGTACACAGTGAGCTGAGGATCATCGCAAATCCCAGACCTGGGGACATCAGCTCTAGCCAATCACAGTTTAGTACCCTAGGGGTGGGTAGCAACGGGCAACAACCAATGGTAAGTCCACAACCCTGCAACAATGTTAGTGAACTGGGGATGGGACAGGCCAGCCACCTGAAATGCGAGGGCCAGTAGAATGACCTCTATAGTGTCCTGTATAGGATATAGAGTGCTCAGTACCCAGTCACTTGGCCCGATAGGTTTTCTGGAGAGGGGCCCAGGTTGTGATGAAGTGCTGGCGCCATTTAGGAGTAAAACTGGCCTGCGAACTGAGGAAGAGCGAGATGTGCATGAAAATTCTCTGTTCCTGTGCTGATCCCTGTTGGTTTTGTCTGTAATAAACCGCAGTTTGAACTTGCCGTTGACTGAGTCCTCCATGTATCCTGGAGGAGGGGTTTGGGCCCTGAAAGTCGGGCCCTGAAAGTCCGTGAACTTCCGGTGTCCCTCTGGCATACCTGTGGGTTCTTCCCAACTGGCGGCAGGCAGTCCGGCAAACAAGGCTCGATGGACGGCCTTAGGCTGGTCTACTTAGTGGCTTGGGGTCAATAATTGTTGTCTCTGTGCTGGTTGGGGGATCTGGAACACTCGTCGAGGCATCTCGAATGGCTTTAATGACTGCAGCGTACCAGCGTGACAGCCAGTGGTGCAGCCAGTTGCAGTTCGAGGACTCAACTTCCTCAAAAATGTTCTTAAAAGATGGATGCTGGTTGATGGTTGTGGCACTCCTCCTAGCTTCTTCGCAGGACTTGTGTCATCCTTTGAGGTGGACAGCCCAAAGTTGAGGAGAGCGTTTGCAGGCAACCTCCTTGTCCTTTGTTCAGAGACTCTCTGTCCCTTCCCACCTAGGAAGGTTGCTGGCAGAACCTAGCAGGACACGACGTGTGCTGGTTTGGTACCAGTTCTGGAGCTGCTAGACAGGTCCGTTATCTCCCTCTGTTCCCTGGGGGATGTTTAGGGGAGGGATCTTGCTTTCCCCTTGGAAATCCTGGCCTTCCTTCACTGGCGGAAGCTGTAAAGCAGACTGTACCTTCAGCCAGGGTCCAAATTAGTTCTTCTTCTTACTCCTTTTGAAGTCAGTGGATGATCTGCTAAGTGAGGAGCTCAGCCCTCTTTTAAAACCAAATGGGCCCAAACAATTGGTGCAGGCTAAGCCTACCTTAAAGAACCAATCCTGGGTCCCTACCAACAATCTTCTGTTATGCGTGAAGTCTGGACCAGAGTGCTTTGCAACAGGAAAGATAAGAGGTGACACCCATGTTCCTGTCTGTTGTAGATCAAAGTCTCTCTCTCTGGTTAACTGAGCCTTCTGTGGCTCTTGATCAAAGCGGAGGGCTCCATTGAAGTTTGTCGCGAGAACAAACTTATGTCTCCCTCAAATCACATACTTCGTCCCTCTGAAAGGTGTCCGCTCTTCCGGGGTTGCCTACCGTAAATAGTGGACCCAGACATGCCATTCACTGTCCTTCATACAGAGGGGTGAGAACTAGCTTCAAGTTGACACATTGCATTTCCAAGAGGTATTAGTCCTGCCTTCCTCTTATCCATTCTGTGATCAAGCCTGACGCAAGCCTGTTCCAATTAACTCCTATTAGTATGCGCTGTCACCAGCAGTTGAGACAAGAGTAAGGCAGAACCATGGAGCCTTTGATATTTTAATTAGGCTGCCCATGGCCTGAGGAAGGTGTTGCCTTCCCCCTTCTTGAAATGATTTGATGTAACCGTGGCTGTCACATTCCAGCTGAACATGACAGGGGAGTATGGCGCCTGTACGCTGTGTCCTCCAGTAGTACACATGACTATGCATTTGTCATGCAGTGAGAAGGGAAAATATGTGCGAAATGGCCTCGCACATTTTTGGAGGCTGATCTCCCATCATTAATTTTCATTTTAAAAATCAAAAAAGCCCAGGCCAGCGCATACTCCCTGTGCAGATGGTTGAATTCCTTAAATATTCACTATTCCCTGAAGCTCTGGGTTCTTGCGCCTCCTGGCTGTATCCCGTTTTGTTTTTTACCCAGCACCTATTGTCACTTAGAATCTCCAGGGCTCCCATTTCTTTGGCACACCTGTTCCTCTCTGGAAACTTGAATGGGTTCCCTGCCTCCTGAGGTTTTCCATTGCTGCCCTGTGGCTCCTTGGGAAAATGATGTGGCAATCTATTTCCATTTGTTTTAGAATCTCCCATAAGTGCATTGGAACCCTGAGGAAGACGTGGGAGGAATACAATTGAAAACAGGATTGTTCTGTGGCCTGAGAATTAAACAGGCACAATCTAGGATATATGCAGCGCTGGCCAATGGGCCGGCTCTCACTGGTTCTGAGATCCGGCATCAGATCTCTAGCCGGATCTCAGGATCTAGCTTGCCTCTGCCTCAGCCCCGGCAAACAATGCCCTGTGTGAGTTTTTTCAGTGTTATCCCGTCCCCACCCCAATCGAGGTGCGGGGCGCACCGGAAAAACTGTTCTCAATGTCCATCGGTTCACGAATTGACTGTCAATTAGTGAACCGAGGGAAAGTGTGAAAGGTTTCGCTGCACCGGGCCACACAAAATAAAAGGAAAGCAGGGGGCTGCATTACTGTGTGTGTTCGTGTCAATTGAGCCCCCTGATGTTCTTGTATTGTATGTGGCCCGGCGCACTGCTCTTGACTGACAGCAAGTAAAAGTATGCTGGGGGTGTCATATAAGGAACGCCCAGTAACACAGCAGCGACAGGCCACATTTTGCCCCTGTGGCCCCGTCTCCAAGCAAGTACCTCCCAACCTCCCACTGAGCTCCCAACCCAGGAGCTCACAACCCGCCTCCCCCTTGTGCATCAAAGCTGGGCGCTTTGAAACACAATTTACATGTTGAATAAGCACCTAACAAATGCACATTAAATACATAAAAATAAATAAATGATCTTGCAATCAATAACAGGACACACAATTTTGTGTGGTAGGAAAGACCACAGCTGCTTTATTAGGCAGGATGTAACTTACAGGTGATCCGGTTCTACCACACATACTCAGAGTTCTACACTGAGCATGGGGTCCTTACAATTACTGTCCCCCGCCGTAGGTTACCTGCACTTCTACATGGCTTGCACCCTTCTGCAGTTTCCCGGGACACCCAACATTTTACCCCCTTGCTAGTTTCCCAGATCTCCCACCCCCTAAGGATCTTACTCAGTTTTCCCCAGTCCATCCTCACCTCTTCGTCCGTGCTAATTTCCAAGGTCTTACACCCCTTACGCCATTGCTCAGTACTCCCTGGGCTCCTAACATGTTACACCATTCCCAGTTTCCTAAGTCTCCAAGCCTCTTACACCACACTAGGTTTCTGAGGTCTCTGGCCCTCTTACGTAACTCCTTGGTTTCTGATATCCTGCCCCCTTATCTTCCATTTTACTCCTGACCTCTCACACCCTCACCTGGTTTCCCAGATCTCATTGGTTGTCTACTCGTTTCCCCCAACCGCTTTAAGTTTACCAATTTCCATTTTCCCAGCCCATCTGACCTCCTCCATCCACAACTTCCCTCCTCATGGCCTTTCCTTCATTTGCTAGATTTCCTGCCATCTTCAATTTGTTTTATCTGTGGTTCACCCCAGGCCCAACTCCCCATAATCCTTGTTTCTCCCCGCTTACTTGCCCCCACCCCGCTAGTGCTGCTATCTTTCCCAACCCCTCCTTTTCTCCTTTCCATATCCCCCGTGGCTTCCCAGATGTGGAGCCCTCAGAGCTGTTGCCATAACGTCATGACTGCACAGTCCCTTGTGGTCCCTGACAGCACTTCCAGCCTGGACACACCATGGGGGTCATTATAAGGTGGGCGGTAAGGGATACCGGGCACCGGTAAGGAGACCGGTGCCGGTAATCCCTTACCGCCCTACTACAAGGTCCTTTAGCAGGTCCTGCCAGTAACGACAGGTCTGACCAACAGTTATGGACGGGACCCGCTAAGGTACCAGGGCGCAAATAACGGGCTTGACATGCACGAGCCCGTTGTTTGCGCCCTCCCCATTCCCATTGAGCCCTATGTAGGCTCAAATGGGAATGGGGAATGGCATTTTCAATGGGGATTTACCGGTCCCGCAAAGGTCGGACTACACGGTAGGTCCCCATTGAACTAGACAGGTGCCGGAAATAGCGCCATGACTACCACCAATCTCGGAATGAGGCCCCATGTCCCTCCACTGTGACGGCTCTGTAATACGAAGGACAAAACACATCAGCATTATTACAAATCAGTGATACATCTCATCAACTTCCTCATGTGGGTAGGTGGGTGTACTTCATCTCAACCTCACACCAGCGAAAGAGGATCAGTTGCTCCAGTGCAGCCGATACAAACCCTACCTAGCCCTGCCCTTTTCATGTTACCCCTGCCGCCCCCAAACATTCCTTTTTCTGCCTGGAGCTCCACCGCTTCTCCCCCTCCGCTTCCAACTCCTTTGCTATGGTCCCAGGACATCCCTATACCCTCCGAGATGGACCCCCAGGGACGGTGTGCGTTACTACTAATGCAGCGTACACCAAAGCCTTGTGCTGCTCGGCGCGTCCACCGACTTTACCCTAATTATGTAGCCAGATATGGCAAGAGAACCTGCATCCTGGGAGACCAAACACAGCAAAGAGGAGGAGAAGAAAGGGTGAAGTAAAGGCAGCTGAACGAAAATGGGGCCTCACATCTGCAACTATGCCCAAGCCTGTAGGAATATCGCCTCTGTTCAATTTGTCGGCCAGGCAAAAGCAAGCAGAAACTATCCAATGGAAACGGCCCCCGGCTCCCACCACAGAGTTCCAAAAAGTTATACTGCTGGCAAAAAGCACTGAGTGATGAAGTGGAAAGCCTCGGGTCGACTGCAGCCTATTTGTTGGGTTCACTGATATACACAAACCATAGTAGGGTACGCATGCTATCTTAATATGGTTTGTGTACTTTTCAAGCCATGATAGAAATTGCCCCATTTTAAAACTATTATTTGGAGCATTTCCTTTGATCAGAGTTCATCTGCCAGCTCCGCCCCCTCTAAATTCTGCCTCCTCGGAACTCCGTCCCCTCCTCCAAACACCACCCCCACACCGGCCCTTGTGAGATCACCCTTCAAATTTTGTCATTTTCCACCACTGGATCTATGTCCACATAACTATCACCTTACTCACCCTGAAACATGTGTCATTTATGGACTTGACTGATTACCACTGCCTATGGGAATCTACCATTTACTGTGTCTGTTGAATTTAGATGTAATTTAATATTTTTTGCGAATGTGAATGTGCTTATCATCTGTGATAACGATCCATGAAAAAATAATTTCTTGATTTCCTAAATTAATTTCAGATGGAAATAATCTGTGAAAAAAAAGTTTTTCTTTAAAATATAATCAGTGATTCAACTTTATTTTTATTTTTACCTGTGACTCCCCTCAGGCTTCCTTTCCTCAGGTTTTTCTTCCTCTCTGAGAGATCGCTTCTTTGTCCCTGTGCTTCAAGACAATGGGCCTCATTACGAGAAGTGCGCTAAAAACGGGCTCATTACCGGCATGGAGGAACTACCAGGTCCGTGCTCGTTTGATGCCGCTAATAGCGGCTGATTACGAGTGCGTGAGCATGCGCGAACCCCCATGCCGGGAATGGCCATACCGCCATGCCGCTGAAGGCCCTCCAACCCCCTGATAGCGCCATCACGGGACCCGCCGATACCGCCTCTGCCTAGGAGGCACCCCTTAATACCGACCCGGTAATAACATCATGCTAATACCGGGCTCGTAATACCGGACCCGGTAGTAACATCATCGCGTCATAACGGGAAATGCACCGGCAGCCATCTCTAAAAACAAAATCCAATGCAATCCTCCCAAACCACCAGTGTTTTACAGGAGAGACCAGGGCCTTCCAAATCACCATGTCCAAGGCAAGCAGAAAATCTAACCCCCGTCTGTGCAAGAAGCGTTTTTCGGATGAAGAACTAAACATGTTGACGGACACCCTCGCTGCCCATGCTGAGGACATAAATACCCATAACCTCAAGAGGGAGGCGCAGCAGAAGAAAAAGAAGATTTGGGAGGAGGTAGCCCGCAAGTTATCTGCTGTCGGCACCACCCCATGGACAGTCAACGACTGTAAGAAAAGGTGGGATAACCTCCGCCTTTGGGTACGAAACATCCTGGCCAGCAGTCGGAGGGAGTCCATGGCCACAGGCGGGGTGCCCACTCCCCGACAAAACTAATGCGCTGGGAGGAGACATGTAGTACCTTCATCGAGATGGAGTCCCTCGAGGGCTTTGGGGAGATGGAGACGGGTGCCGCAACATCTGGAGATGGAGGTGAGTGACCCTGCAGACCCCAGTAGGGGAAACCATGACGTAGCACAAGTGATCTGGAATAGAGTCTAGGCAAGGCAATGCATGTCCCAACACACACACATCAACATATCCATGTCCAGATGTAGGCCCAAACCCTGCCACACTGAAATGCATGCTGAGTGCCAATACCATTACCAACAGACAGCCAACACACATGTACCATTCCTATGTCATACATCACACAAACCCCAATCCAACGGCATGCCACCTGCCATGCAGCATTCCTGAATTGAGACGTCACAGCTAATGCCAAAATGCCCCCCTTCAAACTACCCTGTGTGACACACCTGTAAAATATGAAAGCATGATAAATGAAAATCTCCACAGCACCATATAATGCAACTTGCATGTAACACCAGCACTGATGCCTGCATCTCTTCTACCCCCCCAGGCACTGATGGAGAAGATGCCAGTGAGGAACCAACCACAAGGGCATCCACGTCCCGGGCCAAGACAACTACCACCGACAAAACCGCCTCCGGGGCAGCCTCGCAGCCCACACCAAAACCCAGGGCGGGTGGCTAGGCCATGGGCGCACTTGAGGGCCCCAGAGCTACGCCTAAGACCGGGACCACAGAGCTGGCAACACCAGCAGAAGGCGAGGCCAGTGGCACCCATTTGGCAGAAACAAGTTCTGTGGGCGAGGCAGCAGCCACTGCCCCACTGAGCGACATTGAAATTGGAGCGGAGGAGTATGTTGACGAGGATGGACTAATCCATGTGGCATGTCAACACTCCCCAAGCCCCCTGTCCACCTCCCAACCCCACACTCAGGCCACACCCACCAGCACCATTGCAGATCCTGCACTCCACGACTCAGACCTCAGGACCACCCCCAAGGCCAGCCCTGCGAATGCATGCCCGGTCGCAGCACCCTCAACATCTGCTGCTCCCACCAACCTTGAGGCACGGCTAGCTAGGGTGGAGGAAAGACAGGACTCCATGCTGGAACTTGTCAGACAGTATGTGGCAGAGGGAGAGGATACGAGGCAGGAGAAAGCGCAGGCAATAGCAGGTAACACTGCCACCATTAATGCGTCTGCAGTGATGATGCGTGACAGTCTGGGGGCCATCACACAGGTCGTGACCTCAATCCTGCAGCACATGCAGCAGCAACCAACCGCACCAGCCATACAAACCACTATGGCATCCACCCCATCCTCCACACCCGCTTCCTCTGCACCCTCCAGCCCTGTGCGTCTGACAAGGAGCAGTGCAAAGCAGTCAGAAATGCTGCCCCCGGACACCAAGAAAGCAAGGAAATAGTGTGGGACAACAATGGGAGTGGGGGAGATGGTGTCGGTGGTGTGTAGGTGTTTAAGGGGTTGTTCTTTGGGGCTATGGGGAGTACTTTGAGGGGCATGGGGAGTTGTTTGGGGGGAATGGGCAGTACTTTGGGGGGTATGGGAGATCTTTGGGGGGTATGAGGAGTTTTGGTGTTTTGGTGGGGGAGGGGGTAGCACTTTACTGTAGTTCACATTAATACACCCGTTGTGCAAAAATTGATTTCATGCCTGGACATTGTTCATTTTGTGTGTATCCATTTTATTCATGACAGTGCACAGTGCCCAACTCCCCACATCCCCTGTGTGCATGTCCTCATGGATCCAGTGCTCAGTATAGCACGGACACATATCCATCAATGTCCCTGTGGTTCAGAAGAATTTGTCAATCAGTGATTGGCGAACAGCACGATCTTGTGCATCACGTTCTGGCAGGGGTGCTGCTTCACCTCCATCTTCATCCTCATCATCCACACCCGGTGCATGCATGTCAATGTCAGGTGGCAGTTGAACACTTCTCCGGACGCACACGTTGTGCAGCATGACACAGGCCATGGTGATCTTTTCCACCTTCTCGGGCCTATAAAGGAGTGCTCCACCAGACCTGCTTAGGCAGTGTAACCGCGCCTTCAACAGGCCAAAGGTCTGCTCAATCACTACATGGGTACGGGTATGTACCCGATTGTAATCCTCTTCATGGCTGTTCCGCGGGTTCCGTACAGGGGTAAGTAGCCACGGCTTCAAGGGCTATCCACCATCACCTGCATGCAAATACAAAGAGGCCTGTGTGAGTCACTCTGAGCTGCCACCTTCAGGATTCACAGTCATTGCTGCAGCAATTTGGTGTTGACATGCACATGTCCTTGTACGTATGCACATATGTTATTTTGATGCATAGTATACTGCAATTTGGTGTGTTAGTCTGGATGGGGTTGAACTAATGATGCAGGTTGATTACTTGCATGCTGTTGCAGATGTACTGTGGATGCAGGACAATGTCTTGCCTCCCATTATTGCTGTGTATACTACTCTGTGCATAATCACACTAGCCACATTGGCACAGTTGCAATCATGTTTGGTCATGCATTGCTTGACATACCCATGGTGGCCAGGTTGTGCATCTTACATGTTGTCATTGATATACGGCATTGGTCCAATGTGTGGCGGTGATGTGTCATGTTCGGGTTTGGAGGTTCAGGTCAGAAGTGTTTAGCTGTCACGCCCACACGTATCCCGCCCCCCTTGTACATGCAACAAAAGTCCCAAGACACCAAACTGACCCGAACACTTATGCCCTCATATGGTTGCCGGCGGGGTGTTGACACTGGTTGGCATTCGGGACGTTTGCAGAGACGTTCCCTTTATGCCCACTGGCGACTGCTGTGGCGACTTGCAGCTGGTTTCGGGCAGCGTGGACACCGCAAAGCCCGATACCCATTGTGTTCATCACACGGCCTCCCACGTGACCAGAAACAGGAGCCTCGTCGCGTACGGCAGCGCGCGGTGGTAAGCACATGACCAATGGAACGCGATCAGCGTTCACGTGACTGCATCATGTGACCTGTTGTTGCAGTCAAAAGGGACATGCTGATCAGAAACAAACGCTTCACAGCTGACTTTGTTACGTCCTGTACAGCTCTCTACGCATTATTCTGGATATTGCCATTTTGACCCCGGACTGTTTTTGGAATTCCACTTGGATCCCCCTTGGTACCTTTGCTTGGACTCTGTGTTTCACCGGACTCGACCTCAGCTACTCTCTCCTGGAAACTGCCTTTGGATTGTCCTCCTGTAATAACCAGCCAGCTACCTTCTGACCTTGGATCGTGTATTGGATTGATATTGGATTCCTCCCATTCTGAGTTTCTTACCGCTTGCCCTCGAGCTGTTCTAGTATCTGGTCTCTCTTGATCTCTATACTTCGTTTCCTCAGAAACAGGTGATTTCACCCTTCAGAGTGCCATCCAGGTTTACATCCTTGCCGGTTGCCATATTTCCCCATCATTCCTTTTTGGGTCCACTGTCATCCACATTGGATAAGCCTTTTTCTTGATTCTCTTTTACACTCTGTTTACATTAGACCTTGCATTCACATAACCTTTTGCCTTGCAGCGGTCATGGGTCCATCTGGCGTTCCGGCTTCTGATTGATGGCATTCATCACCTGTGGCTTCAAGGACGACACAAGCAGTTTCATTCTATTGCTAGTGTGGTACTTGGGGACGGAGGTTTCATCGTCTACACGACCATCAAGTCCTGACAGACTGTGAAGCCTTTACTGGTTGTTTGGTCGATGGAACCCTCCACCGGTGACCCCGTGGCCGCACTAATGCAAGCGGTCTCATCCCTCAGAACGGAGATGGCGGCTGCCACTGCTGCCATACATCACCGTTTAGATACCCTCCAAAGTGCCCGCAATCCATTGCCTATTGATACTGAGTTCAATGACACCATACCCCAAAACCCAGGTCCAGCCATACCTCCCACGTCACCGACACCTATCTTGCTTCCCACACCATTTCCTCTAGCCGCACCTGAGAAATATCAGGGCGATTCAAAGAAGTATCGCACTTTCATCAATCAATGTAAGCTCCACTTCCTTTGCAGACCCCAAGTGTTCCATAATTCAACAACCAAAGCTGCCTTTTTGCTTTCCCATCTTACGGGGGTAGCTGCTACATGGGCCAACCCTTACTTAGAAAATGACCATCCGGTTCTTTACGATTTCGAACTCCTGGTGAATGAAATGGCTAAGGTGTTTGATACCAGGTATAGGGCCCAGTCCAGGGATTTGGAGCTTTTGGACCTGACTCAAGGGAGACAGACCCTAATAGAATATATCACGCGTTTTAATCAGTTATCAGCTGAGACATCATGGCCAGAAAATAAGAAAGCCGTGGTATTCTATAGGGGTCTCGGTAACCGGATGAAGGATGCGCTCTCAGTGGTCCCCTCCCTTCCGGCCAAATACTCCGAACTGGTAGACCTATCCCTTCAGGTTGATGCACGTAAAGCTGAACGCCGATCAGAGTTAGGAGCTTCCATCAGTCACACCTCTTCCCCTCCAAATAGGGCAGGAGAACCCGTGCAAATAGGAGGGTTACGTAGCCCGATCACCAAGACCGAGAGAGAGCGCAGAAGAAGCGACAATGCTTGCTTCTATTGTGGACTCAATGGGCATTATGTCAAAGAATGCGCTCGACGCCCAAAAAACCGGACCCTGGGTTTTCAGAAAACTCATCCTTGAATAAGGGGGACAGGACGAGTTTTGCTCAAAACCCCCAAAAGGCACCTACCTTTGGCCCTATCAGACCGATTACCGTCCAGGCTACCCTTCTCCCTACTAGGAATTGCACCCACCCTGTTCGCATCGTTATAGATTCAGGGGCTACTGGTTGTTTCATCGATATTGCATTAGCAAAGGCCATGAACCTCCCATTGATCACCAAATTACACCCAGAATCGGTCCGTCCAGGCAGTGGACGGGTCCTCGCTCACTTCTGGCCCAATTAAACAACAGACCCCCCCCATGGATGTGATCATCCAGGGAAACCACAAGGAATCACTGTCATTCGATCTCATTGCCACCCCCCAGTTTGGTGTCATCCTGGGAATACCCTGGTTGAAGAAACACAACCCTCTCATTGATTGGGGTTCAGGACAGGTCACTTTCGAGTCCGAGGTCTGACACCATTTTTGCTTATTAGAGGAAGACGGGATTCTCAATCCCGCTAGCACATTGGGGGGTCTGAGCATGGGTTCTGCAGAAGAGGTCATTCCTATGGAATCAGCACATACGGTGGGGGCTGCAATGACCGGAGTGCCCTCAGTGTATCATGATTTCCGCGAAGTGTTTGATAAGTCCTCTGCTGAGACTTTGCCCCCTCACAGGCCTTACAATTGTCCCATTGACTTAATCCCAGGGGCACCTATCCCTAAAGGTCGTATTTACTCACTGTCCCCCTCTGAGGAAGTAGCCCTGAAGGACTATATCCAACATGCATTACGCCTGGGCCAAATTAGGCCCTCCTCTTCGCCTGCAGCCAGTCCCATATTTTTTGTGCCCAAAAAAGAGGGCGACCTGCGCCCATGTGTGGACTACAGGTGATTAAATGACATTACCATAAAGAATCGCTATCCCATACCCCTTATTTCAACATTACTGGACAAATTGACCAATGCTTCGATATACACCAAATTAGATCTCCGGGGGGCATATAATCTGATTCGCATGCGCCCGGGTGACGAATGGAAAACCGCTTTCTGCACTCGTCAGGGGTTGTATGAATACACCGTCATGCCTTTTGGCCTATGTAATGCCCCGGCTACCTTTCAACGTTTTATTAACGACGTATTCAATGACATTGCAGACGTTTACGTTGTTGCTTATCTTGATGACATTTTGATATTCTCTTGTACACTTGGCGAACACATCCTTCACGTCAGGGAAGTACTCACACGACTCAGAGATCATGCTCTATACGCAAAGCCTGAGAAATGCATGTTCCATACTAATGAGATCGAATTCCTGGGGTTTCATATTTCTCCTGGGGGATTAACCATGAATCAAGCTAAAGTACAAGCTATCCTGGATTGGCCAGTCCCTGTTACACTCAAGCATTTACAGTCCTTCTTGGGGTTTGCGAACTTTTATCGACGGTTCATCGCCAACTTTTCTTCTATCGTGGCACCCCTGACGGCTTTAACTAGCCCCTTACTTCCATTCACTTGGTCTACAGACCATCAAGCGACTTTTGAGACCCTGAAAACATTGTTCACCACAGCCCCAGTAGTGCAACATCCGGATCCAGAACTGCTGTTTGTCGTAGAGGCGGATGCATCTTCGTTCGCCTTGGGCGCAGTTCTGTCCCAGCCTTGCCCTACCTCCGGCCTACTGCATCCAGTAGCTTATCATTCTAGGAAATTCACACAAAACGAAACACATTACACGGTCACTGAGAAGGAACTCCTTGCCATTAAAGATGCCTTTCAGGTCTGGCGGCATCATCTCCTGGGGGCTAAACACCAGACCACGGTGTATACCGATCATAAAAATCTACAGGATCTGGCTTCATTGAAATGTATCAATAGTAGACAGGTATGCTGGCACATCTTTTTTTCGGCCTATGACTTTATTGTCAGACATAGACCAGGGAAGGTACACAGCAAGGCAGATGCCTTATCTCGTTCACCCGGTGGGATTCCTCTCCCGTCCTACCCCGATACTCTACTAGAGCAGGGACACGTTGTATGCGCTTGTACCCCGTCACGACCCATGCTGACAGCCATCCATCAATGGGTGACCCGCCATCCCCAAGCCCTAAACGAATGGGACCCAGTTTTTCGGGAGGGGTTACCCTTTGTCCAGGGAAAACTGCTTCTGCCCACCTGCGATATCCGTAATCAAGCACTAGAATGGTCCCATAATGCCCTTATTAATGGTCATCCAGGTCAACAACGCACTCTCGATCTACTGAAGCGTTGGTGCTGGTGGCCATCAATGCGGCGAGACGTAGAAGCCTTTGTGAACACCTGTTCGATATGTGCACAATGCAAGACACGAAGAGGGCGCACTTTGGGGTTATTACAGCCACTGCCCATCCCTCCTAGACCCTGGCATACAGTCTCCATGGATTTAGTGACAGATTTACCATGCATCCAAGGTTACAACACGATATGGGTCATAGTGGATTCATACACAAAAATGGCTCGGTTCGTACCATGTAAAGGAATACCAACTGCCCCTACATTGGCCCGCATGTTCTTTGAGTCCGTATTCTGCTTATTCGGACTGCCCCATGTCATTGTGCCAGACCGTGGTTCGCAATTTACATCCCGTTTCTGGTTGGCTCTCACTAAACTCCTGGGCATTGATGCCCGCTTTTCCTCGGCCTATCACCCTGAGAGCGATGGTCAGACAGAGAGAGTGAATCAGGCATTGGGACAATATTTGTGCTGTCTGACGCTTCAATACCAATACACTTGGCTCAAGTCACTTCGCATTGCGGAATTCGCATACAACAACACCTTTCACTCTTCCACAGGGTTTTCCCCTTTCTATTCTCTTTACGGGCAACATCCACGTACTCTACTCTTTCCTGATTTTGTCCTCACTGGTAACCCTGCTGCTAATGAATGTGCCCGAGACCTCGTTGCAGTCCATTCCCAGACCCTCCTCCATCTTAGGGAAGCCCAGGCCTCCATGAAGACTGCTGCTGACAAGAGGAGGTCGGAGGCACCTAATTATAAGGTGGGTGACCGGGTCTGGCTATCTACACGTCACTTACGCATACCCGGTTGCCGAAAGCTCTTGCCCCGCTTTATAGGTCCCTATTGCATTTCTAGCATCCTGAACCCTGTGACCTATCGTCTCAGTGTCCCTACTACCTGGAAATTAAACCCGGTTTTTCATACCTCCCTGCTAAAGCCATGCCCTGTCCCGACTCGTGTGGTCTCCCCCACTGCTCTTGTCCCGGAGGACTCTCATGACGAGTATGAAGTGAATGCTATTCTGGGTTCCCGCATCCGTAGAGGCCGCTTACAGTATCTTGTGGATTGGCTAGGTTATGGTCCGGAGGAGCGCTCCTGGGTGTTTTCCTCCAAAGTCCACGCTCCTCGATTGATGGCCTCCTTCCATAGGGATAACCCGTCCAGCCCACGGGGTCGTGGGCCATTGAGGGGGGGCTCTGTCATGCCCACACGTATCCCGCCCCCCTTGTACATGCAACAAAAGTCCCAAGACACCAAACTGACCCGAAGAATTTATGCCCTCATATGGTTGCCGGCGAGGTGTTGACACTGGTTGGCATTCGGGACGTTTGCAGAGACGATCCCTTTACGCCCACTGGCGACTGCCGTGGCGACTTGCAGCTGGTTTCGGGCAGCGTGGACACCGCAAAGCCCGATACCCATTGTGTTCATCACACAGTCTCCCACATGACCAGAAACAGGAGACTCGCCACGCACGGCAGCGCGCGGTGGTAAGCACATGACCAATGGAACGCGATCAGCGTTCACGTGACTGATCATGTGACCTGTTGTTGCAGTCAAAAGGGACACGCTGATCAGCAACGAACGCTTCACAGCTGACTTTGTTACGTCCTGTACAGCTCTCTACGGATTATTATGGATTTTGCCATTTTGACCCCAGACTGTTTTTGGAATTCCCTTGGTACCTTTGCTTGGACTCTGTGTTTCACCGGACTCGACCTCAGCTACTCTCTCCTGGAAACTGCCTTTGGATTGTCCTCCTGTACTAACCAGCCAGCTACCTTCTGACCTTGGATCGTGTATTGGATTGATATTGGATTCCTCCCATTCTGAGTTTCTTACCGCTTGCTCTCAAGCTGTTCTACTATCTGGTCTCTCTGGATCTCTATACTTCGTTTCCTCAGAAACAGGTGATTTCACCCTTCAGAGTGCCATCCAGGTTTACATCCTTGCCGGTTGCCATATTTCCCCATCATTCCTTTTTGGGTCCACTGTCATCCATATTGGGTAAGCCTTTTTCTTGATTCTCTTTTACACTCTGTTTACATTAGACCTTGCATTCACATAACCTTTTGCCTTGCAGCGGTCAGGGGGTCCATCTGGCGTTCAAGCTTCTGGTTGACGGCATTCATCACCTGTGGCTTCAAGGACGACACGAGCAGTTTCATTCTATTGCTAGTGTGGTACTTGGGGACGGAGGTTTCATCATCTACACGACCCTCAAGTCCTGACATTAGCTCTGCGTGCATTCTCCACTCACTGCCCATTCCCACCCTGGTGGAGTTTGCATCCCCCCACCTCACAACCCTGATGCACTGCCATGGGCCAGTCAGGCAACTCACCAAGCAGCCAGGCACATTGTCCCACATGTCGCTCCATGTGACGGGGTAGCGTGGAGTTACGCAGCACCATGGCATCATGTGTAGATCTGGGATATCGGGCGCAACAATGTGTGATGATCTTGCTGAAGTCACATACCATCTGCACATTGATGGAGTGGTATTGCTTGTGATTGCGGTACATCGCCTCTATGGCATGGGGGACTACTAATTCTACATGGGTGCAGTCGAGGGCACCAACGCAATTGGGCATGCCTGCCAGTGCATGGAAGCCTACTTTGGTGTCGGCAATCGCCTGGGCAGTCCGTGGTAGGGATATGTGGGTGCTGGCGTGCTTCAGGGGGGCATCCAGCACTTGGGTCAGCATGCGTGAAAAAAGTGGTTGTCATATGCCATGCAGCTGGACCACTGTGTGCTGGTAGGTGCCTGTGGCCAGGAAGTGGAGCACAGACACCACCTTTAGTAGCGGGGGGATGCCAGTGCCTATTTCACTGAGGCTGACGATGTCGTCATGTATCATGTCCACAATGGTGGTGATGGTGTCCCGGTCCAACCAGTACAGGGTGTGGATCTGCTCAGGGTTTAGATTGAATGGACTGGGTCTGATGCGAGGGATTGGTGGCTGCCTACGAGGTACTACTGGCTGCACTGGTGGTAATTGCTGGGCCTGTCTCACCCTCCGTTTCCCCCTGCGTCTCCTCTGTGCTGCCTGTGGCTGTGGTTGTTGTTGTAATTGGTGTTGTTGCTGTAGTTGTAGCAGTATAGGCATGTCCACCAGCCCCATGATTGCAACAGCTAGTTGTATCATTTTGGTGTGCGAAGGGGTGTGGTGTGTGGGTGTACTCCTTTTATACTGGGACAGGCTCCATTGACTCCACCTGTGGTGATTGTGTGCACCAGTGGCAGTTGCCTTGACTGCAGGTTGCTGTTTACGGGTGGTCCGCGATGCCTGTATGGCCGCCATCGTGCAGGCCCTAATTACCGCCTTTGTGATGTCCTCCTATTACCGGCATCCCAGTATTTGCTCCGAGGAGGGGTGCCTGTACGCGCGCGAGTCGGTATGTAGGGGCACAGTACAGGCAGGGGCGGTATTGAGGGGTTGTCGGGTCGTAATGGCCCAGACCCGTTAACGATGTCGGTAATACCATTCCGCCTTCCTATTTTCATTACCTCCATTCTCGTAATGAGGCCCAATAACAGGAAATAATTTCAAAACTGCAACAGCATATACCTTTGGCAGACAGACTATCAGATCCAGCACCTGCAGACTCTCCATAACTCGGCAGCTCGATTGGCTTTGGGTGCACTGAGACTCATCCTTCCCGTTCTATTTTAAGGCTGCTTCGATAGTTGCCTGTGAAATCCCGAATTGAATTTAAAGTCCTGTGTATTGTTCATCTGGTAATCCACAACACAGGCACATACCAGGGCTTTATGTGAGGTAAGAAATCGCGTGTGGGGGCGTGGCCTGAAAAAGTACACAAACCATAGTAAAGAATGCAAACAAATATATAAATGCATGCAAGCCGTTATATATTTGTATGCGTACAGGACTTCATCAGATCCTAGAGCTAAAGGCCCTGAGGATGGACCAAGGGTCCGAAATGCATTGGCACTTGTAGCTTTGCCTGGCGAAGGCTGTGAATTACAGTCCTTATGATTGGCACTAAAAATATAGTTGTTGACTTTTTAAAAACCAAGAAACGTTTAATAGAAGGTGGTCTATTCAAGATCTTAATATTCTACATTTAAATGTTTTTCTAGTGGTTGAACTAGTTGATCGGTGTGCAAACCCACATCGAAGGTGTTCTGAACTAGGTACACATTGTTGTGTACTATGCAAGCCATCTTTTATAAACATAGAAATATGTAACATATTTCTATGTTTATAAAAGATGGCGGAAAAGTACACAATCCAAAAGAAGAAACAGACCTAAGTCTGTTCCTGAGGGTGCTCATTCTAATCTCTCCCTCCGGAGTTGTTTGTGTATCTTAAAATGTATTTATCTTATTTCCATGAGTAAACAAACTTCAATTCATTTTAAAGTCTGGTGAACCCACATTTGGCTTTAATTATTATATTGTCGATATATATTTCTGACTTATCAGTGCCCAAATCAATTTTGCCAATGCATTTCGGACACAAGTCCATCGTCAGGGCTATTAGGCACTATCAAACAGCCATCGTAAATCAGTTCCCCACATGTTCGGGTATATGCGATCACAATGGCCCATTGACCATCATGTCATAAAGCATTAAATGTTTTGGGGATTCACATACAGTCAATAGCAAACATAAACAAACATAGTTCAATCCCAAATGAAAAAAACATTATTGAAATAGATACCATTTTAAATGTGTGGTTTGTTATAGGAATCCCAGCAGGGAAAAGGAAAAATAAAGAAAAGAAAATACGTTTAGCCAATTAAGCCTCTAATCGCTTTTTTGAGTACATTGAATCTTAAAATCATTAGAAAATGATGAGAAATGTAAATTCGATACCTGAAGCATTCATCACCCAACGTGACTTCAACTTTTCATTGTGGCGTCAGAGTCCTAAATTGACAAACCCATAGTCTCAATCACATGTATCTCGTCCTTAGAGCTCTAAATGCATATGTATGTGCTGAAAATGTGCCTACCTGTTTGTTTAGCTGTGAGTTCATACCAGCTCAAACTCTGCAAAAATATAAGTATCAGAATATGTAATTCCGTGCCACTAGATCAAGAATCTAAGACGTAGTGATACTATGGGCCTCATTACGACCCTGGCGGTATGAGGTTAACAGGGCTGGTAGAGCTGCTGGTGCCGTTAACCCCATACTGCCTCATTACGAGGTCTGCTCTGGACGCCTGGTTTTACCAGACGTCCTTAGCGGGTCCCGCGAGCGGCCCAGCATGCTAACAACAGGCTTGTCATTAACGGGCCCGTTGTTAGCATGCTCCCCATTCGCATTAAGCCCTATGGGGGCTCGATGGGAATGGGGATGTACCGGGTCCGGGTTCCCTGAATGGGGAAATCCTGGGCCCTCCAAGGTCGGAATGGCCCGGTATTTCCCCATTCAGGGAACCCGGACCCGAGTTTGGAATTCAGGGAACCCGGACCCGAGTTTGGAAGCAGCCATGCCCTTATTAATGGCATGGCTGCCTCCAAACTCGTAATGAGGCCCTATGTCTCCTGCTTACCTTAATCATCTCCCTACTCGGACAAACGCACTGTTCAAAAGAGCCGGCGTTCAGTCTGTCTTGATATAAAAGACACTGGGCCTCATTACGTCTGTGGCGGTAAGGCAACAACGGCGCCAGTAGTGCTACCGGCGCTGTTGTTGCCATGCCACCGCATTACGAGTTCTGCTCGTGGGTGCTGCTTTGCACGCCCAGTGAGACCAGGCATGCAGAGCGGCACCTGCAAGCAGAACAGGATGGTAGCAACGGTACCATTATGAACGGTACCGCTGCTACCATCCTCCCCAATCCCATTGAGCCCTATGGGGGCTCAAATGGGAATGGGGACGAACCCGCTTCCGCGCAAGTGGAATTACCGGGCCCTCCAAGGTCGGAATGGTCCGGTAATTCCCCGTTCACGAAACCCGGTGCCGGCCCCGAGTTTGAGCTCGACTTGGTTTCCTCCAACCTCGTAATAAGGCCTGCTGATCCTCTCCTAGTGGTTCGCGTATGCGCACATGCAGCGCGAACATAGTGACTCATACTATGTAATAATGGGCTACAGATTAATAAGATCGCTTCTCTCGTGTATGATGTGAACCTTTCTATCTACATGTGCATAAGAATAGCGAATATTGCTTGCAATGCATATCTGAATGCATCTGTTAGTGTTGGTTAACTTGGCAACCCTTGTACGCTAGTGTACTTATACTCTGGTAATAGTATTTTGGCTGACTGTTACAGCTAAGTGTATATTTGTAGATATTCTCTCAATAATCATATGGAAGTGCATGTATGGACATATATTCACTAAAATCGAACTCCATGTAAATCACGCGCATGCGTTATGGAAATTCGTATGATCTACACAGCGTCGTAATGAATCTTGAAACTACCGAGTCTGGAGAAAGGCAATGAAATCATTGCCTTAAGTCCCACAGAGAGCGCATAGGCTCTCATTTGGGACTTTATCCATACCCGTAGTGTAGTGTATATTTAACATATAGTGAAGTGGGCATATGGTAGCTAGAGAAATATATCGTGCCAAATTGATATTTTCTCATCGTCGGTGTATGGACTTCTGTCTATGTATGCGTATGAGCAAATTAATTTTCTTAGGTAATAAATCGATGTTCAAATGGTCTACAACATGTCAACTGTAACTTACACGGTCTACCCAGCTACATGTGGATCACAATTCACAAATCATCGGATAACAGGGCATGTATTATATATGTCCAGTCACTGTACTCTTGTTTTTATATCAGGGTAACCATACCATAAATTGGCCATCCGCTCTCTCTTGAAGTACACAAACCATAGTACGTAAATATGTAAATGCATATATTTATATATCTGTTTGCGTGCCTTACTATGGTTTGTCATATTTCAAGATGGCTCCTCACAAACCCCATCGCCATGCCCCCTCCCACGCGCAATCCAAACCCCGAAACACACATGCTGTTTACGGGAATGCTCAGTTCAGTGCACTGATGTGCAAGTTTCAACTTCTTCCTACGCTTTTATTTAAAAAAATAAACCATTCAGAAATAATTTCTTTTTAAAATAAAAGTATAGGAACCGTAAACCTTAAAAAGAAAAGTCGAGGAGCGCCGCTCCCAACCGCTCCCGCACACTTCGACCACTGAGCACACCAAGTATTTACTAAACAGAAAATAGAAATAGTTTACCCTGTGTGTCTCTAGTATTCATTCAATTGCTGGCAGAGCAGCACATGACGCACAGGGAAGGATCACCAAGAGATTGATGGCTTACAAGATAGGGAACATGCCAGTTATAGCCAAGGTGTTACCTCCCAAGCCTGAAGCTGCCCCATGTGCAAGCAGCGATCATAACTAATCACGGACCTTTATCAGAGAACACATAGGCAGCGAGCAGGAGTTTGGAGAAAGCAAGCAGAGTTGGGAGGAGAAGAAAGACAGATTTTGGAAGAAGAAGATGGTGGCGTTTGGAGCAGAGACTGGAGCTGGAATGGGATGGCACGACATTGTTGGACGAGCATGGAGAATGTAACAAGGAGGTTGGAGAAGAGATTGGGGAGCATATAGGGAGGGGGTGAATTTGTGAAGAACAAAGGGGAGATGGAGGCGGAAGGACAGATTGTGAAACACAAGGGGTAAGAAGAGAAGATCAGAAATGGGAAGTTCAGTGCAGAGTGGAGACTGGCAGGTAAGAACATCAAGTGGAAGAGGTTGTGAGAAGTGAGAAGGTTGGTAGCAGAGAAGGTCAGGCGAAGGAGGTTGAGAACATCCAGGAAACTGATGGTGAAGCATATGAAGAAGAGGAGGTGGAGCTTAAGGAGACAGTTGGTCATGAAGAACTTCAGGTTGAGGAGGTGTAACTCAGAGAGGAGTTTGGAACATAACGATATTGAAAGGAGGTGGTGAACTGCCAGGAAGACTTTATCTACATTTTAACAACTGGAATTTCACCTACCCTTGTCTTCCTATAGGTGCCTCAGCCTTTGTCTAACCACATTGTCTAACTGCATAAACCCATCGCAGGTCCTTGACAATAGACAAGAAATTCCAGCATTTAAGTTCAGCTTTGGGCATAGGGCACACTCTGTGTCACAACCTAACCCTTCAGAACTTGCCACTATGATAGAATTCTAAACTTCCAAAATTATGTGCAAATCCTCTGTGAAGTGAATGCAGATTGTTTTCGAGGAGCATTCAAAGTAGGTGCAGGACATCCAGAAAAAAGGAGGCAATGTGTAGCAGACTTGTAAATACACATATGCCAACACAATTGTAATTCTCATAGACAACAGAGGATTCCATCTTGGAATTTGTCTAGCAGTTAGTCCAAATGGGAGGCATGGATGTCTAAGGAGAACGTCATGAAATCCAGGTGTTCTGCTGTTGTGGAGTTGAGCACCACGTGTGCGTCTGTTTTGGTAAGCCCTTGTTGGGAGATCTTCGGTGCTGTAGTGCAGGGTTAACAACTCACTCCTAGTAGCAGGGATCATGTGACACATTCATGAGCTAAGATCTTGACTTGCGCTGGTTGAAGTGATGAGACAAGGGTTCACAGTTTAAAAGGATTCACTAGCAGTCCATTGACCGAAGTACCAGTGAGGAAGGTTTACATTGTAAATGAGGACTCCGCATTAGGTAGGAGTGTGGCGGCCTGCATTGAAGTTATAGTCCATGGCATAGCCATAGAGCATGTCCTCTTCTTCTTTGAGGACATGGAGATTTGCAATAGGACAGCGTGTGTTGTCATTGGTCATCTTTGACAGTAGGGTGGGTTCTCATTTGTGACAGTCCGGAGAGGCCTTGTCTGCTGATCTGCTAACCATGGCAATGTGGATGAGCTGTCAACACTGGCAGCACATCAGCCCTCCTGCTGGGCACCTATCACTGGGGTGCAATTCAAAGCCACAATAACCACAGGGCTCTGATGCAATCAATGGTTGCTTGTTGTTCCACTCTTCTAGGACAGAGGTCGAAGTCTCAAACCGAGCTTGACAAGGGTGTGAGTCGGCTCCTTGAATGGCCAATCCATCACACCCTCCAGACTGGCAGGTCCAGTGCCAACTTGCTCATGATTGCACGCCCTTTGTAGGATATTCCTCAGCGAGATTATTCTTGCTTCTCAAACGATGTGCGTTTCAAGCTAGATCGATGAATACCTTTGGAAGACTTGGGCATGAACATTGTCCTCCATGTTCAGTTGCTCACACGACAGTGCTTGATGTTATACTTTGGCATGGAAACTGTTAAGCAAAGCATGTTTCTTCTGATGTGCTTGGCACTGGTTGGATCTTTCAATTTCTGGATTGACCAATGGGTGGAATTGCATGGTGATAGCTGTGGGTGCTGCTTCAGAATCATCATAGCAACAGATATCGCAGAATGACAGGAATAGTGTACTCACCAATCACGGCTTGCAGCATCGAACAATTCCTCCATGGGTTATTTTACCTATTGGGACAGAGAAGGTGTTTAGATGTCCAATCCACATGGATCAGCATGAGCCAATCGATGACACACCATTGTCGACCAGTGCTAGAGGTGGGAGGCTGTACGTGCACTGCTTTCTGGCGGCAGCAGCATGCTCTGTGTCGGGCATTGTTTGGCATTCATTCAAGCTGTGGTTGTGCAGTAGCAAGTAGGTCAGTTGTGCCTCCGGGTGGATTCAGACTTACCTCCTCCCCAGTTGCTGTATACCTAGCATAGTGGCCTGTCCAGAGGATGATTTAGCAGGTGGCCAAGGAGCAAATTCTGCCCCCCCCTAACTTCCAAACTCTGCCTACTACACATCAAAGACAGACAGCCAAGGCTGCACACCTGCTCCTAATGTGATCTTAATTATCTTTGACCTCTCAGCAGACCACTTGCAACAGGAAGCAATTAGTTCTCTTAGTGATCATTGTCTGTGGCATATTTATTTTCTTTGATTTGTGAGCTTATGGCCCTTTAGTAGCGTGCATGCAATGGATGGGGTTGCAGAATAACTCTGACAAAAAATAATCGAACCAACTCAGGAAGATGGCAAAGCTACTGTTTTATTAACAATTATCTAAAACAGGGAGTTACAACAGACATCAATGGATGTTCGCTCCGCTCTCAACAGTTGTCTTATAAAAACATCCTTATATGCAAAGAATACGTCGGATGTGACATCATACTATGTGGCAAATAATAGAAAACCTATCAAGGGTTGGGATTGGTTAAGGCAGACATCTAAATATACTTTCTATATGGACTAGGATTTATTTGGCTGCCCATTGTCAGGTGGACAATTTATGCCTGCCTCTAAAACATGTCATCTTCAACACTATTAAGTACGCAGTTTTGGATTGGTCTTCAAACTATAAGGCCCTTCATTATACGGCCCTCTACAATTGTTTGGCATGCTCGTGCCATGTATGGAACATTCAGTTCACTTAGCAGCACGTAAACTCAGACCCAGGTGCCCGGAGGTGGACTTGACTTTACCTCCTCACCCAATTAGCCCAACATCTCTCATCACCCATGCCTCCTGCCATGGAAGCCAATGGCAACTCCGCCGCCATTAAATTGTTCCACCTTTTCCTTTCATTTCCTGTTGCTTCGCTCTAGTCTTTTTCTGGCCTCTTCCTGGTTTCGCTATTTAACCACGCCCCCTTGTTCTGCTCGGCATGTTTCAACTTTTGCTTTCACGCTCCGTTTCACTTGTGTGCTCGCTTCCAGCTTGCCTGCTTGCTGCCTTGCCGGTCTCATTCCGGTACTCCCCCCTTTCTGCTTTTTTTCTTTGCCGATCTCTTTCCGGTGTCCTTTCCCTCCTTGGTTCTTGGCTGTTCCTTGTTTCTCGTCTTCGCGCCTCTTAGTGTTCTGTTATTTTTTCCCTTGCCTTACCAGTTTTTCCCTGTCCTCCCTGTTCCCTCTCTCCTCGTCCTGCCCTCTTTTTCTGGCTCTCGGCCCTCCTTCTTCTGTGCTTACCTGTTTCTTTTCCCATCCCCTTCGGGTCCATTTATCCTTCCTCCGTTTTCTCTTCTTACTTCCTGCTTTCCTTTTCCTCCTTCTTTCCTTTCGGTCTACGCTACCATTCTTCCTCTTCCTGGTCTGCCGCCGCTTACCCGGCATTCCATTCTTACCGCTTCCCCCTTGCCCAGCTCAGCATTCACGTGATCCTCAGCGGTCTCTGCGATCCTCTGCAACCCGTAACTACCTCTCCTTCGGAATCTACCAGTTACCTGGAAAAGAACCTTGTCTGGCTATCCTTACACCGCAACAAGATCTAAACACATAAGAGAGGTTTTTTTCAGCATACGCTTTTTTCCTCTCTTACGGCTTCTGCGGGAAGGGAGTCCCTTGTTTCCCTGGTGTTACGAGGGGGAACAGGGTGGCTTCTAACCGCGGAAGACCATATCTCTTCTCAAAAAAGAAGTCTACAAGAAAAAAGGGGCAAAGACGCGAGGAGTCCACAGAAGAATCAGGTGAGGAGGAGTGGGTTCTGGATAAAGACAGTTCTGGTTCCGACGAATTGAGTGATCAGCCTAGTATTCATGATAGATTGCAACGACCAAATGATCCTACAATGGCAACAGCTGAACAGATACAGGAGTTGCTCTCACACAGGAACTACAAACTGTTAAGGCGGAGAACGTGGTTCTAAAACAACGTATTGACAACCAAGAAAGAGCATGTGTAGAATTACCCCCTATGCCTTTGGCATCGGGTAAATACGATGGCTCTCCACATAAGTTCAAAGAATTCATAGAGGCATGCATTATACATTTTACCTTCAGACCCCAGACAAATGCCTCCGATAATGCCCGCATAGGGTTTCTTATCTCCAACCTTACTGGAAATACACTGGCATGGGCCACCCCACTAGTTACCAGTGCTAGCCCACTGCTGCAAGACTATAGTGGGTTCACTGCACAATTTAAAGAAGCCTGTGAAAGACAAGAAAACGCCTTGATAGCCAGCGAGCAGTTGCTTGACATCCATCAGGGTAACTCTGATTTGCTATCCTACATTTCCCATTTTAAGAGGGTCGCTGCTGATACCGGGTGGCAAGAGGCGGCTCAATACACCATTTTTCATCGTGGTCTCAGAGAAGAATTGAAAGACGAATTGGCACGCGTGCCCAGACCAGCAACTTTGTCGGAATTGTGGTCCACCGTTCTTCAATTGGATTTCCGTCTTTCCGAGAGACGTTCAGAAAAATGAAGAGGTCGAATCACACCTTTTTCCTCCGAGCCTTGTCTACCCACTGCCTCCTCTGCCCATCAAACCAAGGATGAACCCATGCAGATAGGTACCACCGGGGGGCCCCTTACGTCTGATGAACGAAAGAGAAGAAAGGACAATAATCTGTGTCTGTATTGTGGTTCTAACCAGCACCTGTTACGTGACTGCCCAGAAGTACCTCCACGACGGTCGGGAAACGCCCCACCTCGGAACTAGTAGGGGCAAGTTACCGAGGGGGATTTCCTGGTCCCTACGTTTCAATGTCAATAACATCCATCTCATCCACAGAGGACACTCGTCTCATGATTCTGGCAGTCCAGCTTACCCTTCATCAAAGACTTATGATGTCCTGGCATTACTGGACTGCGGTGCAGCAGGATGTTTCATGGACATCATGTGGGCTAATCAATCTGGTATTGAACGATTAGAGAAGGATGAAGACCAGAAGGTGGAAGGAGTTGATGGCAAGCCCTTAAATTCTGGTCTAATCACCCATGCCACCCCGCCCATGACTATGAAGTTGTTACAACATACAGAGACAATCCAGTTTGATCTTATAAGAGCTGCCCACTTCCCAGTTATACTAGGGGTATCATGGCTACGCAAACACAACCCTACCATAAACTGGAAAACCAATCAGATGTCTTTTTCTTCTGATTTCTGTCTAAGGAAATGTGTTCCGGAACCCAGCTACGCCACTGTCCAAGCCATCACTGAATCCTCTTCAGCATCTGATACCTTGGGAATTCATACCATTCCCATCGACCTGGCTCAGTTAAGTGAAGTTTTCCAAGACCAAGTAGTCCAAGAATTACCTCCACACAGACCTGAGGATTGCGCCATTGATCTGGTCCCAGAGGCCCTGTTACCGTTTGGGCGAATGTTCTCTCTTTCTCTTTAGGAAAAAGAAGTCCTCAAGAAATACCTTGACTCCAATCTACAAAACAGACTCATTCAACCTTCACGTTCTCCTGCTGGGGCATCCTTGTTTTTTATGCCCAAAAAAGATACAATGGAACTAAGACCCTGCCTCGACTACCGAGGTCTGAACAGCATCACCATCAGAGATCGGTACCCGATGCCATTGATTAAGGATATATTAGAAGCCGTACAAGGGGCCAGTGTTTTCTCCAAGATCGACCTATGAAGAGCCTACCATTTGCTACGCATCCGTTCCGGAGATGAATGGAAGACTGCCTTTAGGACCCCCTTCGGCCACTACGAGTATAGGGTGATGCCGTTCGGCCTGTTAAACGCTCCATCAGTTTTCCAGCGATTTATGGACCGTACTTTTTCCGACTTGTTGTATAACTGCACTATCATCTACTTGGACGATATTCTAGTGTTCTCAAAATCCCCGGAATTACATGCACAACATCTTCATCAGGTTGTCCAAAGACTTAAAGATGCCCATCTAAAGGCTAATCCAGACAAGTATGTGTTCCAGGTAAAAAAGGTTCCTTATCTTGGGTTTATCTTGTCTGCTGAGGGAATTCAAATAGTCCCTCGGAAGGTAGAAGCCATCTTGCAGTGGCCAAGTCCGACTTCGGTAAAGGAAGTCCAAAGATTCCTCGGGCTAGCCGATTTTTATTGCAAATTCATTTCTGATTTCTCCTACAAGGTATTGCCCATTATATGTTTGTTAAAGAAATCTTCTTCTCCCTTTCTTTGGTCCAACAAAGCAGAGGACGCTTTTCACCAACTTAAAACTGCCTTTTGTTCTGCCCCAGTGCTACATCAACCAGATCAAGGCCTCCCATTCATAGTGGAGAATGATGCTTCATCTGCAGCGTTGGGAGCAGCATTGCTACAAGAACATGACGGGGTTGAATATCCTGTAGCCTATGTGTCTAAGACTTTAACACCTAGCCAACGGAACTATTCCGTGATAGAGAAGGAGCTGCTCGCTATGAAAGTAGCATGTGAAGAGTGGCGACATCTCTTACAAGGGGCTGCTTTTCCCTTTGAACTGCGCACGGACCACAAAAATCTAAAGGTCATACAAAATATGGAGTGTATTAATTCACGACAAGCCCGATGGGCCCATTTTTTTCCCCAGTATGACTTTGTGCTTACTTACTTACCTGGAACCCAAAACCTGCTTGCAGATGCATTATCCAGAAGACCCTCTCCAGAATGTCTGTCCGAACAACATCTAAACCTCATGTTGCCTCAGAAGAAGGTGATATGTATGGTAAATGCTTTTCTAGAAGGGGTACGCAAAGCCACAGCCAACTTAGACAAACCCCCTTCTGTTAAGGCTTCAGAAGATCTCATCCTCCAGGATGTCGTATATCTTTGCAAAGGACGTCTATTTCTTCCAGACTCCACCTCCCGTCTAGAGGTCTTGAAATGGTGTCACAATGACCCAGTAGCAGGACATTGAGGTATTAAGAACACTCTGGATTTACTCAGACGTCATTTTTGGTGGTCCGGAATGGAAAAGATAGTAGATGAGTATGTGTCGACCTGTCCAATCTGCTCCAGGTCAAAATACAGCACTCAGAAACAGGTTGGATATCTACAACTAGAAGAACCACCTATGTGACCATGGAGAGTAATCTCCACTGATTTTGTGGTTGACCTACCTCCTTCGGACGGTTGCTCCTGCATCATGGTAACCGTGGACAGTTTTTCCAAAATGGCACATTTTACCCCCTTGGCAGGTCTGCCAACAGCAGCAGAGATGTCTTCTGTTTTTGCCAAGGAAATATTCCGGTTACATGGAATTCCAGACAAGATAATTTCTGACAGAGGTTCACAGTATACCTCCCGTTTCTGGAAAGAGCTCTGTAAGAGGCTCGGAATTGAAAGAGCTATGTCCTCAGGGTTCCATCCGCAGATGAATGGTCAGACAGAACGGATAAACGCCTTACTTGAACAATATCTTCGTTGCTTTACCAATTCTCAACAAGACAATTGGGTGGCTCTACTACCAACAGCCGAGTTTGCTTACAACAACTCCACTCATAGTGCCACCAAACTAAGTCCTTTCTTTTGTACTTATGGCTTTCATCCCCGTTTCTTAACAATCAGAATCTTTCTTCCTGCGGATATACCTTCTGTCGACGCTTTGCTTGCCAGTATTTCTGAGGCACATAAGACTGCTTATGCAAGTCTGCAAGCCAGCAAAATCCGGTATAGTTCTTTCAGCAATCCATGGCGCCTTCCTTCTCCCCAATGGCAAAAGGGCACCCAAGTCTGGCTTTCTACAAAGTACCTCCCTCGCTGGTTGCATCCTTCCAAACTTACTCCACGCTATCTGGGTCCTTATACCACCCTGGAAAGAATAAACCCAGTGGCCTATCGACTTCTGTTGCCCGACTTCATGAAGCGAATACATCTGGTCTTTTATTCCTCCCTTTTGAAATAATATCAGGAAGATACCTACAAGCGAAGAATACCGAAAGATCAGAAACCCAAAGACTTACCACCTGATGAATATGAAGTCGCAGCCATCCGAGATTCCAGATATAAGGGAGGCAGACTGGAGTATCTCATACATTGGAAAGGTTACCCGCATTCGGATGATTCTTGGGAGCCTGTTTCTCATGTCCATTCCCCTCGTCTGGTGCGGATATTTCATAGACTTCACCCTGGCAAGCCGGGGGGGGTGTCCCATAGGAGGGGGCATACTGTCATGCCGTTTGCAAGGAGATTCCCTTGGCATCTAGGAAGCCAATGGCAACTCCGCCGCCATTAAATTGTTCCACCTTTTCCTTTAATTTCCTGTTGCTACGCTCTAGTCTTTTTCTGGCCTCTTCCTGGTTTCGCTATTTAACCACGCCCCCTTGTTCTGCTCGGCACTTTGCAACTTTTGCTTTCACGCTCCGTTTCACTTGTGTGCTCGCTTCCAGCTTGCCTGCTTGCTGCCTTGCCGGTCTCATTCCGGTACTCCTCCCTTTCTGCTTTTTTTCTTTGCCAATCTCTTTCCGGTGTCCTTTCCCTGCTTGGTTCTTGGCTGTTCCTTGATTCTCGTCTCTGCGCCTCTTAGCATTCCGTTATTTTTTCCCTTGCCTTACCAGTTTTTCCCCGTCCTCCCCGTTCCCTCTCTCCTCGTCCTGCCCTCTTTTTCCGGCTCTCGGCCCTCCTTCTTCTGTGATTTCCTGTTTCTTTTCCCATCCCTTTCGTGTCCATTTATCCTTCCTCCGTTTTCTCTTCTTACTTCCTGCTTTCCTTTTCCTCCTTCTTTCCTTTCGGTCTACGCTACCATTCTTCCTCTTCCCGGTCTGCCGCTGCTTACCCGGCATTCCATGCTTACCGCTTCCCCAGCTCAGCATTCACGTGATCCTCAGCGGTCTCTGCAATCCTCTGCAACCCGGAACTACCTCTCCTTCGGAATCTACCAGTTACCTGGAAAAGAACCTTGTCTGGCTATCCTTACACCGCAACAAGATCTAAACACATAAGAGTGTTTTTTTTCAGCATACGCTTTTTTCCTCTCTTACGGAAGGGAAGGTAGTCCCTTGTTTCCCTGGTGTTACGAGGGGGCACAGGGTGGCTTCTAACCGCGGAAGACCATATCTCTTCTCAAAAAAGAAGTCTACAAGAAAAAAGTGGTGAAGACGTGAGGAGTCCACAGAAGAATCAGGTGAGGAGGAGTGGGTTCTGGATAAAGACAGTTCTGGTTCCGACGAATTGAGTGATCAGCCTAGTATTCATGATAGATTGTCTTTGAATTTAGTTTGCTTCCATATTCTCATGCATTCCACAGTCAGTGGTTGGCAAACATATTCAAGATTCTTGGAGAAATATTGGTGATGGTGATGTTTGGATTCTGTGTAATCAGGATAGTCATCGCCCAATTCAAGAAAACAGCAAAGAAGGCGGTAGGAAAGATGATCATGATAAATTTCAAATCTGGCTTTGGACCCAAGGAATTGATGGATGAAGATGTCAGAAAATATATAGAGGTCTGCATCGTAGCACCCAAAGGAATAAAGTTCCTGCATCCAAAGAACCATTAGAAGAACATGGGACGATGTATCTATTGTAATCCGAATGGACAATGCAAATACATGACCTGCAGTGTAGATGAACATGTTAGATCAGCCGGCACCCTGAGGGGGGTGATGAAGATCTGGACTCCGAAGAAGCATGTCTTCAAGATAAAATATCTAGATGTGGAGACAATTGAGGAGGTGGTTGAGGACTCGACCAGAGGGGGGAATGTAGAGGAGCAGTTACATGCCTCTGCAGGAAATCCTGCCCCCTACCTCCTATATGTTGGAAGCCTGAGATTGAGCCATGTTTGAGTCCAGCAGTTGTGTCAGTACCACAGCAGATACTCAAAGGAAATTATCCACTGAGAACACCCTATTGAATGTATTCACGAAGAGATGACAATCTGAGGGATGAAGTCCCTGAAGGACTGTGAAATGGAGGAAAGAGAGAAGCTAGTGACATCACAAGAAACATATATGACACCACAATAATACTGGCTGAAGATAATGCATGAATCTTACACAAACTGATGACAAACCTAAGAATCAAGTAAACTTTCATATGCAAAGAGAAGATTACACGTGTGCAAAGTGCTGCAGAAAATCAACCGTTCAATAATTATACAGATGCTGAAATGCAAGTAGACTAAATTATCATAGACGCTGGCTATGTGTAGTGAATAAACTGCAGGCAAAGCCGCCATTGTATAAGAGATGGACATCGGTGTCATGAATTAAGTAAGTCAGGACCCACGGAGAGAAAAGGCAAGAATTGTGTTGCAGCAAGAATAAGCTGAGATCGTGGAAACGCATGGCAAGGCTGTTTGTCCTGGTATCAAAACTGAAGAAGCCATGGTTGGTTATCTGTTCTTGAAGCAGTGAACGTGCGAAGGATGAATTATCCCTTGTTAAGGTGTAGGGAAAGAACACCAAGAGTGCCACATTTTATTCATTTAAGACATTTAAATACTGCAAAATAGACCAAATCGTGGTCTCTTGACAGTGAGCCAAGGATGGCAATAGAGTTCAACTTGGAATCCTAGAACAACGATAATGAGTGCCTGCACTCCTATATATTCCCACAGACAAGGAAACTTTGGAAGGCCAAATCGGCCCTTCATGTTGCACATTCATACCTTCTCATGATGACGAGAATGGGACCTCGACAGAGGCCTTAACTTTGTTAACAAACCTGCATAATAAGATGGAAGACGAGACAGAGGACACTGTAGTTCTGCATTCCTTGTTATCTCCCACATGATTCTTTCCACGTCTTCGGAAGCACAATCTCACATTAGCCAATGGAACTACAACCATTGGACCTGATTAATCTTCTACCCATGTCAATAGTTTGGCACGTTTAGCCTATGACTTCAAACATCAATCATTCACCCTTTGTACTTCTTGTACATATTCTGGCTTCAAGAGATGATCTCCACAGGACATCACTCCTTATTCCCATCCCTTCTTGGATTTTACTCGTCCATAGACTAAGAATAGAGTTTGCTCCCAACATCGAGGCGATCCAGCTATTTCTGTCATATCAGGGCAACTCATTGTCTTCACCTCTTTTATGATCACCTCATCCTGTCATTCTGCAGGATACACAAGCATCTTGCTCTTCTATCCAGGTTCCTTTTCCATGTGTGTTGTCTTGATATAGTCATTCTGGTTTGGAAACAACCATTTCAATCTCCACCGTAAGGTGCCCCAATTTCCCTGAAAATATCCTCTAGTCATACTTGCTGCAAGATGACTGAGGCACCTTTCATCGTGTTCTGGGACTGGCCATGAAGGTTTGCACTGTATTCATGGCATAGGGGATGAGAGAGCAAACGTAGCAACTCTCCTTAGATGTCGTTTCCCCTACTTTTCTCATGTGCTGGTACCACATGCTATTCCCCAAATGTGCTGCGTTATCTAGATAGGTATTTATCCCCTCGATACCTTACTCGATACCTTACTCTCTCTCTTGTGTCTTTTAGAGGCCATGTACCATTCATGAAGTATAGCAAAAGAAGTTCCCATAGTAGGAAGAACTGTAGGGACCTCTTCCACAGTGGAACTGCTAATATGATAAAGACAGTGAAAGATGAGTAACAGAAATACAAAGAGAACATTCATGCAAGCATATATTATGCATAAGAATATAGGCATCCATCTCTCGCGCCACCCTACTATTCGTTGCACTTGTTCTTTACCTACAACCATGCCATTCTCCACTTTAATCATTTTTAATACAATCATCACATTTCTTTATACTTGCAACTGTAAAATCTGCTTGATTATATCAATAAAAAGCCTTCTTATGACTGGCCCCTTTTTAGGATACTATAAAACAAAGTGTGAATATCAACATCTCTTCTCACAAGAGCAGGGTAAGATTGAAGTATAAACACAAAAACAGCAAGCACAAGCCGATGAATGTCACTATCGGTAAGTACCATAAGTTTAACTGCTTAAAACAGGTATTCTCCACAAAATGAATCTGAATACTGCTCTCATTTCCAATTTCTAATAAAAAACTGACATTTAGGCATAACTCTGATGCTTCAATGTATTCCTAAAAGTTCATTTAAAAATTCCTGGAATTCTCTGCAAGTCTTTGCACTCTCTGCTAAAATATCTATGAGGAGTGTCCACTAAATTCCAGTCCAATGCAAAATCTGCATTAACTGCTGGTTGCTTTATCGCCCTTCTTCGTTGCCATCGTTCGAGTCTGCACACAGTGAAATTCTTCCCTAATGTCTCTCTCCCACCTTTTTTAGGTGTTGATACCACATGTTATGACCAAACTGTGCTGCATTGTCTAGATAGGAACTTATCCCCTCATTATCCTCTTCTACATTTCTCTTATGTCTCCCTAATGAAAAAGATGTGTAATACTCACAAAGTAAATCAAAAGCAATTCTCCTAATGGGGGAACCATAGGGGCTTCTATCTCAGTGGAGGTAAGAAAATCAAAAGCAATTAGTGGAAGTGCTAATGTGATAGAGACTGTGAAAAGTGAGCAACAGAAAGACAAATAGTGTAATCGTTCAGGCATATAATATACACCAAAATAGGGGCATCCACTTTTTTCACCATTCTGATACTTGTTGCTCTTGTTGTTCTTTCTCTAGAACTGTTCCAGATTCCAAAACAAAATTTCTTAACACAAGGCCATTCTTAGGATCCTGTAAAAAAAAGTGTGAATATCAACACCTCTTCAGACAAAAGCAGGATAAGCTTGAAGAATAAATACAAAAACAGCAAGCACAAGCCAATGCATATCACTGTCTGTAAGTACCATAGAATTAACCTTTTGTAACAGATATACACCACAAAACGAATCTGGATACTGATCTTGTTTCCAATTTCTGATCAAGAACTGATGCTTAGGCATAATTTTGATACTTCAATGTGATTCTGAAGTTCATGTTTCAATATTCCTGAGATTCCTAGCAAGGGTTTGCAGTGCTGCTAAAATATTTACAAGGAGTGTCCATTCATATCTCTGTCCAAATGCAAAATCTGCATCATCAGCTAGTCACCTTATTGTCCTTCTTCTTTGTCATTGATTGAGTCTGCACATGCTGAAATTCTTCTTCTTGTCTTGCTTCTAAATCAGCAGTGGTGGGAGAGTGGGTCTCACCTTGATAGACTTTCACATCACCCAAGTGACGCCAAGCTCATCTCCCTTGGACCTTCACAGCTGAAGGGGTCATATTTTCAACACAAAAGGGGCCATGAAAACGTGGCTCGTGCCACTTCCGGGTGAAGTTCTTTATTAAAATTAAATCACCAACATAGAGCTTGGGTGCCGAAAGAAGTTAATTTGGGCTGTTTGTTGAATTGTCTTCATCTGTGTTCTGAGAGCGACTCCCCTGATGCTTGACTTGATCTGAAATGAGAGAGATGCTAGAGGTCATAAATGTCAAATAATCATGCAGTTCATCACCTAAAGTCTTAGCCACACTCTGGGCATCACTTCTACCCCTAGACGGAGCTGTAAGAGGTGTTCTCATTTGCCGCCCTGTCACTAGCTCATGGGGGGTGAGGTGATGGTCTGAACCAGGCTGATTCCGAAGGGCATATAAAGCTAAGGGTAGGCAATATAGCTATCCCTTCTTTAATGTCAACTTGATCTTGGCAATCCTTTCTTTAAGGAGGACGTTGAGTCTCTCACATATTCCATTTGCATGCGGGTGATAAGCAGAAGAAAACTCATGTTTATTATTTAATAAAAGCCGTATTTGTTCAAATAACTCATTAACAAAATGTATTGTCGGATCTCAGCACTTCACGCACACCAGATCTCGGAAAGACTTCTCACACAAAGAATTTTGCTGTGCAAGTGGCATCAATGTGTGTACACAGACCTGCCTCGATCCACCTAGAGAAGGGACACACCACCACTAATAGATACCTGTATCTATTACAAACTCGCAGCATATCGACATAGTCGATATGTAAATGCTGAAATGGACCATTCGGTCAAGGTATTACCCCTCTTATTGTTCTTAGTGTATGCCCAGCAGTACACTTTTGACACACGATGCAGTACACCATAAAGAATGCAACATGTTTTAACAAATTTGGAATAACCCATCTTGCGCAATCATTACAGAAAGACTCTCCCTATTTACATGCGCAGGATAACGTAGCTGCTCAAGCGCGACCTTCAGTAATGCTACTTGCATCACCGGCTTTCCAGTGCTTTGTTGTCACCACAATGCCTCAGTGGGGGATAAAGAACACCCCCTTTGTTTCCATAATTCCTGCTCATCCTGTGATGCACTTCCTTGAATCTCCATTAATTGGGTTATTGACAATTTGTTAAACCCTTCTTGCATTACCATGGTTGTCACTACCTTCTCTTTAATATTCTTGGTATCAAAACTTGAAATGTCTGGGGAATATGCAACCCTTTTGGCTTCTGCATCTGTAGCTTCATTTCCGCAAGAGATCAAATCTGTTTGCTTGGTGTGCGCTGCGCACTTAATGGCCGCTATCGCTACTTGGAGTTGTAGTGCCTTAATAAGCCTGTCCAATAATGATGTTTGCTGCACTGGAGTGCCATCCGCATGCAGGTAGACCCTCCTTTTCCAACATTCTAGCCCTCCATGTACGGTTGACGTCACATAGGCAGAGTCACTGTACACCGTCACTTCCTGATAATCCTAGTGGACTTCAACATATGGTTTGTAGAAAAACTCGCCAACTCACAAAGTTCACTAATCAGGCAACGATCAACCATGAAACTACAACTGGTCAAAGGAGCAACACGCACAGCAGGGGACACACTTGATGCAATTTTTGCCAACAAAAAACGTATCACACAGCGACCACCTCATCATCCTATTCGCAATCATGATACAAACTGATGCTACCAACCAGCCCCTCAAACTCCCAACCACCAACAAAAAGAAACTGGAAAACCATCAAAGCAAGTAACCTAATAGAACAACTTGAGTTGACAAAACCATCCACAACCGAAATGGACAAGGCAGACCTAGACGGAAAAACAAACCTATTACATAAATGGATCACTGATACAATCAATAGCATCTCCCCAGATTCTTGTTTTACCCCTTCAAGAAAAAGAGCATTGGCAAAATGGTTCACACGACTACTGAGCGCCATTGACAACAAGAAGCTGGAACTAGAATGGCGGAATGAATATGACCAAGGTAAGAAAATTCTGTTGCAAATACAAATCCGATCATACATAAAAGACATTCAAAGGCAAAAAAAGGCACTATGATGACAGAATCACCAAAGCCACCAACACACAAAAAGAAATGTTCAACATCATAAATGAAATGAGAAACCCACCTGGTTGCGACAACACTCCCATTCCCTCACAAAAGTTAAGCAACAACCTAGCAGACCATTTCAAAAATAAAATTGACAACATCCAAAAAATCAAACAAAACAGACCAACCAACCCTAACAAACAACCAACCAGATCCAACAGAGAGCCAGAGCACAAACGCCAAAACTTCCTGCAAATATCAATGGAGACATTCCTCAAGCTGGTAAAAGATAGCAAGAAAGCAGGCTCGCCCATGGACCCTTGCCCACCAGATATGTAAAAATCAATGCTCACACAAGGAACGCCATTACAATACTACAGACATCTCTTGAACCTGTCACTTGCAACAGGGACTGTACTACAATACTTCAAATCAGTGTATATTAAGCCACTCCTTAAGAACACATGTGGCAATGTGGAAGACCTCTACAACTACAGACCTATGTCAAACATCCCCAACCCGGCAAAACTCCTAAAAACCTACGTATACAAACTAACTCAAGAATTCATAGAAAAACACCAGTTGCTGGACCAAGCACAAGCCAGCTTCAGACCTGTCAGAGGAACAGAAACGGCACTCCTATCGATCGGGGGTGACCTAAAGACAAACGCTGACAACAACACAACCTCGGCCCTGATTCTACTTGACCTCTCCGCAGCATTCGACACAGTAAGCCATGACACCCTCAAGAGATCAGAAGAAATAGGCATAACTGGCTTAGCACTACTAAGGATAAAATCATTCCTAAGAAAACAGAACATAGAATGTATGGTTAAACACTTCAATTCTTCTCCACGGGTTAACGGATCCTCGCTATCAGCACTGTACTTCAACATCTACCAGACTCCGCTAATCAAAAAATACAATCTTACGTCCTACAACTACACAGATGACACTCAAATCATCTTCAAAATCGAAGATGCACAAGAAGATAACACAAGTCTAGGAGAATGTCTCAAAGAAATGCACAACTAGATGAACGCCAAGAACCTAAATATCAACCCAGGAAAGACAGAAATCGTGATTATATCCAAAAACCAAGAGAACAACACCAACATCCCATGGCTGATAGAATTGGGAACAATGTCCACACCATCAAAAGTAGTCAAAAACCTGGGAGTCCTAATGGACAATGCACTAACTTTAGAGCCACAAGTAAGCGCAATAATTAAGAAATGCTGCTTCCTTCTTCACTCAACAAAAGAATCCTACCATTCCTGTCCTTCACCCACAAAACACTAACAATCGTCACCCTCATCATGTCAAGAATTTACTACGCCAACAGCCTCTAACTCGGAATGCCAGAATGCCTGCTGAAGAAACTGCAAAAAATCCAAAACACAGCGGCTAGACTTCTCCTCAGACTATCCACAACAGACCACATCACACCAGCACCAAAAATGCTACACTGGCTTTCAATCAAACAACATATCACTTTCAAAATAATGTGCTTATCACACAGGGCAGTTAGCGACCAGGGAGCAGAATTACTACAAAAGAAAATAACCATCTACAAGCTGAAGAGACTCCTTAGATGGAGCAACAAAACCCACCTGGAATCGAAGCCATACACTAGGATAACACTTGGGGGATTCTCTTTCTCCCGCCTGGCAGCAAAAACCTGGAACAGCCTCCTGAAAGAAATAAGAAACACAAAAGATCACCTAAAATTCAGAAAACTACTCACAACCTGGCTCTTCAAGACCTCATAACCAGACGGAAACAACTGAAACAATAAAACTAAAAATATAAAAATAGCCTGTCGACAAAAACCCATGATGGTATGAATAACACCAAGAACCAACAGAGAAGGAGGCCATGAATTGGCTAGCCTGAGAAATAACAAAGGCAAAATTGTGGAGACTGACTAGTGCAATTTATGGACAGAGAGGTGAGAGACAGCCTTGTATCATACAGAAACAAGATCACTTTAAGTAAGAAATTCATCTAAACCTTGAAAGAGACACAAATGAATGTGTGTCTTTTTAGACAACAATGCTAATAACCAACCTTACTAAAATCTCACCTTCTTCTTACACCTCTCAAACCCTAACCAAACACAACCATAACTCTTAAAACACAGTAACCCGCACAGACTTTACTACACTGCAACAACAAACACACCACACAGAGCCTTGCACAAAAGCACACGATGTACACCGACCGGATACCACACCAAAAAGCTGAGTGGCCCGTGTTAACCGAACTGAAGCTGCCAACAGCACATCACAGCTCCCTTGCTCTTTATCCAAATTTTGCCCTACTAATGTACCCTAAGCTACCAACCTTTCCTTCAGATCCACCACAGCACTAGGGGACCACTACGGTGGTGATAGTACACGGTATAAATATCCTTTAACATTAACATTAACTTCCTGTCCTTCATGTTTCTCGAGTGCGACAATAAGCGCTACTAATTCTGCTGCTTGCTCTGAAAAGTGACACAGTAGCCTTGCGCTTGCTACAACTTCAAATTCTCTATGTAATCTATGCCTCACTACTGTGGTGCCTGAATGCCTTTCCCCACTAGTCTGATCAGTTTTCGAAGAACCATGAATAAAGAGAATTTCCAATCCAGCATTTTATTTTACACTGGGTATTTCATCATAAAATTCAACTTAATTAGCACAGACATGCACATGATCACCATCTTTCACAGGTTCAGCTATAAACGTGACAGGATTCACTATTTTACATCTAACAATCTTAATCGTCAGATTCAAAATCATCACCTCATATGCTGAGGCTCTTTGGGATGTGAATGTATCTTTGGGTTTCTCTAAAATAGCAAATAGAGCCATGCTCTACCAAGAGAGTCACAGAGCAGCCCATAACAATACTTATAGACTTCTCAATTGCGAACGCAAGGCGTCGCCAATGACTGTTTGCAAGGAAAGTGTCCTCTCATGACTGGGTCTAAACTCCCACTGTAATATGCTAAATGCTTGTACCCCAAAATAGTCCTTTGTGTAAGGACTGCTGTCATGACTGTCCCATTTGTGTGCGAAAACAAATAAAATTCCTCGGCATAATTGGGAATTTCCAGAACAGGGGCCGTACAGATTGCTTTTTTAGTTCCTCAAACCCTTCCTCCATTCCCTCAGTCCATTCTATTTTTTACTTTGTTCACTTGTGCCTTCTTTAAAGCTTGCAAAAGGGGTCTGTGTATGAACTGTAATCAAATACCCATGCTCTAACATAGTTGCATAATCCCAAAACCTGCTGAATCTGTTTCCCTGTATTTAGCGTCAAGGTTTTCTGAATCACCTCAGCTCATTCAGGTGTCTCCCTCTTTCCACTGTGCGAAATCAACTGCCCTATGTATAACACCTCTTATTGGCAGTATTGTAACTTCTCTTTGTCTACCTTGTATCCCTTGTCTGTTAGAATAGTCATCAACTGAATAGAATCTTGCCTGCACTCATCTTCCATGGTGCTACAAATTAAAATGTCATCTACGTACTCTATTACCGCACTCTTAAGATCAACATTGCCTAGATCCATCGGTATAACTCTGTTAAAGGTTGATAGGGACTCACAATACCCCTGGGGCAAATGAGTATGTTTCAGTCGAGTTTGGGGGTACATAAAGGAAGTCAAGTCTTGCGTGTCTTTGTGTAACGGGATCGAGAAAAACGCATTCTTCAAATCGATCACCGTAAAATATTGAGCTTCCACTGGGATACTGCACAGTATCATCGCCGGATCAGGAACTAAAGGAAACTCTGCCTCTAGAATCTAGTTATTTGGTCCCATATCTTGTATAAATCTCCACAACCCTCCTTTAGATTTTTGAATCTGAAACACTCCGGTGTTACATGAGGATTCTGATGGCACCAAAAATAGCTTGTTTCATCAGTGCCGAGAAAGTCTGAAATATACCCTCATCAGCCTCTTGAGACATGGGGTACTGTCTTGCTCAAGGTAAAATTGCTCCTGGCTTCAGTTTTATTTTAACCTCTCCTATTCCCTTCAATAAACCTACATCATAAGGGCCTGTAGTCCAAAGGACCCTTAACACTTACTCCAAGTCTTCCTGAAAACATGCTGGACGCTGCCGTATTATTGCCATTCACTATGGCACTTCCCATTTCTCTATTCTTATCCAGTATGTGATGCTCATAAAGAACACCACTTCATTGTCTGTTTGGTCTTCAGTGATGTCAGTCAATCTGTACCCTTCCTTGAGAGCTATTACTGTTCTCTATGGTCTGCCCTCATCGTCCATTCCTTCGAGCATTGCCATTCCCCTCTGTGCTATGGCTGCTTCTAATTCTATAGGGATAGTCTGTCCCCCCTCTTCAGCTGAACAAAAACTCATCAGGTATCCTCACAGTTTTTCCCACTAAACCCGGTAGCCATGTCAGTAGAATGCTCATTCCATACAGAAAAATCTCTGAATCTACTGGAACGCCTTGCAGAGCCACTTGCCTCTGTGAATGCCAGTATCAAGATGCCCATGTTTAAATAGTGTATTCCTGGAGTGGAGGACACTATTCCTTGATCAGTTAATGAAATCGTCATGTTATGTTTTGTCATCAAATCTCTTCCCAAAATGTTAAATGGCGTCTGTCGTGAATATAACAAAGCAACAGACATGTCACACTCTCCTTTAGAAACTGGAAAATTCATCATAAAAGGAACCTTTGAGCATTCATGGCAATTCCTGACATTGGATATTTTCCCTCTCGCATACATGAACAAGTAGCCCCAGTGTCTACTAAAAAATAAAAAGATTTGCCTCCCATCATCACATCGACCCTTGGTTCCTCATGGGGGTCTGGTGTCACAGATAGTACTGAACACATCAAGTCACCCTGTGAGTTGTCCTATTGTGGGTACAGGCATACTCCCGCCCCTGTGAAAGGATTTCCTCCTACAACAGTGCCACCTCCTATTCTGGGTGTCAGCACTTGTCGTGTGTTTGCATACTGCTGTGTCTGCATGGGGGCTTGTTGTGACTGCGCTTGTGGTGGAATGGCTTAAAAGACATTAAACAGAACGAACAGCATTACAAGACCTCAAGAAAGACTTACTAATCATAAGGAGAAGTATAGTCACAGCTGGACTGGACTAATCCTTATCAGGGATCCGTGAAGGAACTAGATCCCATTTGACGCGCCCCTGCCAGAAGTAGCAGGACGGAGAGCTTATCTTCCATAATTCACAGGTGAGCTTTATGGGCCGGCGTATGCTCACAGAAACATGGTACCTTGGGGTGAAGGGTTCGAGAGGTTCAACAATCACAGATTGGCACACTCACACACTCTTATCTCCACGCAGGAGCAGTATCACCACGTACCACTGCTCACAGCTTTTCTACTGAGGGAGAGGCCTGAATTGGGGTGATTTCAGTTCAGGGAGGGCTGCAACCGTGCCCCAACGCCTCCGCAGAGACCAGGTGAGCGTAACAGCTCTGCAATTGTTAAACGGTGCTCTGTCATGTGCTATGTTTTGTGCTGTCGCACTTGAATACCCTGCTCTCCTCCATATGTCATCAGCCCTTTCCCCAGGAATAGCTGTCAGGTGACCCTTAATGTCCCCCCTTGACCAGAGTATTTCCTCCTGTCATTTTTTCAAACTCGTATATCCATTTCCCAGCGCCCAAAGTCAAACTCAGGAGTTTACACCTTAAATTATCCTTGTCCATCTGTGGCCATGGAATGTACTGTGGTCTTGCTCCCTCTTTTTCCAATAAGGGAAACTGTGTAAACCGCAACCCGCTGTCGGCTCCCATCGTCAGCCTATCCATGGCAGGGACGATCATTCCTGACCGTCTTCTTGACGGCAACAACCTTAATCTGCTCGCATATGGCAGTGATTCTCCCTTCTCACTATACGATCGTCCTCGAGGACGCTCTGGATATGGTATGGGATCTGGTGTCCTATCCTTAGGTTGCTCCAGATCTGACCATCTTACTTCTTTATCTAATGGCAAGCTTCCTTCGGGAGCACCTGCGCTTCCTCCTCCTGACTCGAGGACTGAGTGTCTTTACTCGTCTGACATGTCTTATCCCCAAGAAGTGTGACTATCATCCCCTTCCCCTTTGTCTGAGTTCAGTCTGCTTAAGGACAATGCTCTGTGTTCATGACTTAGTGGAATTTCTTCTTCGCTTCATGATTGAAACACTAGGGATTGATCCCTCCTTGCTCGACATCCATAGTTGCTTCCCTTCTTTCATTTTTGATAGGCCTTATCATTCCTGTCTCCGATGCTTCCCGCGTCAAATCTTTCTTCATCTATCACAACTCTGGACGCCCCTGGTGTTACTGCCTTTATCGGAAGGAACTCTTCTGTTCTATCCCATCATATTGCAGGGCTTGGCCCTACTGGCTCCTTACGAATAAGGCTAATATCATGATCCCTCTGTCTTCTTCTTCATTCTAGTTCTTCATCTAGTTCTCTTTGTTATCTCACATTCTTTCTAATTCTGTCTTTCTCTTGCCTTCATTCTTCCCTCCTTACACCTTCCTGTCTTTCCTCTTCTTCCCTTCGTCTCTGTATTCATGTGTCCCTTAATTTCTGCACTTCCTCCTCTTCTCTCTTCCTTTCTCTCCTATCCTGTTCTTCTATCGCTCTCTGTCTATTGTCATATTTTCCTTGCTCTTCTGCCAGTTCTTCCTTTTTCTGTTGCTCTTCCTGATACATCTGTTCTCCTTGCTCCATTATTCCTTTTCTTTCAATCTCTTCTCTCATTTCTTGTCCCTTCTTTCTTACTCATCCTTATCTTCTGTTTGCCTAACTTCCTCTATGTTTTTCCCATCTAATTTGAGTAATATCTGTCCACCCATCCATTCATTCTGCACGAGCGCTACCTCGTCAGCTTTATCCGTCTCTCCTTTCCATCTCGTATTTCCCCTTTCTAGCTCTGTCGACATATTCAATTTCTCACTCTTTTCCTCTTTGTCTTGCATAATCTTACAGATCTCTTCTTTTCTCTTACTCTCCTCTGGACTATCATCGCTGCTATAAGCGGGTGGTTTGTATATCGGATTACTATACCCCGTTGCCGCTTTCAATTCTTTTAAAGTATACAACTCTACTTCTTCTGTACCAGTGTCTTTTACTTCGAGCGAGGTAAGGGGAGCTGAGGGCTCAACACCTTCCTCCTTACGCTGACTAAGCTTCCACTCCTCACGTGACAGATCCTCTTTCTCTTCCTGGTACATATTCCAGAGCTCTAGAATAGTTAACCTTTCCTCTAACTTCTTCCCAGTGTATACAGTGTGCAAGTATGTGGTCATGTGTTGCAATACCGCTTTTGACAGCGATGCCCCTTGTGGCCACGGCATGAACATTTTATCTGCTGTGCCTTTCAGCCATTCCGCACTGTACAGTTTGAGCTTGGGCAAATGCTTCGGCAGTGTCTTAAATAAGTGCATAAGAGGAGTATCTCCCATGACGACAAGTCTCAATTGACTGGCAATACTTACCAGGCTGTTGAATAACATTTATGCTTTTTCACTTAAATCACCACTTTTTAATGCTTTTAAAACAATAAATATGAGCGTGCATCATCAATCGCTGCTCAAGCCTCTAATCTCTTAATTCGCTATCTTTACCTTCGGATTGGTACCAACCACTTTACTAGGGTAGTCACTATAGCTCCTCTTTCTTTTTTCAATGACTTTACATCTTTTATCGCTCTTTGATATTCTTACTCAATAAACAAATAAACAGACTAGTCAACGTTACACAATAATAAACACTGTGATCACACTTCTTTCTTTCACCTTTTCTTAATATACCTGTTTGTGCGTTATATTTTTCTGCTCTACCCCTGTTGGGATTTGAGACGTCTCCTTCTGCAACTCTCTTGAGTTTAGGACTCTAGGCGCGATTTCTTCTCTACGCACAATATTTCCTGCTACTCATAAATTATCACAATCCCATAAATTATCACAATACCATCCCCTTAATTTGCCATTCCCCTTAGTCTACTCACCATTAGTTCATTAATCGACTTGAGGCCTTCGGTATTGACTCCTCCAATCCGACCACTTTGCCTCCCATCCGCAGAGCGCCAGTGTAAACCGGGCAGGGATTTTCTCAAAGGGGGACCTGCCCACAGTCTTGCTTCTTCTTGCAAGATTTCTATTCAGCCGCTCTCCACAGGAAAATCCACATTCTTCCTGCTAATGGTGTAGGATACTCGATCATTTAGAGACAAACCAGTTTGGCTCTTTTAACAATCTGCAGTGCTACCACGTGAGCGTAGAGCCCTTTGGGTAACACGCATGCAGTGGATGGGATGCAGAATAACTCTGACACCAAATAATCGAACCAACGCAGGAATCTTCCATCCGGCAAAGGTATCTGTTTTATTAACAATTATCTAAAACAGGGAGTTGCAATGGACATAAACGGATGTTCTTTCGAGTCTCTCAGCATATTTTACAAAAAATCACATCTTAACACAAATAATTTGTCATACGTGACGTCATACTATGTGGCAAATAAGAAAAACCTACGAGGGGTTGTGACAGGATTAAGGGGAACATCTAAGTATACTTTCTATAATGGGTGAAGTTGTATGTTGGTGTCTACTGTCAGGTGGATAACTTATGCCTTCCTCTACTGCAAGTCATCTTCAACACTATTAAGTACACAGTATATCATTGGCACTCAAACTATAAGACCCTTCATTATACGGCCCTCTATAATTGGTTGGCACGCTTGTGCCATGTCTGGAACATTCGGTTCACTTAGCAGCACGTAAGATGATACCCAGGTGCCAGGAGGTGGACATGACTTTACCTCCCCACCCAATTAGCCCAACATCTCTCATCACCCATGCCTTCTGCCATGAAGATTGTCTTTGAACTTGGCCTTGCAGAGTATTCTTGTCTCTTGGAATATAAGGGAGTGCGAGCACGCACTATCGTAGTTCTGGAACCCCATGCCCAACTCTATTTTCATCCTTAGCGCACGTGACAGGAGACCATGATTTTGACCATGTTTGCAGCATTTAAATGTCTTAAATGAATAAAACTTGTCATGCATGGTGTTCTTTCTTTGCACTTTAACAAGGGATGATTCAGCTTCTCACGTTTACTGCTTTTGAGAATAGATAACCAGCCTTGGCATGCTTCGGCTTTGGTATCAGGCTAGACAGTCTCGCCCCTCATGTCCACGATCTCAGCTAATTCTTGCTGCGACACAGCTCTCAGCCTTTCCTCTCCATGGGTCAAGCTTACTAAATTCATGACACTGATGTCCAGCTTCTATACAATGGTGGCTCCACTTGCAGTCTATTCACTATGTATAGCCAGCTTCTACGATTACTTAATCTACTTGCGTTTCTGCATCTGTACAGTTATTGAACGACTTGTATTTTCTGCAGTGCGTCACACACATGCAATCTTCTTCTTGTGTATGAAAGTTTATTTGGTTCTTAACTTTGTCATCAGTTTCTATAGGATCCATGCCTTTTCTTAAGCCAGCCTTCTCAGTGCGTCATGCTCATCTCTTGTGATGTCACCAGCTCCTCTTTTAGTCTTTTTCATATTGAGATATTGAATAATTGAAAATTGAAATATTCATATTTTCATATGAGTATTTCCCTCAGAATATCATCTCTTCAGGGAAACATTTGATAGGGTTTTCTTAGAGGGTACCTTCTTTCGAATATACGCTGCAGTATGGTCACAATTGCTGGCATTAAGCATGCCACAATCTCAGGCTTCCAACATGTAGGAGGTATGGGGGGTAGGACTTCCTACAGAGGCATTCAGTTGCTCCTCTACATTTCCACGCGTCTCTTCTTTGCTTCTTTTCTGCGCTTGGTTTGTTGTGTTTGATTTTACAGCTCAATGAATGACATATGTTGAAGAAAGTACATACCCTTTTTTTCTTAGCGCATGATTAAGTCGGTTCTACCTCTCAAGCTCTTGTTCAAGGTTTGGGAGTACGGTTTTCCTTAGGGCGTGAAAGATGAAGAGAGAAGAGGATGGAAGGTGAGGGAACAGAGGCAACTGATGGAAGATGAAAGGGGTGGTGTGGCTTATGGGAGATGAATAGGGGGCAGATGGAAGTGGAGAAGGGATGCAGAAGATTTTGGCAGAGGTATGGAGGAGTGTGTGATAGGGGAAGGGGAGAGCATGTAATTTTGGAAGCGATGAGCTGATGTAAGGGGAGAGCAGATTTCTTGATCCTGTGCAAGTCCCTTCATTCCAGTTAAATCTGGTGCTGTGACCAGGCTATTTCTAGCCAGAGTCAGATCCCAAAACACCCACGTACCATTGGGAAAAAAAGACAACTGAAAAAACATGAAACATTTGCCCCCTAAAGTTCATTATTGTCGCACTTTGAACAGCCATTAATTCTTTGCAACACAAGCTCCGCCTCCGCGACCTGTCCACATGGGATCCACATGGGTTCCACTGTCAAACTTTGCCCACAGGGCACTTAGCCTTAAACCAGCCACTGGACAATCATTCCTTGCAATATTATTATATTCTCTGGTTTAATAGAAGCAGCGGTCAAAGCTAACACAGCCCTTTGTCCTGTATAGCTCCCACCTCTCGCTAAAGCGCACGATCTTCACTGGCAGGCTGTGATTTAACCCCATCACAGTGGTCGTGCGTGAGAGCCCCACGAGTGACAATATAGGACAATGGAGTGTGGTTCCGAATATAACACCATGTACTCAGTTGTAACTAGGCAGTCATTTCCATCTGGGCACTTCCTCCTCTAGCAGATAATGGACGTTTTGAAAGTCCCTTCGTGGGTACTTGCTTGCCAAACTGGCCACTTACCCGTCCCCGGGGGTACAGGAAGACTTTTGTCCCTCATATATATCGGCTAAAATTCCAAAACGCGGCTTTCTTACCTGTTTATCCGGTTTATTCCAGAAATGTTTCTTTGAAAATTACACCGACAGCAGCACTTAACATTGCGATCGCCTTTGCATTGTAATTAAGTTCTTAACTTCCTTGTTAGTCTTAGTTTCACTGCTCAATCCAGCGACCTTAATGACTTAGCACTGCAGTGCTTATGATCTATAGTGCTGAGACCTAATAGACAAAACAATTATGAACAGTAATGAAAAAATAAACAAATTGGCAACGTTTTAAAAGACATGTTTCTGTACACTCTAAGATTAAAAATTGTGTCTTCGAAGTCTTCGGCAGGTTGAGCGGCAATAGGCTTGAATTCTCTGCGTGAAGCTTTAAACTGAAACAGATCTAGCAGAACTAAAAACATTTCCAGACAAAACGGCAAACAAGAGTTTCGGCTTTATATTGGCCAGGACTATTTGTAGGCCCAAGCCTTCATCAGAGCAAGTGTGAATTCTGGAGGGAGCGAGTTCCAAGGTTTCCTTATTAGCTGTTTTATAGAGCTAGTCTTAGGCCCTTATTCATGGAATTGCTATTCTGCCCGCAAATTTCCATTTGTGAAACAGGAATTTGTATGCAGAATGGCACGCAAATCCCTGTTTTACATGCACATAATTCCATGAATCAGGGCCTTAGTGTAGAAGGTAGTGACACATATCAGGCGATCGTGTGTGCCCTGCTTCTCTCGTGTGTTTAGAATTGTATCCCTGTCTGTATGGAATGCACATTTAGCAGACCTATTTAGTAATTTAGTAGGGTTTCCTCCACTTTAGCTCCAAAGTGGGAATTTGGGTGTGTGGTAAAAGTGGCGTTGATTCTGTCACTACCACTCTTTTGCTGACACTTTTTTACTACACCCCCAAACTGAGGCCATCAATGGGCTCATGTGCGGTGTATGCACACACACACAGTTGTCTACACTGCTGCAATTTGTGCATCCAAATAAAGCCATGCCTCCCAAATAGTTATCAATTCCTCTACCCTTTAAATGTGGCAGTAAGAGCCGGACCACTCTCATGTCTGCAGCTCATGCACTTTTCACTGGATTTTCATCTTTCACTGTGTGGAAGGCATGAGGACCTGGTGGAACCTGTGTTCCCATGACCTTTGCTGCTACATGTGGTGAATCAGTAGTGATCTCTGACGTGCACACATGCATGCAAGATGAAGATCACCACTGGTGACTGCCTTGCCAAAAGTGACCGTTACCAGTGCCTATTTTGTTCTGAAAAAGGAAAAATTGGCAAAGGTCCCATTTAAGCAAGGTGCTCTGGGGCCATCAGAATATTGAACCCAGGAGACTAGATTTTGGATTTAACCAATCTGAACCATAATGGATAGACACAAGCGCAAAAGGGGTTTTCTGTTTTTCTCTTCACAGTTCGCCCCATCGAGAAAAACACCCTTTTTACCATCAACATTCTCTGTGATATTTATCTATTCTCTACTTTAATCTAATAAATTAGATTTATGAAAAATACTAACTCATTGTCTAAATATTCATCCTTAAACAGCTCTTCATCTGTCAAATCTGTTAACCTTTATCCTTCACTGAGCGCTATCACTGTTCTCCATCCTCTTCCCTCATCATCTGTCCCGTGAAGAACCACTCTTTCCTCTCTGACAAATGCTGCTTCTAACTGTAAGGGAATAATCTGCCCTTCGTAATCATCCAGAAGGATTTCTGGTCTAAACAAAAGTGTGTCAGGTATTCCTAATAGCTTGTTTATCAGTCTGGGCAACCATGTTAATACAACAGTCACTCCATACAAAAATACTTCTGGATCTAAGGGAACTCCTCATAATGCCTTCTGGCCTGCAAAGTCCCATTGGGCTTTCAAAGTTCTTTCAAAGTCAGATAATGTATCCCTGGGGTGGAACACACTATTCCTTCATCAGTAAAAGTTATTGGGCCTCATTACGACCCTGGCGTTAACCAATGGCGCTATTAGCGCCATGATTAACGCCGGTAACTTACCAAATCCGCCGTGGTGAAATGGGGAATTACCACCCCATTCCAAGGTTGGCGGGTGATAATTCCCCATTTACCATTGGCCCTTCCCATTCCCATTTTTGTCCCATAGGGCTCAACGGGAATGGGGAAGGCGGTAATTACGGTACTGCAAATTGCGGTACCGTAATTACCTTCAAGGTCCCTTTGCGGGTCCTGACCTTAACGGCTGGTACAGACCAGCCGTTAAGGTCGGTAGCCGCAAAGGGACCTCATACTAAGGCGTTAAGGGGTTAACGGCGCTGCAACCTTTAACGGCGCCGTTAACCCCTTAATGCCTGGGTCATAATGAGGCCCATTGTCATGTTGAGTTTTAGCATCAAGTCATTCCCTAATATATTAACTGGCGTCTGCATAGAATACAAAAATGGCATTGACATGTCATGTTCGCCTGTAAAAGGAACTACATTTGTCACCCAGAAAATTCCTGCGCATTCATAACCAGACAGAAACAAAGAATATGGCAAAGTACTACTTTATTCTTATTTTAATAAAGCAGGGTACACTGACAAACATCGGCTGCCGTTTCCACAGACACACAAACTTCATTACACAGAGGTCTTATACCCCAATATGAGTCATCTATGATGTCATTCTATGCGGCAAACCATAAAACCTACTGACGATAGATATTGGTTAGGGGCACATGTTTACATAAAGAAAGTATATGGCTTAGTACTTCATTGGCAGTCTCTTATCTGTAAAACACATCTCGAACTACCTGTAAATACATATAATACTGATTATAGAAGACAAAATGGCAGTGCTTTGGTCAATGCAACATTGTATAGCAGGTTGCCACATAAACCCACCTATTGGTTAGCATCCCACCCAATCGTGCAACATTCGGCTCGTTCGAAGCACATACGGAAATCGAAACCCAGGTGCTTGAGTCACGTCAGATTACTCCCCACTTTCCCAATTAGGCCATTATCTCTCATCTGTTTGACCATAAGCCAAAGTTTCCCATCTATAGTCGACCTTGCCATTGCTCTCTCTTGTAGGAAATTCGAGGGAGTGTGAGCACATCATTTATCATCAACCGCAGCCAAATGAATAGCCCTTGTTTTCGTCTTCTGCATCACGTGTGAGGAGACCACAAATGTGTCAATTTCGACCTCCTATTTAATGCTATTTGATTCAATTCAGCTGGGTGTCATTGCTCCCTTGGCCTCTAGAGACTTGCTCACTCCATCGGGTATGAGCCTTATTCACTGTTAATTGTCCAATACTTGGCTCTCCCATATGTTTTCTTCTTCGTTAATGTAAGAGAAATGTGTCTCATGCTCATGAAGTTATCTGTCTGCATCCCTTTGTGCTCTTCAGTTATTTCTTGAAATAGCATCCTTGATCCTAGGCTAACATAGACTCCTCTTTGTTTGAGCACTAAGTAGTTTCCCAGCATTTCATGACTCTTCAGCCCTGATCTGTTTCTGCGGTACTTAGAATGAATCTTCACATGAGTAAGCGTCCATTTTCCATTCATGGCATCCTTGCCACTCTATATAGTCCTCTATAGCAAGATATGATATGCTATGATACAATAGTTTATTTATATAGCACCTATAAACAATGTGTTTCAAAGCGCTTCAAGGCAAGGGAGGAAACAAGAGAAAATACAATGACATTCTTACAAGGCCAACAACAATAAGAATGTGAAATTAACTATCGTACTTGGCCTGGCAATATTTCAGATAGTGCAAGAGCTAATACATAGATAAGGAAGACAGGGGGAGAGTGGGGAGAGAAGGAAACAGACAGGTGACTACCATACTAGGCCTGACAACATTTCTGGTAGAGCCGGAGATTAACAAAAGGTGAGGGAGATGGGTGCAGAAAGGGAGGGGAAGAACAAAACAAGCAACTATCGTATTAGGACTGATGACATTTCAGATAGTTCTGAGCGGGGAGGAAAAAACAAGTAAGGGGAGGGTGAGAAGACAAGCAAGGTTGTCACCATACTAGGTCCAAGGACAATTCTGATAGAGTAAGTGCATAGAAGAAAGTAAGGGGAGGAGGGGAGGAGATAGGAAAAGGGAGAAAGGGAGAGGAGGAAAGAACAGAGAGTAAGCAGTGAAAAAAGAGTGGAGAAGCAAGAGGGAGAGTGAATACAATTTCAGAAGTGAGTAGTAACGCATATCCAGATTAAGATGGGATCAGCATGATTCAGGGCCAACAACAGTGCACGATGCAGGGGAAGTCCAGCATGAAAATTGAGAAAGGGTGACGCACCATGAGTCAATGAAGTCCAGATAAGTCAAATCGAAGCATTGGCCACAAGACGGTGATGGTGCAACCGGAATGGGACAGACTCCTGCAGAGGTAAGATGTGGGGGGTGGGGGAGAGGGCTGAAGGGGGGGAAGCATGGTAGAAGAATCAAGCAAAACAGGCAACACCTGTATGCGTGAAGGGGGGGAACAATGGAACATCACTGGGAACAGGAGGGGGTGGGGGACACAGTGGCACATCACAGGGGACAGGAGGGTGATTGGGGCAAAGTGGTACATCACAGAGGACAGGAGGGTGATGGGGGTACAGTGGCACATCACGGGGGAAAGAAGGGGGTGGGAAACTTCTATATGTCTCATCTACCTTGCCTGCTGCGTATTTACACTTATTGATCCACAAGGTTACTTCATGTTCTTTTTGCATACATGATTACTTTATCCTTTCGTACATGTTTTGCTTGTCGCTTCAGTTACATCATCATTCTTAAGTATTTCATATAGTTTCAACATGTTCTTGTATATATTCTTTATGACATCACTCTGCCTTGTCAGATGCCGCTCAGCGTTCCATAGTATCCATTGGTGCGTGCAGACATCCATCCACTCTCTTCACTTGTAAGTACATTTGATATGGTTGTCTGAGTGCATAACGTCTCTCATACACTCAATGCAGAATAGGGACAACACAGTGGGTCCCACATGCAGCTCTTCTCCTGCTATTCCAGTATGACGGCAGTGAGGCGGGCGGAGGTTAAGGTATATGTGTCTACCTGCTCCTCTATAGTGTTGCATTTTTTATAGCACGCATTCTGTCATTTTCACATATTTCTGGAGCTTCAGGGTCTGTAAGAGGTACGATAGGGGAAAAAGAGCAACAAGGGGAAGAGAGAGCTCAGTGCATGGTTGCTGTGTTCCAATGTTGATGTGTGCAGATGTGAAAAGATAGGGCCCTCTGTGCGATGTAAGTTGATGATGTTTTGCTGCTGTCCAGAACAGTGGTTAATGTGTGCTCCAGGTTGCTAAGAGAATTGATTGTGTGTCTGTGGGTAGATCAGAGGTGTTCTTAAGGAGTGTGGAGAGTTGTGTTGGTGTATCTGTAGTGGTTAAGTTTGGTATTAAGAGAAATTTAGTGCAGTCATGCCTTCTGGTGTTGTACTTGCCATTGGGCAACCTGTGTTATTTTGGTGGACGGTTTGAGTGTCACATTGCATCATCTGTAAGGGTGGCATTGAAGAGGGAGACCTAAACGTGGCCCTCGTTGCACCTATCCTACTCTCATCTCAGTGGCAAAGAAATGAGAGGTGTACATCATTCCTGGCCCACTCATCTCCATGTACCATAGGTGTGGGAGACGTTATTCATTCAGGCAGCCCTTCAGACCCTATCCTAATGACGCCACCGAAGATATAAGTTTGCAGTCAGTGGAGCAGGTAGACTGACTGTGGCCATGCAGAAGCTGATGATGTCACGATGAAGACTGTGACACAGATGCGTAAGATATGAATCACATATGCATCCCTGCATTAAGATACACAGACACTTGGATTTAATGGCTTGTAGACATGAAGAACATGCTTATGCCCACTTATATAGAGGATGGACACACTCTTGCTTTGCAGTAACCGCAAGTTGCACAAGAATACATATGAACTGCTTGCTGATGCTAAAACACAACCAACATGGGCGATCATGTAAATCAAAATGGATGTCAGGATTGCATTGAAGTGAATGGAAGGTGCTAAAAGGACTTGAGAATACAGAGAGAGGCTGACATGCTGATTTTGCTAAGGCGTGCAGACCAGGCTTCCAGTGCAGCCACTGTGCATATTGTTGCCAAGAACAATGAGGGAGAACGTTTCATATTAGCTGACGGGATAGGACAACTGCGTATGTAAAAACTGAAAATCCTCATAAATGCAAGCAGGAGAAATCAAGTGTGTGGTCCCTGCACACGTTTTCTTGACCTGGGAGACATAGCCTATTCATTTGAGCCAGACTGAGACAGTTGTTCCCATTGAACGAAAGGCAGGATGATACAAATGTAGTGCCAGGTTCAAAGCCTAATGTTCTGTCTCAGGGTGCAGAGGGCTGGAGATGGTAACTTGTTGGGAACATGCAGTATCTTTGGGGCCGTTCTCACCACCTTGAAAAATTGTATTTGGGCTGGTAACTTTCCAAAGCTCCAAGGCTGAGAAGACCCTCTTTGACCAATCTCTATTCACCTTCCACGCTAAGCTCACACTTTGTTGCATAACCCAATCAAAGTACACTAACATGAAATATTTGGAGTTGCAAAATTTAGTAGGTGGTCGCAGGAGGAACCACCAGATATGTTTCATCCAATCAATGTACTAATCCCCTACATATTGTATATGTAGTCTACCTTATCACCCAATCCAGTGCACCTTACGTTTTGTGTGATGTATCTTTATTTTGTGACATCACCATGTCTAAAAAACGCCTGGCCGAGCCTGTGCTCGATGAGAAAGTATTGGAGAATGCTGTGTTGTCCATTGCTTGATCCTTGTGCAAGAGATCTCAAATAAAATATTCAACTTTTGTTACATTGTTTTACTCTTCTGTTTTTTGAGTGTGGGGGAATTCCTCTGCCCATTTCCTCTTTCTTGTAATCAGGGAGGTTAAAATGCTGCCGCCTTAATTCAAGAGGCAGAGGGTGTGTAAGGGAGGCAGACAGGTTTCACAGATTTGGCTTCCCAGTGTCTCCCGGGCACCCTGAACAGCCACGCTCTTTGCCGCTGAGGACTTCTATTGAGAATAATAAGATGCCAATCATGCTCCAATTCAGTCTCAATTTTAATGTTGTCATAATCATCATTTTAATAACTGATAATACAAATGATAAGCCAGCTTTGGATGGGGATTTAAGTAATAAATATTTGAAATGTTCCAATGTACAAGAGAAGGTAATACTTCTGCAATCACACTAGTAATGTGTCAGAAAGCACCAAAGTATTGACTGAAAAGGATACGGTACTCAAAAGGATACAGATGGTAGGGTCTTCCGGATCCCTGTTCACACGATTTGATAGTTGTGAAGTCAAGTTTAGACCTTCCAAATGATACAACTCTCTGACTGACAAAACAGGCAGAGAGATGGATCACTGGAAAGGGCGTGGGTAAGATATAGGAAGTCAGCCTAGAACAAAATAAAGTATCATAAGAAACTGCCCCAAACTGACTATGATAGAACAGAAATTGACCTTAATGCACACACTGACCTTAAGTCTAGGGCAGAAGAATCCAGCAGAAGTCTCTTGAGGAAAATCCAGAAGTAGAACAAACGACAAGGAAGGGAAGATTAGTAAGGGAGACTTATCCCGAACGGAACGAGGCTCACGCTAGATACCGGGTTGATGCACCACAGGATAGCGTCCAAAGTAGCACCACAGGATAGCGTCCAAAGTACTGTTCACTGTCACCTTCCAATAATCCTTGAAAAGCTTCCTTCCCACGTAGAGAAAAGTATAGAATTGAATCAATCCCCCTGTTAATATCACAGGTGCAGGAGTTGGAAATAGCGCCCTTTTTATGGTATAAACAAAGTACACGCGGTTCTGAACAGCCGCGAAGAAAATAGCGTGCGCGTGCGGAAATACACGCGAATAGGATTCACGCAGTCCAGGCCAGCCGCGCTTGAAGACAACGTGTGCGTGTGGATTTGCACGCAAACAGGATTCCCGCAGCCCAGGCCAGCAGCGCTTGAAGACAACGTGTACGTGTGGATTTACACGCGAGCAGGATTCACGCAGGCCAGCAGCGCTTGAAGACAACGTGTGCGTGTGGATTTGCACGCGAACAGGATTCACGCAGCCCAGGTCAGCCGCGTTTCAAGACAACGTGCGCGTGTGGATTTACACGCGAACAGAATTCACGCAGTCCAGGCCAGCAGCGCTTGAAGACAACGTGTGCGTGTGGATTTGCACGCGAATAGGATTCACGCAGCCCAGGTCAGCCGCGTTTGAAGACAACGTGCGCGTGTGGATTTACACGCGAACAGAATTCACGCAGTCCAGGCCAGCCGCGCTTGAAGATAGCGTGCGCTTGTGGATTTGCACGCGAACAGGATTCACGCAGTCCAGGCCAGCCGCGCTTGAAGATAGCGTGCGCTTGTGGATTTGCACGCGAACAGGATTCACGCAGCCCAGGCCAGCCGCGCTTGAAGATAGCGTGCGCTTGTGGATTTGCACGCGAATAGGCTTCACGCAGCCCAGGCCAGCCGCGCTTGAAGATAGCGTGCGCTTGAAGATTTGCAGGCGAACAGGATTCACGCAGCCCAGGACAGCCGCGTTTGAAGACAGCGTGCGCTTGAAGATTTGCACGCGAACAGGATTCACGCAGCCCAGGACAGCCGCGTTTGAAGACAACGTGCGCGTGTGGAAGGACACGCGAACAAACAGCTCCAGGAATCAGCGTGTGGCGGAAAACACGCTATAGAAGGCCTAATGAGCAGCTGAAGTAACCTGCAAGGATGCAGATCGGAGGTTAAGCTGCACAACGCCAAATGATTCGATCAGAAGCAGCGAGTGAAGTTTCCACGCTGCTTCTATACGTAATGCCGTAGATCACGTGACGAAGCAGAATAAACGTGAAGTTAGCGACGTGAAAAGTGCAAACGTCGTTTTCCCGGCAACGTATCGAACAACCGCCATTTGGAATAGAACGGTCTCGCTGTTCTATGAGCGTAAGAGGTAGGACCACGTCCAGCATGCATGACATAATGTTAATCTAAAACTCATTGTCAGTGTTGTCAAATGCATAAGCAGAAATAATGATGAGAACGGTATAGGTAGGTTCTCAAAAATAAAATGACACAGAAGGAAAATATCGTTAATGAACCATCCATTTTGGAAGGTAGATCAGTTGTTGATACAAATGTGTTGTGTCAAATTAAAACATTACCAAAGGGGGCAGGTTCATGTGAATGAGCTGAGAAAGTGCATCAAGTGATTTTGAAGAAGTGTAGAAGCTGGAACATCCTAATGTTTAGCCAAAATGCCATTTGTAGAAAATTCAAAAGTGAAAAAGTTTGATTAGAACAAGTTTGATTTTCCTCCAATAAGGCATTGCTAATGTAGATTTTTCATAGTTTAAACATTGTCTTGCAAAGAGCAAATTATATTATAAGAAGTTACAACATTTCAACACATCTTTTGTTTTAGGAATCTCACTCTTTTTGCAGGCGATTCTGGGGAGACTGTGGTGACTGTCTATTTTCACAAAAGAGTGGGGAACGTGGTGATATAGATATTGCATAGAGAAAAGGTGAGATTAACATCATTTTAATGACGTCAAGATTCCCTGATCAGGATCAATAAATAGGAGATAGTTTAATGGTAGAGGAAGTAAATATTTTAAGTATTCACAAGGGATTTAGTTTAATGTTAGTATCTATGTCTTTAACAAACGCGATACCTAAATGATATGATATGATGTGGCATTTATAACGCGTCTGTACACAAGTGTTTCTAGGTGCAACAAGACAAGGAGGGGGAAACAAAGGGAGGACAAAATAACGATCTTGCTAGGCCATGTGTCATTCTGATCACGCAAGTGCAGGGAAGAGGGAAGGGGAAAAGTGCCAGGGGGAGGGGAAGTCGGAAGTGCAGTTAATTCACAAGTGCAGCCAGCGGGTGGCTCATAAGTGCAGAGAGAAGGGACTGTAGGGTTGCAGATACAGACCCTTAAGTGCTGGGGAGCAGCATGGAGGCAGTGTGAGGGCAACTGGACAACTTTTGGGACAAATACTTACTTTAATTAGGGCACCATATCAAACTGTGGGTATGCTTAGTTTTTAGAAGTATTTCGGATTTGTCAAAGTGACGTTTACATTCAGAGACCAGTGAAAACTCATCAATTGTTATAAATCAATTGACAATAGAAACACACGGATTAGAGACACAGAGCAGAATATCATTATCGTTAGCAGATCATTTCATTAAAACACTTTTTTTAAATACCAGTGAAAATGTATATGTTTGAAAAAAGTGAAGTATAAGTTCAAGAGGCGAAGATGAATGTGGATTGGAGAGATATTAACGATGTTGATTAGTATTATGAAATAAGGCTCTACACCATGCCATTTGAGAGCATCAGACACAAATGGAAAAGAAACATGATAAGATTATCATCAGCATCAAGAGTGAGTAAAATAATGGGTGACGTGAATTCTGGGCATGGATCACAATATTACATCAGAGTTGTTTGTTGGAGGAAGGAAATGTACACGCTCAGGTCTTTATGTACGATGAAGAGCATCATTTTTATCAAGACGATCGAAGAGGACAACAGCAAATATTTTTGATGAATGGGACGATAGTTCATAACATGTAAGGGACTTTACAAGGTTTGCGGAAAATAGTTAAAGGAGCATATGAAAATAAGCTTATTCTTCCACATGCAAAAAAAGAGCATAAAGATGAAATATGTGGGATGGCAAAGCATCACAAAGACATAATAAATCCAACATATCCATTTGAAGATCAGCTGGCCTAGAAAGCTTTTGCAAGCTTTAGATCTTAGATAGACGTTCTGATTTCATTGAGAGTAATGGGGGTTTTAAGAAATGCGTTCTTAATCAAAAGAGATTATGAATTTTAAAGAGATATTGTACAATATTATTATGCAATGCAGCTGCATCATGGGAATAAAGGTTACTAGGAAAGTCAAGAAATGTTAGAGAAATGTGCACCTTATCAGATGGAATTTTGACATCTTGACTCAAGATGGAGAGGATTTTTGACTGCTCCCTCATGTGCTTAAAAGATAAGCTACAATAATGCTGCCCTTTTTAGAACCACGATAATATTTGGTTTTGCCCCCTAATATCATTAGGAGTGTAACTTGTGGGGTTATTATGAAAGCAAGTGTCAAGAAACTTGATGGCATGGGACAGGTCAATCTATTGTTTTTGATAGAATTGTTTTGTGGAAATTAATTTAATAATATTTACTGAAAATGTAGCCTTGAATGCATCTCAAATATTGTCCATAGAGGTTCAACATAACAGGTTATTTGGCTGTGTTGATTCTTGGTAGAAGAGCTCCGAGACCTTTTTTTGAATTAATTAATACTTTGAGAATGTTAATGAAATTCTTATCTTTCATTAAGGCTGAATTAAGACTTTATATGTTATTAATTGCAGGACATTGATCCCATTCCATAATACAACAAACTGGGGAATGATCAGAGATAACCCGTGAACATATTTGGGTCAATGTATGGGCCGAATTCAAGGACATGTTAACAAACAAAATCAACCTGAGATGATAATAAATGTGGACAAGAAAAAAAGGTTAAACTCATTTTAATCAGGATTATAAAAATGCCAAGTGTAAACCAAGTTTATGTTCACAATATAATTGTAAACCCTTTTTTAGGGGGATTGGAGTTTCACAAATCTTGCAGAAGACTTTTGATCGAGTGCAAAATCAAACTTTTTGTTACAGTCATCACAAATTATAAGATAGTTTAGTTAAAGATGTGCATAATTAAATGCTTGTTTAAAATCAAGCCAAAGAGTTGGACTATAACAGGTTGGGCCCTAAATGGAGACAGGAATATTGTTCATAAAAGACACCATCAAAATTCCACGAGCCTCACAAATCTTTTTCCTCCCAAAATGTTGAACATCCTTATTAAAACTAAAATGGCATCACTACATTTCTTGTTAGAGTCTTTAGAGATTATAACCTCTCTTAACCATAATCTTTTATGTTTCACATTTTCATCTACATTTGAATGGGCTTCTTGAATACAGGCTATGTCAGGCTTAAATTTAGATAAATGAAACAGAGCTGTCTGACACTTGATATGATGTTAATACCTTTGACATTTCATGAGATAATCGTAATACCCATAACTTGAAAAAGAACTATCAGATAAAACCACAGAATTATTATGCACAAGGTAAGTTAATGCAGTATAGGATGCAGAAGAAATGAAACAGAAATATACCAAGTTTAAGCAATCTTCATATTAGTTGATCAATAATGGCAGAAAAGAAGTTACATACGGTTAGAGCAAAAGGAAGGTGGAAAACACAAGGCATGAAAACAAAAGGGACATGGTTGCATAGCACAGTATAACAGAAAAACAGAACATATATTTGAAAATGCGGACAAGGGGTTTGTTGATTTCCAAATGAGACACAAAGGGGAGATAAGACTAAAAAACGCAGAAAACAGCAAGAGGAATATCTGCTGCTTTGTGGAGAACGATAATTATCTGTTGTTATGAACGGCAGATCATTTATTCATGATTTACAAAGGATTCAACAATGCTCCTGGGGCAGCTAAATCTTCAGGATTGACATTGGTATGTCAATTACATTCCCGGGAACGATACATAGTAGAAGTTGATTGAGGATGCAAGTAGGCAAGGTCCAGTAATATAGTATCCATAGATTCACAGTCCATAGATTGGCTTCATCCGTGTAGATCATCAGGCTCAAGGAATTCTGTTGGGAATCCATTTGGAATAGTACAATCATTTTAGCTGCTTCCAGTTGACTATACCTGAGAGCAAGTTTAAAAAAGGATTTCCTCCTAGATTGGCTCTCCTTTGAAAAATCAGGTGAGATGTCAATTGTTTTTTCCTGCAATCATGAGAGGTGATTGCTACTTAAAGGCACAGAAAATATTCTGGTTTTGATGATAAAGGGGAAACAAGTTGATTAGCGTCTTTGTGAAGAATTTGTAGAGGACAAACAAAGTCTTTTAGTGGGGACTCTATATTTCCATTGATGAAGAGGAACAGCCTTGGATTTTGTGGATCCACTGCTCCGGAATGTGGATAGGGTTGTGGCCTTCCAATTTCTCAGGAATTACAAAAAAGTGTAGGCAGCCTCTCCGGTTTCCAAATCTATATTGGCAAGTTCCAGTTGTAAAAACCTCTTTTGCACATTCTCAAGGCCTGCATCATTTAGTCACCTCAAACAATATTTAATTTGTTCTTTAAATTAGTGGATATTATCCTTCATGGGTAAAGTGAGATGATCCATAGATGAAATGGTGAGCGAATATTGAACAGTTGCAATAAGACCTTTCCAGTCTTAGTTACATGGGTGCCAAATCACCCATGTGAACATAGGTACACAGTGCTGATTCATGTGGGGTGGGTTGCCATTCTAAAGACTATTAGGAAATCCACATATTGCCTCAGAGAGAAGAAGTTAAAGAAGGCAAGATATGTTCTCTGGAAGACCCAAATCTAGAGGCAAGGGACATCATTTCACCAAAATATCAGGGGTAATGGAAGTGAAATCACATGAACCACAGGAAGTGATGTAATTTTACCCCACCCCCAAGTGACATCATGGGAAGTGATAGCACACAACCTTTCACCCCTTGACAAAACAGGAAGTGGCCTCACATAGCATTGTTCCTCAGTACACTAAGAAAAATATGGTTATGATATCATTGTAATATGATACACATTTCATACAAGAATGGATCACCATAGGGCGTTTTAAAATCAATGTGTATAGGCCCATAGTATCACATTTCTGTGAATGTAAGCAGACATCCAAAACAACAATCTGGACTATTGAAAATCATTCGGGCTAAACTGTAAACAGACAGAGCATCTCGAAAAGGCCTAAACCCCAAACTGCAGACATCCAGTGCCTGCCAAGTGTCTGGCCACAGACTAGAAACAGCAACTGACCAACACAAGTTCAACTAGATAAACTATGGTCTGGAGGACACCCAGACCTGTGGCAGTAGTTATGAATGATTTGAAACCTTGCAGCCATCAGGTTTCTGTTTTGCTTGTTTGCTAAGAAAGGGGGATAAAGGGAAAGGATGTGTTGCAGGTCAAAGTTATTGCAGTTTTTTAAATTATAAAATGTAAACAGCAGCAGCAGCTCCACGACATCACTCCTAGAAGAGCCTGCTGGGCCTACAGACCCAGGCTACTAACACAGTTGACGCTCAATGAGTCTGAAACATGTCTGGGGATGCTCGTGGTCTCGTGCAGAAGGGATGTGACCTAGCAGTTCGGGCTGCGCCAGTGGTTATGAATGATTTGAAACCTTCCAGACATCGCCTTTCTGTTTTGCTTATTAGGTAAGTAACCCACCATTTTCTTTGTTAGATGAGAGATAGGCAGGATGTGTTGTAGGTCACAGCAATTGCAGGTTTTTATATTTTAAAATGTAAACAAAAGCAGCAGCTTCATGACATCACCCCTAGAAAAGGCCCATTATATTATTGTCTTTGGTCCTTAATATCTTGCTTAATGCCAGCCTCCTCCAGCTTCTAAGCACTGGAACAGGGAATAGACCCATGTTGCACTCCATCCTCTTGTAACCAAAGCAAGTGTGTTGCCCCTGAGCTATCCTTCCATTTATATGTTTTTTCTTGAGGAAGCAACAGATGGTTTATTTCAAAGGCGGAGGGCAACTTCATGTAAATTAGTTATCTCACCATGCATCTATCTACATTGTGCCTATGATGCAGGTCTAGCCGATCTGGGTCAGGTCACACAGTGCCCAGGCAGAATTGGCGGCAGAAGCGACTGGGGCACACCCCTCGCATCACAGGCCCAGTCACTCACAGGATGTGCAAAGCAGACAAGAATACTGATGAGATGTGCGTTCATGCTGTGTTGTCAGGGATGTAATTTCACCAAAATGCCAAGGGTAGCGAAAGAGACATCACACAACCCTGAAGTGATGTCATTAGACCCCACCCCGAAGTGAAATCACGGAAAGTGATGGAACATGACCTTTCACCCATTGACAAAACAGGAAGTGGCATCACATAGCATTGTTCCTAAGTACACTACGATAAATATGGTTACAATATCACTGTAACGCGATATACATTTAATACAAGAATGGATCACCACATGTATCATTAATATCAGTGTGTATAGGCCCATATTACCAAATTACTACGAATGCAAGCAGGCGTCCAAAGCCAAATGATAATGAAGTATTATTCTATAGGACTTACGCTTAAGCGCTTTATATACAACAAATATACATACAATATCACCCAACCTGTGTTGGTACTCATTTATCAACCTCAGAAAGATGAATGGCTGAGTTGGCCTTGCCGGGATTCAAACGTGCAACCTGCAGATTACACACACACACATTGCAGCAGGGAGCACTCAACCCAATGAGCTATTTCACCGGCTATAGATATCTTACCTGCTATAGTAAAATGACAAATTATATGTCTGAATGATCTCAAAGTCAGACAGCAAATTACACTCGGTAGTGGATACCATTAAACTAGTAACTGAGATTTAACAGTAGGCCAGTTGATCTGCAAGTCTGGTGCAAAGTTGGCCACATGTCAAGGATGCGTGGATCTATTTTTCAGGCTTCAGAGGTTGGCAAAATACATACAATTGGGAGGGTTCATAACTGTGTATTAAAGAATGTAGAGTAGTGCAGCTAAAGCAGCACACTCAGACGACATCCCGTATTCTGGGCACTCGTTACCTCATACATGCAAACAAACATCCTGAACAGCATGCCATGTAGATAGGAAAGATAGACACATTACAACAAAGCATTGTGGGGCAATGTAATCAAGGGCCACTTTATGCGCTATGCCCAACGCTGGCAATGTGGACCAAGGTAAGCCAGCGTTTCTTATGCTGTTTAACCTGTCTGCCGCATTCGACCTGGTAGATCACTCCTTGTTGATCTCCAGGTTGACCGCTCAGAAAACATTGCTCCAATAAGGCCACTCAGTGCATTGCCTCTTTTTTGGGACCAAGGACTGCTAGAGGGGCTGTGGAAAATGCCAGTTCTTCTATTACATCCATTACCTGTGGCGCCACTCAGGGATCCTGTGTTTCGCCGTAGCTCTTCAATATTTACACTGTGCCTTTTCTTACACTTCTGGATGACCTGGGTGTCGACTATACAAACTATGCGGCAGACACACAGGTCGTCTTTGAACTTTTTGGCTGTTATACTGAACATGTAATGGCCATTAATAGGGTATATGAGGAGATTCAAGAATGGATGTGCACTAACTCCCTAGCACTAAATGTAGAAAAGACAGAACTGCTGATTATAGCTTCTGTAAAATGCCATCAGAATATGTAAGCTTCCTCATGGCGGGAAATACAATTAAGGTATCTAAGAAGGTGAAAACACTGGGCATCTTCCCAGACACTGAATTGTCTATTAATTAACTCACAGTGGGTCTATTCCAATAGCTTACTGTTAGGTATAGCAAATACTAATGTTTAGGCTTTACAAGTGGTCCAAAACGGGGCAGTTAGAGCCGTAAGGGGCCTTTGTAGAAGGGAACATGTCACGGAGGCCAATAGAGGTTTACACTGGCTGCTTCCGCTTAAACACCGGATTACGCATAAGGCACGCTCCATCCCCTTTAAATGTCATAATGGGAAAGAGCCGCAGTATCTGGCAAATCATCTCACCACTTTTGTCCCAGGTCATTGTTTAAGATCCTGGGATCCATCGAAATAGGGAACACCAAGATTTAAATTGAAAACTTTTGGTGGCTCCATGTTTGATTGTCAGACGTTGTCTCTGTGGGCCAAACTCACACCTGGGCTTCGGTAGTAACTTCCTTAACTAATTTTAAAAAGGGTGTCAAGACTCTTCTCTTTAATATGAGACCAGACTACCTTCTGTACAGGGCTCCTTATGTATTTTTGCCCTACTGACTTCCCTCAGATCTCTCTCCTTTTGGTTTATATGACTACCTGTTTTCCTTTTGTTTGTTTGTCAAGTGCTTTGAGGCCTATGGGCGATGTAGCGCTTTATAAAAATGAAATCAAATAAAATCATGATCAAACATTTCTACATTCTACACAAGCGTTTAGACACAAGGATTTTGTCAAGTGACCGAGGACACCGAGATGGAATGTCTTGTGATGATCGTAACAGAGACAATGGCAGAAAATAACATGCTATAACTGCAACTCGCAAAAAGCAAAATACATAGTGCGAAATGGATGCTTATTCTACTCTAAATGGTTTTTCGACTTTTTTGTCTGCATTGTGAATTTGAGGTGTTTAAGAACAGACTAAATCAGTGACTTAGCCCCTGAAGTGTGCCTGAAATAAACCTTTATTGAGTCCAGCAATTGTAGAGAATTCCAGAGAGACAAATTATGTGTTATTCCTATTCTTTCTTATTTAGGGTAAATGCACACTTGTGGAAACCCCTGTTTTTTTAAGAGGCCTGAACAAGAAAGCCAGCCACTCCAGATCAAAGAGCCACATGGTGCCGGCCACAGCCCAAGAGCTTCCATTAGAAAAAAAATCATGCTTTAACTTTTTATAGGAGTAGCACGGGAGACCTCAGGGGTCTCAAGTGCGACCCCTGGTTAACACAAAATGACCTCCATGTGGTCTGTCACTGAGTACTGCAGGCTGTTCTTACCCATTCCCAGCTAGATAGACCAAGCCCCCATCGCCTTCCTGTTGCTACATTGCTGGGTATGAGCGGCACAGACAGGCCCTCCTCTGAACCCAACCATTCAGGCATTCTTCACTAATGGACTGGCAACCTGTTTGTGATGGTGGTTTCATGGTTTTTCCTGCATCCCTGTTATTTCTCGAGCTAACGAGATCGAGTTTCCAGGTGAAAAAAGCGGTGGCACATTTTACTGCATTTGCAACCACCCTTTTCAGGTGCAATGCAGATATTTGCTCTTGACACTTCCTCGTTGTCCAGTGGACGCGGGGTCGCAAGGACAGGTCTAGGGGTAACAGAGCGGGAGACATGGGTAGAAGCTACTACCCCTGGCAACCTCCAAATGATGTCCCTGCTAGAGGCAGTAAACATACACGGAAGAAATGTGTTTGGAGGAATTAATTCCAGGCACTATACATTTGGGAGCGCTATCCAGACCAGGTAGAGTTGTAAAGTAAAAGTCTGTCTTGAAATGTAGATGTGATGTGAGCAGATTATTGGAGACTGAGCGTTGTCATTAAGTTTGCCGGGTGATCTCAATCTAGCCTGGAATCCAGTTGCAAATCTAATCAAAGTCAAATATTATTCAATGATAAGTTCATTCCCATTGATGAGTGATGGATGAATCACATTCATAAAAATGTCCAAATGTCTTTTTTAATAGTCTTCCTCTTGAGGGGCAGTGTCAATCAGTGTCCTAAATATGCCAATGCATTTCGAATTGTTCCATCTTCAGGGCTGGACACTCTGTGGTATACTATACATCTGGCTGTTCTTGCAATTGCTCACATGCGTGTGAACAAAGATTCTGTACCTCAATAGCTGTTAGGACACGTACTAAAGGTGTGGAAGCAGATTGCCACAAGGGGAATTCCTAAAGCCTGAATTATGTGATGGTTGTATCGAGAACCTAACCAGCCAACATAAAGATTGATATCAAATCTAGCAGAACCACTCATGAGTAAGGTGATCATATTTTTGTTATAATATTGATTCCATGCAATATTTTCTGGCCAAAGGCATCCATTCAGATGTAGCAGGCTATGCGAGGAACAGAAACAGCCATGGAAGCCTCTACACCAACAAGAGTAAGAAGAGCAACTGATGTAAAGCAGCAGCACATGGGTGTCAGAACCCCAACAAGTAAGAAGACTTCACCCCTCCTGCAGAGCGACAAAGCCCGTCCACGCTCATCAGGCCACTGGCATGTGCAACTGCCATGATGAGGACAAGGGCATGGGCCACAACTGGGACTCAACTCTGAAAAGGGACTGTGATGCACCTGAGATTAGATCACGGGCAATGGTGAAAAAGAAATGTCCCACTTCGCTACAGAGCACCACGCAGGGCATGAGTGCACCGACCACTGCAGCAGCCACCACAAAGTCAGACGCACGCTAAATCAGCTAAGCGGCCCCATGCCAGTCTATAGTAAAGAAATATCCTCCAGGATAAGAGCCATGGCATCAAGCAGTATATACCATGTATGGCAGTAGATTGGTTACCTCAGGAAGAGTGCCTGCCATTTTGTTAAGTGTCAGTAAGGAAGCTACTAAGTTGATGATAAGCAAGGAAACATACAATGCCAAGAATGTTGCATATCAAACGTCTCCTCATGTGAAGCAGAAAACAGTACCTTTAATAAATATAATAAAAATACAAGCTAACAAAGAAAGAAAGTAGAGCAGTCATGATTGAAATGTGGAGAGACAGAGATAGCTAGGTGGCCATCTGGTAGACTGGTGTCTACGCCGCCCATGTGTCTGTTTATACTTTGCTGAGTCAAGTGCCGGCTGGGAGACGCTGCTTTGTAACATTTGAGTCCAGCACGCGACAATGGGCCTCATTGTAACATTACTGATATCCTTGCAGTAGAGCTGCCAGGATACCGGCAAATGTTGTTACCGTTTCAGGCACCCAGTCTGGCGGCATTGCTGCCGGATTATGGGTGCCGGAGTGATGGTGTAAATCCACATTCATTGATCCTTTGGGCTCCATGATGGGATTTGCCATAATTACCGGCACCAGTAATATTGGTGCCAGTAATGACAGATTGTTTTGCTAGTGGAGCGCCTGCCTCACCTCCAGCTTTTTGGTGGAGGTAACTAAGGTGCCACTCTGGCAAACCCGTAGTCGGCCTGTCCAGTAAAGTGCCAGTATCCATGAATACCAGCACTTTTTTACCAGACTGGCTGATTTAGAATGAGGCCCAATGTTCTGCTGGAGAAATCCTGACAGTGACATTGGCTTCATTATGAGTTTGACGGTAACCCGCCGGTGCTACCGGTGGGTTGCCGCCAACCCTGTATTACCATTACTGAGGCCTGACATCCCGAGATATCATAAGGAGGCGGCTGTACGCTAAATCCCCATTCCCATGGAGTCCCATAGTACTCTGTGGGAGTGGGAACCATGAAGCACTGGCTCTGTTAGTAACAGTACTGGTGCTTCAGTGAAAAACATGGCAGTAGGGCCCTGGGCCCCAGGCAGGTCAGCCCTACTGGTAGTTCAGTGCCCCTACCGGCAAGACTCGCAGTGGCCTGGTCCGGTAAAGGTGGCAGTAACTTGTTACTGGCACCTTAATTCCTGTAGCGGATCACTTGTAATGAGGCCCTTTGTAGTCAGTGCAGGCGGGGGGAATGAGACGAATGCTCTCTGATGTTGTTTCTCCTTCAGTACACGTAGTCTTGCTGCACTCTAACGCAGCTTTGACAATTGACTCGGGTTCCAATGCCTATTGCTATCTATGCCTGGCATTTGATACAACTGATGTCCGCACTGAGTCTCTCATGTATAGGAAATCCCTGAAGGACTTCTCTCTGCTTTTCTGGTTGGGGCAGATGGGAGTTCAGTGAAGAGCGGCATATAAGCATCCCTTAAGGCATGGTGTGTGTGGGGTTGACTCAGGGACAGATCCCCGCAATGTATGACCATGGTCCCAAGAATCAGACAGGGAAAGGTACCTCCTCCTCCAGACTGAGACATGCGCAACAGGAAGTGCAGCCACAATGCCAGGCACCACAAAGTGGCTGGGATCTGGTCACAGTCCCACCTGGATCAGTGATGACACACCCACATTTCAACCTAGGCCCACAATCTGTGCCCAGATTGGCAGTGCTGCTCATGGTGTAACCAGATGAAGGGCCGCAGCCAGATACTAAAGCAGCACAAGGCCCTGTGGCAAAGCTCAAGTACGACAGACATGACACATGAGTCACGTTAGAGGAGACCAGAGCTTCTTGATGGAGGTAGCTTCTGCCTATTGAGCTGGGCAGCCACCATTAATCGGTCTGGGAGGGCATCAGAGATAGGTTGGCTACAGTCTATGAAAGATTTGGCTGTACTATATTCAGGGATGCTGAACAGAAAGCTTTCAGCCGGGAGCTATGGGTAATGGGCTGAGCTGTACCCAGCACCCTAATGGTCAAGCTAACCCCATGAAGATTGTTAGTATGCTGAAAGTGCATGAAGACAGATATTTTAGTGATCATTTTCTCCGGAAATGTTATGAACTTGCTAAAAGAGAGCTCTGAATCCAGACCGGAGAGGCAGCGAGGAATTATACACCACCTTGGTTCCTCCCATCATAGTAAGTCCTCAATTCACAGGTAAGGGTGGCCTACATCAGCATGAAATTACTGGGGGTCATATTTGTAGCTGGCAATGGAGAAATAACTGCTGTACTGCCCACCATTCCTAGAGGTGACCCCCGTCCATGCAGAGAAAAGAGAGATACTATTACTTCACATGCTTACAGTGACCTAGCCAAAGGGAGGCCACATGTAGAATGAGCAATGAGATTTTAGCTCCTCTCATTCTCCAGTGGGCCCAAACAGAAACAATGCTTCCTATATACATTGAACCTGAGTGCCTATTCACCCCTGCTGTGATCTCTCCAAAGACAGAGGGGTATGGTTAGAAAGGTTACGAAGACTCCGTTTATGTGTGCTCCCCAGAGTGTATCTATTTAGGGATAAAATAGGCTGGTAAGATAGTTCACTTGGTTCATTTTAAGAGAAAAACACAACAAAAACAAACCCGGCATTGAGTAATTCTAAAAACAAATCTCAAAATTACAGATCAATGTTCCCGCATTCTATTTCCATAATCCTTTTCTTATGAGACGAACAGCATTTTAATAAACACAATGCCCTCACACGCAAAACTCAAAATGAACAATAGCCAACACGTGTTTCACATAGAGGTCACAGCCTCTTTCTTCTAGCCTAAATTGACAATCAATAGTAAATGTATTGGTACCAGCACACATCAAAATTATAAAATGATCACATAATGTGTTGTTTTTCACATATAAAAAGAAAAAGACAAAAAGCAAAGATAAACAGTTAATATCAGGATATGCTTTACCAGTCTTTCAACCATGTTTCTCAAGTTATTACATATTTAATCCCATGTCAACATGCATCATGGCTTTCAACATGAACCCTGATAACGCCATAGGCCAAAATACTGCTCAACAATCAACTTCTACACTGCGACCCCCTTTTCCACCAGATGTTCTGATTGCCCAAAAAATGCTCACCTGATGAATTCCTTCAACATTCTTCCTCAAATGCTTCCACCCGATTTTCATTATCACTTATGAACATCTGCAAAGGAAATCACCCCCAATGAACTATTATCAGTACATAATCATAACGTTCAGAAAGGTCACCGCTCTCGTTTCCAATCCATGTTCCTACAGTTTACCTCATGTATTTTGTTTATGCAGAATTGGACGTAATTCCAGTTCATACATTTTTCAACATCTTCTGTTTGCTCGGTATCTGAATTGAAATCAAAGGCAATCCAATTGTCACCAACCGAGTGCAAGTGCCCTTTCTTCTATCTACAGTTCCTACTACAGCTCATAAACGGTTCCATGTAGTACTGCTCCCACAAAAATGCCTCCTGACAAAAAGGTTGCTGTTTTGTGCGGAGACATTATTACATTGAACATGCGGGAGACACCCCCGAAGCCCCTGATATTTTTTTTGTTTTACAAGTGCAGCCGGGGACATCCCCACAACCCGTCCCCATACAGAATGCCACCATATATAATGTCGCCAATGGCTTTTCCCGGCGACATTATGTATGGGGACAATATTACCTGATACCTTATCAGCTTTATCTCTTACCTCGCATTTGCATGAATCAAAGCTCGCCATGATAAGCAGATGGATCCGCTGTCTGGTTGCTCCCGAGCGCCATGTTTGATGTTGATTATATGGTTAGGTTAATGGAAACACATTTCTGTTGCATAGGCGCCCAGCAAATGTGCAATAAATAAAATGAGTAAGAAATCAGGCTGCCACTGAAGGTCAGAGCTTGGAATCCCAGCATGGTGCCCCCAGGCGTTGTTCCTTCACCAGTAAATACGAAGCATGCCATTGAGCTGGGTAATAATAGCACCATTGCATACAGTGCTACGAACTAACCTATTAAACCTTTGGTCATTTCTCTTCTAATACGTTAACTGGAAAGAGATATTGAGGTGTGGGGGTACCCAACAGTTTGACACAGAATTTGGGTAGTGTTCTGAGAAGAGTTGGATGCAGCCTAAGAAGCATAGGTACCTTTATAAGAGGTGTGACCTAGCTAACTAAAAGAAATGGCTTGTTGAAGACAGTAGAGTTTTCAATATATTACAACATAAACCTGAAATGAAAGAAAAATATGTTTTAAAAAGTGTCCAACATAATATTAATGAGTAGTGAAAAAATTATTAAAATAAAAATAGTCTAATTACAATATAGAAATTTAAAAAAAGTGGTAATTGCAGGGAAAGTTCCAATCACTGTAAAATATCTCAGGGTGTTATGGTTTCTTTGTCAGAAATATTCTTGTACTTTGCAGGTCATAATTGTGCATGCCGATGAGACAACTCAAGCGTTTTTTGTTCCAGTTGCAGCACTCACTGTGCAACATGTTGCTCTATGTATTAGGCAGGGCACAAGTCCAGAACAGTAGAAGACTGGTGATCCCTCACTGACTGCTCTAGCCCGCCCCCAAAACTGAAAACTATGCGAATTGACGCCTCATGGAAAAGAACAATCTAAAATGTATTCCCTTGGGGCACAGAGGTGAAAAACACTAGGTCAGGTCATTACAGTGTTTATTTATTTTATTGTATTGGGCATTTGTAAGGTGCTTATACATCAATGAATTGTGTTTCAAAGTGCATGTTGTACCTGCAGAATGGAGAGGGGACCCTGCGGGGGTCACTGGCTTTGGGCGTTTTTCCACCTAGTCATTGAGACACAGAGGAGCTCATTTTCCTCTAGGCGGTGCAAATAATGGTGGCGCAAAAGTATGGTGTATTTTCCACTCTGCCGCATTTTCGTGCTGATACAGGGCGGAAGAGGAGCAGAGTTAACATCTCCACCATGCTTTTGTAATGGGGCAGATGAATGCACAGATAATACTCACTGCCCCCACTCAGATGACTATGCAAGTACCGATTCCAACCCTTGCCGCTCGACCAGTATCATCCAGGTGAAAAACGATAACAGCTAAAACAGCCCAATTGCTCCTAGAGTCTAGGGGTGGTAGACGGAACCAACTAAGACCATGAAGTTATCGTTATGAATCGAATTGATGGAGAAACAAGTAGGATGACAGGGAGTTGTTGCTATACATAGATATAGAGAATTACTAGATGATTATACATGTACACACAAAGTACACGTAGTAGACACAAGCACATAAAGACATGAAGAGCACATAGACATGAAGGATATATGCATGCAGACATGATCGATAAAAGCATGTAGACATGAAAAACATGCAAACCTATACATATGCAGCCCCCGAAAACATTAACGTGTATGAGATGCAAGGGAAAACATGATGAAGAATTAACTAAAGCGCAGCCATTTTCCTAAATGCAGAAGGTGAATCAAGTTTCCGAAGTAGCAAGTCCTCAGAACTCAAAGTGCTGAATTTACAAAAACACGTGTTTTCGAGAAACTCATGTGGAGCTTAAGCAGTGCCTTACGATCAGAGCCAAGATCGGAAACTAGGAAGGGTCTAGTGAATGAACTGAATGCAGGCACAAGATAAAGGTTCCCAGGACAAGCAGCGGTAGACTCCCCAGTTAATCAATTTTAATGAGAGCACAAACAAACCTTTGATGTCCAGATGCATGAAAGCAGTAAGCCAAAAGACCCAATAGAAAGTAATTAACTAGCACCATGAGTGGCCACAAAGAACACAACATGCATATTAGAATTAGCTAAACTCTTAATAAATAGAAGGAACTCCACTCTCAAACACGGTACCCTAACACGTGACACAGATATGGAAAACACTAGCCATTCACTATGAGCCAAACACAGACAGGACACATGCAGAACTCTCTCAGCATGCACACAGACACCAGACGGCACACAAGTTTAAGTTCAATGGATAGGGAAGGCCTCATCGCCTTGGGATGATTAGGGGTATTCTTTAATTGGAAATATGAGAGAGTACAGAGTTCTCATCCTCCACTATGGCCCTCATTAGGAGTGAGCCGGTCTGGAAATAAGGTGCCAGTAATAAAGTTACTGGCACCTTTTCTGGACCAGCTCATTCCGATGTCTGCAGGAAAGGGCTGAGAACTACTGGCAGGCCTGACCTGCCGGTAATTTTGGCCCCTACCGGCAGATAATTCACTGAAGTAGCAGCACCATTACTAACAGTGCCGTTGCTTCAGTTTTCCTATTCCTGTTGAGTCTTTTGGACTTACCATTCCGCCGCCACCCATAATATCACAGTATTACCAGGATATCGGGTGGTGGAAACGGTAAGCCGAGGTTGCCGGTAGGCCGCTGGTACTACCGTTGGCCTACCAGCAACCTCGTAATGAGGGCCTATGTCTCGCTCATATCTGGACGTCTCATCAATGTGCCCAATGTTATTAGGTTAGATGCCAACCAATGAAAAGTTCTCTTGCCACACCGCCTATCTCAGATAGTGTTGAATAATTAGATGTCCTTACAATGATGAAATAGAAATAGTGGTTGAAGCAGGATGGGCCCAGGTGGAGTGATCAGATAGGTATCCACCAATTGAGTAACTAACCCCTATGTATTATATAAATAGTTGGAGCCATTAACCAAATGCATTTCCCTGTAGGTTTTGTAAACTAATAATGTAATGTGACATCATTTCTGACGTAATTGTGTAACAAAACTAGCTTGCAATCATTTGAAATGTGAGAGCTACGAGAGGGAATGCTCAAATGCTGTGCTGGCTTGGATTTGTTGTTTGAATAAAGCTGGGTTTTGACATGCACCTGAGTACCCCATCACTGAGTATTTTTTCTAACTGCTTGTGTGATCCACAGCACCCCATTAACATCTGGTAGCAGAGGATGGTTTTCTAAGGGCTTCCGGACAATCAAGGGTGGTCTGTGTAGAGCGGAGATAACATGCATTTAAGAAGAAAAGTTGACAGGTACCCCGTTGCCTGAAAGCCCTGCCCGGCCCCTGCGAGCACCCTGCTGGCATGAAGGAGAGTTGGCATTTAGGGACACTCGACACCAGAGACCCTCAGAGGATCTGTGCGTGTGAGTATGAACAGTGAAAAGTAGAGATAACAAAGGATTGAATACCTTCGACAAGGATTGAGGAAGATCCCTTGTTAAGCTTCTTTAAGGGGTAGAAAGAGAGGATTCTCCAGCCTACAAGGGAAGACAGATGTATTTTAGTTTATGTTTATGCTTGCTGCCGCCAGCCTTGTGTTGTGAGGCAATATAGAATTGTAGAGGTGTTTTTTCTTTATGTTGGTAGAAGAGGTGGATTTGTTTTGTGGAACAGAAAAGGGAGTCTGGAGCATAAACAGAGTTTTTGGTGCTGCTCACATTGGGCTTCATTCTAAGTCAGCCGGTCTGGTAAAAAAGTGGCAGTAACAACGGATACCAGCACTTTTACTGTACCATCATTTTACACGTGTGTTGGACCACCTGCACCAGAAACACTGGCACTAGACAGGTATCTGCAAATGAAGGCGCTGTGAAACAGGCGTCAATGTGCTCCGGCCGGCCCCCTAACCATTGGTGGTAATACCACCACAATGGCAATACTGCCACATTATGAGGCGGACCTAACACCGCCAATAAAATGCTGGCAACACATCCAAACGCTAGGCGGCCAAACCTCCACCTGAAAGCAGGCGGTAAATGGCAGAAAATGCATGCAGGTGCGGGAATGAGGCCACAGGTGCAACCAATGCATCCAGGTGCACCCAAAGCAGTATGGAGGAGTACAAAAAGGCCACTTCTTCAACTGACATATTTTCAAACACCATAATGCTGCCATTAACCGCAGTCAGCATTGACCTACAGCTGCTCCAGGATAACATAGCACTGCAGAGGCTGGAGGATGAACAGAGGGCCAAAGAGGCATTGGACAGGAGGACGATGATGAGGAATGAGAGGAGGAGGAGGAGGTGCTATGCAAGGTGTGCACCCATGCCTCATATACGGGCCACCCCATGGACCCTCAGTGACACACCCCATGGACCCTCAGTGACATGCAAATCCTAACCCTATACCGCCTCGACAGGGAGAGCATAGCATATGTCCTCAGCATGATCTAGGGAGACATTGAGAAGAGGATTGCTATCCGCACAGCCATACCACCGCTTGTGAAGCTCTGTCCTTCTGCATTGCCTTGCAACTGGCACTTTCGAACATATTGTAAGTCAGCTGCATGGACTAGCACAGCCAACTTTCTCAAAAGTGTTGATGGAGGTGCTGAATGCACTCCTGCTGCATTTGGGACAGCACACTGCACTCCCAACCACCATGACACAGGTGAATGCCACCAAGGCAAGTTTCTACGTGATGGCAGGCATTCCCAATGTGGTAGCTGCCCTGTATTGCACGGCTGTTGAGCTGGTTGAACCCGATGCCCAGGAGGAAGTCTACAGGAACTAGAAGCAGTACCATTCACTGAACGTCCAAGTCGCCTGTGATGCAGATCTCATGATCACCCACTGCTGTGCCCGGTTCCCAGACTTAGCCCATGATACCATGGTCCTGTGCAACAGCATGCTGCCAGCATACATGGAGGGGCACAGAGGGCAACCTACCTGGGCATTGGGTGAGTACAAGTCACAGTATACTGAGACTGCTGTATGGGGGGAGTAGCCACAATGCCAATGATTGACCAGCAAAGTCCCCCACATACACTGGTCCCACACCCCCGCAACCCCAAAAAGACAGGCTGCTGTTCACAGATATGTGACACAGCATGCAGAGAGCAGCAGCCAATGGGCTAACTGCCAAAACTCAAACAGGTCACAGACACACAGGGCAACAGGTATCACAAGGCAACAGTGCAAAACCCAAAGAAAGAATGGCCTGGAATGGGGCCAAAGGCATGGGTGCATAGGTGAGAAGATACAATGTGTACTGGGGTGCAAATGGCCCCCGAGGAGGTGCAGATGCAACATGCCACAACACACCCCTGCATCAACATCACTTGGCACAGTCAGCAGGAGCATCCATCACAAGTGAATCAATTAACTGCATGGCACACTGCGCGTCAGCATGGGATGCCGACCCACAAACACCCATGGATTCTACGTATTTGTGGTGTGAACACCATTAAGAACGTTTGATATCCCCCCACCTACTTAGGTGGAACCTCTCTTTGGAATAGCCTCCATGCCCCTCTCAGACTTGAGCCAGACCTCCTTAACTGCTGGTCACTTCTCAGAACTCGGCTTTCCTCTACCACCTTCCCTCTATCCTTTCCTTGCTAATTATCCATCTACCATTGAGACTGGTGGCTTGGACCTTCATGCAACTCACAGGATAACAGGCCCCTGTCCAGTTGACACCAGCACCCTTCCACCCCTTCCCAGCATTTCCCAAGCGGGCACCCTACTCGGCAGCCGTGCACAAAACCCTTTGGACCCCTCTGCCCTAGTACCTAGCCAATGGCATCCTCCCCTGGCACTCCTCAGCACTTCCCCCCGGGCCCTCATCAGCACTTGGCCATACCTTTTACTCCCTCCTCTGTCTCCCGCACTTCTCTTCACTGCACTTGCACGACCGAATGCCACAAGGCCTAGTACGAGTACGATTGTATATTCACTATCTTTAGCCATTATTATTCAATCCCCTTGTCCCTTCCTCATGTTTGCCTTGTTGCGCCTGGAAACACTATTTTGTCATATAGGCATCTAATTAATGCTCTATAAATTGAAATATAAATAAATGAATTAAATAGTACACCCCAAATCTAATGGGCCATATGAAAATAGTGTGTGCAGCCACATGTGACCTGTTGTGGAACCCTGAACATTGAGTCACTGCTGAAATGATGCACACCTCCACTGTACCCAATTACATGCTCCCATGGCTGTCCCCCTTGCAGGTGACTCCGGATATCCACAGTTAAAATGGTTGAGGACTTCCTTTGGGAATCACAAGACACCACAGGAAGTGGCATACAATCGTGCACACATCTGGACAAGGGTGGCAATTGAGTGCACATTTTGCATGTGGAAGGCACGCTTCCGATGCCTATATCGTACAGAGGGTGCTCTGATGTACAGGCCAGACAAGGTGGCCCAGATCGTATTAGCATGTGCCATGTTGCACAACAAATGCATCGGCATAACATACCTCTGCTCCCAGATGTGGGCATGCCCCCCTACGCCGATGATGATGATGCAGTGCCTGCGGGTGGCACACATGAGGTCAGGCTGGGTCGGATTGCTTGCCAAGAGTTAATTGAGAACATTTTCTGATGCTGGCTACCACTATCCATAGCAATGCATCCTTCACTGTTATTTGCTTACAATAAAGGCATGCACACAATGAATGATGGCCGATCAATGCTGCAAATTAAAAGTATTTATATTGGAAAGTGTCAATCAAAATGTTCATGTATTAGACATCCCATCCCTCCCCAATCACCCACCCCAACAACACCTAGATGTGGCATCTGTGTGCTCACAGACACTCTGCCCAACTGTGACCATGGCAGCCATGGCATAGCCCAGGGCACCTGTGATGGGCGGGTGCACCCCTGCATGCAGTTGCGTATTTCACGCAATTCGGACAGGAGTTCCCCTGCCATTGTATGAATGTCTGCCTGCTGTAGCTCTATCTGGTCCAGACCTGACAGTATTGCCCGCAAGTTGCCTTCACACGTGTGGGCTTGGGGGTGTGGCTGAACTGTATCCAGGTATGGTGTCCCCCTCAGGCTCGTATGACGCCATGGGAAAATCCTCTTCCTCACTGGAGTCATTATCCTCAGCACTGTCCTACGGTGGCATGTTTATGTTTTGTGTTGCGATGGAGTGCATCTTATCAGTGCGTCTGGCCTGCGCAGAACTGGGGGATATCCTTGTGGCTGTATGTGAGGTTCCTGACTCATCGCTGTCTGTGGACAGGGTTCCTGTGGGGGAAACGAGATGGGTAGTCACCGCCTTTGCCACACATGTCGTCAGTCATGCATTCAACCCATCCCATGATGTGTGTTTCCCAGTGTTGTTGGTATCATGTGTCTCACATTGGTCGTTTGGCTCAGATGGGTGGCCATGCAGGAGAGTGAGGGGCTCATGCTGGGTGTGGGCAACGTGCATGCATTTGCATTTATTTGGGGGTACCACTGCCATTGATGGGTGTGCACTGCGTGACATACCATGGGTCTTACCACTTGCCATGCTCGTTACTCTGCGCTCTGATGGTGGATGCATGCAAGGGAGGGACATGCATATGTACATGCACTTGTACTTACTGACATCTCCATGGGTCCCTGCTCTCGCCTCAATGCCAATGCCCTCTATCCCCTAATGTGGAGGAGGCTGCTGAGGCACTCCTCCCATGGCATGAGTGTTAGGGGTTCCACAGTGCCGCCACCAGTGGCTGTGCACTCCCTCCTGTGCTTTGATATGGCTGCGTGGACCTTGAGGTCGTCCCACCTCTTCCGACAGTCCTTTCTTGTGCGGGGTACGGTCCCGACAGCCGTCACATTTATCACCACCTGTCTTCATATGATAATCTTCTTCTGGCAGCTTGTCTTGCGCTGCCATGGCTGTTAGTTCTGCATCAGTAAACTTGGGTTTGCGTGTGCGGGTATCCTTGCTTGGGGTGCTCTGCACCTGTAACATCCTTTGCAAGTAGTACTTGACCTGGATGGCTGTGTGAACCAGTGGATTGAGTTGTATTGGGGTTTTAATGATGACCGCCACAGTCCTTCTGGTTTCGGCTGCATTTCTGTTTCCGGTGCTGGTATTACCTCCTTTCCGATGTTACCACCATTTTTATGGGGTTCCGTTATTGCCACCATTTCTGGTACAGGATTGTCGGCTGATTTTCCAATTCATTTGCTAATATCGGCAATCCATATGGCAGCTTCCTGCATGGGTTTGGGGGTGCGCCCGTCTACTTGTAGTACGGTGGGGATTACGCTGCACGTCCAGCCAGAAATGCTAATAGCGGATTGCTAATTTTAACTGATTTTCCTGGGAAACTCGAATGAGGCTGATTGTGTGTTATTGGGGACTTGATCCCAGAGAAAGACGTGGGTGTTGTAACATTGGCGGAACCAAAGTGGGGAGAGGTTTAAAAAGAAGTACAAAAAGCTGACTGAGAGTTGAAGCAGTGTTCATTGATCATTGGTAAATTGTGTTTTATATTGTAAGCATGGCAGATACGCCTATCGTTCATTTGTGCAAAACACTCCTAAAATATAAAAACAAGATACTTATGTGCCACATCGAGTGGATAAAAAATATGGCTGGCAAGATGTCTGTGCCATGGCCTCAAGTAGGCACTCATTTGAATTTGGCGCTGCAACACTTGCCCATAGTTACACGCCAGACATGATGGAAAACAATTATGGAACAGATTGAGTATATTAGAATGGTGGAAAATGTGTGTGGAAGAAGAGGAGGAGAAGCAAAATAAAAAAGAATGGATGCTTCACCAGCATGACGGAACGGGCACATAGCCCATGGCTCCTCCCCTTCCTTTTACCCAAACCAGTGATCCGCATGGTATTCTAACCCCATATATGTTGCCCACCATACAGTGATGTAAACAGAATGAGAGGTAAAATGGTGAATAGGGAAAGGTCAAAGCTATTACAGGAAGAAAAATGAAAAAATAGTCCATACGCGCCCCCTGCGAGAACGAACGCGGCTAAATGACCTGTTCTTTGGGAAGGTACCGACTCGAGAGTCTGCAGCCACACTTTAGCTCACTGTACCTTTCACAGAAGGTAAATATCCATTACAGGAAGAATCTGACACGTAGCACAGAGTGCAAGCAAAGTCGGCAGAAGTGGATGAGGAGCACCAGAGCGCAAAAGGCATGCAAGACAAGATAGATGAGACAGCAATTGGGTTTAGAGCTTACTTCCTGTTATTTCAATATCAACCTTCCTATCACCATGAACTGTTCTTTATATGTCTTGTATGATTTATGTTCGCGCCCTTAAGCCCGAGGGTACCGGGAGCGCGGTACAAATAAACAAGCATAAAAATAAACATAGGAGGGCATATTTCATTAAAACTTGATGGAAAAAGCAACTACGAAGGTAAAGAGAAGGTGAGTGGGAGTAGAGATAGAAAGGAGGTAGAAAGAGAGAAGAGATTAGAGGAAGAGAGAGAACAGAAAAGCCAAAGAGAGCAGAAGGAAAGAGGGAACAGATTTGAGGAAGACAATGAAAAAGAAAAGAAATGGGAAGAGAGAGAAAAAGCAAGGAAAAGAGAAGAAGAAAAAAAAGACAAAAAAGACAAGATGAAGAAAGGGAAAAGGAGAGAAGTTTAGAGAGACGCAGCAAGGAAGTCGATGGCATCATGAGTAGACACACTGGGCCTCATTACTTCATGGCGCTAAGGGATTACCGGCACTGGTAAGGCCACCGGTGCCGGTAATCCCTTAGCGCCATACTACAAGGTCCCTCAGCGGGTCCCGTCCTTAACGTGTGGCCAGACCAACATGTGGCCAGACCACACGTTAAGGAAGGGACCCGTTGAGGGACTTCAGGGACTTCAGGGCAAATAACGGTACCGCTAACAGTGGTACAGTTATTTTCTCCTTCCCCATTCCCATTGAGTCCTATGGGGGCTCAAATGAGAATGGGGAAAGGCCTTGGTGAATGGGGAATTACCGCCCCACCAGCCTTGGAATGGGGCGGTAATTCCACCATTCCCCAAGGCAGAATCGGTAAAATACCAGTGGCAACCATGGTGCTAATAGCGCCATGGTTACCGCAGTCCGTGTAATGAGGCCCAAAGTGTTAGACAAAGGAGAATAAAAAGTCATGGGAAGAAAAGATGACACCCTATACAGGAACAAAAGGGATGACACCAGTATGGGGAACGTATCAGCAAGAAGAAGGCTGGGATGTATTCGAAGAGGTAATGAGTGGAACATATGGGATATATCCCCTTAGAAGACTAGATTTTGAGGACAGTGGGGATGAAGAGGAAGAAAAAACACTTCCAGGTTACGAGGTGAGTGGGGAAGGATGAAGCCACACAAGCCCTGCCTATGGGCATGGGTGTGGGGAGAGAGGTGGCTTTGGTCAGATTGAGAGGAACCAGCGATAAGGCCAGAACCTACTAAATGTCTGTGACTCCCAAAGATGAACTCCGGGGGGCAGAAAAGAAGACTCTGTACGTATATATACTACACGATTTACCAGGTTGAAATAAAGTTATTATGACAGAAGAGCCAAAAAGAACGAAGGGTGCGGCTGCACCCTTACACAAAACCGGACTGACATAATTTCCTTTATTACAGAAAGGTAGAGAACTAGCGCAGAACATATCTTGGCCACAGACAGATTCAAATAATTTAATTTTCAAATTACTGTGACTTACAGGAGGTGCAGGAAAGTGGATTCATGAGCTAGAAAGAGAGACGGCTGGCATGAAATTAGATTTGGCAGTCATTAAAAGCTTATTTGCTGCCAAATTAGGCGAACAGTCAGACAACATTTGGAAACTGGCAGGGTATCCTGAGGTGACAGCACAAAATACACATCATGACGTTGCTCCTTTCAACAATTGTCAAACAGATGTCTGGAGGGCACTTATAATGCAATTTCCAGACACAGCTGACATGACCATGATAATGACATGAAGAATGGGGCCAGACGAAGAGTCTGCTGCCTACTTACAAGACATTCATGAGAAATGACGTTTAGAGACAATGGAAGCGTGGGACAAAAACATAACCATTTTCTAATCACATTTTATGCTGGCCAATGATAGGGGGCAACATTTCCCAAAAAATGTACCCTCAGCACAATCAAACACTTTCTCCAAATATTCTAGGATAGGAGTTCATAATATAAAATTATGCCCCTCCTAGAATATTTGGGGAAGTATTTTAGGGGTCAGGAAAAAAAGTCACCTACCTGGTGACTTTTTCCAGACCACATTATCACATGGAACCCATTTTTTGCAAGGGTCTCCCAGAAGAGGTACAGAGACAATTAAAGAAAACTGTAGGGATTGAAGGAAAGCCATGACCTCAGATGCAATGCACTATTGTCCATCATTGTAGACAGAAAGAAGGTTGAGGAGAGAAAGATAGAAGAAGCAAAGTTAGTGCAAAAGGAACAGTCAAGATTGGCAATAGAAGGAGCTGTGTTAACACATTTTGGAGAAAATCACAACATGCAGGAAGCACAACCGATGCAGCCAGGGTTAACTTTGCGTGAAGAAGGGACTATAATTAATACCCCGGGGAAGAAGGTTTGCATCCTGGAGTCCAACCACTGTTTGGATGAGCTCCAAACATGTGTTTACATTCGGGAAGCTGAGATACATTTCATGGGTTTGCAGAAGTAGGGGAGGAATGCAACACAACTGGCAGGATGGAGCGTGTTAGGAAAGATTTCATTGTATATGTAATTTTCCCTCCATGTGTCAACCCCTAAACATTTTGCTGCTGTTGAAACACCATTGACTGACTTTGCCAGAGAAGCACAGCCCTCGCTGTACTCCTCTGGGATTTCGCTCACTTTTTATGGGGAAGCTGACATGCCCTTAAGATAGTCAGTACTGGGAGACTTTGTTTCCCTTAGTCCTTTCCTCATGTTGCAAAGTTTGTGCAACATGTAACAAGTGTGCAATGTAATTTACCTTACAGCACACTTGGGTCTATAGTCATTCCAAAGGCCCTAGAAACTCTCGCTGGACTTTTTATGAACTGTGCAGATGTGTCATGGTTAGGACTGATGGCAGCTATCGTTTTCTGATATTTTTAACCCTTTCTTGCCATGTTAACCGCATAAACCACATTTGGCCAGAATAGGTGGCCTGGCTCCAAAATGGCCATGCCACGAGGTTCTTTGTCCTGTTCTTTGGCCATCTTGCCCCTTCACTTTCCCCAGGTAGAGTCAACCTGGGTAAGTCCTTATTTGGTCATGCACTTTCCCATGAAAACCAATGCTTTCGCGGGCTTCTGCATGCTTTGTGTGTTTGCCTCCAGCATGTGGGCTGGGATGTATGTTCCTAATACACATCCTGGGTGCCAGAGAGTCTGGAGTGTCCTGAATGCCTGGGACCACTGTGGTCCGTGATTGGTCCACGAATGGAGTGAGTGTTTGTGAGCAGATCTCCCATTGGGCCCTCTTCGTTTTGACGTGAAGGGAACTTTTGATAAGAGGAGCCTGAAAACACCACTACCATGTCAATCTCCCGAATTCACACCAAACAAAGGATAAGGAGCCAAGTATCCTGCAATAGAAGCCGAGTCAAGGAATCACTGGGGACCCGCTGGAAGGTTTGTCACCCTGAGCCCGCTGTCATCCCGTGGGACCCCTCTGCCTCTGATCGTCCTAGAAGGTCTGCGAAGACGCTTCGACCCTTTGGAATAGTGGGGACCACTATTCTCGGCACCTTCACCAAACCCTTCAAGTAAGCTTCTTCGGAAGTGTCCCTGGGCGTTTGCTCTGTCACAGCCACCGTTTCAAGGAGGCCCTCAAAACATGGCATACTGCTAGCTCTGTGTCCACGCCACGGTCTGAAGTGAGACGAGTGCGCCCGGACCAGAGTAAACGTGGTTGCTGTGTTGCCCTGCTGAGGCAACAACCTGTGCAAGTTCACTGCATTTGTGACCCTCTTGCCCCTGAGGCCTGCTGCAGTGGAACTGGGCCGATTCCTCTAGCCTGAGTGGAGAAATTGCAACTGTCCCGTTTGGGAATCCTCACTGCATCTCGGGAACTACACAGTGTCGAGACATCCTGATTGACGCATTCGAACCTGCCAGCGAAGTGGACTGTACTGGCCAAGTTTGGGTCTGCCTGTGTCGGGGACCGGTAAGTAGTCCTTACCCCAACCATTGGCCCCTAGCACAGGAGCCCATTTTTATGCATGAGTGGCCCCTGAGGACCCCTTTCCTTTCCACAGCTATTGCGAAATAGCGACCCCATCCCGCACTCTCAAACTGCCTCTGCCCTCAAGTGGAGGTCTTGCTTGAATAGAGGGAACTTGTTCTTCATCGCCTTATCCACCTTCCTAGGCTGGTAGAGACCCTTGAAGAGACCCTATTTTGTCAATTGGCACAAGCGCGTGCATGTACTCTTGAGCATAAGGCTCCTCTCTTTGTAGGGCTTGGACTGCCTCTTAGGTGTATTCTTGATGTGGAACCGGGTCTAAAGATTATTTGCACTGCCTGTTTTTCCCCCCATCTAGGTGGTCTACATATGTTGTGCTTTTAAACCCTTAGACCCAATTGGTCTTGTATATATATTGTGTTGATTATGATGTGTTGGTTTATTCTAGTGTTACTGTGATTCTTTGCTATGGTCTATGTTACAAAGGCCTTGTAACACATGTGTCTATACTTTTAATATAACACCTGTCTGGAGTAATTTGTAAGTGTCCTTGCTTTGTATGCTCATTGAGGTCTTTCAGTCACCCTCACCCCTCTTGAGACTTAGTCTTGACCGCCTGCCATAGCTACCCTGATTGTTCTGGCTTTTCCAGAGGTTATCCTGTTCCAAGAAACTAGGCTGGCCTTCTGAACCTCTGCCCCTCCAGGTCTGAGTTCAGAAATCCTTCTTAACAAATTGGTGTACAGCGGTGGGATAGAACTGAAGGTATCCAGTGTTGCATACTAGTGAAGGCATTTCGAGTTATTTCTACCAGGACACATAGTGAAGTGTTGTAGTATAACTGTCAAAAAAAGTCATAGTCCTATCTAACAATATGGAAACAAGTACCTTGTTAACTTTAAATGCTCCTAAATCTGAAACATTGAAAAAGATGTGTGCTGAGAGAGGTGTCTCCTCTCAGGGCACAAAAGTGGAAATGATCCAACAAATCATGGACTGGCGAGAAGCTCAGCTTAGTGCTATAGCTTCTGCGGACAGTGCAGAAGGAGGTGGGGCTGCTCTCACTGGTAGAACTGATAGTTCTGCCGCTGCACTGATCCACCGCAACCATGAGGACATGGAAGATGTAATGTCTAATGTTTCCTCTGCCAGCGCTGATGGGGAGGCCATACTTGAATTCAAGAAACAGGAAATGCTGTTTAGGCAGAAGGAGCTTAAGTTCAATATGGCCAAACTAAAGATAGAGCAGGCAGAAAAACAGAAAGACAGGGATCACCCATTGGAACTGGCCAAGCTTCAAGTTGCCAATGGATCCAAGGGTCCTGGACATGGGTCTGGGGCCTCCTCTCATCCAAGGTTTCCAAAAGATCTGCACAGTGTGTATGAGGAAAAGAATGGCATTATGGACTGGCTGAATACATTTGAGTATGCATGTGAAGCTCAACAAGGTGACAATGCTGATAACATTTCCTGGTTACTTAGCAGACTGCCCCATTCTGGCTGCAGTGCCATTATGGAAATGTCGAAAGCTGAGAGAGCAGATTTTGCAATGTTGAAGCAAACTCTCATCTTAATGTTTGGAAAGACTCCTGCCTAATACTTAAAAAGATTCAGAGAGTACAAGAAGAAAGAAGGTGGTACTTGGATATCTTATGTAACTGAATCCTCAAAAAACTTGATTGGCTGGGTTGAAGGTTATAAGGTGTCCACCTTTGAAGGCATAATGAGTCTTGTCATGCTGGAACATATTTTTGCATCTTCTTCCCCTGAGTTTAAGCAACATTTGGCAGATTCATAGGAGATAGTTCCTAAGAAGATTGCCATTGCAGCAGATTTGTGGGTGTCACATAGAGTGTCCCATAAGGACAAGACTCATCCTGGTAAGCAGGAGGAAGGGAAAAAGTCCAAAGATAAGGAGGGTGGGGAAACTGATAAATATTCCTCCCAAAAGGGCCACAAAAAGAAAAATAAGGGTAAGACACAAGAGAACTCACAGGGTAGTGGAGGTCAGCCTCAGAAACAGATCTCTGGTTATAATAAGCCTCCCTATGTAAACAGACCCAATGGATCTTGTTTTGCTTGTGGATCAACTGACCACATGAAGGGGGATCCCAGATGTAAGGTCAAAACCAACCTTGCGGGTCCACTCTGCTAATCTGGCATTCTTCTCCTATGAGGAAGAAGAGATTACAGGAGCATCCTTCTCCGACTCCTTCCCCAGTGGGATAGAAGCTGAGGTAGTTTTAGTTCCCTGGGTTCCTGGGAGCCTAAAGTCTCAGAAGCTTATGCTTGGATTCCAGATAACACCAAGCACTACTTTAAGGACAGTGTGCTGATCAATGGAGTAGACACTCCAGCTCTTAGTGATAGTGGGTGTAGACAAACTGTAGTGGATTCTACCTTGGTAGACCCAGAGGAAGTTGCCAGAGCTACTCTGATGCCCACTAAGTTGGCTGATGACCCACCTCTCATGTTCCCAGTAATACCTGTAAATCTTACTATCAATGGTACAGCAGTCATGATTCCAGTGAGCATACAGAGGAGTGTGCCAGGAAAGGTCTTGCTTGGAAATGATCTCAGAGCTTTAGGGCTTTTGGGAGATACGGCTGACAGACCCTGCACAAGGTCTCATACAAGGGCAGCACTGGCCAAGACCAATGCCCTGCCCCAGCCAAAGGGGAAACCCATGGCTAAAGGAGTCAGAAAATCAAAACGAGGGAAAGAAAACATTCCCCCTAACTCACCTACCACTGAGGTGGAGGTAGTTGGTCAATCACCAGGAACTGACGAAGAGGTGGTGATGCCTGAAGTATGTGACCCCAATGACCATCCTGAACTAAAAGACTTGTTAGTAGAAGGTGGTCCTGACAGGGAAGAATTCAGTAAAGGCCAACGTGAGTGCCCATCTCTGTAAGGGCTAAGGAGACAGGCCTGCTCCCATCTTGAGGGTGAACCTCCTGGGAAGCATCGGATTTATTGGGAAGGTGGGCTCCTGTATAGTGAGCCTACAGAGTCTACAGAAGGAGACCATAGGAGGTTGGTGGTTCCCCTTGCTGTAAGACCCTTCCTCCTGCAGCTTGCGCATGAAGTGCCCCTTGCTGGTCACCTTGGAATTAAGAGGACCAATCAAAGGTTATCCATGTACTTCTACTGGCCCAAGATGGGGGTGCAAGTAGAAAGTCACTGCAGGAGTTGTGCCTCCTTCCAGTTATCTGGTAAGAGTGGCTCAGCAATCCAAGCTCCATTGGTACCACTCCCAGTTGTGGGGGTACCATTTGAGAGGATAGGGATCAACATTTTTGGTCCCCTTGACCCCCAAACATCCTCAGGCAATAGGTTTATCCTGGTGCTGGTCGACTATGCCACCAAGTATCCTGAGGCCATCCCATTAAAAACTGTGACTGCCAAGTCAGTTCCAAAAGCTTTACTTGGCATCTTTACTAGGGTTCGCTTCCCTAAAGAAGTTGTGTCTGACAGAGGCAGCAACTTTATGTCGAAGTATATGCAGGCCATGTGGAAGGAATGTGGTGTCACCTATAAGTTTTCACCGCATACCACCCGCAGACCAATGGTCTGGATGAAAGATTTAACAGGACCTTGAAAAGTATGATTGGGGCTCTGGAAGAACCCCAAAGAAGAAAATGGGATCTTCTGTTACCATGCTTACTGTTTGCCTACAGAGAGGTACCACAAGAGGTGTTGGCTTCAGCCCCTTTGAACTTCTGTTTGGTCACCCTGTAAGGGGACCCTTAGTCATAGTCAAGGAGGGATGGGAGTTGCCCACTCCCCCCATTACTAGCAATGTAGTAGACTATGTGCTAGGGCTCAGAAAATGGATGGTACTCCTGATGGGTCTGGCTAGTGACAAGTTGAAGGCAGGACAAGCTCTGGCGAAACACTGTTATGACCAGAAAGCTTCCCTCATCAACTTTACACCTGGTCAGAAAGTCCTGATCATGAATCCCATAAGGCCTAGAGTTTTACAGGACAAATGGTCAGGCCCTTACACAGTGGTGGAGTCACTGGGTGAGGTCAACTATTTAGTGGACCTTGGAAGGCCTGGACAGGCTCCAAAAGTGTTTCATGTAAATAGGCTGAAGGCTTTCATCCCAAGAGTTGAAATCGCAGCACTGCTATTGGCTTCAGATGTTGAGTAAGAGGAGTCTGAACCTCTCTCTGACCTATTCCAAAGCAGTCCTTCAGATAGCTCCATTGAGGGTGTTCGAGTGGCCCCTCCCCTGACTTCTGATCAGCAGGCTGAGGTGGAAAGTTTGCTAAGGCAACTTTCCCCCCTGTTTTCACAGTCCCCTGGTTTGACACCTTGGTGCAAACATAACATAGACACAGGAGACAGTGTACCTACCAAAAGTAGGGGATACAGAATTTCAGACAAAGTAAGGTCTTACATTAAGACAGAGGTCAACAAAAGGTTGGATCTTGGGGTGATTGAACCCTCCAGTAGTCCTTGGTCCAGCCCTGTGGTTTTGGTTCCAAAGGCAGGTACTTCTGAATTGAGGTTCTGTGTGGATTACAGGGCTCTGAACGCTGTCACCAAGACAGAAGCACCACCCTTGCCTAGAACAGATGAGCGGGTGGATACCTTGGGTGCCTCCAAGTACCTCAGCACGTTTGACCTCACTGCAGGCTATTGGCAAATAGCCCTAGCAGAACATGCCAAGGAGAAGACAGCTTTCTCAACTCCAGAGTGTCTTTACTAGTTCAGGGTAATGCCTTTTGGGTTGGAGAATGCACCTGCCACCTTCCAGAGGCTTGTGAATCATGTGTTGAATGGGTTGGATGAATTCTGTCTTGCATATCTGGATGATATAGCAGTTTTCAGTGCCACCTGGGAAGACCATGTGAAACACCTTGGGATTGTGTTACAGGCTCCTCAGAAGACCCACTTGACCATAAAGGCCAGTAAGTGCCAGATTGGACAAGGATCAGTGGTCTACCTTGGACATGAAGTAGGTGGAGGGAGGATACAGCCTCTACCCAGTAAAATACAAGCAGTACAAGACTTGCCTACCCCCACTACACAGACCCAAATGAGAGCCTTCTTAGGACTCACTGCGCACTACAGAAATGTCATGGCAGACTATGGTACCATAGCTGCCCCTCTGACTGCTCTCACTACTCCAAAGAAACCCAAGAAGGTAACTTGGACTGAAGAGTGTGAGAAGGCCTTCAGTGGCTTAAAAGAACCCTTGTGCCAGGCCCCTGTTCTCAGGGCCCCTGATTACCAAAGACCTTTTATTGCGCAGACAGATGCCTCTGACACTGGGATAGGAGCTGTACTATCACAAGTAGATGAGAAGGGTAAGGAACACCCTATTGGCTTCATTAGTCACCAGCTTAAGGACAGAGAGCTCAGATGGTCCACAATAGAGAAAGAATGTTTCTCTGTTGTGTGGGCCCTAAGGAAACTGAGGCCCTACCTCTATGGGACCCACTTCACTGTGCAAACTGACCATAAGCCCTTAAAGTGGCTAATTAACATGAAGGGAGAGAATCCAAAGTTGCTTAAGTGATCCATAAGTCTGCAAGGCTTTGACTTCACTATTGAGCATAGGCCAGGTGTCCAACATAGCAATGCTGATGGGTTATCCAGAATGTTTAACCGACCTGAACAAGAACTCATCCAGGGGTGGATTAGTTACCCCCGTCATTAGTCTGGGAGGGGCGAGTGTTAGGAAAGATTTCATTTTATATGTAATTTTCCCTTCAATGCGTCAACCCCCAAACTTTTTGCTGCTGTTGAAACACCATTGACTGACTTTGCCAGCCCTCAACTGCACTCCTCTGGGCTTTCGCTCACTTTTTCTGGGGAAACTGACATGCCCTTAAGACAGTCAGTACTGGAAGACTTTGTTTCCCTTAGTCCTTTCCTCATGTTGTAACTTTTGTGCAACAGGTACAGCACACTTGGGTCTATAGTAATTCCAAAGGCCCTAGAAACTCTCGCTGGACTTTTTATGAACTGTGCAGATGTGTCATGGGCAGGAATGGTGGCAGCCATCGTTTTCTGATATTTCTAACCCTTTGTTGCCATGTTAACCGCGTTAACCGCGTTTGGCCCGGATAGGTGGCCTGGCTCCAAAAGGGCCATGCCACGAGGTTATTTGTCCTGTCCTTTGGCCATCTTGCCCCTTCACCATCCCCAGGTAGAGTCGACCCTGGTCAGTCCTTATTTGGTCATGCACATTCCCGCAAAACCCAATGCTTTCGCGGGCTTCTACATGCCTTGTGTGTGTGTGCCTCCAGGATGTGGGCTGGGATGTCTGTTCCCAATACACATCCTGTGTGCCAGAGAGCCTGGAGTGTCATGAATGCCTGGGACCACTGTGGTCCATGATTGGTCCACGAATGGAGTGAGTGTTTGTGAGTAGATCTCCCATTGGGTCCTTTTCATTTTGGCGTGAAGGAAACTTTGGATAAGAGGAGGCTGAAAACACCACTACCATCTCGATCTCCTGAGTTCACACTGAACAAAGGATAAGGAGCCAAGTATCCTGCAACAGAAGCCGAGTCAAGGAATCGCTGGGGACCCGCTGAAAGGTTTGGCACCCTGAGCCCACTGTCGTCCTGTGAGACCCCTCTGCCTCTGATCGTCCTAGAAGGTCTGCGAAGACGCTTCGACCAATTGGAATAGTGGAATCAACTATTCTCGGCACCTTCACCAAACCCTGCAAGTAAGCCTCTTCGGAAGTGTCCCTGGGCCAACCAGTGGGCTGACCAGCTTACACGGGATGTTTGCTCTGTCACCGCCACCGTTTTGAGGAGGCCCTCGAAACTTGGCATACTGCTAGCTCTGTGTCCACGGCACCCTCACACCGAATTGCGTACACTTGGCGTTCCCAGGTCTGAAGTGAGATGAGTGCGCCCGGACCAGAGTAAACGAGGTTGCCGTGTTGCCCTGCTGAGGCAACGACCTGTGCAAATTTGCTGCATTTGTGACCCCTTTGCCCCTGAAGCCTGCTGCAGTGGAACTGGGCCGATTCCTCTACCCTGAGCGGAGAAATCGCCACTGTCCCGTTTGGGAATCCTCGCTGCATCTCGGGAACTACACGGTGTCGAGACGTCCTGATTGTCGCATTCGAACCTGCTAGCGAAGTGGACTGTACTGGCCAAGTTTGGGTCTGCCTGAATCGAGGACAGGTTAGTAGTCCTTACCCCAACTGGTGGCCCCTAGCGCAGGAGCCCATTTTTACGCACAAGTGGCCCTTAATGGCCCCTTTCCTTTCCACAGCTATTGCGAAATAGCGACCCCATCCCGCACTCTCAAACTGCCTCTGCCCTCAAGTGGAGGTCTTGCTTGAATAGTGGGAACTTGTTCGTCATCACCTTATCCACCTTCCTGAGCTGCTAGAGACCCTTGAAGAGACCCTGTTTTGTCCATTGGCACAAGCATGTGCATGTACTCTGGAGCATAATGCTCCTCTCTTAGTAGGACTTGGACTGCCTCTTAGGTGTATTCTTGATGTGGAACAGGGTCTAAAGATTATTTGCACTGCCAGTTTTTCCCCCTATCTAGGTGGTCTACATTCTTCGTGCTTTTAACGCCTTAGACACAATTGGTCTTGTATATATATTGTGTTGATTATGATGTGTTGGTTTATTCTAGTGTTACTGTGATTCTTTGCTATGGTCTATGTTACAAAGGCCTTGTAATAAATGTGTCTATATTTTTAATATAACACCTGCCTGGAGTAATTTGTTAGTGTCCTTGCTTTGTATGCTCATTGAGGTCTTTCAGTCACCCTCACCCCTCTTGAGACTTAGTCTTGACCGCCTGCCATAGCTACCCTGATTGGTCTGGCTTGTCTAGAGGTTACCCTGTCCAAGAAACTAGGCTGGCCTTCTGAACCTCTGCCCATCCAGGTCTGAGTTCAGAAATCCTTCTTAACAGAGCACGAAGATGGCAATGAGCCCATGAGCTCCTAGCATCCAAGGCAAATCTGTACAGAATCCCCCCACCCCTTCCAGACCTACTAATTGCCTGAATTCTGGGCATTCTGCCATGTGAATGATGAGTACATGCATGCACGAAACTACCTAGCTTGCAGTGCAGTGGATTTATCGGCTATGAGACAGGGCAGCCTCAGATCCGTGGAGCCTGCTTGAGAGGAGACGGGCCTCAGTCGAAGAGAAGCCCTGATACGGTGTGTGACTGTGTGTTCTGCCGCATCTGGGATTGCTGCCGCACGGTGTCACAGGGCTGCCTCGTGATACAACAGACTGCCCATATAGACAATGGCTGGTCTCCGCTGTGGGAGGAGAGTGCCCCCACACTAGGAGAAGTGGAGCATGCCTCCGGCAACTGCTGGGTGCGTGTAAATCAAGCCAGGAAGAGGCACAGGCTGCGCAGTTTCAAGCACTCAAGACCGCCAGACTGAAGCCGCTGACCCCAGCAGTCCACTGCCTGTGTGCTTGGAACAGTGAGCCCCTGCTCCACAGACCCACGGGGCATCACTTCCTGCCTGCAGCGGCTGATGCCCCCGGTGTAAAACAACTGTGAAGGAACTACCAGAGGGTGAGTCCTGAGGCTCCCCCTTCCACTGCAGGACACTGCTAGAGGCATACTATACAAGCGCCGAGGTGGTTTGGCGTGTGAATTCCCCAATGACCATCACCATTACGTCCTTCATGCTGAAAAAAAATGACGGATGGAAGCCCGGCAATGATGTGATCGAGATAACCCTCAATAAGCGGCCTTCACCCCTGAGTGCTAATGCTTCATACGCTAGGAATTAGCTATTTTGATGTGGGATGCTTTTGAACCTTGTGCACCTCTCTAGAACACCCTAATTCATGTATTAGTGCCATTACCCTCCGAACTTGGACCTCGGCAACTCTAGGTATCTGCACATTTTCAGTGAGTGATGATTGGCCATTAACACTGCCTCTACACTATGCGTATCAACCTTGATCGAAGGAATGCCGAAACCATCCACTTTCTTGGCTGACTTAATCTGACTTGCCCCTTTTCACCGCATACTGCGCCTCTTTTGGCTAAGCTGTAATGTGGCGTGTGTTTTTCCATCTTGCACCCCATATTTCTTTTCATTTGTGTCTCTTTGGCTAAATTGAAAACTTGGGGTGTGTTCCTCCTACCTGCACCTCATATTGCATTGCTTGTGTGTCCCTTTTGGGTGAAACATGGTGTGTGCTTTTTCCATCTTGCAACCCATATAGCGTTGCATATGTCTCTCTTTTGGCTAAACTGAAACGTGGTGTGTGTTTCTTCCATCTTGCACCCCATATTTCATTGCATTTGTGTCTCTTTTGGCTAAATAGAAACTTGGCGTGTGTTTTCCCATCTTGCACCCCATATTTCATTGAATTTCTGTCTCTTTTGGCCATACTGAAACTTGGGGTGTGTTTTTCCATCTTGCAACCCATATGGCATTGCATTTGTGTCTCTTTTGGCTATACTGAAACTTGGGTTGTGTTTTTCCATCTTGCAACCCATATGGCATTGCATTTGTGTCTCTTTTGGCCATACTGAAACTTGGGTTGTGTTTTTCCATCTTGCAACCCATATGGCATTGCATTTGTGTCTCTTTTGGCTATACTGAAACTTGGGGTGTGTTTTTCCATCTTGCAACCCATATGGCATTGCATTTGTGTCTCTTTTGGCTATACTAAAACTTGGGTTGTGTTTTTCCATCTTGCATGCCATATTGAATTTAACTTTTCTACTGCCTCCTTCACTAACCTAAATTTTTGTCTATCTCACTCTGCCTCTCTACCTCTCCTTTCTGCCCTATTTCTCTCACTGCACGTGTGTTCGTTTAAAACTTGTAGGGGCTGTGTAATATGAAATTCGAATCTAGGTGCTTGGGCCTGTTAACGTCAATGCATCCATGTTTTGCTTGCATTTTTGTACACTGGTTAAAATTCGAATCTAGATGCTTGCACTTTACATCATGCACCCTTTATTTGTACTTCAATGTTATCCTTTTTGAAAACATACCTGGCACCTCCATCTATTGCTCTGCAATTGTGCCTTCCTTACCTACTAGGCCTCCTTTGAGTACTGACCAGGACTGTGCAGCCCCCCCCCTTGTTTTTACCTTCCTTTTTCACCTATCCTCTGACATTGTGATGGCACGCATCATCTCTCCTATATTCTCTAACTGCTATCCTATCACCTATCCTCCATCTCTCTTGAAGTCTGGAAGAAAAATGCACAAAAAAGGCATCCTAAGTGGAAATTCTGGCCTTTCCATCGTAGACCAGAATATCAGTGCATCTTCCAGATAGGTCTTCACTGATATCCTTTCCTCTGTCCCCTCTCCAGTTTTATGGCCTCATAATCTCATCTCTACTCCCTCCCCTTTCACATCCTCTCCCATTAAAGGTGGCACCAAGTGGGAAGTTGTCTTGGCCAGCTTCTTTTCATCACGCTGCATCATTAAAATCTACCACACAGGCACTATCCTGGTTCAGGGTCCTCAGGCCAACCTCCTTCTCTTTGACTAGATGTTGCCATCCCTCATTAATCTTCTTCCTTCTACTGGCTCTCCCCCTAAAACTCCCTCGCCCCCCCTCTGACTGAAGTACTATTCCCCTGTACTCCACCTCAGAAAACCTTCAAAGGTAGAGACTGTCTCTACCTGGTGACTCTGAATGCCTGCTTAGCCAAAAAACATTCTGCCGACATCTGCCTCCTTCTTGAAGACACTGACCTCGACATTCTCACTTTTACCGAGACATGGTTCAGTGCCAGCTCAGCCACTGCTTTTGACTCCCTCCTCCCTGACGGCTTCAAGATCATCTCCAAACCTCAACCTCACCGTGCTGCCAGTGGGGTTGCCTTAATCTTCAATGAGTGGGTTCCCTCTTCCATTTTACCACGTCAGCCCTACTCTTCCTTTGAGAGTCTGGTATGCAAGTTGGCCATCTCTCCCTCCTCCACCCTGACCATTGCCACAAGTTACCAGCCTCCAGGGGCTTTCACCCTGTTCCTCTCTGAATGGGCTGATTTCTGTTCCTCCTTACTTTCAACCTCCTCCAAACTGCTCCTCCTTGGTGACTTTAACATCCAATTGGACTTCCCTGGCACAGCATCACTCTTTTCATTGACCTCTGCACCTCTCTATCCCCCTCCATTCTCCCTCTGGTCCAACCCACTCCGCTGGACACATTCTGGATGCCCTCATCGACTCCGGCCTCCCTCTCTCATCTCCTCTGGTCACCCCTCTCTCCTGGTCAAACCACTCTCTTCTCTCATCCCAACTGGGTCCCTATGGCCTTGTGACCGCACCTCCAAAATCCCTGCCATCCTCGTTCACGAACATCCACCCGATGATCGAGTGTCAGCTGTTGCCTTCACTTCCACCTTTATCCCTCTTTCCCCCAACTCAGGCTCTACCATCGACACTGCTCTCAGCAACTTCCACCTATCCATCACCAACACTTGCCCCAGTCAAGAGGATCCACCTGAAACCCGCCTCTTAGTGCAACACCTGGTACGGCCCTGAACGTGCAGACCTGAAGCAATACGCAGAGCTGCGGAAAGGAAGTGGGAAACTTCAGGCTCACCCTCTGACAAATTGTCCTGCTGCCTGCTCCAAAGGCAAGACAGACTCTCTAGCCATGCCAAGAAAAGGGCCCACATCCAGACATGGGATTCTGGCACATCCAACAACATGGATGAAAATCTGCAGGGAACTAGCCAACCCTTCTGCAGTTTCCCCCTCCCCGATTCCTTCTCAGGCGCTCTGCAACGCACTTGCCACTGACTTCACCATCAAAACGCAGCACTTCCTAAACAGCCTTGTAACTCACTCTCCCAACCTATCCCTCCCCCCTTGCCTCCCTTAGCCACTCACCCCTCTCCTTCCTCCTTCTCTTCCTTCATCCTTATCACACCTGAAGAAGTCACCAGAGTTGTCTGCTCCATGAAGGTCTCTTCCAAACAGGTTTCCCCTTGCTCATCGAGAACCCATCCAGAACCATCAAGGACAACATTGGCTCTCTTACCCTGCACTCACTGATCTCTGCAACCACTCCTTTGCTACTGGTTCTTTCCCCTCCTCCCACAAGGGCAAAAAAAAGGGGACATATGGATGGCGGTGTGTCTGGTGTTATTATATGCGAATTCGGCGATGGGAAGAAAAGTACACCCGTCTTCTGCTTCTTTCCACAAAAACAACAGAGGTATTGTTCCAAGGTGTGATTCAGTCTCTCAGTTTGACCATTACTTTGGGGATGAAAACCAGATGAAAGATCTCGCTTTCATCAATTGTTTGCAAAGGGACCCCCAAAACAAAGAGGTGAACTGTGGACCGCGATTGGAGACAATGGTGTTGGGAAGACCATGTAGCCGTAAAATTTCTTTAAGGCACACTCTGGTCATTTCGGAAGCTATGGTTACTCCTTTTAATGGAGTAAAGTGAGCCAACTTGCTTAGGGTGTCTACAGTCACCATGATAGCTGTATTGCCTTCCAAACGGGGTAATTCAACAATAAAGTCCGTGGAGACGTGAGTCCATGGTTGTTTGGGCGCTGGCTACTGTTGAAGTAATCCAAGGGGTTTAGAGGTGGAATACTTATTAGAAGCACAGATGGGACAAGAGGAAACATACGACTGGACATATTGGTTCCAGTCTGGCCACCAGAATAGTCTAGTGTGTGAAGGGCGAGTGCATTTTTTTTTGCGGCTGTTTGGCGTTTGCGTGACTGATTCCCAGTCATTTCTGTTTCCTGACTCTTTGCCTTCCTGGTTGCCGTGGAGCAAGACGGCGTGCGGCGTGGATCTAAGCCCCGCCCCCTTCAGGAAGGAACACACTTAAACAAGACCCAAGCGCCCTCGCGGCGTTAAGCCCTCGTGTGTGAAGGGCGAGTGCATTTTTTTAGCGGCTGTTTGGCTGTTTGCTGGTACGTTGGTACGCCGCTGGAACATGGTCGACTCCCCAAAGGTAGTGGCGCCCACTCCAGCTCGTGGCCCTCAGACAAGACACAAAACATTACAACAGCGACGAATGCTGAACCCATGGACTGCCATTCCAGGAAAAATCAAGACTGGTGCAAAGGTAAGCAAGCAAGTGGTTGATCTAAACGCACCTGTTGTTTCTCACAATATAACCGCTCAAGTACACCTTGCAGCAAACCTTGACCTTGTCTCTTGTGATTCAATTCCCTCAACTACTGACATGCCACCGATTAATATGCACAGTGACTCAATTCAAGAAAAGGTATTGCGCCCAATACCGCTACTCTCTCTCGCAAATCTAAATCCAGCGCCGCCTGTGGAGGAAGGGCTAGAAGACGCATCCTCCTCTATGCAAACTGTCTCTAGCGACATCTCCTTCTTCCCTTTCGATTTAACGGATGCGGAAATCATGTGTGCAGATACTTTGGACCAGGAACAACCATCTAATGCTCCTTCTCTTGCCCCTTTTCAAGTTGCTAAATTGAACGAAGTTATACTTCCGACAAAACATGCAGGAAATATAGAGGCTTCATCATCCATCACGCTTTGTCCACTGAATTCTGCTTTCCACTCTGAAGGTCTACGAGCAAAAGACGACTCAACCCAAGAGTCGAGAATGCTCTCGCAAGCTTCCGCCTCTAATATTCACTGGAAGCTACAGCCAGACCCACGTTGTGGCACAATCACTTCATTAAACCCTATTTGTGTAGACTTACCTACCGCCAGTTCTGGCTCTGTTTGTTCATCTCAACATGAGTGCCCGGAGAGGCCCAATGCACCTCATAAAAGTCATATTCCTAAGGTGCCAGCAAAAATCTTCCCTACTAACAGGTCCGATGCATCTCTGCAAGCTCCCCTGATGAAGGACACACCCAGTCTAACATTGCGGAACCCAGCACTGAACCTGAGTGGTCAGCCTTTAGATCCTGGCATTAGTTCACTCTCAGTTCCGGCACGGCTGTCGATGCAGTTTTCTCCTCAGAATGGACAACAAAAGAAATCCCAAATACTGCAACAGGCGGGCAACTGTTCAGATGGGAAATTGAGCAAAAAAAGAGTGAGTGCTAGTATGACTCCAGTGTCCTTACCTGCACTTTACACTCCAAGCAAGGACTTATCACATGAATCAAGCTCTGCCAATGAATCCTGCAAAACTCCAAGCTCAAAATCCAGTCTATCAGTTGCCGCTGCAATTCAAATTCATAACAACGTGCTTGCTGCTTCCTCGCAAGCAATGATTCCTTTTGTAAAACTGTACGAGTCTATAAATGAAACCATTCGCGATCAAGGAGCGATGCTATTGAACCTTACGTCAAAACTTGAAAGAATTGATAACTTCATCACATTTTCAAAACAACAAATGCAATCTGAAGAAGGCTCATGTGTACGCTAGCAATCGCATATTAGTGATGTCCTCTCAACTAATCAAAGGAGGAATGAAACCCTGTTCACAGATCTCATGGATGTAACTGCAGACATAGCCAACAGATTATTACCACCTACCATAATCGGAAAAGCTAACGTGAGTAAGCACACTTGTTCATTAGCTAGGAATACTCATTTGATGCCTCCTTCTTTGGTTGTAAGTTCACAAAACTTTGACTAAAAGATGCAGCAAATATTTCTATACTCAGTGCACGTACTGCAACTTCAAGCACAGATGACTCGGCAAAGGTAATCCCGCAACCTTCATTTGATGTAATTCAACCATTACTAGAAATTGAGTCATCTGTAGCTACCGACGCAGGCCCTCTAAAGGATACTGGCTTCGCAAAGCTTCCAGTGCTCCAATTCGCTCCTCTTAATAACCCATTTTCATCATTTGGCATTTTCTCAGGTCCAGCCAAAACAGGTGACCTGGGTGCGGTGCCAAAAAGGAAAGTTGGTACGCAGAATGCAAAATCTACAGCCCCTTTAAGAAAGGGAAAAACCACGACATCATGCCCTAATCCAAAGCAAGCCATACATTCATCCACCAAAAGCTTCATCAGGAACTTATCCACTCCACCAAGATTAGGCCTATTTAACCGTAAGATGAAATCTTGTACTGAAAATGTACAGACACAACACATTGGCCAACCTTCATCCTTGAAACCTGGAGTGAAGCGGCGGCGTATAATCTCAGAAGACCGCTCTTCCGCTGTGTCAGTTAAATCCTCTTCGACTGACCTATGTGACTTGTCAACTTATTCTATCTCAGGTGATGACGAAATGTCTCAATTGTGTGGCGAGGCAGGCTTGCCCTCGCCTCAGCCTCCACGCCATATGTCTTTTCCAGCTAAGAGTGTCATATCCAAGCGGCGAGATGCTGAGATCTCTTCAAGGCGGAGTGCGACTGAAGGAGGGCCTGCCGACTCTGCCCTGGAGAGTCTAAGTCTCAACCCAAAACTAACGTTAAATCAGCGCAAATTGCAGCTCACTTCTAATCTCAAGGGTCCTGAAAGAAGTTCTCAGCAAACATCAAAAAGCAATCATAAATTGAGATTACAAAACATTCTGGGCGATGACAACGAGTTAAACTTGAACCGGACAAATGTGTTAAGGTTGTTCAAACACATTCCTCCTCTGTGGTTGATTGTCACTGAGGACATCCAAATAGTTGAATATGTAACAGAGCAATGCTCTGATTCTGTCCTGCTACACATCGCTTCAAGTGGAGTCCGTAATACTCTATTGAAAGCTGCAGATGACCTCTTGATGTTTGGCTTTGAAATTTCAAGTGAACCTGAGACTGAAATCGTAAATAATTCCGCTAAGAAGTCCGACAAGCAACTGCTTGCTAAAAAAGTTGAAGACGTTGCAAATTTTCGAAAGCTTCTAACTACAGTAGGTACCCACGGTCACATAAAGCACCAAAAGAAGAACTATGTGAGCCGTTCGAGAGTACATGCTCAAGTTTAGCCATGATTGACAGCAGTGGAGGCTCCTCATTCAATTCTCTCTTGGAACACTCGAGGGTTCAGCCATCTATTCATTGACTTTGAATTTCCACTTGAAAAGGTGTTTGCCATCTGTTTACAAGAGACATGGTTGTCTGAGGCCCCCCTGAGAGATGGCTTTACTACCTTAATCAATCCAGCCATCAAAAATGCTCATGGGCGCCCAAGCGCAGGACTTATAACTATGGTTTGCTTGTCACAAAACTGGTCAACACCAGAAGCATTTAATCCCAACCCTTTTGTTCAAGGTACAATCATGCACGCAATGTGCGACAATGCTGATTCAAAAAAAACATCGCTTCTAATCATAAACTGCTATTGGAATGCGGCTAATATCAGTACGAAGGTACTCATAGATGCCGTATGCTCTCTAATGGATAATGCAATTTTAAAACACAGCAATTTAACAATTATTTGCTGTGGAGATTTAAACTGCACCTGGTTCAAATATGCTCCAAAGGATCATGCTTACCATCTGATTCCCAAAGATCAGATTGGAGTCAGAGCTCAACAATGGTCAAAGGCAATGAAAATACGTAATTGTTTAATGGTTAATGGTGCGGTCAAAGGTGATAATCCAGCACAACCAACTTGGCATAGAGAGCATCTTTATAGTATCATCGATTATTTTTGGATTTCAAGAGTGTTTGAGCCAAAGATTAACTCACTGCACGTCCAACAAATGTCCAATAGCGACCATAGATTATTAAACCTTGAATGTCTCCTGACTACTGCAACTTTCACAGATTTATACAACTTACCCGTTGAAACAAACAGGAGCGGAAATCGGCTGCGGATTAGTCTTAACCAGATTGGCTGCTTAACTGAGAAATTTATGAGATTGCCTATTGGGGTGGATTATACCCCCCTTCTATCGATACATACAACCGATTCTAATGGTTCGAAAACACAACAAAAAAGTCATAAACATCTGTTCTGCAAGCTCTTGCATGAGAAAAAAAAGAGCTAAGAAGAGACTTGAGGAGTCTAAAAAAAAGAAACATGTCAAAGCAAAAATTATCAGTGGAAGTGAGAGACAGACGTACACTGTTCAGAAATTGGGTAACTTCCAACCGCATGATAATAGAGCAAGACCGGGCCGAATTAATGATGAAATTTATGCTATCTAAAAACACACGCGACATATGGCAAATTTTAAATATAGGCCACGCAAATAGCATGAATTCGACACAGAACATCATTTCAGCCGACGTCTGGTGCGAACATTACTCCAAAGTTTTTAATAGCCAGATTTTTGAACCGGAACTACAGTCTAGGTCCAAAGGTGAGCTATGGAGCACAGGAATGTCGCTTGATGACATAATCTGCGCCTTTAAATTGCTAAAGAACTCACGTGCAGCCGGCCCAGATTTGATCAGTAACGTAATGCTAAAAAAAAACACGCTGCTATGGGCTCCTTTCATTGAATGTCTGTTCAAGAACATCACCAAACATAAATCATTGCCTGAGTCTTGGTTAACTGCAATTGTTGCTCCCATCCACAAAAAGGGGCGTTGGGATTCTCCTGATAACTATCGCCCGATCGCCCTACTTGATTCGATCGGTAAAATCTTTGGATCAAATTTGAGATCAAAATTGGCAACCTGGGCTTGTGAGGCTGGTATTCTAGATGACCGCCAAACTGGATTCTCAAAGGGCGTTGGTGTTGATGTAAACATCTCAATATTAACCATCCTGAAATTAGAAGCCTTAAAAGCAAATACCAAGTTACATCTGGCCTTCATTGACATGAAGCAAGCCTTTGATGGTATAAATCGTAATCTGCTGTGGCTAAAATTATTAAGATGGAAATGTCCAGCTGGTATACTCAATCCTATCATGGCCCTACACTCAAATACTTCAATTCGAGTACGTCTAAATAAGGCTGGGGAACTATCTGATAAAATCATAACAACAAGAGGGGTAAAGCAAGGGTGCCCCTTGGCAGCTGATCTGTTTAAATTATTTTTAGCAGATCTACAGCCCCATTTAGATCAAGCCCACTGCTTCCCTCCTAAAATACACAAGACTTCTGTACGATACATTGCCTATGCTGATGACCTGGTGCTGTTGGATCGAACTCAAGTTGGTTTGCAGCGACTACTTCACTGTCTTTACGATTACTTATCGTCTAATGAGCTTCAAATAAACACTGAAAAAACAAAAATCGTGACAATTGGCCCTGTGAGAAGTAGGAAAGACAAAGCCTTTAAGTGGGCGGTCGGTGGCCAGCTCTTATCATCAGTAAACTCAATACGTTACCTTGGAGTGCAGTTCAACAATTCGTTCTGCGAAAACTCATGGGTAGATGCTTTGAAAGTAAAATGTCTAGGATTGGCTCTTCAAGCGGCCAAAATAAACAAAAGCTTTGGCAAATTTTCGCTAACTCCAATCATAATGTTCTATCTACAAAAGGTGGTACCGATTCTGACCTTTGGTGCAGAAGCTAGCTGGCACATAAATGAATACACCTGGAACCAGCTTGAAGGTTGCTTCTGGAAACGTGCATTAAACCTTCCGAAGTGTGTACCTGTTATCACTTTAAGACATGAATTGTCCTTGAACTCTCTTTATAGCCATATGATCTGGAAACCTATTGCATTGATGCGAAAGATGACAGAAAACAGCAAACCAGCGGCCTATCGTATCTTCTCAGGTGAGGACGACTCCACCAGGGCCTGCTTACTAGATCTATGGCGATCAAGAGTGCAACATTGGGTTGATGCTGCGGAAATTGGTAATTACGATCTGTTCATACGACCACAACATGCGAAAAGAAAATTTGATATCTGGGCATGGATTATCAACTTGGAAGCACACGAGAAATTGGCCTCTTCAAAATGGCTGAGTCCGGATCACAAAAAATTAAACGCACAATCACCCTATCTTTTGCGATGCTACTCGAGAAATTATCGCAAGCAATTCCTAAGATTTCGTTTAAACATCTTGAAAACAAAGGAAATTCTATGGAAAAGAAAGGATGCCTCGCTGAAGGACAATTTATGCCGTTTTTGTCGAGGGACCATTGAAACCTCAAAACATCTAATTCTTGATTGTCCAGCCACCTGCGACTTACGTTCAAAGCATCTGAGCCAATTTGCGCCTCTTGATGGAGACATGGAGGCTTGGTGGGGACTAATTTCCAGTGGCAATAACGTTAAACACGTATGTGCCATCGTAAATTACTTAAATATATTGCTTCAATCTCCATGTTAACCTGTGCTAGCAAGTTGGGCGTGACTCACGGGGGCCGGTGGCGTGACTTCGTCACTATTTGACTTGAATCTGTTGGGAGCATTTGTGTTCAGGCTTCAACTGGACTTGAAATTTGTCTGATAAGCAGATTGAGGCTAAGCTTGTTTATGTTGCATTTGAATTTTGCTCTTTATCCTTTTTTATTTTCCTTTCTGTCGACCTTAGTCTACTCATGAATGAAGATTCGTGCTAGTTCTAGAAAATTTAAATTAATCACCTCAAAGAAATCTTTGATCCTTTGAACCTTGAACCAATTGTGATGAATTTTTAGGATGTTGTTTTGTTTTGTTTGAATCTTCGAAGTGACCATTTGAAACAAAAGTTTTCTCTATATGTTAAAACTGTAGTTTTCTATAAAATAAAAAAAAATAAAAAAAGAATAGTCTAGAAATCAGATCCTTGGTGGCACGTATGCCCTTGTCGCCAGCCAAAGGCAAGTCATGACACCAGGAGAGAGCCAAATCTTGATGTTTCTTATCTGGAAGATAAAAAGCACGCCCTTTGAATAGGAAGCCCTCCCTTACTTCAATCCTAAGGACCAACAAGTCTCTTCATGGGTTTATCCTGTTGTTTGAGCTGGACATCACGTAAAAAGGCGTTAGCTATGGTCTTGAAGTTTTTGCCAGCTAACAACAAGTCGTGGACTGGGTCAACTTCAGTATTCACTTCGAATCTGCTGGATAAGGCGTCAGCCAAGAGGTTCTCCTTGCCAGGCAGGTAAGAGACCTCGAAGTCGAACTGGGAGAAAAAATATGCCCAGCGGGCATGGCGGGCATTACGACATTCCATCTGTTGAAGTATCCGAAGATTGCTATGGTCGGTACGCACAGTGAAACGATGTGGAGCCCCTTGGAGGAGGTGCCGTCACTCCTCACAGGCATGTTTGATGGCTAATAACTCTCTTTCGATAACGGAATAATTAATTTTGCTGGATGAGAGGGTCTTCGAGTAATATGCCACTGGATGTTCCAATTTGTCTGTGCCCTTTTGAAGGAGGGCTGCCCCAATGGCTCCTCCTGAGGCGTCTGTCTCTACGAAAGGGTAAAGCTTGATCAGGCTGGATAAGAATTGGTGCAGTGGTAAAGGCCTTCTTAAGGCCTTGAAAGGCGGTATGTGCTTCTTGTGTCCAATTAAACAGTACTCATTTCTTTAGCAAGGAGGTGATTGGAAGGACCAAATTGGAAAATCCAGAGATGAATTGTCTGTAAAAATTAGCTAGCCCCAAAAAGCGTTGAACTTCCTTGACGCTTCTGGGTTCAGGCCACTGAAGAACAGCTTGAATCTTCCTTGGGTCCATGCGGATACCTTCTTGAGAGAAAATGAAACCCAGATAGGATACAGTGGGGGAATCGAAAACGCATTTCTCCGGTTTAACATAGAGTTGGTTCTTCAATAGGCGTTCCAATACCATCCGAACATGTTTCCGGTGTTCGGTAAGGGATGATGAGGAGATCAAAATGTCATCTAAATATACAACCACGGAGAGAAAATAGGAGGTCTGATAGTAATTTGTCCATAAAGCGTTGGAACACTGCTGGGGCATTCACTAGGCCAAAGGGCATGACCCGATATTCAAAATGACCCAGGGGTGTCCTAAAGGCTGTCTTCCACTCATCCCCCTGTCTAATGCGGAGCAGGTGGTAGGCTCCTCTTAGATCCAGTTTACTGAAGACTGAAGCACCTTGAACTGCCTCCAAAATTTCTTTGATCAGAGGCATCGGGTATCGGTCCTTTATGGTGAGTTGATTCAACCCGCGATAATCAATGCAGGGGCGATAATCAATGCAGGGGCGTAGTTCGCGTGACTCTTTCTTGGGTATAAAGAACAAGGAAGCCCCTGCTGGAGACTTGGATTCCTGGATGAGCCCGTTTTGTAGGTTGCTATCTAGGTACTCTTTGAGGGCTTTGCGTTCCGGCAGGGACAAAGGGTACATCCTCCCGAATGGAATGGAAGCGTTGGGTATAATGTCTATGGCACAGTCTTCGTTTCTGTGAGGAGGAAGGGAATGTGGCTGCTTTTCAATGAAAACCTCAAGGAAGTCTTGGTAATGTTCCGGCACAAGGTGTAAGGAGGCAGCCAGCAACGAATTTCTGCTGTTGGATAGACTGTTTGGGTAAGCCTGATGAAGACAGTTGTTAAGGCAATAGGAGGACCGGAACTGTATGGTATTGGTTGACCAGTCTATGAGAGGGTTGTGGCGGCACAACCACGGAATCCCCAGAATCACAGGAAAATGGGCTGCCTTAATAAGGTCGAACACCATCTCTTCTTGATGTTGAAACAGTTGAACTTGGAGAGGAGTGTTTCCTGGGTAATAGGTCCGGAGGACAAGGGTATGCCATCCACCCCTTCCACCGGGATGGGTTGATCCTTAGTGAGGATGGGTACCTTCATTTTCGGTGCCCAGGAAACATCTATGAAGTTTCCCGCCGCCACACAGTCCAGCATGGCTAGTACCTACAAGGCGGATAGGAGGTACTAGCCATGGACAGAGGACAGAGAGGCCGTTACCCATGTGTAGTGAAAAGGGCATTTGCTCACCTGGGACCAGCCCTGATTGCAATAAAACAACCTATCACCCCCCCATACAGGTCCGACTCTGTGCGACTGTGCCCACCACTGGAGAGATGACACCTTCAGCATAATACTTAGCATTTATTTGAAAGAAAGCAACATATAAGAAATAACAGTAATTTTAGCAGCAATTGGGGAATAATCAAAATGCAAGTTAGAGAAATCATAAATATTTAGAACACAGCCTCCCGTTCCTTTTATCTATTAGCGCTGGAGGACCCTGAGCATCTTAAATGAACTGCTGGCCATCACCAGGTGTTATCCCTCATATCCTTCAGCCAGCTCTTAGATGACAGGATTACAAGGAGCCGCAGGGGCAACATCAAGCTCCGGGCACTTGCTCGACAGCAGTCCACAGAAGAATCCCCCCTGGGTCATGTGTGCAATATTCTAGAACTTTCTCAGTGCAATACATGTTTACTGATGGAAAAACCCAGCTTGCTACCTTTCTTGGACGCTCCCTCCTCCCTCCCTTGGAGCCCATTTGCCAATTCAGGAATGTTTCTTATCAGCGCGAGCAAGGCCGTGCCGTTTCTTCTCATGGGCCTGTTTGGGGGGGCTGGCAGTACTACGGTTGCAAAGAAAGAGTATTCCAGTAGAAGCTGAAATAGTTATGCATTGCATTAACCCCTGGTGAGCAAGCTTTACTGGGCCTGCACTCTGCTAGCTAGTGTCTATAATGCTATATGACTAGCTATCTAAACGCTATAATGCTTTAAGCACTCAAATACAGGTCTCTGTTAGCTACTAAACTTGGGCCTCAAGCTTGAATGTAACCTTCCACCCCTTTGATGTCTGCACGTTCAATGTAGCTGATTATGCTTGGTATGTAGGCGCTACTAAGCATTACTAATCCATCTATAAAGGTCTATTTCAGAATTTAGTACACACTTCAAATATGCTATTAGTTTTAGCTGTTAATGCAGCCATTTTAGGACCTAATATGTGATATGGTTAGCTCAGCAAGCTAATGTACCCGCGAAAATGCACCTTCCTTCACACTACACCATGTGAACAAGCATTGGCTGCAGCCGCCTTTGCAATTGAGAAGTCAACAATTATGACAATGGGCTGTTCAGTTACATTATATGTCTAACATGCTATTTTTGCCATACTTGAGAAACCCAAGAGTGCATTGATAACCAAGAGGGCATCGGGTTACGAGGTCATAATTTTGAATCCATTGATCAAGATTGTTACGTGTTGCACAATGAGCACAGCAGAACCAGTGGAAGAGGATATTATGTACATGATTGTAGAATATACACTGATTTTCATGATGACACACCTCACGTCAAAGAAAAAATCCTAGCGGTGGGCATGATTGTTTTCATTGCCAGATCATAGATAATCCGGCAGAGCAGTGGATTGTGACATAGTGGGACAGCAGTGGTGAAGGCAATGAACAATGGAAAGTTTGAAGTTATAAAGATTGCGAGATTGCCAGCACATTTTTTCAGCGCAATTGCCATCTGGAAGGTATGTAGATTAGGCACACCACACAAGGATGATGAAAGAAATAGAAAGAGAAAGAAAAGATCTCACAAATTATCTATTAGAACGCCCCCCACCCTTTGTTACAACATTTTTCAGTGCAAGCAGCAGATGTGGTAGCAATGATTTTAGTGCTTGAGGAACATGAAGATGAGGCAGTGACAGTGTACTCTGATTCCACCTACATGACAGTGTATCCGAAAATCGCCATTAAATGCCACGAGGAGATTTCCTTTCTAAGATGGCCGCCTGGGTTGCTGTTGAGCTTTCCAGGAGCTGAGGCAGGCCACCTGCCCTACCGACCATCACCATTGGCCAGCAGCCCCTTCTTCAGCAGCCTATCGTGAGCCGGCAGGCTCAAGCCGGCCCACACGAAGGCACGCACAAAGGCACACATCCCTGTCGTGAGTCTGTCTGGAGCCGTTCGGAGCCCAGGGCCACACGCCTTACACCTTCACCCCCCACCCCCTGGACCACCTGCCCCTGCTGCCAAACCCTGATCCTAAGACACTTTATGTTCGCTTCATCACGCTGCAAACTGCATCAGACTGACAACAAACTCTGAGCCATGTAAGAACTTCTATTTTACCGCCTTAATAGATCGTGAATTGTCCTTCACTCACTGTTATAGCTAATTGCCTGATGTCACCATTACTGCACACCTGCCTCCTAGAACACGCAATTCTCGTCTAGGCATTATGCGTGTATCTCGTCCCGGCGGTGTCTTATGTCACTACCTGTGACCCTGCCTCTAACTTGCCTACCTGTATCTGGTAGAACTGTATTTAGGCGCTGTGCTCCTTTCATTGTGCTGTCCACCTGTGACCTGCTAATCATTACCTAGCACACATCAGGAAACTGAAGTCAGGTTCTATACTATTGTTCCTAGTTTAAACGTTACTGTAATCATTCCTGCCTGTCTGTACAGGCCATTTTTATAGACAGTCCCTTCTGCAATAACTGTTCCTACATGCCTGCACATTGCATTTTAGCCCAGATTGTGATTCTCAAATCTAGACAGACCCTGCTGCCATAATTGTTCCTACATGCCTGCACATTGTATTTTATCCCAGATTGTGATTTTTGAATCTAGACAGACCCTGCTGCCATAATTGTTCCTACATGCCTGCACATTGTTTTCTAGCCCAGACTGTGATTTTTGCATTTAGGCGAACCTTTTCCTCCTAAAATTGCCCTCAAATTTGTCATCTTTGATGCATCTAGTAGCTACCTGCCTTTCTATTTGACTGTTGCATTTGAATTACTGCACTTTGCACCTAGCTGCCCTCTCCTTTGAATACCACTCTTGTCAACTATGATAGAATGTTACCTAGTAGCCTAGTAGCCACCTGCCCTTCTATCTGACTCTTGCATTTGATTACTGCATTTTTGTACCTAGCTGCCCTGCTTTTGAATACCACTCCAGTCATCTAAGATGCACCTAGTAGTTACCTGCCCTGCCATCTGACTGCCGCACCTCACCTACACCCAACAGAATGTATCTACCAGGCATCTACTCAGCACTGCTGAGAGTAATTCTCCACCTCATCCACTCTTCCAGCTATCCTAGCCCTACCTCCAGCTCTGCCTCCATAGGCACCACTTCCCCACCCATTATGCCCCTCTCTACGCCATGCAGCCTCTCCGCTGGAAATGCCAAACTACGTGCCAGACTACCCAAACTATATGAGTCTCGAGCCAGGGACTCGGTCCAGTCTAAACTGACTAACCGGACCCCACCTACGCACACGGTCACTCCCACCAACTGCCCCACAGACATACCCAAGCATAGCCTAACTAATACTACGACCAAGCATAAGGTTCACAACTTATCCACCATACCTACTTGCACCAAAACTATCACTCCGCCCATAAGAGGCGCCTTAATTAATGCGCGATCTGGAGTAGCCCATGCCACAGATATAGCAGGCCTCATTCTAGCAGAAGAACTAGATTTCCTAGCCATCATTGAGTCCTGGCTCCATGCAGCCGCTGGCCCAGCTCTCTCGCTAGCCATCCCTGATGACTATACTATCCTCCGAGCGGACAGAACAGAATCCAGAGGCGGAGGCCTAGCCATAATTGCCAAAACACACCTCAACATCAGACTTGACACCACAAACAACCTCCCATCATGTGAATCACTCACAGCTAAGCTTCCCACTGCCAATTCCCAAACCATCACCATCCACTTATTCTAAAGACCTCCTGGACCCTTAGGTTTCTTCGAGGAAGACCTCACTACCATCCTCACCAACAACTTAAAAAATACCTCCCAGAGCCTCCTCTTAGGAGATTTCAACCTAGGCCTCAAAGACCCCAAAGACCCCCAGGCTACCATCATTAACAATACCCTGTCAGAATTAAGCTATACCCAAAGAGTGTCCACCCCTACCCACAACAAAGGGAGAACCCTTGACTGGGTAGCAAACCATAACTGTGTGGCCTCCATCACCGCCAGCACCCCTCAACCATGGTCCGACCACCACCTCCTCACCTTCACCCTTGAAGCCTCAAGCCCCATCACTAATAACTTACTAGCCACAGCTATCCCTACGAGAAGCAAGAAAAACATCACAGTGGACAAACTCATCCCCCTCATTCTCCCGACTTTGAACCAACTCTCAGCTACCTCCAATCCCCACTACCTTGTAGAATGTTACAACAAAATCATGCGCTCAGCCTTAGACTCTATTGCACCGCTAAAACTGAGAAAATGTAAGCCGAAAAAACACTTGAACACTTGGTTCTCTACCCACCTAAAATCTCTCAGATTAGAGAAACGAAAAAAGGAGCAAGCCTGGAGACAATATCCTGCAGACATTAACAACCTGATCCTCAACAAAATAGCCTCCACATACAAAAAATAAATCATTATCGCTAAACAAGAATCATATAACCAGAGAATATCACAAGCCAAATCCAGTATTAAAGAACTGTTTACTATCATCAAAGAGCTGGAAACACCTGTCCCAGACACATGTGTGAAAGATAAACAATGGTGCACTAGTGTCCAAAATGCCCTGTCCAATAAAGTCGCAGGCCTTCAAATCAAAATCAACAACAAGAAAGAATCCCTAACTAACTCTATTAACTCCACTAACACTGCCCCACGCCCCACACCCCAGAACCTTATACCCAACCCACTCATCCGCTTCAGCTTCTCCAAAGTCTCTACGTTAGTAGTGGAAAAAATCATCTTCAGCCTTAAACCGTCAAATTGCCTGGGCGACCCTTGCCCCTCACAAATCATCAAAGATGCGGCAAGAGACCTCTCACGATTTATTACCAAACTCATTAACGCCTCCTTATCAGGCATCATCCCCAACAATCTCAAAGAATATTGGGTCCTCCCTCTACTCAAAAAACCCTCCCTAGACCCTTCTATACCCACTAACTACAGACCCATCACCACCGTCTTCTTCTTGCTCAAAATATTAGATAAGACAGCCTATCAACAAATACAAAAATACCTCGAACAAAACCATCTCCTGGGAATCTGGCAATCAGGCTTTAGACCCCAACATGGGACTGAAACTGTTCTCATTGATCTTAAGGCTCAAATCAACACTCTGAGAGATAATGGGAAAACTGCTTTACTGCTTGTTCTAGACCTCTCTGCAGCATTTGATCTAGTAGATTACAAAATTCTATGCTCCCAAGAAGCCATCGGTTGGATGGAGTCGTTCCTGAGCAACAGATCTATGCGTGTCTTTTGCACCTCAGCTTCCGCTGACCCCATCCCCTTCACATGTGGGGTCCCTCAGGGTTCATGCGTCTCCCCCACACTGTACAACGTGTTCACAAAGCCCCTGTTTGATGATCTTGACGGTCTGGGTATCACCTACACTAATTACGTCGATGATACCCAGATCCTCATCCCGTTGACGGGAGATTACAGCAAGGATTTGGCCTTGGTGAACAGGGTGTACCTCATCATGCAGGCATGGATGGCCTCCCACAGTCTATGCCTGAATGATGACAAGACTGAACTCAACATCCTCGGATCCACCCCAAATCTAAACAATCTGGACCACAACTACACCAGCTTCATTATAGACGTCAATCCCATCAAGGTAGCCAAGGAAGTGAAAATCCTAGGAATCTACCTAGACTATGCCCTCTCCTTCCATAGACAGGTTAGCTCCATAGCCTCCTCCACAGCCTACACATGTAAGCTTATAAGAGCAGCCAAACCTTTCCTATCCACTCAGAACTGCATTACCCTAGCCAGAGCCCTTTTACTATCAAAACTGGACTATTGTAACGCCCTTTATGTAGGAGCCAACAAACAGGCTACTAATAAAATCCAGACCCTGCAAAACAATGCTTTCAGAGCAGCGCTTAGCATCCCCAAGAGAGAACACATCTCTTACATCAGGAGAACCCATAATTGACTTACCACCACCGACAAAATCCTGCTCAAAGTAGCCTCCTTAACACACAAATGCCTCAATAATGCAGCCCCCGCTACCTAGCCAACAGAATAAAAAGATACACCCCCAACAGACCCACCAGAACCACCAATGCTAACCTGCTTACAGTTCCCAGGTTCAAACAAACCAAAATGGGCGGCAACAGCTTCCAGGAGAAAGCAGCCCAACACTGGGACTCCCTTCCGCCCTCCTTGAGGACACCTCAAACCTACCCCCACTTTAGACGTAACTACATTCAGTGGTTAAAGAATAATTACCAATAACTGACCTCACCTTTGTAAATTATGTAAATATGTACACTTGTAAACTGTATCTATCGCAACTGTATTATCCTATGTACACACTGTAAATTACTGTACAGCATTGTAAAAAAGCTGAGAATAACCTTGCTGCTCCTGCAGCCTGGCACTCAATATAAATGAATAAACATAAACATGACAATGACAATACATTCAGGGTTGCCACATTGGAAAAAGGGGGCTTCCAGTGCACAGACGTCACACCAGTACAGCATGCGCCATTGTTAGAGAGACTATTAAAAGCCCTTGAACATTCATCAGCGATAGCCGTGGTCAAGTGTGCTGCACATACAAGAGGCACAGACGTGATTTCTTGCGGCAACAAATCCACCAATGTGGAAGCAAAAAGGGCGGCATAGTTACCTGAGATATTAGACATTACAAAGGCCCCAAACAAATATACACACACACATAACATGGTGATGACAGAAGGTTTTAGCATGCTGCCCATAACACAGATTGTGGAATTACAGGGACACACCCTGCAAGAGGAACACAATTTAGGGCAAAAGAGGGGGTTTTCATTATCCCCATGCCTGTTGAGCAGCTCAGAGGAGCACTGGAGCAGCTCCATCACCCAGCATACACCACCAAAGAATACCTTGCAGCCTCGATTTCAGATGACTTGTTTGTCCCAAGTCTTAATGAGCATGTGACACATTTTATTATAAACTTCATGACATCTCAGAAGTTCACTGCTGGTCATACACTTGGAACAGTGAGGAGAGCAATAGCCCTTTCTACTGAACCATTTTGGCATTTGCATATTGATTATGTAGATACACTACCACTGGATCGAGGCAGGCCATGCACACATTCAGATATCATATCAGATGCAAAATTCCTTGTACAAGAGTTATTTCCTAGATGGAGCATGTGCGAATGTGCTACACTCCAATAACGAACCCCATTTTGTAAACAAAGAGTTTGAACACATAACGTCCCGACAGGGTATAAGACACAAATTCTCAACTGCCTACCACCCACAAGCAAACAGAAATTGTGAGCATCTTAACAGCCTCTTTAAGGAACGGATTGCAAAAATAAATAAATAAACACCCTGCATAAGAGCTTGCTGAATTGCCTTCCCCTAGCTCTTTTTCCTTCCTGTAATCAGGCAGGTTCTGACCACCGCCTGACACATTATGAATTTGTGACACAATTACTAATGATTGCCGAGTTGCTCCTTCCACACAGGCTTGTGCTGATGCTGAGAATTCAGCTAATGTTCTTGGAAGAGAAATTCATGACTATTTGATGGCAATGACTAAATCCCTGAACTGTATCTCCAAACATGTGCAGATGAGAGAGGGGGGTTCAAGAGTCACAGAAAACATTAATGGAGGAATTAATATAGAGAGGAAATTGCAGTCCCTTCAATTACATCCAGCTGATGATGTCTTGTGCAGGAATTTTGTGCACTGCTGGCATACACCTAGATTTGAGGAACCTTTCATAGTAGAAGCAACTTCTTCAGCTGTTAAGGCGGAAGCAAAGGAATCCTGGCTCCACTTATGTGATCTCAAGAAAGATCATTGTGATGCCCTCACCCCCCTACTCACGATCCAGAGGTTGAGGGTGAAGCCAATCAGCAACAGGAGCAGCAGCAGCAAGAATAACAATGGCACATTTTTTCTTTTTATATACAAGAGCATATTTCCCAAATTCTTCAAAGACGCTTTCTTAACACATACCGTAGCCTTTCTCAGTTCTAGAGAAAAATCATATGTTCCCCATAGCCATCCTGTTTTTTCTGGTCTTTTCATTTTTTTGAACATGTATACCTTTTTAGGAGCTTGCAACATTTGCTTTACAGTTCGGTCATTTAACCTGAAAACATATATTGTTCTAGAAAGAAGTTTCCTCTCACTTCTAATCAGGTTTCTCTTGTAAATATGTATTCTTTTGACAAATTAGGGCATTTCCTCTAGCAAAAGAATTAGGTTCTTAAATGATATTACATATTTTCTCTGATCACCAAGAGGAGTGTACACAAATAGATATCCGCAAAAGTCAGACACACCAGCAATTCTGATTATAGCAACCTTCTATTTTTTGTTGTTTGTATTTCATAATTTGCATTGCAATGAAAAAGTGTGTTACTAACATTATGACCCGGCCACCATCCACTGAAAATATCCCTACAACTGTAAGAATGGAAAGTATAATCATACCTGAAGCATTGCCTGAGGAAAGCACACTAATTAAAAGAATAAAAGAAGTGTGCTACATGACAGAAGCCACTTGAGCAAGTATTTTGATAATTCCCTCCATGTTACCAATAGTGGTACAAACATATGAGCGAAGAGAGATGTCTGATGAGAGCTGCTTTGTCTGTTGCCTCATCCGTATGCCATGAGTGCCTCTAGAGTATTCATCGTAATGGAAGTACTGACAAACGCAGCACATTGCCTGACACATCTTGCACTATGCTTGACACAAGGACAGTTCCAAGGCCAAACAGCCTCCCTAGAATGGGCAGACTCTCCACGTGAGAATAGATATATTAAAAGAATGCACTTAATGATCAGTGCTAAAACACAGCATAAGACAATGAAATATATACTGTCAGGTCCAAATAGAGGAGAGATTAGAGTAGATGACCACAAGCTGTTGCTATGCAATAATGCACGAGAAAAGGGAATACATGTTTGCTGGGATAGAGGCCAGCTGCAAATTAAAGGAAGTGTACTTACCGAAGGGTGAGTTGATGGGCTGATAGGATGTAAGGCACTAGCAGTGCTAGAGCAACTAGAGGAGGTTGTGCAAAATGCAAATAAAGAGTGCCTTAAAGAATGGCGTAAATAAACAAAACTGCTCACCTGGATAGAAGATGAGGGAGGACCAGTGCCCATAATCACAGTGAAAAATGCTACCCTGTGATTCAGAAATAATGACAGAGTGAAGTTTTGAATTACACAGGTTGTGGAAGTGTTATCAACGGGCCAGGCATGAAAGTAGGCACAGCGGTAGTAATGAACCACTTATGGGCTTGTGGTTCAAAGGCCTACATGCAACTTCCCCCAAATTTGGGAGGGCTCTGCTGCATAGTGATAATAATTGTGCCAGTTCTGGTGGGGTTCCAGAGAAAGGTGCAGATTCCTGATTTCCCCCTGAGTACAAATGTCAGAAATAAAAGGTCCCTTACCCTTAAACGCATCAAACGGGAAAGCTATTTTTTGACAGCATCAATAGAGACCTATGGTGGCATACCTGAAGAACATAAACTGTTCGGTAGAGCAGCAATGTTCTTTACCTCCTACCTGGCCCCTGGCTTGCAAACAGCAGTGAATGCCAAACGGTTACAGTTAACCAGATTGGAGCTACTGCTAACAATAAACACAACTATAAAAGGTTCAATGCAATCAGGGAGGAATTGAGAGCAGCAAGGCTTATGATCCTCCAAAATAGATATGTGATAGATTTGATAACAGCCATCGAGAGAGATGTTTGCACTAAAATCTGGCCATCTTGCTATACGATGAGGAGAACGGGGCCCTTAGAGAGGCTATAACATCCCTGCAGAACCGGTACACCAAGATGATGACAGAGGTGGAGGATATTGAAGATGATGATTGGCTCAATTATTTGTTCTCATATGTACTCACCTGGTTGGCAAACACATTACAAATATTGTTGGCCATACTGCTACCAGTCCTGACAGCTATCTGTGTTCTGAAATAGCATTAATCCAATGTATAAATGTGGACTAAAAGGCATTGGAAATGACCATAATAAATGTAGATGCCCAAGAATATGAGTATACTCAAACAGACAAACTGCCCAAAATGTACCCCTTAAACTGTCTTATTGGTCCTCCTGGGACACTGTTCGAATGTCCCATTGACCCCAACAATTACACCGAACATGGGGTGGATTGTGAGGATGATGAGGATTGCTTCTTCATGACTTGTGGTCCTGAAGAATATGTGGCACAAGGAGGCAGCATGAGTGGGGTTAGCAAAATATAGATACCCAAAGATGACTTTCCTGGAACGGAAAGAAATATGGGGGTCGTCCATGACTGGACCATAGGGGGAGTGTAATGGGGCAGATGAATACACAGATAATACCCACTGCCCCCACTCAGATGAGTATGCAAGTACTGATTCCAACCTTTGCCCCTCGCCAGTACCGTCCAGGTGAGAAATGATACCAGCAGAGACAGCCCTACCACCTCAAGAGTCTAGGAATGGAAGACGGAACCAACTAACACCATGAGGTTGTTCTTATGAATAGAATAGATGGTGAAACCAGTAGGGTAACAGGTAGTTGGTACTATAGAGGGATAGAGAATGACTAGATGATTATATATTCAAACACAAAGTACACACAGTAGACACAAGCACATACAGACATTAAGAGCACATAGACATGATGGACATATGCATGCAGACATGAAGAATATAAGCACTTAGACACAAAAAACATAGACACGTATATATGCAGCCCCTGAAAACGTTACCATGTATGAGAGGCAAGGCACAAAATGATGAAGAATGAACCAAAGAGCAGCCATTTTCCAAAACGCAGAAGATGCAGCAAGTTTCAGAAGTAGCAAGGCCTCAGAACTCTAAGTGCTGAATTTGCAAAAACATGTGTATTCGAGAAACTCATGCATAACCCAAGCAGTAGCTTATGATCAGAGTCAAGGTCAGATACTAGGAAGGGAGTAGTGGATAATCAGAACGCAGACACAAGATAACGGTTTACAGGACGAGCTGCGGTAGACTCCCCAGTTAATCAATTTTAATAAGAGCACAAACAAACCATTGGTGTCCAGGTTTATGAGAGCAGTAAGCCAAAATACCTAATAGAAAGTAATTTCCCATGGTTGGTCACAAAGAACACAACATGCACACTAGAATTAGCTAAACTCTTAATAAAAAGAAGGAAATACAATCTCAAACACGGTACCCTAACACGTGACCCAAATATGGGAAACACTAGCCATTCATTATGAGCCAAACACAGATAGGACAAGAGCAGTACTCCTTCAGCATGCATACAAACAGGTGGCACACACGGCTAAGTTCAAAGGATAGGGAAGCCCTCATCGACTTGGGATGATTCGGAACATTCTGTAATTGGAAATATGGTAGACTACAGAGTTATATTCCCCCACTATTTCTCGCTTATATCTGGACATCTCATCAAGTTGCCCAAGGTTGGTAGGTTGGATGCCAACCAATGAAAAGTTCCCTTGCCACACAGCCTATTCTAGATAGTGTTGACCAATTAGCTGTCCTTATAATGATGACATAGAAACAGTGGTAGTAGTAGGATGGGCCCAGGTATGTATTATATACTAACAGGGTAATTCATAGAATTTCGCAGAAAAGTGTCGCAAGCGGCTGGCGCAGAGTGTCCGCGTGCGATTGTCTGCGCCAGGCGCGTGCGCCAAAACCGATTTCTGCGCACAGCGTATTCATGGATTTTAGGCTCCCAGACCAGCCGTGGCGCAGAGTATCGCAGCGACGCTGCAGCAGCGCCAGTAACGCCCCCAAGAGCGCCCTCGCGCAAGGAAAAGCCATCAAAATCGCTAAATCATCGCAAAGGGCTGCGCTAACCCTGGACCAGTTTACAGGGCTGCCAAACAAGGAACGCAAAGCGGGTAACGTTCATATCAGGGGTACGCGGGAAGTTTTACATGCGATTAGCCTGGGTACGTGTATGACAGGGGTACGTGTGAAGTTAAACACGCGATTAGCCAGGGTACGTGTATTACAGGGGTACGCGGGAATTTTCACACGCGATTTGGCTAGGTACGTGTATGACAGGGGTACGCGTGAAGTTTTACACGCGATTAGCCAGGGTACGTGTATTACAGAGGTGTGCGGGAATAATCACACGCGATTTGGCTGGGTATGTGTATTACAGGGGTGCGCTGTAATTATCACACGCGATTTGGCTGGGTAGGTGTATTACAGAGGTGCGTGGGAATAATCACACGCGATTAGGCTGGGTGGGTCCTCACAGGTGTACCCTGTACACCCTCCACGGCCCCTGCAGGCGGCCCACAAAACAGGGAACTACCCTGCACACCTGCTCATGTCTCCCACCCCCCACCCCCCCCCCAGCAGTGTGGGGCACCCTCCACCAGGCCCCCACCCATGTCTCCCACCACCCCCATCCCCCAGCCACCATGGGCAGCCCCCACCAGGCTCCCCCCCATGTCTACCACCCACCAGGCACCATGGGCAGCCCCCACCAGGCCCCCACTCATGTCTCCCACCACCCCCACCCCGCCCAGCAGTGTGGGGCACCCTCCACCAGGCCCCCACCCATGTCTCCCACCACCCCCACCCCCCGGCCACCATGGGCAGCCTCCACCAGGCCCCCACTCATGTCTCCCACCACCCCCACCCCCCCAGCAGTGTGGGGCACCCTCCACCAAGCCCCCACCCATGTCTCACACCACCCCCACCCCCCAGCCACCATGGGCAGCCTCCACCAGGCCCCCACTCATGTCCCCTATCACACCCACCCCCCAGCCACCATGGGCAGCCCAAACCAGGCCCCCACCCATGTCTCCCACCACCCCCACCCCCCAGCCACCATGGGCAGCTTCCACCAGGCCCCCACTCATGTCTCCCACCACCCCCACCCCCCCAGCAGTGTGGGGCACCCTCCACCAGGCCCCCACTCATGTCTCCCACCACCCCCACCCCCCAGCCACCATGGGAAGCCTCCACCAGGCCCCCACTCATGTCCCCTATCACCCCCACCCCCCAGCCACCATGGGCAGCCCCCAACAGGCCCCCACCCATGTCTACCACCCCCTCCACCCCCCAGCCACCATGGGCAGCCTCCACCAGGCCCCCACTCATGGCCCCTAACACCCCCACCCCCCAGCAGTGTGGGGCAGCCCCCACCAGGCCCCCACTCATGTCTCCCACCACCCCCACCCCCCAGCCACCATGGGCAGCTTCCACCAGGCCCCCACTCATGGCCCCTATCACCCCCACCCCCCAGCAGTGTGGGGCACCCTCCACCAGGCCCCCACTCATGTCTCCCACCACCCCCACCCCCCAGCCACCATGGGCAGCCCCCACCAGGCCCCCACCCATGTCTCCCACCACCCCCACCCCCCAGCCACCATGGGCAGCCTCCACCAGGCCCCCACTCATGTCTCCCACCACCCCCACCCCCCAGCAGAGTGGGGCACCCTCCACCAGGCCCCCACTCATGTCTCCCACCACCCCCACCCCCCAGCCACCATGGGCAGCCTCCACCAGGCCCCCACTCATGTCCCCTATCACCCCCACCCCCCAGCCACCATGGGCAGCCCCCACTAGGCCCCCACCCATGTCTACCACCCCCTCCACCCCCAGCCACCATGGGCAGCCTCCACCAGACCCCCACTCATGGCCCCTATCACCCCCACCCCCCAGCCACCATGGGCAGCCCCCACCAGGCCCCCACTCATGTCTCCCACCACCCCCACCCCCCAGCAGTGCAGGGGCAGCCTCCACCAGGCCCCCACTCATGTCTCCCACCACCCACACCCCCCAGCCACCATGGGCAGCCTCCACCAGTCCCCCACTCATGTCCCCTATCACCCCCACCCCCCAGCCACCATGGGCAGCCTCCACCAGGCCCCCACTCATGGCCCCCACCACCCCCACCCCCCCAGCAGTGTGGGGCACCCTCCACCAGGCCCCCAACCATGTCTCCCACCACCCCCACCCCCCAGCCACCATGGGCAGCCTCGACCAGGCCCCCACTCATGTCTCCCACAACCCCCACCCCCCCAGCAGTGTGGGGCACCCTCCACCAAGCCCCCACCCATGTCTCCCACCACCCCCACCCCCCAGCCACCATGGGCAGCCTCCACCAGGCCCCCACTCATGGCCCCTAACACCCCCACCCCCCCAGCAGTGTGGGGCAGCCCCCACCAGGCCCCCACTCATGTCTCCCACCACCCCCACCCCCCAGCCACCATGGGCAGCTTCCACCAGGCCCCCACTCATGGCCCCTATCACCCCCACCCCCCCAGCAGTGTGGGGCACCCTCCACCAGGCCCCCACTCATGTCTCCCACCACCCCCACCCCCCAGCCACCATGGGCAGCCCCCACCAGGCCCCCACCCATGTCTCCCACCACCCCCACCCCCCAGCCACCATGGGCAGCCTCCACCAGGCCCCCACTCATGTCCCCTATCACCCCCACCCCCCAGCCACCATGGGCAGCCCCCACCCATGTCTCCCACCACCCCCACCCCCCAGCCACCATGGGCAGCCTTCACCAGGCCCCCACTCATGTCTCCCACCACCCCCACCCCCCCCAGCAGTGTGGGTCACCCTCCACCAGGCCCCCACTCATGTCTCCCACCACCCCCACCCCCCAGCCACCATGGGCATTCTTCCACCAGGCCCCCACTCATGTCCCCTATCACCCCCACCCCCCAGCCATCATGGGCAGCCCCCACCAGGCCCCCACCCATGTCTCCCACCACCCCCACCCCCCAGCCACCATGGGCAGCCTCCACCAGGCCCCCACTCATGGCCCCTATCACCCCCACCCCCAGCCACCATGGGCAGCTTCCACCAGGCCCCCACTCATGTCCCCTATCACCCCCACCCCCCAGCCACCATGTGCATCCCCCAGCAGGCCCCCACTCATGTATCCCACCACCCCCACCCCAGAGCCACCATGGGCAGCCTCCACCAGGCCCCCACTCATGGCCCCTATCACCCCCACCCCCCAGCCACCATGGGCAGCCCCCACCAGGCCCCCACTCATGTCTCCCAACACCCCCACTCCCCAGCAGTGCAGGGGCAGCCTCCACCAGGCCTCCACTCATGTCTCCCACCGCCCCCACCCCCCAGCCACCATGGGCAGCCTCCACCAGGCCCCCACTCATGTCCCCTATCACCCCCACCCCCCAGCCACCATGGGCAGCCCCCACCAGGCCCCCACCCATGTCTCCCACCACCCCCACCCCCCAGCCACCATGGGCACCTCCACCAGGCCCCCACTCATGGCCCCGATCACCCCCACCCCCCAGCCACCATGGGCAGCCTCCACCAGGCCCCCACTCATGTCCCCTATCACCCCCACCCCCCAGCCACCATGTGCATCCCCCACCAGGCCCCCACTCATGTCGCCCACCACCCCCACCCCCCAGCCACCATGGGCAGCCTCCACCAGGCCCCCACTCATGGCCCCTATCACCCCCACCCCCCAGCGACCATGGGCAGCCCCCACCAGGCCCCCACTCATGTCTCCCACCACCCCCACCCCCCAGCAGTGCAGGGGCAGCCTCCAGCAGGCCCCCACTCATGTCTCCCACCACCCCCACCCCCCAGCCACCATGGGCAGCCTCCACCAGGCCCCCACTCATGTCCCCTATCGCCCCCACCCCCCAGACACCATGGGCAGCCCCCACCAGGCCCCCACTCATGTCTCCCACCCACCCCCACCCCCCAGCCACCATGGGCAGCCTCCACCAGGCCCCCACTCATGACCCCTATCACCCCCACCCCCCAGCCACCATGGGCAGCCCCCACCAGGCCCCCACTCATGTCTCCCACCCACCCCCACCCCCCAGCCACCATGGGCAGCCTCCACCAGGCCCCCACTCATGTCCCCTATCACCCCCACCCCCCAGCCACCATGGGCAGCCTCCACCAGGCCCCCACTCATGTCCCCTATCACCCCCACCTTCCAGCCACCATGGGCAGCCCCCACCAGGCCCCCACTCATGTCTCCCACCACCCCCACCCCCCAGCCACCATGGGCAGCCTCCACCAGGCCCCCACTCATGTCCCCTATTACCCCCACCCCCCAGCCACCATGGGCAGCCCCCAGCAGGCCCCCACCCATGTCTCCCACCACCCCCACCACCCCCACCCCCCAGCCACCATGGGCAGCCTCCACCAGGCCCCCACTTATGGCCCCTTTCACCCCCACCCCCCAGCCACCATGGGCAGCCTCCACCAGGCCCCCACTCATGTCACCTATCACCCCCATCCCCCAGCCACCATGTGCATCCCCCACCAGGCCCCCACTCATGTCTCCCACCACCCCCGCCCCCCAGCCACCATGGGCAGCCTCCACCAGGCCCCCACTCATGGCCCCTATCACCCCCACCCCCCAGCCACCATGGGCAGCCCCCACCAGGCCCCCACTCATGTCTCCCACCACCCCCCACCCCCCAGCAGTGCAGGGGCAGCCCCACCAGGCCCCCACCCATGTCTCCCACCACCCCCACCCCCCAGCCACCATGGGCAGCCTCCACCAGGCCCCCACTCATGTCTCCCACCACCCCCACCCCCCCAGCAGTGTGGGGCACCCTCCACCAGTCCCCCACTCATGTCTCCCACCACCCCCACCCCCCAGCCACCATGGGCAGCCTCCACCAGGCCCCCAGTCATGTCCCCTATCACCCCCACCCCCCAGCCACCATGGGCAGCCCCACCCCCCAGCCACCATGGGCAGCCCCCTACCACCCCCTCCACCCCCCAGCCACCATGGGCAGCCGCCACCAGGCCCCCACTCATGGCCCCTAACACCCCCACCCCCCAAGCAGTGCGGGGCAGCCCCCACCAGGCCCCCACTCATGTCTCCCACCACCCCCAGCCACCATGGGCAGCTTCCACCAGGCCCCCACTCATGGCCCCTATCACCCCCACCCCCCAACAGTGTTGGGCACCCTCCACCAGGCCCCCACTCATGTCTCCCACCACCCCCACCCCCCAGCCACCATGGGCAGCCCCCACCAGGCCCCCACCCATGTCTCCCACCACCCCCACCCCCCAGCCACCATGGGCAGACTCCACCAGGCCCCCACTCATGTCCCCTATCACCCCCACCCCCCAGCCACCATGGGCAGCCCCCACCAGGCCCCCACTCATGTCTCCCACCATCCCCACCCCCCAGCCACCATGGGCAGCCTCCACCAGGCCCCCACTCATGTCTCCCACCACCCCCACCTCCCCAGCAGTGTGGGGCACCCTCCACCAGGCCCCCACTCATGTCTCCCACCACCCCCACCCCCCAGCCACCATGGGCAGCCTCCACCAGGCCCCCACTCATGTCCCCTATCACCCCCACCCCCCAGCCACCATGGGCACCTCCACCAGGCCCCCACTCATGGCCCCGATCACCCCCACCCCCCAGCCACCATGGGCAGCCTCCACCAGGCCCCCACTCATGTCCCCTATCACCCCCACCCCCCAGCCACCATGTGCATCCCCCACCAGGCCCCCACTCATGTCGCCCACCACCCCCACCCCCCAGCCACCATGGGCAGCCTCCACCAGGCCCCCACTCATGGCCCCTATCACCCCCACCCCCCAGCGACCATGGGCAGCCCCCACCAGGCCCCCACTCATGTCTCCCACCACCCCCACCCCCCAGCAGTGCAGGGGCAGCCTCCAGCAGGCCCCCACTCATGTCTCCCACCACCCCCACCCCCCAGCCACCATGGGCAGCCTCCACCAGGCCCCCACTCATGTCCCCTATCGCCCCCACCCCCCAGACACCATGGGCAGCCCCCACCAGGCCCCCACTCATGTCTCCCACCCACCCCCACCCCCCAGCCACCATGGGCAGCCTCCACCAGGCCCCCACTCATGACCCCTATCACCCCCACCCCCCAGCCACCATGGGCAGCCCCCACCAGGCCCCCACTCATGTCTCCCACCCACCCCCACCCCCCAGCCACCATGGGCAGCCTCCACCAGGCCCCCACTCATGTCCCCTATCACCCCCACCCCCCAGCCACCATGGGCAGCCTCCACCAGGCCCCCACTCATGTCCCCTATCACCCCCACCTTCCAGCCACCATGGGCAGCCCCCACCAGGCCCCCACTCATGTCTCCCACCACCCCCACCCCCCAGCCACCATGGGCAGCCTCCACCAGGCCCCCACTCATGTCCCCTATTACCCCCACCCCCCAGCCACCATGGGCAGCCCCCAGCAGGCCCCCACCCATGTCTCCCACCACCCCCACCACCCCCACCCCCCAGCCACCATGGGCAGCCTCCACCAGGCCCCCACTTATGGCCCCTTTCACCCCCACCCCCCAGCCACCATGGGCAGCCTCCACCAGGCCCCCACTCATGTCACCTATCACCCCCATCCCCCAGCCACCATGTGCATCCCCCACCAGGCCCCCACTCATGTCTCCCACCACCCCCGCCCCCCAGCCACCATGGGCAGCCTCCACCAGGCCCCCACTCATGGCCCCTATCACCCCCACCCCCCAGCCACCATGGGCAGCCCCCACCAGGCCCCCACTCATGTCTCCCACCACCCCCCACCCCCCAGCAGTGCAGGGGCAGCCCCACCAGGCCCCCACCCATGTCTCCCACCACCCCCACCCCCCAGCCACCATGGGCAGCCTCCACCAGGCCCCCACTCATGTCTCCCACCACCCCCACCCCCCCAGCAGTGTGGGGCACCCTCCACCAGTCCCCCACTCATGTCTCCCACCACCCCCACCCCCCAGCCACCATGGGCAGCCTCCACCAGGCCCCCAGTCATGTCCCCTATCACCCCCACCCCCCAGCCACCATGGGCAGCCCCACCCCCCAGCCACCATGGGCAGCCCCCTACCACCCCCTCCACCCCCCAGCCACCATGGGCAGCCGCCACCAGGCCCCCACTCATGGCCCCTAACACCCCCACCCCCCAAGCAGTGCGGGGCAGCCCCCACCAGGCCCCCACTCATGTCTCCCACCACCCCCAGCCACCATGGGCAGCTTCCACCAGGCCCCCACTCATGGCCCCTATCACCCCCACCCCCCAACAGTGTTGGGCACCCTCCACCAGGCCCCCACTCATGTCTCCCACCACCCCCACCCCCCAGCCACCATGGGCAGCCCCCACCAGGCCCCCACCCATGTCTCCCACCACCCCCACCCCCCAGCCACCATGGGCAGACTCCACCAGGCCCCCACTCATGTCCCCTATCACCCCCACCCCCCAGCCACCATGGGCAGCCCCCACCAGGCCCCCACTCATGTCTCCCACCATCCCCACCCCCCAGCCACCATGGGCAGCCTCCACCAGGCCCCCACTCATGTCTCCCACCACCCCCACCTCCCCAGCAGTGTGGGGCACCCTCCACCAGGCCCCCACTCATGTCTCCCACCACCCCCACCCCCCAGCCACCATGGGCAGCCTCCACCAGGCCCCCACTCATGTCCCCTATCACCCCCACCCCCCAGCCACCATGGGCAGCCCCCACCAGGCCCCCACCCATGTCTCCCACCACCCCAACCCCCCAGCCACCATGGGCAGCCTCCACCAGGCCCCCACGCATGGCCCCTATCACCCCCACCCCCCAGCCACCATGGGCAGCCTCCACCAGGCCCCCACTCATGTATCCCACCACCCCCACCCCCCAGCCACCATGGGCAGCCTCCACCAGGCCCCCACTCATGTCTCCCACCACCCCCACCTCCCCAGCAGTGTGGGGCACCCTCCACCAGGCCCCCACTCATGTCTCCCACCACCCCCACCCCCCAGCCACCATGGGCAGCCTCCACCAGGCCCCCACTCATGTCCCCTATCACCCCCACCCCCCAGCCACCATGGGCAGCCCCCACCAGGCCCCCACCCATGTCTCCCACCACCCCAACCCCCCAGCCACCATGGGCAGCCTCCACCAGGCCCCCACTCATGGCCCCTATCACCCCCACCCCCCAGCCACCATGTGCATCCCCCACCAGGCCCCCACTCATGTATCCCACCACCCCCACCCCCCAGCCACCATGGGCAGCCTCCACCAGGCCCCCACTCATGGCCCCTATCACCCCCACCCCCCAGCCACCATGGGCAGCCCCCATCAGGCCCCCACTCATGTCTCCCACCACCCCCACCCCCCAGCAGTGCAGGGGCAGCCTCCACCAGGCCTCCACTCATGTCTCCCACCACCCCCACCCCCACGCCACCATGGGCAACCTTCAACAGGCCCCCACTCATGTCCCCTATCACCCCTACCCCCCAGCCACCATGGGCAGCCCCCACCAGGACCCCACCCATGTCTCCCACCACCCCCACCCCCCAGCCACCATGGGCAGCCTCCACCAGGCCCCCACTCATGGCCCCTATCACCCGCACCCCCCAGCCACTCTGGGCAGCCTCCACCAGGCCCCCACTCATGTCCCCTATCACCCCCACCCCCCAGCCACCATGTGCATCCCCCACCAGGCCCCCACTCATGTCTCCCACCACCCCCACCCCCCAGCCACCATGGGCAGCCTCCACCAGGCCCCCACTCATGGCCCCTATCACCCCCACCCCCTAGCCACCATGGGCAGCCCCCACCAGGCCCCCACTCATGTCTCCCACCACCCCCACCCCCCAGCAGTGCAGGGGCAGCCTCCACCAGGCCCCCACTCATGTCTCCCACCACCCCCACCCCCCAGCCACCATGGGCAGCCTCCACCAGGCCCCCACTCATGTCCCCTATCACCCCCACCCCCCAGCCACCATGGGCAGCCTCCACCAGGCCCCCACTCATGTCCCCTATCACCCCCACCCCCCAGCCACCATGGGCATCCCCCAACATGCCCCCACCCATGTCTACCACCCCCTCCACCCCCCAGCCACCATGGGCAGCCTCCACCAGGCCCCCACTCATGTCTCCCACCACCCCGACCCCCCAGCCACCATGGGCAGCCCCCACCAGGCCCCCACCCATGTCTCCCACCACCCCCACCCCCCAGCCACCATGGGCAGCCTCCACCAGGCCCCCACTCATGTACCCTATCACCCCCACCCCCCAGCCACCATGGGCAGCCCCCACCAGGCCCCCACTCATGTCTCCCACCATCCCCACCCCCCAGCCACCATGGGCAGCCTCCACCAGGCCCCCACTCATGTCTCCCACCACCCCCAACCCCCCAGCAGTGTGGGGCACCCTCCACCAGGCCCCCACTCATGTCTCCCACCACCCCCACCCCCCAGCCACCATGGGCAGCCTCCACCAGGCCCCCACTCATGTCCCCTATCACCCCCACCCCCCAGCCACCATGGGCAGCCCCCACCAGGCCCCCACCCATGTCTCCCACCACCCCAACCCCCCAGCCACCATGGGCAGCCTCCACCAGGCCCCCACTCATGGCCCCTATCACCCCCACCCCCCAGCCACCATGGGCAGCCTCCACCAGGCCCCCACTCATGTCCCCTATCACCCCCACCCCCCAGCCACCATGTGCATCCCCCACCAGGCCCCCACTCATGTATCCCACCACCCCCACCCCCCAGCCACCATGGGCAGCCCCCACCAGGTCCCCACCCATGTCTCCCACCACCCCCACCCCCCAGCCACCATGGGCAGCCTCCACCAGGCCCCCACTCATGTCCCCTATCACCCCCACCCCCCAGCCACCATGGGCAGCCCCCACCCATGTTTCCCACCACCCCCACCCCCCAGCCACCATGGGCAGCCTCCACCAGGCCACCACTCATGTCTCCCACCACCCCCACCCCCCCAGCAGTGTGGGGCACCCTCCACCAGGCCCCCACTCATGTCTCCCACCCCCCCACCCCCCAGCCACCATGGGCAGCCTCCACCAGGCCCCCACTCATTTCCCCTATCACCCACACCCCCCAGCCATCATGGGTAGCCCCCACCAGGCCCCCACCCATGTCTCCCACCACCCCCACCCCCCAGCCACCATGGGCAGCCTCCACCAGGCCCCCACTCATGGCCCCTATCACCCCCACCCCCCAGCCACCATGGGCAGCCTCCACCAGGCCCCCACTCATGTCCCCTATCACCCCCACCCCCCAGCCACCATGTGCATCCCCCACCAGGCCCCCACTCATGTATCCCACCACCCCCACCCCAGAGCCACCATGGGCAGCCTCCACCAGGCCCCCACTCATGGCCCCTAACACCCCCACCCCCCAGCCACCATTGGCAGCCCCCACCAGGCCCCCACTCATGTCTCCCACCACCCCCACCCCCCAACAGTGCAGGGGCAGCCTCCACCAGGCCTCCACTCATGTCCCCTATCACCCCCACCCCCCAGCCACCATGGGCAGCCCCCACCAGGCCCCCACCCATGTCTCCCACCACCCCCAACCCCCAGCCACCATGGGCAGCCTCCACCAGGCCCCCACTCATGGCCCCTATCACCCCCACCCCCCAGCCACCATGGGCAGCCTCCACCAGGCCCCCACTCATGTCCCCTATCACCCCCACCCCCCAGCCACCATGTGCATCCCCCACCAGGCCCCCACTCATGTCTCCCACCACCCCCGCCCCCCAGCCACCATGGGCAGCCTCCACCAGGCCCCCATTCATGGCCCCTATCACCCCCACCCCCCAGCCACCATGGGCAGCCCCCACCAGGCCCCCACTCATGTCTCCAACCACCCCCCACCCCCCAGCAGTGCAGGGGCAGCCCCCACCAGGCCCCCACCCATGTCTCCTACCACCCCCACCCCCAGCCACCATGGGCAGCCTCCACCAGGCCCCCACTCATGTCTCCCACCACCCCCACCCCCCCAGCAGTGTGGGGCACCCTCCACCAGGCCCCCACTCATGTCTCCCACCACCCCCACCCCCCAGCCACCACGGGCAGCCTCCACCAGGCCCCCACTCATGTCCCCTATCACCCCCACCCCCCAGCCACCATGGGCAGCCCCCACCAGTCCCCCACCCATGTCTACCACCCCCTCCACCGCCCAGCCACCATGGGCAGCCTCCACCAGGCCCCCACTCATGGCCCCTCACACCCCCAACCCCCAGCAGTGTGGGGAAGCCCCCACCAGGCCCCCACTCATGTCTCCCACCACCCCCACCCCCCCAGCCACCATGGGCAGCTTCCACCAGGCCCCCACTCATGGCCCCTATCACCCCCACCCCCCAGCAGTGTGGGGCACCCTCCACCAGGCCCCCACTCATGTCTCCCACCACCCCCACCCCCCAGCCACCATGGGCAGCCCCCACCAGGCCCCCACCCATGTCTCCCACCACCCCCACCCCCAGCCACCATGGGCAGCCTCCACCAGGCCCCCACTCATGTCCCCTATCACCCCGACCCCCCAGCCACCATGGGCAGCCCCCACCAGGCCCCCACCCATGTCTCCCACCATCCCCACCCCCCAGCCACCATGGGCAGCCTCCACCAGGCCCCCACTCATGTCTCCCACCACCCCCACCCCCCAGCAGTGCAGGGGCAGCCTCCACCAGGCCTCCACTCATGTCTCCCACCACCCCGACCCCAAGCAACCATGGGCAGCCTCCACCAGGCCCCCACTCATGTCCCCTATCACCCCCACCCCCCAACCACAATGGGCAGCCCCCACCAGGCCCCCACCCATGTCTCCCACCACACCCACCCCCCAGCCACGATGGGCAGCCTCCACCAGGCCCCCACTCATGGCCCCTATCACCCCCACCCCCCAGCCACTATGGGCAGCCTCCACCAGGCCCCCACTCATGTCCCCTATCACCCCCACCCCCCAGCCACCATGTGCATCCCCCACCAGGCCCCCACTCATGTCTCCCACCACCCCCACCCCCCAGCCACCATGGGCAGCCTCCACCAGGCCCCCACTCATGGCCCCTATCACCCCCACCCCCCAGCCACCATGGGAAGCCCCCACCAGGCCCCCACTCATGTCTCCCACCACCCTCACCCCCCAGCAGTGCAGGGGCAGCCTCCACCAGGCCCCCACTCATGTCTCCCACCACCCCCACCCCCCAGCCACCATGGGCAGCCTCCACCATGCCCCCACTCATGTCCCCTATCACCCCCACCCCCCAGCCACCATGGGCAGCCTCCACCAGGCCCCCACTCATGTCCCCTATCACCCCCACCCCCCAGCCACCATGGGCAGCCCCCACCAGGCCCCCACTCATGTCTCCCACCCACCCCCACCCCCCAGCCACCATGGGCAGCCTCCACCAGGCCCCCACTCATGTCCCCTATCACCCCCACCCCCCAGCCACCATGGGCAGCCTCCACCAGGCCCCCACTCATGTCCCCTATCACCCCCACCCCTCAGCCACCATGGGCAGCCCCCACCAGGCCCCCACCCATGTCTCCCACCACCCCCACCCCCCAGCCACCATGGGCAGCCTCCACCAGGCCCCCACTCATGCCTCCCACCACCCCCACCCCCCCAGCAGTGTGGGGCACCCTCCACCAGGCCCCCACTCATGTCTCCCACCACCCCCACCCCCCAGCCACCATGGGCAGCCCCCACCAGCCCCCACCCATGTCTCCCACCACCCCCACCCCCCAGCCACTATGGGCAGCCTCCACCAGGCCCCCACTCATGGCCCCTATCACCCCCACCCCCCAGCCACCATGGGCAGCCTCCACCAGGCCCCCACTCATGTCCCCTATCACCCCCACCCCCCAGCCACCATGTGCATCCCCCACCAGGCCCCCACTCATGTCTCCCACCACCCCCACCCCAGAGCCACCACGGGCAGCCTCCACCAGGCCCCCACTCATGGCCCCTATCACCCCCACCCCCCAGCCACCATGGGCAGCCCCCACCAGGCCCCCACTCATGTCTCCCACCCCCCCCCACCCCCCAGCAGTGCAGGGGCAGCCTCCACCAGGTCCCCACTCATGTCCCCTATCACGCCCACTCCCCAGCCACCATGGGCAGCCCCCACCAGGCCCCCACCCATGTCTCCCACCACCCCCTACCCCCAGCCACCATGGGCAGCCTTCACCAGGCCCCCACTCAAGGCCCCTATCACCCCCACAACCCAGCCACCATGGGCAGCCTCCACCAGGCCCCCACTCATGTCCCCTATCACCCCCACCCCCCAGCCACCATGGGCAGCCTCCACCAGGCCCCCACTCATGGCCCCTATCACCCCAACCCCCCAGCCACCATGGGCAGCCTCCAGCAGGCCCCCACTCATGTCCCCTATCACCCCCACCCCCCAGCCACCATGTGCATCCCCCACCAGGCCCCCACTCATGTCTACCACCACCCCCACCCCCTAGCCACCATGGGCAGCCTCCACCAGGCCCCCACTCATGGCCCCTATCACCCCCACCCCCCAGCCACCATGGGCAGCCCCCACCAGGCCCCCACTCATGTCTCCCACCACCCCCCACCCCCCCAGCCACCATGGGCAGCCTCCACCAGGTCCCCACTCATGTCCCCTATCGCCCCCACTCCCCAGCCACCATGGGCAGGCCCCACCAGGCCCCCACCCATGTCTCCCACCACCCCCTACCCCCAGCCACCATGGGCATCCCCCACCAGGCCCCCACTCATGTCTACCACCACCCCCACCCCCTAGCCACCATGGGCAGCCTCCACCAGGCCCCCACTCATGGCCCCTATCACCCCCACCCCCCAGCCACCATGGGCAGCCCCCACCAGGCCCCCACTCATGTCTCCCACCACCCCCCACCCCCCAGCCACCATGGGCAGCCCCCACCAGGCCCCCACTCATGTCTCCCACCACCCCCCACCCCCCGGCCACCATGGGCAGCCTCCACCAGGTGCCCACTCATGTCCCCTATCGCCCCCACTCCCCAGCCACCATGGGCAGGCCCCACCAGGCCCCCACTCATGTCTCCCACCACCCCCACCCCCCAGCAGTGCAGGGGCAGCCTCCACCAGGCCCCCACTCATGTCTCCCACCACCCCCACCCCCACGCCACCATGGGCAACCTTCACCAGGCCCCCACTCATGTCCCCTATCACCCCCACCCCCCAGCCACCATGGGCAGCCCCCACCAGGCCCCCACCCATGTCTCCCACCACCCCCACCCCCCAGCCAGCATGGGCACCCTCCACCAGGCCCCCACTCATGGCCCCTATCACCCCCACCCCCCAGCCACTCTGGGCAGCCTCCACCAGGCCCCCACTCATGTCCCCTATCACCCCCACCCCCCAGCCACCATGTGCATCCCCCACCAGGCCCCCACTCATGTCTCCCACCACCCCCACCCCCCAGCCACCATGGGCAGCCTCCACCAGGCCCCCACTCATGGCCCCTATCACCCCCACCCCCTAGCCACCATGGGCAGCCCCCACCAGGCCCCCACTCATGTCTCCCACCACCCCCACCCCCCAGCAGTGCAGGGGCAGCCTCCACCAGGCCCCCACTCATGTCTCCCACCACCCCCACCCCCCAGCCACCATGGGCAGCCTCCACCAGGCCCCCACTCATGTCCCCTATCACCCCCACCCCCCAGCCACCATGGGCAGCCTCCACCAGGCCCCCACTCATGTCCCCTATCACCCCCACCCCCCAGCCACCATGTGCATCCCCCACCAGGCCCCCACTCATGTCTACCACCACCCCCACCCCCTAGCCACCATGGGCAGCCTCCACCAGGCCCCCACTCATGGCCCCTATCACCCCCACCCCCCAGCCACCATGGGCAGCCCCCACCAGGCCCCCACTCATGTCTCCCACCACCCCCCACCCCCCCAGCCACCATGGGCAGCCTCCACCAGGTCCCCACTCATGTCCCCTATCGCCCCCACTCCCCAGCCACCATGGGCAGGCCCCACCAGGCCCCCACCCATGTCTCCCACCACCCCCAACCCCTAGCCACCATGGGCATCCCCCACCAGGCCCCCACTCATGTCTACCACCACCCCCACCCCCTAGCCACCATGGGCAGCCTCCACCAGGCCCCCACTCATGGCCCCTATCACCCCCACCCCCCAGCCACCATGGGCAGCCCCCACCAGGCCCCCACTCATGTCTCCCACCACCCCCCACCCCCCAGCCACCATGGGCAGCCCCCACCAGGCCCCCACTCATGTCTCCCACCACCCCCCACCCCCCGGCCACCATGGGCAGCCTCCACCAGGTGCCCACTCATGTCCCCTATCGCCCCCACTCCCCAGCCACCATGGGCAGGCCCCACCAGGCCCCCACTCATGTCTCCCACCACCCCCACCCCCCAGCAGTGCAGGGGCAGCCTCCACCAGGCCTCCACTCATGTCTCCCACCACCCCCACCCCCACGCCACCATGGGCAACCTTCACCAGGCCCCCACTCATGTCCCCTATCACCCCCACCCCCCAGCCACCATGGGCAGCCCCCACCAGGCCCCCACCCATGTCTCCCACCACCCCCACCCCCCAGCCAGCATGGGCACCCTCCACCAGGCCCCCACTCATGGCCCCTATCACCCCCACCCCCCAGCCACTCTGGGCAGCCTCCACCAGGCCCCCACTCATGTCCCCTATCACCCCCACCCCCCAGCCACCATGTGCATCCCCCACCAGGCCCCCACTCATGTCTCCCACCACCCCCACCCCCCAGCCACCATGGGCAGCCTCCACCAGGCCCCCACTCATGGCCCCTATCACCCCCACCCCCTAGCCACCATGGGCAGCCCCCACCAGGCCCCCACTCATGTCTCCCACCACCCCCACCCCCCAGCAGTGCAGGGGCAGCCTCCACCAGGCCCCCACTCATGTCTCCCACCACCCCCACCCCCCAGCCACCATGGGCAGCCTCCACCAGGCCCCCACTCATGTCCCCTATCACCCCCACCCCCCAGCCACCATGGGCAGCCTCCACCAGGCCCCCACTCATGTCCCCTATCACCCCCACCCCCCAGCCACCATGGGCAGCCTCCACCAGGCCCCCACTCATGTCCCCTATCACCCCCACCCCCCAGCCACCATGGGCAGCCCCCACCATGCCCCCACCCATGTCTACCACCCCCTCCACCCCCCAGCCACCATGGGCAGCCTCCACCAGGCCCCCACTCATGGCCCCTAACACCCCCAACCCCCCCAGCAGTGTGGGGCAGCTCCCACCAGCCCCCCACTCATGTCTCCCACCACCCCCACCCCCCAGCCACCATGGGCAGCTTCCACCAGGCCCCCACTCATGGCCCCTATCACCCCCACCCCCCAGCAGTGTGGGGCACCCTCCACCAGGCCCCCACTCATGTCTCCCACCACCCCCACCCCCCAGCCACCATGGGCAGGCCCCACCAGGCCCCCACCCATGTCTCCCACCACTCCCACCCCCCAGCCACCATGGGCAGCCTCCACCAGGCCCCCACTCATGACTCCCTCCACCCCCACCCCCCCAGCAGTGTGGGGCACCCTCCACCAGGCCCCCACTCATGTCTCCCACCACCCCCATCTCACAGCCACCATGGGCAGCCTCCACCAGGCCCCCACTCATGTCCCCTATCACCCCCACCCCCCAGCCACCATGGGCAGCCTCCACCAGGCCCCCACTCATGCCTCCCACCACCCCCACCCCCCCAGCAGTGTGGGGCACCCTCCACCAGGCCCCCACTCATGTCTCCCACCACCCCCACCCCCCAGCCACCATGGGCAGCCCCCACCAGCCCCCACCCATGTCTCCCACCACCCCCACCCCCCAGCCACTATGGGCAGCCTCCACCAGGCCCCCACTCATGGCCCCTATCACCCCCACCCCCCAGCCACCATGGGCAGCCTCCACCAGGCCCCCACTCATGTCCCCTATCACCCCCACCCCCCAGCCACCATGTGCATCCCCCACCAGGCCCCCACTCATGTCTCCCACCACCCCCACCCCAGAGCCACCACGGGCAGCCTCCACCAGGCCCCCACTCATGGCCCCTATCACCCCCACCCCCCAGCCACCATGGGCAGCCCCCACCAGGCCCCCACTCATGTCTCCCACCCCCCCCACCCCCCAGCAGTGCAGGGGCAGCCTCCACCAGGTCCCCACTCATGTCCCCTATCACGCCCACTCCCCAGCCACCATGGGCAGCCCCCACCAGGCCCCCACCCATGTCTCCCACCACCCCCTACCCCCAGCCACCATGGGCAGCCTTCACCAGGCCCCCACTCAAGGCCCCTATCACCCCCACAACCCAGCCACCATGGGCAGCCTCCACCAGGCCCCCACTCATGTCCCCTATCACCCCCACCCCCCAGCCACCATGGGCAGCCTCCACCAGGCCCCCACTCATGGCCCCTATCACCCCAACCCCCCAGCCACCATGGGCAGCCTCCAGCAGGCCCCCACTCATGTCCCCTATCACCCCCACCCCCCAGCCACCATGTGCATCCCCCACCAGGCCCCCACTCATGTCTACCACCACCCCCACCCCCTAGCCACCATGGGCAGCCTCCACCAGGCCCCTACTCATGGCCCCTATCACCCCCACCCCCCAGCCACCATGGGCAGCCCCCACCAGGCCCCCACTCATGTCTCCCACCACCCCCCACCCCCCCAGCCACCATGGGCAGCCTCCACCAGGTCCCCACTCATGTCCCCTATCGCCCCCACTCCCCAGCCACCATGGGCAGGCCCCACCAGGCCCCCACCCATGTCTCCCACCACCCCCTACCCCCAGCCACCATGGGCATCCCCCACCAGGCCCCCACTCATGTCTACCACCACCCCCACCCCCTAGCCACCATGGGCAGCCTCCACCAGGCCCCCACTCATGGCCCCTATCACCCCCACCCCCCAGCCACCATGGGCAGCCCCCACCAGGCCCCCACTCATGTCTCCCACCACCCCCCACCCCCCAGCCACCATGGGCAGCCCCCACCAGGCCCCCACTCATGTCTCCCACCACCCCCCACCCCCCGGCCACCATGGGCAGCCTCCACCAGGTGCCCACTCATGTCCCCTATCGCCCCCACTCCCCAGCCACCATGGGCAGGCCCCACCAGGCCCCCACTCATGTCTCCCACCACCCCCACCCCCCAGCAGTGCAGGGGCAGCCTCCACCAGGCCTCCACTCATGTCTCCCACCACCCCCACCCCCACGCCACCATGGGCAACCTTCACCAGGCCCCCACTCATGTCCCCTATCACCCCCACCCCCCAGCCACCATGGGCAGCCCCCACCAGGCCCCCACCCATGTCTCCCACCACCCCCACCCCCCAGCCAGCATGGGCACCCTCCACCAGGCCCCCACTCATGGCCCCTATCACCCCCACCCCCCAGCCACTCTGGGCAGCCTCCACCAGGCCCCCACTCATGTCCCCTATCACCCCCACCCCCCAGCCACCATGTGCATCCCCCACCAGGCCCCCACTCATGTCTCCCACCACCCCCACCCCCCAGCCACCATGGGCAGCCTCCACCAGGCCCCCACTCATGGCCCCTATCACCCCCACCCCCTAGCCACCATGGGCAGCCCCCACCAGGCCCCCACTCATGTCTCCCACCACCCCCACCCCCCAGCAGTGCAGGGGCAGCCTCCACCAGGCCCCCACTCATGTCTCCCACCACCCCCACCCCCCAGCCACCATGGGCAGCCTCCACCAGGCCCCCACTCATGTCCCCTATCACCCCCACCCCCCAGCCACCATGGGCAGCCTCCACCAGGCCCCCACTCATGTCCCCTATCACCCCCACCCCCCAGCCACCATGTGCATCCCCCACCAGGCCCCCACTCATGTCTACCACCACCCCCACCCCCTAGCCACCATGGGCAGCCTCCACCAGGCCCCCACTCATGGCCCCTATCACCCCCACCCCCCAGCCACCATGGGCAGCCCCCACCAGGCCCCCACTCATGTCTCCCACCACCCCCCACCCCCCCAGCCACCATGGGCAGCCTCCACCAGGTCCCCACTCATGTCCCCTATCGCCCCCACTCCCCAGCCACCATGGGCAGGCCCCACCAGGCCCCCACCCATGTCTCCCACCACCCCCAACCCCTAGCCACCATGGGCATCCCCCACCAGGCCCCCACTCATGTCTACCACCACCCCCACCCCCTAGCCACCATGGGCAGCCTCCACCAGGCCCCCACTCATGGCCCCTATCACCCCCACCCCCCAGCCACCATGGGCAGCCCCCACCAGGCCCCCACTCATGTCTCCCACCACCCCCCACCCCCCAGCCACCATGGGCAGCCCCCACCAGGCCCCCACTCATGTCTCCCACCACCCCCCACCCCCCGGCCACCATGGGCAGCCTCCACCAGGTGCCCACTCATGTCCCCTATCGCCCCCACTCCCCAGCCACCATGGGCAGGCCCCACCAGGCCCCCACTCATGTCTCCCACCACCCCCACCCCCCAGCAGTGCAGGGGCAGCCTCCACCAGGCCTCCACTCATGTCTCCCACCACCCCCACCCCCACGCCACCATGGGCAACCTTCACCAGGCCCCCACTCATGTCCCCTATCACCCCCACCCCCCAGCCACCATGGGCAGCCCCCACCAGGCCCCCACCCATGTCTCCCACCACCCCCACCCCCCAGCCAGCATGGGCACCCTCCACCAGGCCCCCACTCATGGCCCCTATCACCCCCACCCCCCAGCCACTCTGGGCAGCCTCCACCAGGCCCCCACTCATGTCCCCTATCACCCCCACCCCCCAGCCACCATGTGCATCCCCCACCAGGCCCCCACTCATGTCTCCCACCACCCCCACCCCCCAGCCACCATGGGCAGCCTCCACCAGGCCCCCACTCATGGCCCCTATCACCCCCACCCCCTAGCCACCATGGGCAGCCCCCACCAGGCCCCCACTCATGTCTCCCACCACCCCCACCCCCCAGCAGTGCAGGGGCAGCCTCCACCAGGCCCCCACTCATGTCTCCCACCACCCCCACCCCCCAGCCACCATGGGCAGCCTCCACCAGGCCCCCACTCATGTCCCCTATCACCCCCACCCCCCAGCCACCATGGGCAGCCTCCACCAGGCCCCCACTCATGTCCCCTATCACCCCCACCCCCCAGCCACCATGGGCAGCCTCCACCAGGCCCCCACTCATGTCCCCTATCACCCCCACCCCCCAGCCACCATGGGCAGCCCCCACCATGCCCCCACCCATGTCTACCACCCCCTCCACCCCCCAGCCACCATGGGCAGCCTCCACCAGGCCCCCACTCATGGCCCCTAACACCCCCACCCCCCCCCCAGCAGTGTGGGGCAGCTCCCACCAGGCCCCCACTCATGTCTCCCACCACCCCCACCCCCCAGCCACCATGGGCAGCTTCCACCAGGCCCCCACTCATGGCCCCTATCACCCCCACCCCCCAGCAGTGTGGGGCACCCTCCACCAGGCCCCCACTCATGTCTCCCACCACCCCCACCCCCCAGCCACCATGGGCAGGCCCCACCAGGCCCCCACCCATGTCTCCCACCACTCCCACCCCCCAGCCACCATGGGCAGCCTCCACCAGGCCCCCACTCATGACTCCCTCCACCCCCACCCCCCCAGCAGTGTGGGGCACCCTCCACCAGGCCCCCACTCATGTCTCCCACCACCCCCATCTCACAGCCACCATGGGCAGCCTCCACCAGGCCCCCACTCATGTCCCCTATCACCCCCACCCCCCAGCCACCATGGGAAGCCCCCACCAGGCCCCCACCCATGTCTACCACCCCCTCCACCCCCAGCCACCATGGGCAGCCTCCACCATGCCCCCATTCATGGCCCCTAACACCCCCACCCCCCAGCAGTGTGGGGCAGTCCCCACCAGGCCCCCACTCATGTCTCCCACCACCCCCACCCCCCAGCCACCATGGGCAGCTTCCACCAGGACCCCACTCATGGCCCCTATCACCCCCACCCCCCAGCAGTGTGGGGCACCCTCCACCAGGCCCCCACTCATGTCTCCCACCACCCCCACCCCAAGCCACCATGGGCAGCCCCCACCAGGTCCCCACCCATGTCTCCCACCACCCCCACCCCCCAGCCACCATGGGCAGCCTCCACCAGGCCCCCACTCATGTCCCCTATCACCCCCACCCCCCAGCCACCATGGGCAGCCGCCACCCATGTTTCCCACCACCCCCACCCCCCAGCCACCATGGGCAGCCTCCACCAGGCCCCCACTCATGTCTCCCACCACCCCCACCCCCCCAGCAGTGTGGGGCACCCTCCACCAGGCCCCCACCCATGTCTCCCACCACCCCCACCCCCCAGCCACCATGGGCAGCCTCCACCAGGCCCCCACTCATGGCCCCTATCACCCCCACCCCCCAGCCACCATGGGCAGCCTCCACCAGGCCCCCACTCATGTCCCCTATCACCCCCACCCCCCAGCCACCATGTGCATCCCCCACCAGGCCCCCACTCATGTATCCCACCACCCCCACCCCAGAGCCACCATGGGCAGCCTCCACCAGGCCCCCACTCATGGCCCCTAACACCCCCACCCCCCAGCCACCATTGGCAGCCCCCACCAGGCCCCCACTCATGTCTCCCACCACCCCCACCCCCAACAGTGCAGGGGCAGCCTCCACCAGGCCTCCACTCATGTCTCCCACCACCCCCACCCCCCAGCCACCATGGGCAGCCTCCACCAGGCCCCCACTGATGTCTCCCACCCACCCCCACCCCCCAGCCACCATGGGCAGCCTCCACCAGGCCCCCACTCATGTCCCCTATCACCCCCACCCCCCAGCCACCATGGGCTGCCTCCACCAGGCCCCCACTCATGTCCCCTATCACCCCCACCCCCCAGCCACCATGGGCAGCCCCCACCAGGCCCCACCCATGTCTCCCACCACCCCCACCCCCCAGCCACCATGGGCAGCCTCCACCAGGCCCCCACTCATGTCTCCCACCACCCCCACCCCCCCCAGCAGTGTGGGGCACCCTCCACCAGGCCCCCACTCATGTCGACCACCACCCCCACCCCCCAGCCACCATGGGCAGCCTCCACCAGGCCCCCACTCATGTCCCCTATCACCCCCACCCCCCGAAAACCATGGGCAGCCCCCACCAGGCCCCCACCCATGTCTCCCACCACCCCCAACCCCCAGCCACCATGGGCAGCCTCCACCAGGCCCCCACTCATGGCCCCTATCACCCCCACCCCCCAGCCACCATGGGCAGCCTCCACCAGGCCCCCACTCATGTCCCCTATCACCCCCACCCCCCAGCCACCATGTGCATCCCCCACCAGGCCCCCACTCATGTCTCCCACCACCCCCGCCCCCCAGCCACCATTGGCAGCCTCCACCAGGCCCCCACTCATAGCCCCTATCACCCCCACCCCCCAGCCACCATGGGCAGCCCCCACCAGGCCCCACCCATGTCTCCCACCACCCCCACCCCCCAGCCACCATGGGCAGCCTCCACCAGGCCCCCACTCATGTCTCCTACCACCCCCACCCCCCCAGCAGTGTGGGGCACCCTCCACCAGGCCCCCACTCATGTCGACCACCACCCCCACCCCCCAGCCACCATGGGCAATCCCCACCAGGCCCCCACTCATGTCTCCCACCACCCCCCACCCCCCAGCAGTGCAGGGGCAGCCCCCACCAGGCCCCCACCCATGTCTCCCACCACCCCCAACCCCCAGCCACCATGGGCAGCCTCCACCAGGCCCCCACTCATGGCCCCTATCACCCCCACCCCCCAGCCACCATGGGCAGCCTCCACCAGGCCCCCACTCATGTCCCCTATCACCCCCACCCCCCAGCCACCATGTGCATCCCCCACCAGGCCCCCACTCATGTCTCCCACCACCCCCGCCCCCCAGCCACCATGGGCAGCCTCCACCAGGCCCCCACTCATGGCCCCTATCACCCCCACCCCCCAGCCACCATGGGCAGCCTCCACCAGGCCCCCACTCATGTCTCCCACCACCCCCACCCCCCCAGCAGTGTGGGGCACCCTCCACCAGGCCCCCACTCATGTCTCCCACCACCCCCACCCCCCAGCCATCATGGGCAGCCTCCACCAGGCCCCCACTCATGTCCCCTATCACCCCCACCCCCCAGCCACCATGGGCAGCCCCCACCAGTCCCCCACCCATGTCTACCACCCCCTCCACCCCCCAGCCACCATGGGCAGCCTCCACCAGGCCCCCACTCATGGCCCCTCACACCCCCACCCCCCCAGCAGTGTGGGGCAGCCCCCACCAGGCCCCCACTCATGTCTCCCACCACCCCCACCCCCCAGCCACCATGGGCAGCTTCCACCAGGCCCCCACTCATGGCCCCTATCACCCCCACCCCCCAGCAGTGTGGGGCACCCTCCACCAGGCCCCCACTCATGTCTCCCACCACCCCCACCCCCCAGCCACCATGGGCAGCTCCCACCAGGCCCCCACCCATGTCTCCCACCACCCCCACCCCCAGCCACCATGGGCAGCCTCCACCAGGCCCCCACTCATGTCCCCTATCACCCCCACCCCCCAGCCACCATGGGCAGCCCCCACCAGGCCCCCACCCATGTCTCCCACCATCCCCACCCCCCAGCCACCATGGGCAGCCTCCACCAGGCCCCCACTCATGTCTCCCACCACCCCCACCCCCCAACAGTGTGGGGCACCCTCCACCAGGCCCCCACTCATGTCTCCCACCACCCCCACCCCCCAGCCACCATGGGCAGCCCCCACCAGGCCCCCACCCATGTCTCCCACCACCCCCACCCCCAGCCACCATGGGCAGCCTCCACCAGGCCCCCACTCATGTCCCCTATCACCCCCACCCCCCAGCCACCATGGGCAGCCCCCACCAGGCCCCCACCCATGTCTCCCACCATCCCCACCCCCCAGCCACCATGGGCAGCCTCCACCAGGCCCCCACTCATGTCCCCTATCACCCCCACCCCCCAGCCACCATGTGCATCCCCCACCAGGCCCCCACTCATGTCTCCCACCACCCCCACCCCCCAGCCACCATGGACAGCCTCCACCAGGCCCCCACTCATGGCCCCTATCACCCCCACCCCCCAGCCACCATGGGCAGCCCCCACCAGGCCCCCACTCATGTCTCCCACCACCCCCACCCCCCAGCAGTGCAGGGGCAGCCTCCACCAGGCCCCCACTCATGTCTCCCACCACCCCCACCCCCCAGCCACCATGGGCAGCCTCCACCATGCCCCCACTCATGTCCCCCTATCACCCCCACCCCCCAGCCACCATGGGCAGCCTCCACCAGGCCCCCACTCATTTCCCCTATCACCCCCACCCCCCAGCCACCATGGGCAGCCCCCACCAGACCCCACTCATGTCTCCCACCCACCCCCACCCCCCAGCCACCATGGGCAGCCTCCACCAGGCCCCCACTCATGTCCCCTATCACCCCCACCCCCCAGCCACCATGGGCAGCCTCCACCAGGCCCCCACTCATGTCCCCTATCACCCCCACCCCCCAGCCACCATGGGCAGCCCCCACCAGGCCCCCACCCATGTCTGCCACCACCCCCACCCCCCAGCCACCATGGGCAGCCTCCACCAGGCCCCCACTCATGCCTCCCACCACCCCCACCCCCCCCAGCAGTGTGGGGCACCCTCCACCAGGCCCCCACTCATGTCTCCCACCACCCCCACCCCCCAGCCACCATGGGCAGCCCCCACCAGGCCCCACCCATGTCTCCCACCACCCCCACCCCCCAGCCACCATGGGCAGCCTCCACCAGGCCCCCACTCATGGCCCCTATCACCCCCACCCCCCAGCCACCATGGGCAGCCTCCACCAGGCCCCCACTCATGTCCCCTATCACCCCCACCCCCCAGCCACCATGTGCATCCCCCACCAGGCCCCCACTCATGTCTCCCACCACCCCCACCCCAGAGCCACCATGGGCAGCCTCCACCAGGCCCCCACTCATGGCCCCTATCACCCCCACACCCCAGCCACCATGGGCAGCCCCCACCAGGCCCCCACTCATGTCTCCCACCACCCCCCACCCCCCAGCAGTGCAGGGGCAGCCTCCACCAGGTCCCCACTCATGTCCCCTATCACCCCCACTCCCCAGCCACCATGGGCAGCCCCCACCAGGCCCCCACCCATGTCTCCCACCACCCCCTACCCCCAGCCACCATGGGCAGCCTTCACCAGGCCCCCACTCAAGGCCCCTATCACCCCCACAACCCAGCCACCATGGGCAGCCTCCACCAGGCCCCCACTCATGTCCCCTATCACCCCCACCCCCCAGCCACCATGGGCAGCCTCCACCAGGCCCCCACTCATGGCCCCATTCACCCCAACCCCCCAGCCACCATGGGCAGCCTCCACCAGGCCCCCACTCATGTCCCCTATCACCCCCACCCCCCAGCCACCATGTGCATCCCCCACCAGGCCCCCACTCATGTCTACCACCACCCCCACCCCCTAGCCACCATGGGCAGCCTCCACCAGGCCCCCACTCATGGCCCCTATCACCCCCACCCCCCAGCCACCATGGGCAGCCCCCACCAGGCCCCCACTCATGTCTCCCACCACCCCCCACCCCCCAGCCACCATGGGCAGCCTCCACCAGGTCCCCACTCATGTCCCCTATCGCCCCCACTCCCCAGCCACCATGGGCAGGCCCCACCAGGCCCCCACCCATGTCTCCCACCACCCCCTACCCCCAGCCACCATGGGCAGCCTTCACCAGGCCCCCACTCAAGGCCCCTATCACCCCCACCCCCCAGCCACCATGGGCAGCCTCCACCAGGCACCCACTCATGTCCCCTATCACCCCCACCCCCCAGCCACCTTGGGCAGCCCCCACCAGGCCCCCACTCATGTCTCCCACCCACCCCCACCCCCCAGCCACCATGGGCAGCCTCCACCAGGCCCCCACTCATATCCCCTATCACCCCCACCCCCCAGCCACCATGGGCAGCCCCCACCAGTCCCCCACTCAAGGCCCCTATCACCCCCACCCCCCAGCCACCATGGGCAGCCTCCACCAGGCACCCACTCATGTCCCCTATCACCCCCACCCCCCAGCCACCTTGGGCAGCCCCCACCAGGCCCCCACTCATGTCTCCCACCCACCCCCACCCCCCAGCCACCATGGGCAGCCTCCACCAGGCCCCCACTCATATCCCCTATCACCCCCACCCCCCAGCCACCATGGGCAGCCTCCACCAGGCCCCCACTCATATCCCCTATCACCCCCACCCCCCAGCCACCATGGGCAGCCTCCACCAGGCCCCCACTCATGTCTCCCACCACCCCCACCCCCCAGCAGTGTGGGGCACCCTCCACCAGGCCCCCACCCATGTCTCCCACCACCCCCACCCCCCAGCCACCAGGGGAAGCCCCCCCAGGGCCCCCACCCATGTCTACCACCCCCTCACCCCCCAGCCACCATGGGCAGCCTCCACCAGGCCCCCACTCATGGCCCCTATCACCCCCAACCCCCCAGCAGTGTGGGGCACCCTCCACTAGGCCCCCACTCATGTCTCCCACCACCCCCACCCCCCCAGCAGTGTGGGGCACCCTCCACCAGGCCCCCACCCATGTCTCCCACCACCCCCACCCCCCAGCCACCATGGCATCCCCCACCAGGCCCCCACTCATGTCTCCCACCCACAAACCACCCCCACCCCCCAGCCACCATGGGCAGCCTCCACCAGGCCCCCACTCATGGCCCCTATCACCCACACCCCCCAGCCACCATGGGCAGCCCCCACCAGGCCCCCACTCATGTCTCCCACCCACCCCCACCCCCCAGCCACCATGGGCAGCCCCCACCAGGCCCCCACTCATGTCTCCCACCACCCCCACCCCCCCAGCAGTGTTTGGAACCCTCCACCAGGCCCCCACCCATGTCTCCCACCACCCCCACCCCCCACACACCATGGGCAGCCCCCACCAGGCCCCCACCCATGTCTACGACCCCCCCCACCCCCCAGCCACCATGGGCAGCCTCCACCAGGCCCCCACTCATGGCCCCTATCACCCCCACCCCCCCAGCAGTGTGGGGCACCCTCCACCAGGCCCCCACTCATGTCTCCCACCACCCCCACCCCCCAGCAGTGTGGGGCACCCTCCACCAGGCCCCCACCCATGTCTCCCACCACCCCCACCCCCCAGCCACCATCGGCATCCCCCACCAGGCCCCCACTCATGTCTCCCACCCACCCCCATCCCCCAGCCACCATGGGCAGCCTCCACCAGGCTCCCACTCATGGCCCCTATCACCCCCACCCCCTAGCCACCATGGGCAGCCCCCATCAGGCTCCCACCCATGTCTCCCACCACCCCCACCCCCCAGCCACCATGGGCAGCCTCCACCAGGCCCCCACTCATGGCCCCTATCACCCCCACCCCCCAGCCACCATGGGCAGCCTCCACCAGGCCCCCACTCATGTCCCCTATCACCCCCACCCCCCAGCCACCATGAGCATCCCCCACCAGGCCCCCACTCATGTCTCCCACCACCCCCACCCCCCAGCCACCATGGGCAGCCTCCACCAGGCCCCCACTCATGGCCCCTATCACCCCCACCCCCCAGCCACCATGGGCAGCCCCCACCAGGCCCCCACTCATGTCTCCCACCACCCCCACCCCCAGCAGTGCAGGGGCAGCCTCCACCAGGCCCCCACTCATGTCTCCCACCACCCCCACCCCCCAGCCACCATGGGCAGCCTCCACCAGGCCCCACTCATGTCCCCTATCACCCCCACCCCCCAGCCACCATGGGCAGCCCCCACCAGGCCCCCACCCATGTCTCCCACCACCCCCACCCCCCAGCCACCATGGGCAGCCTCCACCAGGCCCCCACTCATGGCCCCTATCACCCCCACCCTCCAGCCACTATGGGAAGCCTCCCCCAGGCCCCCACTCATGTCCCCTATCACCCCCACCCCCCAGCCCCATGGGCATCCCCCACCAGGCCCCCACTCATGTCTCCCACCACCCCCACCCCCAGCCACCATGGGCAGCCTCCAACAGGCCCCCACTCATGGCCCTATCACCCCCACACCCCAGCCACCATGGGCACCCCCCACCAGGACCCCACTCATGTCTCCCACCACCCCCACCCCCCAGCAGTGCAGGGGCAGCCTCCACCAGGCCCCCACTCATGTCTCCCACCACCTCCACCCCCCAGCCACCATGGGCAGCCTCCACCAGGCCCCCACTCATGTCCGCTATCACCCCCACCCCCCAGCCACCATGGGCAGCCCCCACCAGGCCCCCACCCATGTCTCCCACCACCCCCACCCCCCAGCAGTGCATGGGCAGCCTCCACCAGGCCCCCACCATGACTCCCACCACCCCCACCCCCCAGCCACCATGGGCAGCCTCTACCAGGCCCCCACTCATGGCCCCTATCACCCCCACCCCCCAGCCACCATGGGCAGCCTCCACCAGGCCCCCACTCATGTCCCCTATCACCCCCACCCCCCAGCCACCATGGGCAGCCCCCACCAGGCCCCCACTAATGTCTCCCACCCACCCCCACCCCCCAGCCACCATGGGCAGCCCCCACCAGGCCCCCACCCATTTCTCCCACCACGCCCACCGCCCAGCCACCATGGGCAGCCTCCACCTGGCCCCCACTCATGTCCCCTATCACCCCCACCCCCCAGCCACCATGGGCAGCCCCCACCAGGCCCCCACCCATGTCTCCCACCACCCCCACCCCCCCGCCACCATGGGCAGCCTCCACCAGGCCCCCACTCATGTCTCCCACCACCCCCACCCCCCCAGCAGTGTGGGGCACCCTCCACCAGGCCCCCACCCATGTCTCCCACCACCCCCACCCCCCAGCCACCATGGGCATCCCCCACCAGGCCCCCACCCATGTCTACCACCCCCCCACCCCCCAGCCACCATGGGCAGCCTCCACCAGGCCCCCACTCATGGCCCCTATCACCCCCACCCCCCCCAGCAGTGTGGGGCACCCTCCACCAGGCCCCCACCCATGTCTCCCACCACCCCCACCCCCCAGCCACCATGGGCATCCCCCACCAGGCCCCCACTCATGTCTCCCACCACCCCCCCAGCAGTGTGGGGCACCCTCCACCAGGCCCCTACTCATGTCTCCCACCACCCCCACCCCCCCACCCCCCCAGCAGTGTGGGGCACCCTCCACCAGGCCCCCACTCATGTCCCCCTGCCCACAGGCCCTGACAATCCTCAAGCATGGGCCTCATGGCCAGCCACCACAGCCCAAAGACACAACCAAGTATTACATGCACCCATGATACTACTCCAATGGAAACAATGTAAATCAACACATGTGTCTCACACACACACAATGGTTGCAAGTGAACCTGAAAACCCATATCATGACATGCATGAAAACAATGAGATGAAACCACACATTGAAGAATGAAAAAATCCAAATAATGTGTTAATAACAACAGTAATGGCAATCAAAATTAAACAAAATACACAAGTAAAAAAAAACAAAATTAAGCTGGTTGTCCCTTTTCAAATTAAAATCAATAAATGATAATCCAAAAAAAATGTCTTCCAAAGTTCAACTCCATAAAAAGGAAATGAAGGGAAAAAAGAAATAGAAAACCATTGCTCCATGGGAAAAAATATTCATAGTAAAAAAAATGTCCAAATCCAAAGTCCAACTATGTACAAAGTATTCAGGGTCCATCATCCCAACAGAAGAAATGAAACCTACCAAAAAACCTATCTAAAATGGAACTATATACAAAAGGTGGAGCAGTGTCCGTCGACTCCAAATAAAAATAAACTATAAAGGAAACCTATCACTAAATAAGTATATACAATGGCGGCGGGCCAGTCCAGCGGCTCACTTAGTGGTGTTCCGGGCCAGGGCATCATCGAACTCCTCGTCTATATCCCGGAAGCGGTCCTGTTCCATGGCCCCGAGGGTCCGCAGGGACGCCGACATGTTCACCTCCAACTTCCTGCGGATTGCCTCGAGGCACTCGGCCCGCCTCAGGGCCCTCCGCATGGAGTTCTCCGCCCTGACCATCGTGAGCTGCGCCTCTTCCGCCCGCCGCCGCTCCGCATCTATGGCGTTGCCCAACCGCTGCCACACGGAAGACACTTCCCGTCCAGGGTCCTCCTGCCCTTTGGCCGATGCCTGCCCCTCCGATGTTGAAGGCCCCGAGCTATCGTGGCTCCCACCTACAGCCTCCTGCTGCTGCAGCTGCTGCTGTCCATGTGCCCTGTCCGATGGTGCCTGCACATCCTCCTCCAGCTGGGGTGCAGTCGTTGATGTGGCCACCCCTGCTGGACGTCCGACTCCCGACTGTGGCAGGGATCTGTTGTCCACCAGCCTGGCCGAACGGTCGGAGGCAACTCCACAGGGCACCCAGGTGACACATGGGTGGGAAGATGGCATGGAGGACGACTGGGGCATAGGGGGTTCCGTGGAGGAGGGGGTCGGAACAAGGTCCAGGAAACGGAGGAATCCAGCCCTGGTGAGCTGTCCCAGTGGGTCAACGCAGTCAACAAGCCATGCGAGAAGACGTGCAGACTCATCATGAAAAGACTGCAGGTCAGCTCGCATGGCCCGTTGACGCAACGCCACCCCACCCTGGACAGGCTCAACCTGGTGCAGGATAGCCACATCCGCAGGGAGAGGAAGGCCAGGTGTTGTAAGCCAATCCCCTCCCTGAGAACGGGTCTGGAGGTAGGCATCCCCGCTGGTGCAAGATGATGCAGTGACAGGAGCAGGGACAGGATTGCACACAGGCACCTCCGCGGCGGCCTGTGCTGCCTCCTGTCCCAGATCCTGCACTGCACCACTAGCACCAGTGGAATCCCCACCTCCAGACCCCGCCTCTGTCGCTTGCACGGCCTCCTCCTCCTCCAAACCCCCCACCAACCTGGATGACTCCATGCCATCTTCCTCCGTTGGGCCCTGTGGGGTCTCAGCTGCCCCTTCTGCTGCCGAGGAGTCCAACTCCAACCTCCACCTCTTGGACCTCCCCTCGGCAGCTGCGGCCTGGGACACGGCACCGGACTCCTCACTCCCCGACGAGATCAGAACCTGGGAGGGGATCCGGGCCTTGCGTCTCCGGCTAGTGGTGCGACCCCTGCCGCTGTGCTCCACCGCACCTTCTCCGCCCTCTTCATCAGTTGACGCTGCAGACAGGGAGAAAAGAAAACACAGGCATCAGGGCACTGTCCAATGGACTCATACACACATGACAGTCATACATGAGTGGCATTGGTAAACCTCAGACATGGCATCACAATCCCCAACACACATGTCATTTCAACTTGCACACATGAGCCATACCACAGCCATATTGCAACAGCCAGCACCATACATTTACATACAACAGCATGAGCAGCCAAAGGTCATCCACACATCACATGCAACATAGGGAGTACACTACACATACACACACACCACCAAACTTGCATGCATGTGTACACCTCCGCCAACTGTCGCAGTGTTCCGATCGACATCCATGTCACACCTGACAATCATTCCTCCACATCCTGTGCCATGCAAGCCCACACACACAAGCACCATCCATGTGTCACACATGAGACCCCTCGCATGTGTCACCCTCACAGCCCTGTACACCCCCCCCTACTTGCCCACATAAAAATACATGTTCAACCTGCACACTCCTGGCACACCACACGCACAGCTCACAATCAGTATGCATGTACACTTACCGCTCGACTCCAGACGGACCTGGACGTGGAGCGCTGGGGATATGCGTTCCAGGACCCTCATCTGATCTTCCGACAAGTGGCCCCGGCGCCCCTTAGCATCCGCTGCCTTCAGGAGGCACCGGGCCTTGTTGAGGGTCCTGGACCTGAAGTCCTCCCAGCGCTTCCTGACACGTTCGTAGTCACGGACTGCCACCTCCTCCGCGTTGATGGCAGTGACGATGTCCATCCAGATCCGAGTCCGACCTTCCTTGTCGGCGCGCAACCTTCCGAAGAGGGCATCATACTGCCCCAGGACATGCTCCACCAGGACACCAACTTCGGCGGCAGTGAAGCTGGTGCCCCTCTGCCTCCTTGGCCGGGGGTTGCCACTGGTGCCAGATGTTGCAGTGCCCGACATGGAAACCCCAGAGGCAGGAGTGGGTGGGCAACTGGGTCCTGGGGCTGGGCTGTGGGGCGATGGAAAAGCAGTCGGGAGTCTTCGGTTCCAGCAGGGGTGGTCACAGCAACAGCACCCCTGGCTGATGTGCAGGCAGCAAATGGCAGGGCACGTGGGCAGGAGGCAGTCAGGCAGCAGCAGATGGCAGGTGGGAGCGTGCTCAGGGCTCTGGGGGGCAGTAATTCGGCCTTCTGGGCAGGAGCGTGGTCTTCCGTGTGTGAACGCGTGGCCAGCCTGATACGGAGTGATTTTGCATGTGAAAATCCCGCACGTCTGCGTGTAATCCGAGGAAAGGCCCTTAGCGCGTAAGCGCGTCAGCACACGTCTGTACATTCATTGGCCCAAAGGCCACCAGCGTATGCGCGTCTATGAAGTCACGTGCACGTTGAATATGGCACACGTTTGAAATGTTGCGTGTTAAAAAAATGAAAGACACGTCCGAGTGTCAAAGCGTGTAATTGGTGGAAATGGCCTTAGCGCGTACACGCGGAAGTGACAAAGCGTGTAATTGGTGGAAATGGCCCTACATGCGGAAGTGACAAAGCGTGTAATTGGTGGAAATGGCCCTACACGCGGAAGTGACAAAGGGTGTAATTGGTGGAAATGGCCCTACACGCGGAAGTGACAAAGCGTGTAATTGGTGGAAATGGCACTAGCGCGTACAGGGCCTGCATAAAAGGTACGTGTAGAACACCATTTCCTTGTACGTGCTTTTCGTGGAGAGCGAGTGGGTGAAATCTGTACTTCTTGTCGTTTCACACGCGATTTACTTCACGGCGTTTCAAGTTCGTACTCCCTGTTACCTCTGACAGTTTTTTCTCTTTTTTCTCTTTTTCTGGTTTTCCTGGGCCTGTTCCCTCAAACAGCGTTCCCTTCTACTGTTGTCCTGTCTCCTCAGACAGCGTACAATTCTTCTTTTGGCGGGGGTGTTGTCAACGCGCACACGCGCTTCTTTTTCACGCTCTTTTTCCTGGCAGACGGTGAGTCACGCACATATCTAACATCTGTGCTTGCCCCGTGTGTAGCCTACCCCTTCAGAGGTCATTCTAGGCTGTGTGTGACACGCATACGTTCATTCTTGTGTTACTGGGTGCCACAGCGTAGTGCAGGTTTTTTTTTCAGCACACGTGGTCTGGGAGGGGTTGCGTGCACGTCATCTCCCTTTTTTGGGCTTCCTGTGCGTTGCGTGACCCGTCATCTTTCCCCTGGGGTCACATTCAGCCTTGCTAGAGCACTAGGGTACAATTACCATCTGGTACCCAACCCCTTTGACCCCCAATTGCCCAGGACAATAGTTTACAGCCACTCCCATACGCACATTAACATCAGTGCCATCGTTGGGAGGCGTGGAATCCGTAAGGGTGGCAAAGGTGGACGAGCCACAAGTGGTGGCCGTGGTGGATCCGGTAGGGGACGTGGTCGTTACTTGCAGGGTGACCCTGTCCCCCCATGTGTGGAGGACCAATCAAGGGCACCCATAATCCCCCCCCCAACCCCCCTGGTTGAGGCTGATGTGGCTGACACCATCCATGCTCAGCCCTTGTTGGACCAGCCCATTGTGGCACCAGACCTGGCTGACTCCATGGCTGACTTCCAGGTCAGCAGACCTATGGCACGTGCGCTGGTGCACGTTGATGTCATCAGGCCACGTGGATCAGGGGCAGCAAGGTCATCTGCTGCCCCAAGTAGGCAGGGTGGAGAGGCTGCAGGGGCAGCTGTGGCTCCATCCACCCCAGCTCCCACACACCCAGCCAGGACAGTGTCGGTCCTAGTCCATCCTGCTGACATTCCCCCTGACACCATTACACTTGAGCCAATGCCTGCACCAACTCCCATGCTGAGTGTGCAATCACACACTCCTGATACAGAGTCCACCAGGGCTCCTGCCCCTAGTGTCCAGAGCGGCGTAGGACACTCAGGATCACCACCACCTTCCAAGCGGAAGAGGAAGAGTGCTCGTCCGGCACAGGCTGATGCCCCAGACACGGCTACACAGTCCGGCCCGTCGAGGAAGCCCAGCTTCACGGATGCTGAACTGAATGCACTTGTCGAGTATGTGTCCGAATATGATAACGAAATGGTCATTGTTGCAGGATCCAAGACCACACCTGCACAACGCCAGGCACACTGGCAGACCATTGCGGACATCGTAAGTGCCCTTGTAATCGTGAGGCGCACAGCCAATGATTGCTATAAGCGCTGGAATGACCTAAAGCGCAGGGCAAAGAATAAGCTGGCCTCAAGTCATGCCGCAACTCTAGTGACTGGAGGTGGGTCTCCAGTAGAAGACATGGAACTCACTCCACATGAGTCAGTCGCTGGGACCTACGTCACGGAGGAACAGATCCAAGGCGTGGGAGATCTGCCTGATTATGAGGCATTGTCCGGTGAGTGCACATGCATGTGTGTGTCATCCATGTGCATGGTGTGTGTGTGAGGGCTTCTGTTTGTGTGCCAGGTGAGGGTGTGTGCGCCTGAGTCGTTTGGGTCACCCGTGTGCTTCATGCAATACATTCTGCGCAGCAGCATTTGGCCATAGCAGTATCCCTTCTGCCAACAGTAGACATCTAGCCCAACAGCACGCCAGTTGCCCTTGAAGTGTCACCTTGCCACAACATTGTTGCTTATTTTTCTCTGTTCATTCAGGCAGATTGTTTGCATTTCACCACTTTTACTAGGCATTCCTCAGTCCTCTAGTCACATGTCTGACATGGCTATGGTAAAGTGGAGTGACTTTGTTACCTGGATATCATTTGTTTAGACATGTCCCTGTGCAATCGGACCATTTTGGACTGGCAGCTCCAGGTGAAAAGTCAGACCTGTTTGAATTAGAAAAGCTATTACATGAGGGAACTGGACTGAATGAATAAGTGCTGCCCTCCTCTCCATCTTCACTCAATAGCAATGGTACATGCCATCTGTGTGATGGCATGTGTATTTCACCTGGCAATCACTGGCCAATGTGTGATGCCACTGCCAGGCAGCATGCAGAAAATGTGTTCATCTTCCATCTTGGTGTCATCAGTGTGTGCCATTTGCCTACCCTTCATACGCAGTGAGGGTGCATGCATGGGAGGGTTTTAGTCATGTGGGGCATGTGTCAATCAAGTACTGGTTCTGTTGCTTCTCAGCCCTCATTGTGTGCCATGGTGCTAATGCCTGTTTCCATTTGTTTGCTTTTATGTCTTTGCAGGGGAAGACGCACCTGATACTGCTGGGGTTGTGGAGATGGTGCATACCCAGGAGGGGTCTGAGGGCCGACCGACCACCAGTGAGGGACGTGGTGTGGTAGTGGGTGAGAACCCACAACTGCTGCAGGTCGTGCTCTCAAGGGGTGTCTCTGGCTGCACCTCCCCCGAGCTGTACTCAGGTGTTGATTCGGATGATGAGACCTACGTGCCGTCGCAGGTGAGTGTTCCTGTGAGGGATTCTGTTCTGTCCCACCCACCTGCACCAGGGTCAGACCCTCAATGGGGATGTCAGTGTTGGCAGCTACGCCTTTGGTGGTTACAGATGCAGGGTCACACTCCGCAACATCTTATCCTGTTCCTGGGCCAGCAGATCAGAGGGGGAATGCAGTCCTGCAGCCTCAGGCAGTGCCGGCACAGCAAGGCGCAGTTCGCCTTGCCCCAGACAGGTGTGGTGCCCGCCGACGTGGTGGCCGTACGCCACCTGGCAATACCGCATGGGAGCAATCCATTTACGGTATGGCAACCCAACAGGCAGCATCATCAGAGATGATGGCTCAGGCCATGGATAGGGTGGCCACTTCCATTGTCCCCCCCGAAAGGCTGATGGAGCGACTACAGCAGGCAACCGACTCCATCTGCCAGTCACACAGGGAGGACATGTTGGCGTCCAACAGGGACAGGCGGGCAGCACTGGCGGCTCTGCAGGAAGCCATGGCCACAGGGAAGCCCTGAGGCTGGAACTCCTTCACCTCAGGACGACTCTTGTTGAGCTTGAGGCTTCAACAAACCGAAGGACAGAACAGCAGCTGGAGCGTCTCACCCGTATGCTCTCAGCTGAGATGCGGGCAACTAGGGCGGAGGTCCGGGCATCCCGTGAGTTGTTGCATGGGGACCTCCACGCACTCATCCTCCAGGACGAGACCTACCACACCCGCATGCTTGTGGCCATGGAGGAACAGACTAGGGCCTTGCGTGGGCTGCCTTCCATAGTGCCACCACCTCCGGATGCAGCTGCACAGGGTGATAATAGCAACAGCAGTGATACACCCACAATAGGGTAGCCGTGTGGGCCATGAGCCCATGGAGGTGTTTTTTTTCCGCAAGATCCACACAGGTGGGTTTTGGTGTGCACCCTGTCCTCGGACCTCCTGGGTGGCCTCCCCAACCCCCCCCCCCGGCCCATTAATGGCCATTTTTGATTTTTATTTTTATTTTATTTTATTTTTTTTATTTTTATTTTTTTTATTTAGGACAGTGTGTTGCCTTGTGTGGCTCCCATGGGCATACGCTGCATTGTGGCTGGGCACATGCAGGCTTGTCATGTATTTGGTTCAGATGCTTGGGTTTTTGTCACACACACCCCTCCTGCTTCCCGTTTCCATGGGCTTGCAAAGGGTGTGCCCAAGTGACATTGACGTACATGGTGACATTGGACTCCCACTACACGTGTGGGTAGTCTAGTCAATACTGTGTATACATTCCTAGTGCATATTGCTGTTGTGTTGTACACTGCATGTTGCATTGATGTGTAACTCATCATCCATGTCTACCTCCTAATTTGCAGGTCATTTCCTCATGTCTACACAAGACCCTCTACTTTGGAGATGGGGTCCATGTTGGCAGCAGTGCACCTACAACTCTACATGGCGGCAACACTGTACAGTTGGAAGTGGTGGGAGTGCAGGCATTTCCAGGTGGTGAGACTACTGATTCCTTACATTCGTAATGTCATGTTAATGGTAGTTTTGCGGGTCAGTAGCTGATAAGTGTTATTGCGAAATACCTGCTCAAGTGTGTTGTTGGTCCTGCATTACTGTGAGCATTTCAGGTGTTGCGAGTTTCAATTAGGGACACTGTACTTTGTGACACTTGTGTCATGTTGTGGGGATTACTTTGTTTACCTGCACATAGCATGACATGGCATGGTTTGTTGTGTGGCGGTGCTGGGGATGGGTTGGGTGACATGGCACTGTCCTCATGTTGCATTTTACAAGTGGGTATTCATTTTAGCTGCATGAATGTGTTTTTTCACGAAACTGCATTGGTGGTGTCTGTGTAGGTAGGGATGCACACATTGTAACACTTCCAGGTGAACAATCTCAGGCTGATATGGTTTTGACGGTTGATTCTCCAGACATTCAGGATCAGTGTCAGGTTGAGTCATCATTGATTGTCAGATGGTATGTGCCAGGGCAGTGTGCACTCCACAGGGGTGTGATTTCTATGTGAAGTAATTAGCCACTAGCTGTGTACGGGCTGCCTCCCCCCGTGCCCTTTCCCCTCCCATGCACAGCGGGGGTGCATGTTGTTGGGGATGTGGGGGCACCACCATGTCCACGGCCAGGCCCCGGCGTGTTGCAACGTTGTGCAGGACACATGCTGCCACTATGATCCTGCACACTACTGGGGGAGCGTATAACAGCTGCCCGCCAGAACGGTCAAGGGAGCAAAAGCGTGACTTAAGCACTCCGAATGTGCGCTCCACTATGCCCCGGGTTGCAATGTGGGCTGTGTTATATCTTACCTCGGGTGGCGCGGTGGGGTTCCGAATTGGCGTCATCATGTGGGGGCTGAGAGGGTAGGCACTGTCCCCTGTGGAGGTGGTGATGGGTATCATTGGTGGGGTTGTGACCTTGCTCAGTATCTGACATGCATGCAGGTGCAGTGGCATTCATATTCACCAAGCAGCCATGTATCGCCATGCCGCCCAGCTTCTAGGTCCTGGCTTAGGGTGGACATTCGGTAAATGAAGCTGTCGTGGGTGGACCCAGGATAGTTGGCATATACTGAGGTGATGATTCCCTTGGCATTACATACTACCTGCAGGTTGATGGAATGCCAGTGCTTGCGGTTCCTATAGATGTGCTCAGATGCCCTGGGGGGACGTAGAGCCACATGGGTGCAGTCGATGGCACCTAGCACTTTGGGGAATCGTGCCACACCGTAAAAATCCAGGGCGGCAGCATGCCTTTCTGCAGGTGTTCTGGGCAGGTATATGTGCCTGCGGACTGATGGGCGTGCAGTGATGATGTTCAAGACCTGGTGTAGGCAGCGTGACTGCATGGCCTGTGACACCCCACCCACTATGGCACTTGTCCGCTGAAATGATCCAGTGGCTAAGAAGTGCAGTACATTGAGGACCTTCTCCAGGGGGCTGAGTGCTTGGGAGCACAGGGTGGGTGATGTGAGGTCATCCTCCCACTCACTCACCAGGTCCAGTATTATGTGTGGTGGAAACCTGTACCTCCCATACACCTGGTCATCAGGCATCCCGAAAAGGCTGGTTCTGGGTGTGAAAATTCTGGCCCTGACTATCCTTCTCCTCCTCCTTTGGTAGCCCACGGCCACTGCTGCTAGGAACGGTATATTCATCCTGGCATCTGAGCTTGTTAGTTTTTTGCACGCAAATTTGTGCATCGCGGGTCGACGTATGCCTGCTTCCTACTGGCGTACGTGTTTCTTTGCGCGTGTTGTAGGCGAGCGTGTGAAACTTCCCGCGCACCCCTGAAATCCAGTACCCAGGCCAATAGCGTGTGGAAATTTCCACGCACCCCGGAATACACGTGTGCTGATGTACTCGCGTGTGTAAGTGCCCGCGCACACCTGAAATACACGTACATAGGCCAATCGCGTGTACGCGCACTTTTGTCCAATTACACGCGATGACACTCTGACGTGCAGTCTTTCCACGTGTGCTCCGTCATCACGTGCTATGAGGGAAACACCCGTGCGGGTCACGTCACAGATGCGCTTACGCGCTGAGGGCCTTTGGTCCAATAGAATCGCGTATGCGTGCTGACGCGCTTACGCGCTAAGGGCCTTTCCTCGAATTTCACGCTGACGTGCAGGATTTTCACATGCCAAATCACTCCGTATCAAGCTGGCCACGCGAAAACACACGGAAGACCACGCTCCTGCCCAGAAGGCCGAATTACTGCCCCCCAGTGCCCCGAGCAGCCTCCCACTTGCCATCTGCTGCTGCCTGCCTGCCTGCCTGCTGCCACCGTGCCCTGCCATTTGGTGCCTGCACATCAGCCATCTGCAGGGGTCCAGTTGCTGTGTCCACCCCTGCTGGAACAGAAGACTCCCGACTGGGATAACATCGCTCCACAGCCCAGCCCCAGGACCCAGTTGCCCACCCACTCCTGCCTCTGGGGTTGCCATGTCGGACACTTCGACATTTGGCACCAGTGGCAACCCCAGGCCAGAGGGGCAGAGGGGCACCAGCTTCACTGCCACCGAAGTTGGTGTCCTGGTGGAGCATGTCCTGGGGCAGTATGATGCCCTCTTTGGATCGTCCCGCGCCAGCAAGGAAGGACGGGAGAGGATCTGGGCCGACTGTGTGGTTGCCATCAACGCGGAGGGAGTGGCAACTCGCGACGTCCAGAAGATCAAGAAGCGCTGGGAGGACTTGAGGTCCAGGACCCTCGTGAAGGCCCGGCGCCTCGTGGAGGGGGGCCGGGGCCGCATGAGTTCCATCCAGATGAGGGTCCTGGAATGCGTACGCCCAGCGCTCCACGCCCAGATCCTTGAGAGGGAGACCCGTCTGGAGTTGAGCGGTAAGTGGCCAAGCATTGCTGTGTGAGACAGGGCATGTTGCGGTGTGCTGGTTGTCTGATACTTGCCTGTATGTGTGACATAGGCCATGTATGCATGTATGTGTGCAGGGACATCATGGTAATGCATGTGCGACCAGTGATGTGTGAACCACATGGTTGTTGCATATGTTTAAATGCGACATGGGGAGCCCTATGCAGATTTTACACATGAGAGCATGCCAGTCTCTGTTCCTGGACATGGGTGGGGGTGAGGGATGGGTGCTGATGCCAGGTACATATATGGTAGCCATGTCTGTATGCCTGACCTGCGTGTCTGTGACTTGTGAATGCCATGGATGCATGACACATGTGTGTGACAATGCACAGATTCACTGATGCAGCCTAGTTATCCTTGTATCCGCTGTGTTTGGGGTGTATGAGGCCAGATGGATGTGACTGAGGTGAAGTGTGTGAATGTGATAGGCATGACCCATGATGCATGTGAGTTCCATATCATTGTATGTTTCAAGAGTCCATTGGACATGTATGGAAATGTCCATGGCATGCACCATGCCTGTTACTGTGTGTGTTTTGCCTGGACTGACCCATGTGTTGTGGAGGGACATGATAGAAGTGTACTTTGACAGTGGTACTCATCTGCTATTGCTTCCTGTCTAGGGGACCATTGAACAGTACCCTGATGCTTGTGTTCTATGTCTCCCTCTACGCAGTGGCTAGTGAAGAAGCGGGCGGAGACGGCGCTGTGGAGCAAGGCGGCGGAGATGCCCCCACGGCTGCAGCGGAAGGGGTGGGTGAGCCCCCACAGGGGCCTGCTACGGCGGAAGACGGTGAGGAGCCATCCAGGTTGGTGGTTTCCACAGAGGAGGAGGAGGCCGCCACTGAGGCACACATGGGGCCTGGTGGGGGCATCCCTGCTGGTGCAAGTGGTGCAGTCCAGGGGCAGGGGCAGGAGGCAGCACAGGTCACCGTGGAGGGGCCTGTGCATGTCGCTGTCCCTTACCCTGTGAGTGCACCACCATGCACCAGCAGGGATGGCCCGTCCGCAGGTAGAGGGGATGTCCATGTCACCTGACTCCCCTCCACCTGTGGACGAGGGGACCCGTGGCCGTTTGGAGAAGGTCCTGATTGGGGTCCCGATGCGCGGGGGTGCAATTCGTGAAGACGTGCGTGCTTCCCGGGAGGAGCACGCACGTCATCACGAAGAGCACCGTGCCGACGTGGCCCAATTTGGATCTTCCATGTTCGGGGGTTTCCTGCATGTGTCGGCCAATCTGGCGGCCCTCTCCTCCTCTGTGGAAGCTATACGCCGGTCATTCTCCTTGCCGTCTTCCGGCCCAGATGCCACAAGGGCCCCCTGTGGACCTGCCCTGACCAATGCAGCCAGCTCGGTGGGGATCCCATCCCTGCCACAGTCGGGAGTCGGAGGTCCAGCAGGGGTGGACACCACAGCAACTGTACCCCAGCAGATGGAGGATGTGCCGGCATCATCAGGCAGGGCACGTGCACGACGGCGTTGGTGGATTCCATCAGCCTGGATGCCGTTGTGCTGGCAGAGGCAGTTGCGTCGGAGGCAGCAGCAGAGTCAACGTGGGAGGCATCATGGCTCGGGGCCATCAATATCGGAGGGGCAGGCATCGGCCGGAGGGCAGGAGCACCCAGGACAGGAAGTGTCTTCCGTGTGGCTGCGGTTGGGCCAGCAGATAGGTGCGGAGCGGCGGCAGGCGGAAGAGGCGCGGCTCACGATGGTCAGGGCGGAGAACTCCATGCGGAGGGCCCTGAGGGGGGCCGACTGCCTCGAGGCAATCCGCAGGGGGTTGGAGGAGCAGATGGCGTCGTCCCTGCAGACCCTCGGGGCCATGGAACAGGACCGCCTCCAGGACATAGACGAGGAGTTTGATGATGCCCTGGCCCGGAACACCACGGAGTGAGCCGCTGGACTTGCCCGCCGCCTTTGTATATAGTTCTTTAGTTTTAGGTTTCCTTTGTTTCTTCTTATGATTTGGAGTCGACGGACACTGCTCCACTTTTTGTATATAGTTGCATTTTAGTTAGGGTTTTTTGTAGGTTTCCTTTGTTCAGTTGGGCTCATGGACCCTTGGATGTTTTGTACATAGTTCTTCATTGGATTGTTTTTTTTGTTTTTTTTAATTTATTCACCATGGAGCAATGGTCTTTGCATTTATTTTTCTCTCTCGGATTGATTTTATTTTTAATGTGACTTTGGACAACATTTTTTTGGATTTGGATTTGTAGTTTTGATTTTTTTGGACGGACATGCAGCTTATCTTTTTTTCATTGCCATTGTAGTTTGTTTCATTTCATTTGCATTCAATTTTTTTTAATACAATTTTGTTTTCATACTTCACTGTGTGGTATCATCTCATTGGTTTCATGCATGTCATGTTGGGTGTTTTCCCATTCAATTGCAACCATTGTGTGTTCCGGACATGGGTTCATTTGCTTTATGAACATTGGGGGTGTAACATGTAATTTCCATTTCCATGTGGGTGAATGGGTTACTTGGTAGGGCCTTTTGGCTGTGCAGGCTGACCATAACGCACATGATTGGGGATTGTGAGGACCTGGGTGCAGGGGGACATGAGTGGGGGCCTGGTGGAGGGTGCCCCTGCACTGCTGGGGGGTGGGGGTGCAGGGGGACATGAGTGGGGGCCTGGTGGAGGGTGCCCCTGGATGCTGTGGGGTGGGGGTGCAGGGGGACATGAGTTGGACATGAGTGGGGGCCTGGTGGAGGGTGCCCTGCACTGCTGGGGGGTGGGGGTGATGGGAGACATGAGTGGGGGCCTGGTGGTGCTGCCCCTGCACTGCTGGGGGGTGGGGGTGATAGGGGCCATGACTGGAGGCCTGGTGGCGGGTGCCCCTGGATGCTGGGTGGTGGGGGTTCAGGGGGACATGAGTGGGGGCCTGGTGGAGGGTGCCCCTGCACTGCTGGGGGGTGGGGGTGATAGGGGCCATGAGTGGGGGCCTGGTGGAGGGTGCCCCTGGATGCTGGGGGGTGGGGGTGATAGGGGCCATGAGTGGGGGCCTGGTGGTGCTGTGTCATGCTTTCAGACTCACCCAATCACGACCGGGTGATATGCAGGCGGCGGAGAGAAACATGGACCCCTCCCGCGATCACCTCTGCTCGATCGTTAGTGGGACGCTACACTCTGAGGCATCCCTGGCGTCGATTTCCACGCCTGCAGTGGGGATTGCCTTGGAGATTGCAAGCGCGGAGGAGATCACCACTCCATACTGCGGTCCCCCGCTCGACGCGATTCGTCACGAAGAAGGGGTCATGTGACATGGCTTCCAGGAAACAGGCATCAAATGAACCACTGGATCATGTGACCAAGTGAAAGATCACGTGACCAGGAAAATGGATCATGTGACCAAGTGAAAGATCATGTGACCAGGAAACCGTCCCCGATTGGCCAACGAATCAGGAAGACTGCAATAAAAGGGGCTTGGCCTTTGCACACATTGCTTCTCAGCTGATCTCTCGGCGTTTAGCGGTTTCCTTTGTTTTGAACTTCATGCTTATTGAATTTCTTGGATTTTGGACTTCGTTTTTCTTCTGGATTACCCTCAAATTTTGGCGCTTGGATTTCTTCTGACCTGTATTACTGGATTATCTGAACTTTGAACTGTTTTCCTGGATTGTTTGTGGATTGACCTTTGGATTTGGCGCTTGATAAACCTTCAGTTACCTCTTGGAACTTTGGATTATCTGAACTTTGAACTGTTTTCCTGGATTGTTTGTGGATTGACCTTTGGATTTGGCGCTTGATAAACCTTCAGTTACCTCTTGGAACTTTGTCAAGAACTGTGCACCTACAATCAAGCCCTCTCCTCTCCCTTTAGATCCCGTGGTCCCGTTATCCCCTCTGCACTACTCATCTGACCCTTGGGGAAAACTCACTTAGATTCAAGTCACTCATCATTTACCTCCAGGGTAGGTCTTTCTTATTATTTGTTTATGCTTGTTGTGAATACCGTGTAGCCATTAGCTAACCTGGTATTTTCTTTGCAGCCACCCGGGACCTGGAGTTTCCTGTTTTCCCCACCTGTGGCTCCAATAACCGGTCAGCGAGTACTTTGCCCCTCTCTGACTGGTGCTTGGGGACGGAGGTATACTAATCCACGTGGCCCTCAGGATTTGACAGACTGAGAAGCCGTATACCACTGGATTATGGATACCTCCGCAGGGGATCCGGTGGCTGCGCTTGTACAAGCAATCACTGTCTTAAGGGCTGACATGACAGCCGCTAACACGGCTATTCATCAGCGGTTAGATGCCATACAAAGTGAAAGACACGCCTTACCACCAGATGAGGAGTTTGGAGATGCACCCGAACAGGCTGCACCACCTGTAGGGGCAGTGGCACCAGCCCCAGTCTACGTCCCCACCCCATTTCCTTTGGCGGCCCCGAGAAATTCCAGGGTGACCCACGTAAATTTCGCACTTTCCTAAATCAGTGTAAGCTACATTTTTTATGTCGACCACAGGCCTTCCCTGATTCGACTACTAAGGCAGCCTTCACTTTGTCTCATTTAAGCGGCATTGCCGCTATGTGGGCGAATCCCCTGTTGGAGAATAATAGTCCCGTTTTGTATGATTTTGATAGACTAGTGGCAGAAATGACTAAGGTTTTTGACACACGACATAAAGCGCAAACACGGGACCTCGAATTCCTAGATTTGACCCAAGGAAAAACCACATTAATAGAATACATAACACGCTTCAACCAACTGTCTGTCGAAACTGCCTGGCCAGAAGAAAAAAAGGCAGTTGTGTTCTATAAAGGTCTCAGCGAACGTTTGAAGGACGCCCTGTCCATCATACCTACCTTACCTACTCAATAGCCTGAATTGGTTGACTTGGTCTTACAAGTTGATGCCCGGTTCAATGAAAGAAAGACTGAAACAAAGAGAACGAATCCGGTATTTTCCCTAAGCTCGAACTCTACAGAACAAACAAGCGAACCCATGCAAATAGGGGGAATACGCAGTCCCATATCACCCTTAGAGAGAGAACGACGCAGACAGGCTAATGCTTGTTTTTACTGCGGAGTGTCAGGTCATTTTGTCAAGGAATGTCCCCGAAGACCCAAACAAAAGACAACGGGTTTTCTGAAGGCTCGTCCTTAGATAAGGGGGCACGGACGAGCCTACCAGTACAATCGTACATACTCCCTTCATTGTCAGATTCAACCCGGCCTTTGTTTCTTCCGGCACTTTTGTTTTCCTCTGACAACGTTAAACACCAGGTACACTTGGTCATCGATTCAGGGGCAACAGGTAACTACGTTGACAGTGCTTTGGCCGCGTCCCTAAATCTCCCTTTACAAAATAAAAAACATCCAGAACCTGTACAAGCGGTTGATGGTTCTCTGTTGATTTCGGGCCCTATCAGGCAACAGACGGCACCCATAACTCTCATATTGCAGGACACACACCAGGAAACCCTTAGTTTTGACTTGATAACTACCCCTCAATACGGTATTATCCTTAGTATCCCCTGGTTACGCACACATAATCCGCTCATTAACTGGTCCTTGAGCTCCATTTCTTTCGAATCCTTGTATTGTCAGGAACATTGTTTGTTATCCCCAGAGCAGGCAACGACGCCAGCACAAGCGCTCGGGGCATTAGCTCATTTATCTTTACAAGAATCACAGATGGAGGTTCACCCTCCTAGGCATGTGGTAGGTTCGGTTTCGGCCCAGATACCCTCACAATATCATGACTTCTTGGAAGTGTTTGATAAAAAATCATCTGAACACTTACCCCCGCATCGTCCCTTTGATTGTCCGATAGATCTGGAACCAGGGGTCCCTGTGCCCCACGGACGCATATACTCCCTTTCAGCATCTGAAGACCTGATTCTTAAAGAGTACATACAACATTCTTTACGTTTAGGCCACATCAGACCCTCACAGTCTCCTGCAGCTAGTCCTATTTTCTTTGTACCCAAGAGGGAAGGCGATCTTCGCCCCTGCATTGATTATCGCCGTTTGAACAACATCACGATCAAGAATAGATACCCCATACCCCTTATCACTCCACTACTAGATCGTCTCATACATGCCACTATTTTTACCAAGCTCGATCTGCGAGGAGCGTATAATCTCATACGCATCCGAAAAGGGGATGAATGGAAAACAGCTTTTTGTACCAAATACGGCCTCTTCGAATATACCATCATGCCCTTTGGGCTATGTAACGCACCCGCAACCTTCCAGAGGTTTATGAATGAAATATTCCACGACATCATAGATAACTACGTGGTGGTATATCTGGATAATATTTTGGTATTTTCTCAATCACACCAAGATCACGTCACTCATGTACGAGAAGTCCTGAATCGGCTGCGCACACACTCCCTTTACGCTAAACCAGAAAAATGCATATTCCAGGCCAAGGAAGTAGACTTCCTAGGTTTTCACATCACGTCTGGCAGTTTGGCTATGAATTCAACCAAGATCCGTGCAGTCGCAAATTGGCCCATTCCACAAAATGTCAAAGAAGTGCAGTCATTCCTTGGCTTCGCCAACTTCTACAGGCGATTCATTGCAGGGTTTTCAGCCTTGGCTTCCCCATTAACTCAACTCACTAGCCCCCGTACCCTGTTTGTTTGGTCCTCTTCTCAACAAGATGCTTTTTCAGCTCTCAAAACGGCTTTTACCACGGCCCCTATTTTACAGCATCCCAATCCAGATCTCCCCTTTATTCTTGGAGCCGATGCCTCTTCCTATGCTCTGGGAGCTGTCTTGTCTCAATCATGCCCCTCCACAGGTCTCCTACATCCGGTTGCCTTTCATTCTCGATAATTCACACAGGCTGAAATCCATTACACAGTCACAGAGAAAGAACTTCTCTCCATTAAAGATGCCTTCCAAGTCTGGCGTCACCATTTACTTGGGGCAAAACATCAGGTCACGGTTTATACTGACCATCACAATCTTCAGGATTTGGCCACATTCAAGTGCACCAATAGCCGCCAAGTCCGCTGGCATTTATTCTTTGCAGCATATGACTTTGTCATTAAGCACCGACTGGGCATAGCCCACGGCAAAGCGGACGCTCTCTCCCGCATTCCTGGGGGCGTCTCTTTGCCTGTCTTTCCGGAGACACTTCTGGACAGCAAACACATCATCTGTCTCTGTACGCCAACTAAATACTTACTAACCTTAGTTCGACAATGGGTCAAGTTACATCCAGAACAACTACGGGAGTGGGAGATAGAATTGTGTGAAGGCCTACCATATATACAGGGCAGATTATACTTACCAACACCAGATACTCGCTCTATCGCATTAGAATGGTCTCATGATGCTCCCATAAATGGTCATCCCGGCCAGAAGCGCACACTGGCCTTGCTCCAACGTTGGTGTTGGTGGCCTTCCATGAACAGAGATACAATGGCTTATGTGTCTTCCTGTTCGATTTTTGCCCAATGCAAAAACAGAAAAGGTCGTCCTCTAGGCCTATTACAACCATTGCCTCTCCCAGTTAAACCCTGGCATACAATTACGATGGATTTCGTCACTGACTTACCTAAAGTTAGTGGGTTTGATACTATTTGGGTAGTGATTGATTCCTTCACGAAGATGGCCCGATTCATTCCCTGCACCGGTATACCTACAGCACCTGCCCTGGCTGACCTCTTCTTCCGCCATGTCTTTTGTTTTTTTGGGTTACCTGCTATTGTCATTTCTGATAGGGGCTCCCAGTTTACTTCCCGATTTTGGCAGTCCCTTACGAGACAACTAGGTATTGACACACGCTTCTCGTCCTCCTACCATCCCTAAACTGACGTGCAGACCGAACGTGTCAACCAAACCATGGAGCAATATCTCCGTTGTCTCTCCTTACAACATCAACAATCCTGGCACAAACTACTGCATGTAGCTGAATTTGCTTACAATAATGCACCCCACTCATCCACAGGCTATTCACCTTTTTATTCCTTGTATGGGCAGCATCCTCGAACACTTCCTATTCCAGATGTACCTCCCCTACTCTCTCCTTCTGTTTCCTCATGTGTACAGCATCTTAAAGACATCCATGGCCAGGTCATATTACATCTTCAGGAAGCACAGGCTTCTATGTGTCGGGCTGCTGATAAGAAACGGACTACAGCCCCCACTTATGCAGTTGGGGATCGTGTATGGCTTTCCACCAGACACCTACCTGTACCCAGATGTCGTAAACTGCTTCCTCGCTTCGTGGGGCCGTATCGTATTACCAAAGTCATCAATCCAGTAGCCTACAAGGTTTCCCTGCCAACCACTTGGCGAATACATCCTGTGTTCCACACTTCCCTTCTCAAACCATGTCCTCTCTCCACTCGTATTATTCTACCTCCTTCCCCTGTAATGAAAGGTACTTCTGAAGAGTACGAGGTCAATGATATTCTTAGATCCCGTCTCACGAAGGGCCGTCTTTATTATCTAGTGGACTGGTTGGGTTACGGCCCGGAAGAAAGATCGTGGGAAAATGCTGATCAAGTACATGCCCCACTTCTAGTTGCCCGGTTTCATAAGAACAATCCCCATAGCCCACGAGGACGTGTGCCTTTGAGGGGGGGTTCTGTCATGCTTTCAGACTCACCCAATCACGACCGGGTGATATGCAGGCGGCAGAGAGAAACATGGACCCCTCCCGCGATCACCTCTGCTCGATCGTTAGTGGGACGCTACACTCTGAGGCATCCCTGGCGTCGATTTCCACGCCTGCAGTGGGGATTGCCTTGGAGATTGCAAGCGCGGAGGAGATCACCACTCCATACTGCGGTCCCCCGCTCAACGCGATTCCTCACGAAGAAGGGGTCATGTGACATGGCTTCCAGGAAACAGGCATCAAATGAACCACTGGATCATGTGACCAAGTGAAAGATCACGTGACCAGGAAAATGGATCATGTGACCAAGTGAAAGATCACGTGACCAGGAAAATGGATCATGTGACCAAGTGAAAGATCATGTGACCAGGAAACCGTCCCCGATTGGCCAACGAATCAGGAAGACTGCAATAAAAGGGGCTTGGCCTTTGCACACATTGCTTCTCAGCTGATCTCTCGGCGTTTAGCGGTTTCCTTTGTTTTGAACTTCATGCTTATTGAATTTCTTGGATTTTGGACTTCGTTTTTCTTCTGGATTACCCTCAAATTTTGGCGCTTGGATTTCTTCTGACCTGTATTACTGGATTATCTGAACTTTGAACTGTTTTCCTGGATTGTTTGTGGATTGACCTTTGGATTTGGCGCTTGATAAACCTTCAGTTACCTCTTGGAACTTTGGATTATCTGAACTTTGAACTGTTTTCCTGGATTGTTTGTGGATTGACCTTTGGATTTGGCGCTTGATAAACCTTCAGTTACCTCTTGGAACTTTGTCAAGAACTGTGCACCTACAATCAAGCCCTCTCCTCTCCCTTTAGATCCCGTGGTCCCGTTATCCCCTCTGCACTACTCATCTGACCCTTGGGGAAAACTCACTTAGATTCAAGTCACTCATCATTTACCTCCAGGGTAGGTCTTTCTTATTATTTGTTTATGCTTGTTGTGAATACCGTGTAGCCATTAGCTAACCTGGTATTTTCTTTGCAGCCACCCGGGACCTGGAGTTTCCTGTTTTCCCCACCTGTGGCTCCAATAACCGGTCAGCGAGTACTTTGCCCCTCTCTGACTGGTGCTTGGGGACGGAGGTATACTAATCCACGTGGCCCTCAGGATTTGACAGACTGAGAAGCCGTATACCACTGGATTATGGATACCTCCGCAGGGGATCCGGTGGCTGCGCTTGTACAAGCAATCACTGTCTTAAGGGCTGACATGACAGCCGCTAACACGGCTATTCATCAGCGCTTAGATGCCATACAAAGTGAAAGACACGCCTTACCACCAGATGAGGAGTTTGGAGATGCACCCGAACAGGCTGCACCACCTGTAGGGGCAGTGGCACCAGCCCCAGTCTACGTCCCCACCCCATTTCCTTTGGCGGCCCCGAGAAATTCCAGGGTGACCCACGTAAATTTCGCACTTTCCTAAATCAGTGTAAGCTACATTTTTTATGTCGACCACAGGCCTTCCCTGATTCGACTACTAAGGCAGCCTTCACTTTGTCTCATTTAAGCGGCATTGCCGCTATGTGGGCGAATCCCCTGTTGGAGAATAATAGTCCCGTTTTGTATGATTTTGATAGACTAGTGGCAGAAATGACTAAGGTTTTTGACACACGACATAAAGCGCAAACACGGGACCTCGAATTCCTAGATTTGACCCAAGGAAAAACCACATTAATAGAATACATAACACGCTTCAACCAACTGTCTGTCGAAACTGCCTGGCCAGAAGAAAAAAAGGCAGTTGTGTTCTATAAAGGTCTCAGCGAACGTTTGAAGGACGCCCTGTCCATCATACCTACCTTACCTACTCAATAGCCTGAATTGGTTGACTTGGTCTTACAAGTTGATGCCCGGTTCAATGAAAGAAAGACTGAAACAAAGAGAACGAATCCGGTATTTTCCCTAAGCTCGAACTCTACAGAACAAACAAGCGAACCCATGCAAATAGGGGGAATACGCAGTCCCATATCACCCTTAGAGAGAGAACGACGCAGACAGGCTAATGCTTGTTTTTACTGCGGAGTGTCAGGTCATTTTGTCAAGGAATGTCCCCGAAGACCCAAACAAAAGACAACGGGTTTTCTGAAGGCTCGTCCTTAGATAAGGGGGCACGGACGAGCCTACCAGTACAATCGTACATACTCCCTTCATTGTCGGATTCAACCCGGCCTTTGTTTCTTCCGGCACTTTTGTTTTCCTCTGACAACGTTAAACACCAGGTACACTTGGTCATCGATTCAGGGGCAACAGGTAACTACGTTGACAGTGCTTTGGCCGCGTCCCTAAATCTCCCTTTACAAAATAAAAAACATCCAGAACCTGTACAAGCGGTTGATGGTTCTCTGTTGATTTCGGGCCCTATCAGGCAACAGACGGCACCCATAACTCTCATATTGCAGGACACACACCAGGAAACCCTTAGTTTTGACTTGATAACTACCCCTCAATACGGTATTATCCTTAGTATCCCCTGGTTACGCACACATAATCCGCTCATTAACTGGTCCTTGAGCTCCATTTCTTTCGAATCCTTGTATTGTCAGGAACATTGTTTGTTATCCCCAGAGCAGGCAACGACGCCAGCACAAGCGCTCGGGGCATTAGCTCATTTATCTTTACAAGAATCACAGATGGAGGTTCACCCTCCTAGGCATGTGGTAGGTTCGGTTTCGGCCCAGATACCCTCACAATATCATGACTTCTTGGAAGTGTTTGATAAAAAATCATCTGAACACTTACCCCCGCATCGTCTCTTTGATTGTCCGATAGATCTGGAACCAGGGGTCCCTGTGCCCCACGGACGCATATACTCCCTTTCAGCATCTGAAGACCTGATTCTTAAAGAGTACATACAACATTCTTTACGTTTAGGCCACATCAGACCCTCACAGTCTCCTGCAGCTAGTCCTATTTTCTTTGTACCCAAGAGGGAAGGCGATCTTCGCCCCTGCATTGATTATCGCCGTTTGAACAACATCACGATCAAGAATAGATACCCCATACCCCTTATCACTCCACTACTAGATCGTCTCATACATGCCACTATTTTTACCAAGCTCGATCTGCGAGGAGCGTATAATCTCATACGCATCCGAAAAGGGGATGAATGGAAAACAGCTTTTTGTACCAAATACGGCCTCTTCGAATATACCATCATGCCCTTTGGGCTATGTAACGCACCCGCAACCTTCCAGAGGTTTATGAATGAAATATTCCACGACATCATAGATAACTACGTGGTGGTATATCTGGATAATATTTTGGTATTTTCTCAATCACACCAAGATCACGTCACTCATGTACGAGAAGTCCTGAATCGGCTGCGCACACACTCCCTTTACGCTAAACCAGAAAAATGCATATTCCAGGCCAAGGAAGTAGACTTCCTAGGTTTTCACATCACGTCTGGCGGTTTGGCTATGAATTCAACCAAGATCCGTGCAGTCGCAAATTGGCCCATTCCACAAAATGTCAAAGAAGTGCAGTCATTCCTTGGCTTCGCCAACTTCTACAGGCGATTCATTGCAGGGTTTTCAGCCTTGGCTTCCCCATTAACTCAACTCACTAGCCCCCGTACCCCGTTTGTTTGGTCCTCTTCTCAACAAGATGCTTTTTCAGCTCTCAAAACGGCTTTTACCACGGCCCCTATTTTACAGCATCCCAATCCAGATCTCCCCTTTATTCTTGGAGCCGATGCCTCTTCCTATGCTCTGGGAGCTGTCTTGTCTCAATCATGCCCCTCCACAGGTCTCCTACATCCGGTTGCCTTTCATTCTCGATAATTCACACAGGCTGAAATCCATTACACAGTCACAGAGAAAGAACTTCTCTCCATTAAAGATGCCTTCCAAGTCTGGCGTCACCATTTACTTGGGGCAAAACATCAGGTCACGGTTTATACTGACCATCACAATCTTCAGGATTTGGCCACATTCAAGTGCACCAATAGCCGCCAAGTCCGCTGGCATTTATTCTTTGCAGCATATGACTTTGTCATTAAGCACCGACTGGGCATAGCCCACGGCAAAGCGGACGCTCTCTCCCGCATTCCTGGGGGCGTCTCTTTGCCTGTCTTTCCGGAGACACTTCTGGACAGCAAACACATCATCTGTCTCTGTACGCCAACTAAATACTTACTAACCTTAGTTCGACAATGGGTCAAGTTACATCCAGAACAACTACGGGAGTGGGAGATAGAATTGTGTGAAGGCCTACCATATATACAGGGCAGATTATACTTACCAACACCAGATACTCGCTCTATCGCATTAGAATGGTCTCATGATGCTCCCATAAATGGTCATCCCGGCCAGAAGCGCACACTGGCCTTGCTCCAACGTTGGTGTTGGTGGCCTTCCATGAACAGAGATACAATGGCTTATGTGTCTTCCTGTTCGATTTTTGCCCAATGCAAAAACAGAAAAGGTCGTCCTCTAGGCCTATTACAACCATTGCCTCTCCCAGTTAAACCCTGGCATACAATTACGATGGATTTCGTCACTGACTTACCTAAAGTTAGTGGGTTTGATACTATTTGGGTAGTGATTGATTCCTTCACGAAGATGGCCCGATTCATTCCCTGCACCGGTATACCTACAGCACCTGCCCTGGCTGACCTCTTCTTCCGCCATGTCTTTTGTTTTTTTGGGTTACCTGCTATTGTCATTTCTGATAGGGGCTCCCAGTTTACTTCCCGATTTTGGCAGTCCCTTACGAGACAACTAGGTATTGACACACGCTTCTCGTCCTCCTACCATCCCTAAACTGACGTGCAGACCGAACGTGTCAACCAAACCATGGAGCAATATCTCCGTTGTCTCTCCTTACAACATCAACAATCCTGGCACAAACTACTGCATGTAGCTGAATTTGCTTACAATAATGCACCCCACTCATCCACAGGCTATTCACCTTTTTATTCCTTGTATGGGCAGCATCCTCGAACACTTCCTATTCCAGATGTACCTCCCCTACTCTCTCCTTCTGTTTCCTCATGTGTACAGCATCTTAAAGACATCCATGGCCAGGTCATATTACATCTTCAGGAAGCACAGGCTTCTATGTGTCGGGCTGCTGATAAGAAACGGACTACAGCCCCCACTTATGCAGTTGGGGATCGTGTATGGCTTTCCACCAGACACCTACCTGTACCCAGATGTCGTAAACTGCTTCCTCGCTTCGTGGGGCCGTATCGTATTACCAAAGTCATCAATCCAGTAGCCTACAAGGTTTCCCTGCCAACCACTTGGCGAATACATCCTGTGTTCCACACTTCCCTTCTCAAACCATGTCCTCTCTCCACTCGTATTATTCTACCTCCTTCCCCTGTAATGAAAGGTACTTCTGAAGAGTACGAGGTCAATGATATTCTTAGATCCCGTCTCACGAAGGGCCGTCTTTATTATCTAGTGGACTGGTTGGGTTACGGCCCGGAAGAAAGATCGTGGGAAAATGCTGATCAAGTACATGCCCCACTTCTAGTTGCCCGGTTTCATAAGAACAATCCCCATAGCCCACGAGGACGTGTGCCTTTGAGGGGGGGTTCTGTCATGCTTTCAGACTCACCCAATCACGACCGGGTGATATGCAGGCGGCAGAGAGAAACATGGACCCCTCCCGCGATCACCTCTGCTCGATCGTTAGTGGGACGCTACACTCTGAGGCATCCCTGGCGTCGATTTCCACGCCTGCAGTGGGGATTGCCTTGGAGATTGCAAGCGCGGAGGAGATCACCACTCCATACTGCGGTCCCCCGCTCAACGCGATTCCTCACGAAGAAGGGGTCATGTGACATGGCTTCCAGGAAACAGGCATCAAATGAACCACTGGATCATGTGACCAAGTGAAAGATCACGTGACCAGGAAAATGGATCATGTGACCAAGTGAAAGATCACGTGACCAGGAAAATGGATCATGTGACCAAGTGAAAGATCATGTGACCAGGAAACCGTCCCCGATTGGCCAACGAATCAGGAAGACTGCAATAAAAGGGGCTTGGCCTTTGCACACATTGCTTCTCAGCTGATCTCTCGGAGTTTAGCGGTTTCCTGTGTTTTGAACTTCATGCTTATTGAATTTCTTGGATTTTGGACTTCGTTTTTCTTCTGGATTACCCTCAAATTTTGGCGCTTGGATTTCTTCTGACCTGTATTACTGGATTATCTGAACTTTGAACTGTTTTCCTGGATTGTTTGTGGATTGACCTTTGGATTTGGCGCTTGATAAACTTTCAGTTACCTCTTGGAACTTTGGATTATCTGAACTTTGAACTGTTTTCCTGGATTGTTTGTGAATTGACCTTTGGATTTGGCGCTTGATAAACCTTCAGTTACCTCTTGGAACTTTGTCAAGAACTGTGCACCTACAATCAAGCCCTCTCCTCTCCCTTTAGATCCCGTGGTCCCGTTATCCCCTCTGCACTACTCATCTGACCCTTGGGGAAAACTCACTTAGATTCAAGTCACTCATCATTTACCTCCAGGGTAGGTCTTCCTTATTATTTATTTATGCTTGTTGTGAATACCGTGTAGCCATTAGCTAACCTGGTATTTTCTTTGCAGCCACCCGGGACCTGGAGTTTCCTGTTTTCCCCACCTGTGGCTCCAATAACCGGTCAGCGAGTACTTTGCCCCTCTCTGACTGGTGCTTGGGGACGGAGGTATACTAATCCACGTGGCCCTCAGGATTTGACATGCTGCCCCTGCACTGCTGGGGGGTGGGGTTGATAGGGGCCATGAGTGGAGGCCTGGTGGAGGGTGCCCCTGGATGCTGGGGGATGGGGGTGATAGGGGCCATGAGTGGGGGCCTGGTGGTGCTGCCCCTGCACTGCTGGGGGTGGGGGTGATAGGGGCCATGAGTGGGGGCCTGGTGGAGGGTGCCCCTGGATGCTGGGGGGTGGGGGTGCAGGGGGACATGAGTTGGACATGAGTGGGGGCCTGGTGGAGGGTGCCCTGCACTGCTGGGGGGTGGGGGTGATGGGAGACATGAGTGGGGGCCTGGAGGAGGGTGCCCCTGCACTGCTGGGGGGTGGGGGTGATAGGGGCCATGAGTGGGGGCCTGGTGGTGGGTGCCCCTGGATGCTGGGGGGTGGGGGTGATAGGGGCCATGAGTGGGGGCCTGGTGGTGCTGCCCCTTCACTGCTGGGGGGTGGGGATGATAGGGGCCATAAGTGGGGGCCTGGTGGAGTGTGCCTCTGGATGCTGGGGGTGGGGGTGCAGGGGGACATGAGTGGGGGCCTGGTGGAGGGTGCCCCTGGATGCTGGGGGGTGGGGGTGCAGGGGGACATGAGTGGGGGCGTGGTGGAGGGTGCCCCTGCACTGCTGGGGGGTGGGGGTGGTGGGAGACATGAGTTGGACATGAGTGGGGGCCTGGTGGTGCTGCCCCTGCACTGCTGGGGGGTGGGGGTGATAGGGGCCATGAGTGGGGGCCTGGTGGAGGGTGCCCCTGGATGCTGGGGTGTGGGGGTGCAGGGGGACATGAGTTGGACATGAGTGGGGGCCTGGTGGAGGGTGCCCTGCACTGCTGGGGGGTGGAGGTGATGCGAGACATGAGTGGGGGCCTGGTGGTGCTGCCCCTGCACTGCTGGGGGTGGGGGTGATAGGGGCCATGAGTGGGGGCCTGGTGGAGGGTGCCCCTGGATGCTGGTGGGTGGGGGTGCAGGGGGACATGAGTGGGGGCCTGGTGGAGGGTGCCCCTGCACTGCTGGGGGGTGGGGGTGGTGGGAGACATGAGTTGGACATGAGTGGGGGCCTGGTGGTGCTGCCCCTGCACTGCTGGGGGGTGGGGGTGATAGGGGCCATGAGTGGGGGCCTGGTGGAGGGTGCCCCTGGATGCTGGGGGGTGGGGGTGCAGGGGGACATGAGTTGGACATGAGTGGGGGCATGGTGGAGGGTGCCCTGCACTGCTGGGGGGTGGGGGTGATGGGAGACATGAGTGGGGGCCTGGTGGTGCTGCCCCTGCACTGCTGGGGGGTGGGGGTGATAGGGGCCATGAGTGGGGGCCTGGTGGAGGGTGCCCCTGGATGCTGGGGGGTGGGGGTGCAGGGGGGCATGAGTGGGGGCCTGGTGGAGGGTGCCCCTGCACTGCTGGGGGGTGGGGGTGATAGGGGCCATGAGTGGGGGCCTGGTGGAGGGTGCCCCTGGATGCTGGGGGGTGGGGGTGATAGGGGCCATGAGTGGGGCCTGGTGGTGCTGCCCCTGCACTGCTGGGGGGTGGGGGTGGTGGGAGACATGAGTTGGACATGAGTGGGGGCCTGGTGGTGCTGCCCCTGCACTGCTGGGGGGTGGGGATGATAGGGGCCATGAGTGGGGGCCTGGTGGAGGGTGCCCCTGGATGCTGGGGCATGGGGGTGCAGGGGGACATGAGTTGGACATGAGTGGGGGCCTGGTGGAGGGTGCCCCACACTGCTGGGGGGTGGGGGTGCTGGGTGACATGAGCAGGTGTGCAGGGTAGTCCCCTGTGGTGTCGGCTGCCTGCAGGGGCCGTGGAGGGTGTACAGGGAATACCTGGGAGCACACAGCCAAATTGCGTGTAGAATTTCCGGCGTACCCCTGAAATACACGTACCCTGCCAAATCGCGTGTGAGACTTCCCGCGCACCCCTGAAATCCACGTACCCTGCCAAATCGCGTGTGAGACTTCCCGCGCACCCCTGAGATCCACGTACCCAGCCAAGTCGCGTGTGGAAATTCCCGCGCACGTACTCGGCCAAATCGCGTGTGGAACTTCCCACGCACCCCTGAAATCCACGTACCCTGACAAATCGCGTGTGAGACTTCCCGCGCACCCCTGAGATCCACGTACCCAGCCAAATCGCGTGTGGAAATTCCCACGCATGTACCCGGCCAAATCACGTGTGGAACTTCCCACACACCCCTGAAATCCAGGTACCCTGCCAAATCGCGTGTGAAAGTTCCCGCGCACCCCGGAATACACGCACACGTTATTTTTCAGTCAGCGGGTGTCCGTGTTTGTGGGTACCCCTTTGCACGTCATTTGTCCTGGAGGGCCACAGTATAGGACATTCATCATAGCTGTATATAGGTGCTATTTGTTGGCGCACCTTTTGGCGCACATTTATTACAGGCGCAGAGACGCTACCGCCTGCTTTCTTGTGGCGGTCGTGTTTGTGCCTGTGCGCTGGTTTGACCGTGCGCTTTTTTGCCCTATTCGATTCCATGAATACGTGTTGTAGGTGAGCGTGTGGGCGTTCCGCGCACTTGCACCCTGTACTTCCCCCGTGACGCCCACATTTTGGCAAGTTGTTCCCCATTCCGAGTGTTACGCCCCGTGTTCCGCCTACTTTTGTTGTGTGTTCCGCGCTATGTGCGATTTTCGCTGTGGCCTGTGCGATTTTCGCTGTGACCTGGCGCATGCCGTTAGATGGCCTGTGCGCCAACGTGCGCCGTGCACTTTTTTAGCGCACATCCGATGGTTTTCTCGCGATTTTTGCACTTGCACTGCGATTTTCGCTATTCCACTGCGAATCGCACGTTTTTGGCCACTTGCGCCGCGCTAATTATTCCATGAATCTGCCTGTTAGTTGGAGCCATTAACCAACCCCCTTTCCCTGTTGGTTTTGTAAACTGATAATGTAATGTGATGTCATATCTGACTTAATTGAGTAACACAACTAGCTTGCAATCATTTTAAAGGTGAGAGCTATGAGGGGAAATGCTTGTATGCTCTCCCAGCTTGGATTCATTGTTTGAACAAAGCTGGGTTTTGACGTGCACCCGAGTCCTCCATCATTAACTATTTTTTCTGACTGCTTGTGTGATCCTCTGTACCCCCTTAACACTTTCCTATGCCCTCTTGTGTGAGCCCTTCATTGTCCGCCTGCATAGGATTTTTTTCATGCAGGCAAATAAAATTAATTGATTCCTATGGGCTCTGCCTCGAATTCTTGAGAGAGTGTTGGCGTTGTCTTGTGAAGTCGGCCAAAGGGAATGTCTTTTGTTCCAAAAATGCATTGCTATGTCTGGACCCAGAGATTACATTGGATGGGAAAATGGTGTTCTTGTCATGACTATCTGCGTTAATGCTAACACGATGCCTGACCCCAACATGGCGGCTCCTGCAGTCCACTGCAGTATGTGCAGCAGTTTAGTCGCCGCGCCCCAGAATGCCTTGCAACGTTTCCAGGCCGACGTGCCAACAGCTTATCTGCCTGCTTCTCCCAGACAAGGACGCGTTGCTACTCTCCAAGGAGCTTGCAAACGCTACGTGAGTCCGTGTCAGGGAATCCTGTTCTCTTTCTACTCAGACTTACCTTTGGGGCATATATTCTTATTGCCACTTTTCGATTGAAACTAATTGATCTTTGTTGTTGTTTATGTGTGTTTACTTTAGGACGCTTCGTTGCCTTTCAGAGCAGCCCAAGCCATTCGCCATGGGAGAATTTGTTTCCAACATCCGCCTTCGATCGTTGTGCGTTACTAGGGTTTCCTTTGGTAGGCATCCTTTTCTCCTGAAATATTTACAGAATTTTTGATTTCTTGTCCTGCGGACTTATAGTTTGTTTTCGTCTTCCAGACGCAACACCCTGTACGCTCATCCCTTCTGAACCTCAGTCACTCATCAAGCTAGAAGGGGTTTCTGTTTATTCAGGGGAACTATTGTTCTCTACTCCCCTCTTGGAGGTTAGGTTGTTTCCAGTTACTCTTGAGTGTTTCTTCATCATTTTCCCTTGTTCTACACCTTCCAGTGTATTCAGTCTTTCAGATCATACCGGATTGTCGGTTACTCTCATTTCTAAGTCTTACTACAATCAGATCCCTTGGTAAGGGTTCCGCTTCTAGAGGTGTCTTTTCTAGTACTAGGCAGAATCATTTCTAACCACTTTGTTTCACTATTTCCCTTTAGCCAATCTGATTCTTCTTCTCTGGATCCTATCCTTTAAAGACACGCCAATTCATCACCACACTCCCGGGATAGCGTAATCTACCTCCACGGGACGTTTTCAGGAGTCTACGCTCACTAGCAGCTCCACAGGGTTTTATTCCCCAAGAGGGTTTCCCTGGGAAGCTCCCCTTGCCCTGGCCTTTGTGCCGGGTCTTTGGGTGTTTCTTGGGGGGAATTCTAATAGTCATTTGATGCTAGAACATCTCCATCGGGTTACCTTTGTTTTCTACATCCGTAGCTGCTATTCTGCTCCAAATCCCCAGGTGAGAGAACTTCGTTTCTATGTTTTTCTTACACGGGACACTTTTGATTGTTAAACAGTAACGTTTTGTGTTCATTCATAACAGTTAGCAACGCCTGAGAAGAGAGTTTATTTTTCTGTTTCAATTTTCAGTTGTCCCTGGTAAGGAATCCATTTTCTGACCATAAGCTAGGATGGATCCACAGCAGCAACAGATTCAACAATTAATTGCTGCAGTTAAATCCCTTACAAGTGAAGTTCAGCAACTAAAACAGGAGAACACCTCCTTGAGACACCAACAGCAGCATGCTTCTCAACAGATTGCTCAACAGGCTGCAGTGTTGCGTATTCCCCATTGTTCCGAGGTACCGCCCGGACCTCTTTCGGGTGGGCAATTCGATGGGAACCCACATAGGGTGAAAGAATTTCTTGATGCCTGTGCGGTGCAATTCGCATTCAAAGCCAATTTTTTTCATACCGACCGAGACCGGGTTGGCTACATGGTATCCCAGATGGTAGGACCTGCATTAGCTGGGCTACTCCTTTAATTACTAACAACAACCCAATATTAGACTCCCACGTAGCTTTCAGTAATAGTATCCGTACTATGTTTGGGCGACAGGAGATTAAAGTTGCTTCACAAGAACATCTCCTGGACCTCAAGCAGGGTAATTTGGACATACTGGCATATATTACAAAATTTAAACAAATGGCCAGTGAGACCACATGGTCTGATGATGCGCAGGTCACGATATTCAGGAGGGGATTATCTGAAGATCTCAAAGACGAGGTCTCTCGAGTTCCACGTCCCACCACTCTCACGGAGTTCATAGCTCTGGTGATGCAAATCGACTACAGGATGAAGGAAAGGATGGCTGAAAGAAGGAAGGGAAGGATCACAAGAATGTCCTTTGTTCCTTCAACCTCTAAATCTCCACCAGCTGATGAACCTATGCAACTAGGGTCTACATCTCGAGGACCTTTGAGCCCCGAGGAAAGAAGTCGCAGACGAAGTCTGAGACTGTACATGTATTGTGGCACCAATACCCACTCCGTCCAGGAATGCACAATTGCTCCGATTCGGCGGTCGGGAAACGCCAACGCCCGGTCGTAAGAGGAACCACGGTCCGGGAACCGAAGTCTGAACGAGGTTCCTCACAAGCGTCATATTCTTCATATTGCACCAACCACTCAACCACCAGCATGATGGTATTAAAGGTATCCTTCACCATAGGAAACCTTATCTTACAAGATGTTCCAGCTCTAATTGACTGTGGGGCAGCAGGAAATTTCATGGACGATCACTGGGCCGCTTCGCAAAAGATTCCACGTTCCTCTAAAGAGGAACCTATTCCTGTTGAAAGCGTAGATGGTAGCCCTCTGATCTCGGGTCCCATCAAAGATCAGACCGAAGCAATCCTAATGTCCATTTCGACCCATCAGGAGATCTTGACCTTGGATATAATCCGAGCAGCTCACCATCCGGTAATCTTAGGGCTACCCTGGCTTAAGAAGCATAACCCGTTTATCAACTGGACCGCTGGGTCATTCTTTCTTGGTTCAGAGTTTTGTTTGACACACTGCATAGGAAGCCACCAGAGGGTAGCCATTGAAGCTTCTTCTGCCTCAAATAATACCCAGGGGGTACATTCTCTCAATCAGATCGCAGGTCTTCCTGAAGTCTACGAGAAATTTCAGGACGTATTCTCGACTTCTGAGTATAATCAGTTTCCTCCCCACAGGAGAGACGATTGTGCTATCGAACTGATACCTGATCAACCTCTGCCCTTTGGACGTATGTATATTCTGGCCAACAATGAAAAAGAGGTTTTGCGTGAATACCTTCGCTCCAATTTGATGAACGGATTGATCACAGAATCTACATCCCCAGCAGCGCTTCATTGTTCTTTGTAGCCAAGAAGAATTCTAAAGAACTACGTCCCTGTATCGACATCCGCGGCTTGAACAAGATCACTGTTCCCGACAAGTACCCCATGCCACTTATCTCTGACATTCTGGAGGCAGTAAAAGGGGCTACTATATACACTAAGTTGGACTTAAGGGGAGCCTACCACCTGATATGGATAAGGCCCGGCGATGAATGGAAGACGGCGTTTAGAACACCTTTTGGGCATTATCAGTACCGGGTCATGCCATTTGGGCTATCTAACACCCCTGCGATTTTCCAATGCTTTATGGATCATCTTTTTTCCGACCTTCTCCTACACAGTATGGTGGTTTACTTAGACGACACTTTGGTATTTTCTTCTTCCATGCAAGAACATATACAACATGTACAAGAGGTGCTTCGACGCCTGCAACAAAATCATTTGTTCTGTAACCCCGAAAAGTGTACTTTTCATCAATCTAAAGTAACTTACCTGGGATACGTCCTTTCCGCTGAGGGGATAGCAATGGACCCGGAGAAGGTATCGGTTGTACGAGACTGGCCTACACCTATGTCAGGAAAAGATATCCAATCCTTTATAGGGTTTACAAACTTTTATAGGAGATTCATACCTGAATTTGCAAGATTTACGCAGCCACTTACCCATCTTCTAAAGAAAGGAGTCATGTTTGTTTGGTCATCGGTCACTGATCAAGCCTTTCGCAAGCTTAAAGAGCTATTCACTTCAGCACCGATTCTTCTAACTCCAAAACAGAACCGAAGATTCATCGTGGAGACTGATGCCTCCCAACATGCCTTAGGCGCCGTCCTACTTCAACCAGATGACTTAGATCAAGAGAGGCCAGTAGCATTCCTCTCCAAAACTCTTCTGCCTTCTGAGATCAACTACACGGTTTTGGGGAAGGAACTTCTCGCTATTAAGCGTGCCTTTGAGGAATGGCGACACTTACTTTTAGGAGCCTAATTCCCGGTTGAAGTACGGACCGACCACCATAATCTTCAGATACGTCAATATGCGCAGACCTGTAACAGCCGTCAAGCTAGATAGGCTCATTTTTTCTCTCCTTTCAAGATCACGTTTTCATTTATTCCCGGAAGGGAGAATTTAAGAGCAGATGCTCTGTCTCGCAAGGAGCACCCTGTTAGCAATCCTTTCAGATCTGAACCTATATTTCCACTACTAACCATGGGACTGGTGTCAACCCCTGATTTTCTGTCTCGCCTTAAAGCTCACTCTAATTCCATGGCAAAGAGATCACTTTCCTTATCCAACCGTTCGGATCTGGTTAAAGAGGATGGATGTTATTTCATGGGACAAAAGCTTACATCCTGACTCGTCCTCTTCAGAAGGAGGTTTTGGATATGTGTCACAAATCCAAAATAGCAGGTCATCGAGGCTTGACCTCCACGTTGGACCTAGTTTCACGTTTCTTTTGGTGGCCTACTTTTCAAAGAGACACCAAGGAATACGTGACTTCATGTCCCACCTGCTTGCAAAATAAGATACCTAGACAAGCACCATTGGGAGAACTGGTCAGAATGCCTTTACCATCTCATCCATGGCAAATAATATCCACGGATTTCATTGTTGATCTTCCCCAATCTCAAGGCTATTCTACTATTATGGTCACAATTGACACATTGACAAAGCTGGCACATTTTGTTCCTTTGGTTGGGATACCCACTGCTTCTCAAATGGCACGTATTTTTGTCAAACATATCTTTTCCCTTCATGGATTACCTGAAACCATCATATCGGACAGAGGCCCACAGTACACTTCTCAATATTGGAAATTAGTTTGCCGATTTCTTGGGATATCCAGGGCTCTTAGTTCTGGATACCACCCCCAATCCAATGGGCAAACTGAAAGGCTAAATCAGACTTTAGAAGGATGTCTCAGGAGTTACATCTCTGCAGCACAGGACGATTGGAAGGATCTCCTGCCACTGGCTGAGTTCGCTTATAATAACTCTTATCATTCGGCTATTCAAACATCTCCTTTTCAGTGCACCTTTGGGTTCAATCCTACTTCTTTTCCCACTATGAAAAGATCTGACACTAAATTTCCAGACCTAAACAAACTGACGGAACAGATTCGTCAAGGACACCGCTCCGCGGTTATCACTCTACGTCATTCCCAGGACAGGAGAAAGCATTTCGCTGATCGTCATCGAACACCAGCTCCTATCATCAAACCCGGAGATTGGGTATGGCTTTCGTCAAGATTCTACCTAGACATTTAGTTCCATCTAAACTCTCTCCTCAGTACTTTGGTCCTTTCCGAGTTCTTGCTGCCATAGGTACTGCAGCTTTCAGACTCTGTTTACCTTGTTCCTGGACAAGAATACACTCAGTTTTTCATGTATCACAATTGAAGCCCGATAATCGGAGTACATTTCATCCCACAGTTTCTGATCGCCCTGCACCTATCAGTTCGGACTCTGGACCAGAATTTGAAGTCAAGGAAATTTGCGACTCCCGATATCATTGGGGTCGTCTTCAGTACTTAGTCGACTGGAAGGGGTATTCTACTGCTGATCGTACCTGGGAACCAGTATCTGCTATCCATGCTCCTCGGTTGATTAAAAGATTTCATTTGAGACATCCAGGCAGACCGGGAGGTGCCGAACCTGAGGGGGGGCATACTGTCACGACTATCTGCGTTAATCCTAACGCGATGCCTGACCCCAACATGGCGGCTCCTGCAGTCCACTGCAGTACGTACAGCAGTCTAGTCGCCGCGCCCCAGAATGCCTTGCAACGTTTCCAGGCCGACGCGCCGACAGCTTATCTGCCTGCTTCTCCCAGACAAGGATGCGTTGCTACTCTCCAAGGAGCTTGCGAACGCTACGTGAGTCCGTGTCAGGGAATCCTGTTCTCTTTCTACTCAGACTTACCTTTGGGGCATATATTCTTATTGCCACTTTTCTATTGAAACTAATTGATCTTTGTTGTTGTTTATGTGTGTTTACTTTAGGACGCTTCGTTGCCTTCCCGTTCTGGTGTTCTTTCAGAGCCGCCCAAGCCATTCGCCTTGGGAGAATTTGTTTCCAACATCCACCTTCGACCGGTGTGGGTTACTAGGGTTTCCTTTGGTAGGCATCCTTTTCTCCTGAAACATTTATAGAATTTTTGGTTTCTTGTCCTGCAGACGTATAGTTTGTTTTTGTCTTCCAGACGCAATACCCTGTACTCTCATCCCTTCTGAACCTCAGTCACTCATCAAGCTAGAAGGGGTCTCTGTTTATTCAGGGTAACTATTGTTCTCTACTCCCTTCTTGGAGGTTAGGCTGTTTCCAGTTACTCTTGAGTGTTTGTTAATCATTTTCCCTTGCTCTACACCTTCCAGTGTATCCAGTCTTTCAGATCATACCGGATCGTCAGTTACTCTCATTTCTAAGTCTTACTACAATCAGATCCCTTGGTAAGGGTTCCGCTTCTAGAGGTGTCTTTTCCAGTACTAGGCAGAATCATTTCTAACAACTTTTTTTTACTATTTCCCTTTAGCCAATCTGATTCTTCTGCTGTGGATCCTATCCTTTAAAGACACGCCAATTCATCACCACACTCCCGGGATCGTAATCTACCTCCACGGGACGTTTTCAGGAGTCTACGCTCACTAGCAGCTCCACAGGGTTTTATTCCCCAAGAGGGTTTCCCTGGGAACCTCCCCTTGCCCTGGCCTTTGTGCCGGGTCTTTGGGTGTTTCTCGGGGGGAATTCTAATAGTCATATGATGCTAGAACATCTCCATCGGGGTACCTTTGTTTTCTACATCCGTAGCTGCTATTCTGCTCCAAATCCCCAGGTGAGAGAACTTTGTTTCTATGTTTTCCTTACACGGGACACTTTTGATTGTTAAACAGTAAAGGTTTGTGTTCATTCATAACAGTTCTGGGCAAATTGGCTCCTGGGTGGTATACAGTGGCTTAGCAACCTGTTTACAGATAAAAAGTGGATCACATCTAGCAGTTTGACTGCTTAAAGGGGACTGGAAGACTACACATATGCAGAATATCGGAGACTAAAGAGTGCTGTTGGTGAGAGAATCCCAGAAGAGAGCAAAGACTGTGCAAACTGGTTGAAGGAATTCAAAATGGGTGGACATATTGCTTTAAAGGTCTACAAACACCTATTAGTTAAGAAAGTTAATGAAAAACTACTCAATATATGGACTGAAGCAATAGGTTCGGAAATGAGTGTGTGTGTAGGTGGGACAATTTATGCATGAATGTGAGCATGACATTGTTAAACCTTAGAGAAAGGGCCAGGCAAATCAACATTTTAAACAGAGGACTTCGCTAAAATTCCATGCAAGGGGTTTGCTAGAATCTGAGGCATGCTGGAGTTGAAAGCACATGGCTGTTTCATTTGAACATATGATGTGGGAGCGCAGCAGGTCGAGGGTATTCTGGAAAGAAATCACATTGACCATGAGCAAAGTTTTGATGCTAGACATTGATTATGAATGTACAAACATTGTGTTGAGGAGGAGGATTTAATAGTGGATGTGTCATACCCACAGAGGTGTTGCTTCTTCAGAGCCTCATTGTCTGCAAAGAAAATTCTCCTGCGAGAATGGAAAAGTGAGCAAGCACCCTCTGCCTCTGCTTGGCTGGACAATATGCATCGAATGTCTTTAATGGAGAGGGTGCTTATGTACAGGAATAAGAAAAGCAACCTCTATGAAGGAATTTGGGGGAGGTTTATGGAGTTGTAATAACTGAACTGTTTACTGTACGTGTAGTTAGGAATCTGCATCCAATGGGCCTCATTACAAGTTTGGAGGTAGCCATGACTGTAATACAGGTCCGACCTGGCGGGCAGAGCGAGACCTGCGACCACAACTCATAGTATGGTGGTCCGGATGCAACGGCACTGGCAGTCTTAACGGTGCTGTTGTATCCGGACCACCACGGTCGTAATGAGGCCCAATGGGCCTCATTACAACTCTGGCGGCAGCCGTGGCCTTATTAAGGGCACGGCTGCCGCCGGAGTTGCATTTTTCTGGCACCTGCGAATGGGCAAGAACCGGGTCATGCCGAGTTAGGCGGACCCGGTAATTGCCCATTTTCGGGTGGCGGAATCAAGGGCGTCCCGATCCCCATTCTGCCTCATAGGGCTGAATGGGGATGGGGAGGTCGGATGCACCGGCACATTCAGAGTTGTGCCGGTGCAATCAACGTGCTCTGCTCACGGGTGCCGTTACACCCGCCAGAAAAAACCTGCCAGATGAAACGGCACCCGCGAGCAGAGCACATAGTATGGCGGTCTGGGAACTACAGTACCGGCATGCTTACCCGTACCGTAGTTCCCGGACCGCCATGCTTGTAATGAGGCCCAATGTCTTTTTGCTAGAAGTGAAGGTGTATACGAATTTAGCAGTGACCTTCGAGAAGGAATTAGGGGGGCTTCTTAGTGTTGAAAATAGTTCAACTGTTCACTGTAACTGTGGGGGAGGAACTGGGGTGTGTATATTCATTTGTACAATGTTTTCAGATGACATGTGTAATTTATTTCTCAATAAATATATGAATTATGAATATTAAAAAAAAGAATTAACACCTGCTAATGAACAGGCGAATTCCATAGGAATACATTATTAAACGTTTCATGCAAAGCACAATTTACAGGCAGTTTTTACTTATTTTTGCAAAAGGCAGAGTAAAAGTAAAGAGGTAATGCGATTTCGCCTTGATTTCCTTTCTTGCTCTGCACTCTGCCTGGCAAAAGCTGAAAATTGCATGCAGGGGACCCAACAGCACGTATGTGCTGGCGGTGGCGTTCGCCCTGCCCATAGGAACGGAGTACACGGGGGCGAAGGGGCCAGCTGCGCCCGTTCTCCTTGAACGGGGGCAAAGGCATCATTTTGTCCCTTGGAGATTAAGTAAGTCATTGTATGGTGGATTTTTGTAAGTACGACCAAAAAGGAAAATAGTCAAAAATTCTGTAGCGAGCGAAGGCAGTCTCAAAAGGCAAGCAAGCTGTGACTGTCTAGACCCTCCCTGGGCATGGTAGGGATGCTGGCTCCTATCCTGCGGTGCCCAGTGTTGATGAAGTGTTCGCATGCATCTGGCAGAATGTTCAAGTGCTGCTCAGTTCAAAGTGGGAACTCCGCCTCATCGTCACCTTAGTCTTGATTGTGGGGATTGTGGGGACAGTGGGCGCGCTGTGCTCGTTGCTCTCCTTTTGATATTGCTTATTTTCTCCCCTGTAATTTGCTTAATTGTTCTTGCTTTGACTTTTACATGTCACTTCATTTCCATTCTTTCTTTCCATATTGACTCTTTCTTTCTGATTTTCTTTTCCAGCCATCTCACCTGTCAACCCTCCCGTTGTCTTTCCTTTCATCTGCCTCCCATCCCACGCATGCCCATGATGTTAATGCTGTCTATGACTCCCTCTCTCTCTAAAGTGGTCAGTCAGCTTCCGCCTGCTTCTCGGGTCACACGTCCATGTCTGTCTTAAACTGGAGGCCACTGATTCAAAATCTAAGAAGATAGCTCAGCATGTTAATGCACCTGCTGTGGAAAGCTGTGGACAACCGGAGGGTCCAGCTGCCCAAGACACTGGCCGAGAGGAATGGAAGAGAGGAAATATGGAATGGGCAAGAAAGGTAAGAGAGGGAGGAAGGTAGGTGAAGACATGGAGAGAAAGAGGGTGGAAGAAAAAGACGGAATGGGCTAGAGATAGAAATGTACAGTGTCGAGAAGGAGGAGAGGGGGCCGTGAGGGAGAGCAAGAGCATGGGTGACTGGGTTTGGAAAAGGGCGAGCAAAGAAGAAAGAATGAGGGAGGGATCGGATAGTAATGTGTGGAGAGAGAGAGAAGGCGAGATGAGAGGTAGGGAGACTGAGGGAGTGTGTTGGAGGGGTGGAAGGAGCAAAAGGAAGCACCATTAAGCATTTGAGGGGGGCAGAGAGGGAGGTGAAGAAGAGGGAGTGATGGATGGGAAAAGACAGAGGAGAGATTTTATATAGGGTAGGCAGTGGGAGAAAGGAGGGATATTGGAAGGAGTGAGATGTGAGGGGGTAAGAGAATGCCAGTACAGAGGGGTGGATTTAGGGATTGTGTAGCTACGCGAAGTGGCCCTTCATGGTGCA